>NC_135369.1:24600764-25205764 GCF_049243985.1 Paroedura picta | reverse complement strand
AACATGGCTTGGGAGCTGGGAAAGGAAAAGGTGGTGGTGGGGATCTCCCTTCCAATTGTTTATTATCTGTTTATTATTCCCAGAACTGGTTCTGAAGGGCAGGGCACAGTCTTTCGATGTGTGAAATAATAGTCAAAAAAGAACGTGCCTCCGGTCAGGTGCAGACTGTGATTTTCTCACTGCTGAATATGCAAAGCCAATTCTACACATTTGGAGATAGGGAGCACAAGGCAGAACATCTGAGCTTTTGTTAAACCGAGCTCTGTGATCTGGATTACGCACCCAAAACTTTCAACAGCAGCTTAGTATCATCTATTTCGTTTTACATCAGTTATCAGTGCCTGAAGAAGCGTCCTGTGTAGCCCCAAGGCTTGCTCTTACAGCATTTTGAAGTTGTTTCACAAAGGAACTATTGTTATCATCAGCAATCTGGTTTACCCCCCCCCTCCCATTCAAACACACCACACAGGGTGTTCCCCCCACTCTGCTTCCAGAATTTCCTGACTGCCAACCTACCCCGCCCTGCACACATATCACTGCAGACTGTCATTAAATGACTTTTTATTGCCCTTCCCAGGCAGGTCCTCCTGTAATCCTCCCCCAGCCAATATGAGGCTGGAGACCACAGTGGGGCTTGATGCTAGCTTCCAGCCTGGACTGGGTTGGAATGTTTGACTGCTGACTTGTTCACACTTTGGAGTGGTCGGGGGGAGCAGGGTTGCACGTTGGACTCCTGCATTGACAGCTCCTGCAGTCCCAGCTCAGCTCTTTTGTTTTTGCTCTCCACTTCCCCGGTGACCACCCAGGGGCTGCGGAGCAGGTTTAAGACCCAAGTCCTTCAGGAAGTTAAGAAGTGTCAGAGTTTAAAATGGTAAAATACAAAATTCTGCACTGTCAACAGAGGCAGAAAGGTGAGTGGATTAGAAGCAGCCGCACAACAAACAAAGCAATCTGCCCTCCAGGTAGGGCTGGTTACTTCCAGGTGGGGCTTAAAGCTCTGCCGCTATTATGATAGCCCTCCAGGTGACAGAGATTAGTACCCCTGGAAATAATGGCTGCTTTGGAGGCTGGAGGCTGGTTTGTATGGCATTGTGCCCAGCTGAGGTCTCTTTCTCAAACCCTGACCTCCCATATTCCCTTTTAAAATTTATCTCTAAGTGAAGCAACCCACCTATGGCCACAAACGTGTCAGAAAGCTTTGGCTTGAGCTCAAACAATGTGGTGCCATAAATTCCTTTGAAAGACGTTTCCTAAACAAGAGTCATTCATTGTTTCCCACTAAAACAGGGAGCTAGTGGGTTGGGAAGGCAAGTGGGTGAAGGTAGGTCTCAGAACAGGAAATCTTGTGATTTGGGGGCAAAGAAGACCTGTGAGTCCTGGATTCTATTCCAAATCTAGAGAGAACCAAGAGTCCTGGGTTCTGTTCCTAATCTAGGGAGGTTTCGCTAGGACACCAACCAACATAGGGAGAGAGAAGGGCATAGCTCAGTGGATTGAGAACAGGCAGACATATGTAAGGACCCACATTCAACCCCAGAAAGCCTCTTCTGTTAAAAGATGTCAAGTGTTCAGCACTGGGGATAGCTCTGGGTTTGGAAAAGCTTGGTGATTCTGGGGTGGAGCCTGGAGAAGGTAGGGTATAATGCTGTAGAGCAGGGGAAGTCAACCTGTGGTCCTCCAGATGTCCCATGGGCTACAATTCCCATGAGCCCATGCTGGCAGGGACTCATGGCAATTGTAGTCCATGGGACAGCTGGAGGACCACAGGTTGACTTCCCCTGCTGTAGAGTCCAACTGTTGACTCTGAAAGAGCTGATCTCTGTAACCTACAGACCAGTTGTATTTCCAGGAGAAATCCAGCCTCTACCTGGAGACTGGCAACCACAGCTGGGAAAGACTGAGACCCTGGACCACCAAATACCACTGTAAGCATTACTAGATTTATCAGGCAACTTCATCGGAACCAGGCAAAAGGTTTCCATTTACATTGCAATTAGTTTGGAAAGTTAGCCTCTCAATGATACGGTTCCCAAGCTCTGAAATGGGGAGGAGGGTTTTACTGAACTCTGGAGTCAGTGCCAAGACAGCTTACTTTAAAAAATAGCCTAAGAATTCATTTTAAGCATCCAAACAGCCCTGGAGTATGTGGTTGTGTCTCTCAGCACGTACATAGGGCTTTTCCCTCAGAAGAAATACAGCCCAGAGTTCTAGCCAGCCGGGGTTCAGCATCAGGGCAAAACAGGGAACTTCTAGGCAAGGCCGAGACCCAGAAATAAAATGCTACCTATATAATTTTCTGGAAGAAGGGAGGGCTGACATTATGGGGGAGGAGGAAAAGGAAGGTTAGGACTGTGGGGGTGTAGAAGGTGCCATAACAGTTCATCAGTTTGTCGTTTGCAGAGACTCCTGGCCCGGCTGCCCCCTGTTTCCACTGTCTGAAGTCTCTCTGCAGAAACGCACCCCCTAAGTATGTGCTCATGGGTGGCAGTGGTCACGTCTTTGTGGCTGGCCTAGGTATGGCAGCAAACAGCCCCCTCCCAGCATGCTGTGCAAACAGAAAAGAGGGAGTCTGGTAAACATAAAGCAAGGCCACCGAAGGTAGGGGCAAAGTACAGCAGACAGGGAGCAACAAATGAGAGAGGGGAAAGGAGGACTGCTTTTGGCCCAATGAGCCTGGACTCCAGGGTGCTGCCAGGCTTTGGCACAGTTCCTCAGTTTCCCCAGGGGTCAATTAGTACGGCCCTTTGGAGACAAAGCTCAGGGGACTGCCACAGACTCTCTACATAGCCCCGGGGAAAACCAGCCTCATTAGTCACATCTGGAAATGGAGAATAGGAAGAGAAATGCCTCACAGCGGTGTGAGAGAGAATCCTGCAAGCTGAAAGACAAAGCTTTTTAAAAAAATTTAAATAGTACATATAATATTTTAAGGGTTTCTAGTGACACCACATCTTGTCTGATAACTGTGCCCTAAGATTCCTTCTAATGTGCCACTGAGCTTGAGCAAAGTGCTTTTGTTTTTTCAATACAACTCTCCACATGTTACAAAGAAGGGTTTCCTGGATTGGACACAGCAGCGGCATCTATGCAATTGTCATGCTGGAGAATGCAGATATCCCCAGCTAAGGGGCGACTTCACAAGAACACTAGGCAGAATAGCATGCCTTGATGCACAGGTAATATTAAAGCCATCTAGGATCAGCAAGGCCACATCCATGATCATGCTACCTTCCAAATGATTATGGGTAGCACAACTCCCATCAGGCTTTGGGCATGTGTGTGTTTCAGTTACAAGGTTCCCACTGCAACTGCTGGCAGGACTATACTGTTCCAGTGCCAGACTGTCTAAGTCTAAACCCAAATAAAGGTGTTAGCACATTTATTTGAATCTTTAAGGATGGTGTATGTGGATATGAGGTGAAGGTTGTACAGTTTCCACCTTAGATATTCTTAGAGATATGAGATTCTTGGGAAGGGCTGGCACTTCAGCAGGGTGTCTAACAAATTCCCAGTCTGGAGTTGGCAACCCTAACTGGGTGTTATTTATAAAGCACCCCAAACCGTTACATACTTTACAAAAATCCTTCACACTGAGCTCCCAGGCTTCTGCAGTTTCCGATTTTCTCAAATCAGCACAAAGTGAAAACAGTTCCTAAATGGAGGCTTAGCATCTGCTCAAGCTCGTCTCTGACACAATAAATTCAACCCAACCACTGAGTCCTGTAACATTTTTCTTACAACTCTGTGGTTGCAAAATACCTTCTTGCAGATATGTCCTTCCAAAAACGTGTAAGAAAGCACACCCACCAAACCCAGCCTGACTTGCTGCACTTGGGATGACAACAGGAGAGTGCTTTATATGGTGAAACAGGCAATAATCCCGCATACTTTAAGCAGCCAGCAGCATCGAGCATAAAGGAAAGGCACTCTGCATGTGCTTGAAGAGACTAATTCATATGTTCAATTGCCAAAGGGTGTGGTACCAGCTAAAA
Organism: Paroedura picta; assembly: GCF_049243985.1. NCBI lineage: Eukaryota > Metazoa > Chordata > Lepidosauria > Squamata > Gekkonidae > Paroedura > Paroedura picta. The sequence goes on along the minus strand of NC_135369.1, from coordinate 25,201,772 downwards.
TTAAGCCACAGGTGCCCCTTACCTGCGAGTGCCTTGATGCGGGAACGCTCAAAAAGGCGGGCTGAGCTGTTTTCATTGTCCCAGTCTTCGTCGGCCAGTTCCCAGCGGTTATTGATGTCATTGTACTGCTGCTGGATCTCCAGACTGTCATAGTCGGTGGGGGAGAGGGTGCTACTCATGGTGATTTCCGCAGGGGGTCTGTCTACCTGCAAAGGCAAGAGGAGCAGGGAATGCCTTCAGCCTGGGATTACTCAGAAAACTCAACTCGTCCTTTGGTAATATGAACACAAACAGCTAAATACTCATAAATCGCTCTTCTAAATTTCATACCTTTTTTGTTCTCAAGATTCCTTCTGTCCCAAATACCATTGTCTGCTTTCCTCCCTCCTCATCCCCCTGTCCCATTCAGCATCAGCTCATCCAGTTTTGGACCCCTTTATCTCTTCCATCTGTCCTCGCTACAGAACCTTCTGCAACCACTTGGATCTGGAAGGTCTGAGTTCAAGTCCCACTTCTGGCTGTATCTCACTGTCCATTTTGGACCCAACTTACAGATGCCCAAGTACAGAATGCACCAATACTGCACCAGTGAATCATCAAGCACACAAGTGTACATTGTGGCCTTTTCTTCTATTTATGTAGGAGCTGCAATGGGAACAAAAATCAAACACCTGCTCTCACAAAATTGGAAGTAAATTCGGTGGTGGAAAGTGTCATCAAATTACAGCCAACTTACAATGATCCTGCAGGATTTTCAAGGCTAGAGATGATAAGGGGAGGTTTACCATTGTCTGAATTTACATAGCAACCTTGGATTTCCTTAGTGGTCTCCCATTCAAGTACTAGCAAAGGCTGACTCTGCTTCCAAAATCTGGTGAGATCAAGCTAGGTTAGGTAGAAGGAAAGAAATCCCCCTCAGTTTACATACATTTGTGCAACATCATAATTTGGAACATGAGGAATCTGAGCAGGCTTAAGAGAAGCAGCCATGAGAGAACCCATCACTTTGCCAACTCTTTCAGCCTCAGATTTTTGCCTGTGGAATGGGAATTAAGAATGCAACATAAGCAGTTGTTATGTGCGAAGTCGTGTCCGACCCATCGCGACCCCATGGACAATGATCCTCCAGGCCTTCCTGTCCTCCACCATTCCCCGGAGTCCATTTAAGTTTGCACCTACTGCTTCAGTGACTCCATCCAGCCACCTCATTCTCTCTCGTCCCCTTCTTCTTTTGCCCTCAAGCGCTCCCAGCATTAGGCTCTTCTCCAGGGAGTCCTTCCTTCTCATGAGGTGGCCAAAGGATTTGAGTTTCATCCTCAGGATCTGGCCTTGTAAGGAGCAGTCCGGGCTGATCTCCTCTAGGACTGACCGATTTGTTCTCCTTGCAGTCCAAGGGACTCGCAAGAGCCTTCTCCAGCACCAGAGTTCAAAAGCCTCAATTCTTTGACGCTCGTACATAAGCAGTACAAATTGTTAAATCGCAAGACCTCCTTTTCTCCCTCCAAAGGACAGAGCACATGCTTTGCATTCAGATCTCCAGTTCAGTCACTGGCTTCCCATAGGAGAGGTAAGGTAGCCCACACTGTATATAGCCCAGGGTCTCTTGAACAGTGCGTCCCCCGGTATGTTAAAATCTGAAGACAGCCCTGCTCTGAGTCACAGTTCCGACAAATTTCAAAGAAATACAAGGCCTTTCACTATTTTCATTTTACATTGGCGTTTTAAATTGGCTGTTAGTGAGCAGAGGCTAAGTGCTTAATTCTGTACATGATGGCCAACTTGGAGTCATGGTTAAGAGAGGCAGCTTCTCATCTGGTGAGCCAGGTTTGCTTCCCTGCTCTTCCACATGCAACCAGCTGGGTGATCTTGGGCTAGTCACAGTCCTGTTAGAGCTGTTCTCACAGTGCAGTTTCTCTTAGAGCTCTCTCAGCCCAACCTACCTCACAGGGTATCTGTCGTGGAAAGAGGAAGGGAAGCTGATTATAAGCCCCTCTGAGATTCCTTTGGATAGTGAAAAAGCTTCTTCTTCTAAAATGGCCCATACAAGCCTCTGACTTTGTCTCTCAAGGCCCACAGAAAGCACGCACTCAATAAGCCCTTTAGTGAGAAAGTTTGTATAACGCTATACTAATATATAATTAGTACAGTATAACAGTGGTCCCCAACCTTTCCGAGGCTGGGGACCGGCAGGGCATCGGGCCGTGCCCCCGCGGGCCGCGCCCGCGGATCGGGCCGCGCCTGCGGGCCGCGCCCACGCCGCGCCCGCGGATCGGGCCGCACCCGAGCCGCGCCCGCGGATCGGGCCGCACCCGAGCCGCGCCCGCGAGCCGCGCCCGGGCCGCGCCCGCGGATCGGGCCGCGCCCGCGGATCGGGCCGAGCGGGCGTGGCCCACACCGGCGCGGCCCGGCCCTGATTCCCTCTCCCCCCCTCCCGCAGTAAGTAGCTTCCCGGGCCGCAAGCTTGCAGCCTGGGAAGTTTTTTACTGCGGGGGCGGGGCGGGGAGAGGGAGCCACGGCCGGGTGCCATGGCCTTTGCGGCCCGGCACCGGGCCGCGGCCCGCAGGTTGGGGACCACTGCAGTATAATACAAACTTTATAGTGTTATACAAACGTGCTTACGCTAATTCTATTCATAATATGCACCTTTTTATATTTATCATTTAATAATATACATAGTAAAACCATACTAATGGAGTGTGTCAAAAATTTGCATGTGTTTTGATGACTACAACAATAATTGGTCACAGACTGGACATCCACTCAGCTCCTTGGCGGAAGGGTGGGATAATAATATACTAGCCAGAAAGAATTATATAAAGGGGAACTCTGACTTCATCACATCACCATCAAAGCCACCTCTTCAGGATAAGTATAAACTCTCAGGGCTTTTGAAGGCTAAATTTCTCTACTTGGGAAACACCTGGATAGTTGGAGGAAGAGCTTGGGGAGGGCAGGGACCAGAGTGCCATAGATGAGTGGTCTCAAACCTTTTTATCACCAGGGACAGGTCACCGTTTGACAATTTGACTGAGGCCCGGGGGGAGGGTGGTCTTTTTACTGAGGCCCGGGGGGAGGGTAGCCCCTGCTCTACTTGCTTTCCCACCAGGGCGCCTGACTTCCTGCTGCCAACAGCAGCTGCGCAGTGCCATGCCAAGGGAGAGCCCCAGCCATGGCGGCTGCTGGAGAGCACCAAAGGTGAGCCGGTGGCAAAGTGGCAGGGCAGTCCCCAAGACAGCAGCCAGGTAGGAGGACGAGGAGGAGCCGTGGCCCGGTACCAACTGATCCACGGACTGATACTGGTCCCCGTACCAGGTGCTGGGGACCACTGCCAAAGACCTACCTTCCAGGGGATCTGATTTCTGCCATCTAGAGATCAGTTGTATTCTCAGGATACCTGTAGCCACCACCTGGAACAGGCTTTCTCAAACAGGGTTTTGTGAAACCCTAGGGCTTCTTGATGGCCCTGGAAGGGTTTCCAGAATGGGTGGGAGTTAATTTTTTAAACATTTATTGGGTGATATGACCATATACGGTCACATGGACCCATGCCCCCCTCCCAAAATGGACAATGATGGGCCTGAAGAAAGTGGGGTGGCGGGGGGGGGGTGCATACACAACTATGCTTCTCAACCATATTCTGCACAATGGTGCCACTTCTGAGGTTTCTCGAAAACTGAAAAATGATTCAGGGTTTTGTCAACAATAAAAAACTTGAGAAAGGCTGACCTGGAGGTTGATACCCCCACCTTTAATGGATTCTGACATTAGCATTCCTTGTCTTCTAGACAGAGCATACTCAACTTATTTGATTTTTTTTACCCACCACTCTTGAGAATCATCTTGTGGTGAATTACAAGTAAAAAGTAAAAACAAAAAACATTACAACCCTAAAAACATTGTTAGCCACATACTGTGGCTGCAAGTTGTAAAAAAAACAAACCCTCCCCCAATCTTCCCATACCCTGCCCAATCCAGCGCCTCAGTGCTCCCATTCTCAGGGGTGCTGATTGATCTGACTGATTAGTTCTGGCATTTTGCAGTTGTGGAGGGCCCCCTCGATCTCCCACACCCTGGCCTCAACCAAAGTCCTGGCGGAAGAGCTCCACTTTGCAGCCATTGGAGAGGAAGGAGGACTTTGTCTTTTCATGACTTTACAAAGCCAGGTTTCCCTCCATGTCTGAGGAGTCCCACAAGTATACAAAAATCTCTGCTGTGTGTCCTGTTTTGGCTGTTTTTGAAACTGGCACCATGCAGCCTGTGTCATATTAAATATTGCAAGGATTATGCATATCATGATTTTCCAAGTTCTCAAAGTGCTTCACACACATTACCGCAGAGATTCTGAATTCATTCAGGAAAAACATGCATGAGCTACATATATTACCAAGGGGGGGGGAGCCACTGAGGCTAACAAGTCACTGTTTACCTGCACAATTCCTGACCAAACTGAGGTCTCTCCAGTAACTAGGCTTTTTGTGGCTCTTCACCATTGCATATTCCGTGAAACCAGAACAGCTAATCTTATAAAACAAGATTGCAAGCTAATCTTCTATGCCTTACAAGGGACCTGTGAGTTGCGATTAGTGCCAGAGAGAACTGCCGGTTTTTGTATTTTCTAAGGGAGTGTCTCAGCTATTTTTTCTACCCCAGTATGCCTCTGTGTAATCCTAGATGTTCTGCATAGGGAACAAGTTTAGTTAAATCAAGGGCTACCAACCAAACCCATTTTATATAGACCAAAAACCAGAAAACAAGCTTTATCCTTCTAAATATTTTCCTCTCACTTTTTCACTTTCTTCTTGTTCAATAGTCCTATTGAGGAACAGTTCTATTGTCACTTTTACCTTGGATAGTCCTATTTACTGTCTGCCACTGGGAATCTGCAGAGCAAAATGTTGCTACTTTTAAAAACTAATATATGGAATACAGGCATAAATTGTTGATCTGGAAGATGCCACAGGACGGTGTGTGTTTCAATAGACTAAACAGGGGTAGTCAACCTGTGGTCCTCCAGATGTCCATTTGCTGGCAGGGGCTCATGGGAATTGTAGTCCATGAACATCTGGAGGACCACAGGTTGACTACTCCTGGACTAACACAGCAACCCTTTTGAAAGGAAATCTCTTATTTGACCTGGCGCTGGGAATCAAATCTCACCAGCTTATGAAGGCTACACAAAGCCTTAACCAGATAAGAGCTAGTGGGGCTTTGGGTGTGCCTCCTTTCTCTACCTGCTTATAGGGGCTGCCCTTCGCCAGGCGCCATTAGCGAAAGGCAGCTCCTGATAGATTTTTTGCTTAGAGGCAGGTTCCACTACGAATCCCAGCTCTGCTTTGCATCCAGGATGCTCATCCTTTCCTTCCAGACAGGTCTCATCGATCACAGCGACACTGCAAAAATGTGCAGTATTTTGTTTACACATTCACTGGGAGCATCACGGCAGTCTGGCTTCCTGTCCCTCTGGTCTTCTTCAAGATGACGCATGGCCTTGCTGTTTCATTGCCCCCACCAGTCATCCCAGCCCAAATTTCTCCAACAAAAGTTCTTTGTTTTGCATCTATCCTAGCTTGTCAGTGTAATCACATTTCCAGGAAAAAGCTCTCAAAGGCAAGAGGCAATTCTCCATGTAGTTCTCATTGCTGCAGCTAATGCAGAGACATTCACAGTGTCCACAGGGCTGTTTTCCTTACATTTTCCTCCCCTCAAGATCTGTGGCTACCATGTTCCTCACCACCAGAGGAAGGATTCTTTCAAACATTTTTTTTAATGATCGTTGACAGATCACTATATAAATTAAATGAAATAAATGCTGAAATGACATGATTTATTGCTACAATGTCCAAGTCTCCAGCTTTTGATTTATTTTTTTAAGAACCTTTCTATGACTTTTATTTACAGGTATGAAGAGGATTCAGACTGCACATTTCCTCTTATAACTGTGCAATGAAAAGGGCTGGAAATTCTGGCTTGGATCCTATACCTTCGTTCCATGTGCATTTCTCATCATTTGCTGCAGTACATATTCTTGTCATGCTTTGAGGCACCTTGGAAAAGGTTGGTCTTGCACACACACACAAGTGTCTAGCACCACTGGAAGACTGCTCTGTGGCAAAGGACTAGCTCCACAAAGAAGCAAGGAAAGAAGCAGGGCTGCAGGCCCTGCTGGAGCTGTCACAGTTCTGCAGGGCATGCAAGATGGAGCTCTTCCACCAGGCATTTGGGTGAGGCTGGGCTAGGAAGATCTGGGTCCCTCCTCTAGTGTCCTCAGGATGGCTGTCTATTTAGGCAGATGGCCTGTCCCAAGGCTGGTGGGTGGCCGGGGGACTGGGTCTGGAGTAGTGGCTTGGGAGGGAATTGATGGGATTATGCTGCTATTACTGTAAATTTTATTCTGTTTTTATGAGTTTTATTGTAAACCACCTCGAGCTGGAGTGACTGGGAGGGACAGTCGATAGATTCAAATACAAATAAATAAATAAATAAAACTCACCTTTTTGAAAAAGGGAAGTAGTACTTTGTAGCAGCTGATTGTTATAATGATTCTGTGCTACAACAATCTATCAATTGTTGATTTTTTTAAACCCCAAAAGTCTACCAATGGGGAGGAGGCAGGGATGGGGGCTAAGGTAAGAAATATAATGACAATATGGGCAGAGTGTGCAAGACCACTTCCTTTCCTATCCAAAAACATTTTTCCTACCATCTTTCAAAAATGATCATCCAAAATCACATTCAGGAAAAACGAATGCTCCTGATTCAGATGTCATGTGAATGCTCCTGAAACCAGAGCTGTGGCAAGAAAGCCAGGGCAGGATAAAACAACTGTACGGAAGCCACCAATGAGGCAATCAGAGGAAAATAAAACATCAAATGCTAAATACCAACATTAGGATATAGTGAGTCAGTCCGTCTCTATTACAGCCCACAAGCCATCCAGAAGCAGAAAAGACGCTATTATAAAATTAATTACCTATGTAAAATCTCAGCACACGTCATTTCAACCTAACTATTCTAACAGTTTAAAGATTAGAATCCAAGTGGATTATACACAGGTTGTTAACTGGGCCCATATCTGGATATGGTGATATTTACCATAACACAGCAATGTTATGACAATCAGTTCCAGTTGGGCTCAAGGACAGTGAAATTATGGCATGCCGACAAACATCTGAAATGCTCTGGGCAAATGCATCAGCAGCAGAGTGTTCACAGTCAGCGCAGCTTTTATGAGGAAAGGGAAAAAAGTCTGATTGGATTTGGAGACAGAAACATCACCAAGGGCTTAGGAATAGGAAAGCAGTAGGTGGTTAAGAGTGGGCAAGCAATGAAATGTGAACCTGTAGAAGAACCTCCTCACAGTCTGGATATACTTCTAAACCACCAAACCTCTCTTTCGTCGTAGTTCTATGAGAATCAAAACCTGCACGGGGTGTTAAATGGACACCCTGTTTCTTCCCTGTGTGGCAAAGTGAACAGACGCTTCTATTAGGAACCCTTGGGACAGTAACTCTCTCTAAGCCTCACCTACCACACAAGAACAAAGTTTGAGTCCATGCATGCAGAAGTCTATACCCAGAAAGAAATTTTGTTGGCTGTTAAGGGTGCTACTAAACTCTAACTTTGTTCTGTTGCTTCAAACCTACATGGCTACTCAGAGACAAGAGGAAAAGGCGAACTCTGCTCAACACCAGCCTTCTTACACTGCCCTTTCACTGAAGAGGGCATTGTTTCCTTTCATCCCAACCTGCTCTGAGGGCATCAGTCATCAGGTCATCTCCTCCCTTCCACAAGCCTTGCTTTGCATCAAGATTGCACCACCCACGAACAATCCTACTTGCAGGTGCCACATAGCCTGGCTTGTTCAACCTGCTGGAGAGACGGAGGGACCGGCCTGCAATGGGAGACTGAAGGACAGGAAAGGAGATGCAATTAAAAAATGCTATGCAGGGGATTGTTAGGAAGGGGACTGGAAAACAAACCAGCCAGTATCATAATGCCCCTGTATAAATTTATGATGTGCCATTTTGGTCACTGTCCCTCCAAAGATACAGCACTGAAAAGATTCAAATGGGTAGCTGTGTTGGTCGGAAGTAGCACAATAAATCTAGAACTATAAAGCTTTCTAAAATCGGAGTCCAGTAGCACCTTTAAGACCAACAAAGATTTATTCAAGGCGTGAGCTTTCGAGCTTTCTGAGGAAGAGTGCTTGCACTCGAAAGCTCATGCCTTGAATAAATCTTTTTTGGTCTTAAAGGTGCTACCGGACTCTGATTTTATTGAGCACTGAAAAGGGCAACTATAATATTAAAGAGGTTAGGACTCTTAACTCGTAGAAATTATGACTGAGGAGTGATATGATAGAAAAGACATTTCTCACAATACAAGAATTCCTGGGCAATCAATGAAATTAATGAGCAGTAGGCTTAGAACAGATAAAAAGGAGTACTTATTCACTCAAAGAGTAATTAAGATGTTGAATTTCACTGCCGCAGGAAATGGTGGTGGCAGCAGCAAGCATAAACAGCTTCAAGAGAGGACTGGCTAAGCTTATGGAGTAGTGGCTGTGAGCCGCAAGCTACAGAGGGAACCAAATTTGAGTTTGGGAATTCCTCACTGTGTTAAGACACTGTCTTGGGGGGGGGGGGAGACATCACTGTAAAGGAAGGTTCAGAAACCGTGAGGTAAAAGGTCGTAAAATTCAGACCTACCCCTGGGGGGGCAAAATTTTGCGCGGAAAGTTTTGCATTGTTTGATTCTTTAAGAACACCAGTGTGACAGTTTGCTCTTGTGTTGAAAGGGAGTGATTCTTCATTTGCTTTTTTGGTGCCTCAATGGAATGTGGCAGCTCCACCTAGTGAAGAAAGCCAGCTACAGCCCTCCTTCTCATCCTCCCGCCATGACGGCAAAAATGTTAATAAACAAATTATAAATTGCTAATTAGACAGGAAAACCTGCTGCAAATTTATGCTCTGGATCAGAGAAAAGCAACAGACAACCTGAGGACCAATTCTGGCTTCCAAACCCATCTTTGTTTAGTCCCTGTTGGTGCTCCTATCTTTTAGTCAATCAAAGTGTGATATATTTTTTCACTTTTAGTTTTACCGGTAAGGAAAAGAATCTATGAGTCAGTATAAGCATTTGACTGCTCACCAGCTACGGTCACAGTGCTTCAGTTCCCACAAGCCGTTCTTACACCATGCAAGACACCTGCATTCTGTACCGTGCAAATCCTGATTGCTAGGAAATGCCAGCTTTATTAGAACCCAATGAGTTTCTTCTACTTGACCTCTGACCAGTGTTTGTGATATCGAGTGAATTTGGAGAACTGTATTTACTAGGAATATTTATGATCTCATGAGGCTGCTTTCTATCGAGTCAGATTACATTCCAGGTAACCCAGTTTTGCAATTTCTGACTAGCATATTCTTTTCTTGGTAAATGTCCTTTTTATAGAAAATGCCAGGATTTGAGCCTTCCTGCAAATGTTGCCCAAGCATTATGGAGAGAAGAACACTAAAACTGGGATCTTCCAAAGATGCAGATGCTGCAAGTTCCAGTTTTGCTCCTACATCTTGGTTTGGATGCACAAGATAAACTCAAATCTCACCCCCCTATCAATCTTAATAGCCAAGATTAGTTGGAGCTTGTCAGTGTTTAGAAACCAAGCAGTGTTGATCATGGTTAGTATTTGGATGGGGGACCGCCAAGGTGCTATGGAGAGAAAGGCAATAGTTAACCAGCTCTTGCCAAGGTCTCTAAGCCTTGAAAACTCAATTTATTTTGGGATTTATATCCCTGCCTTTGGAAACTCATGAGGTGGAACCTCATGGGGCTGCCATGAGTTGTCTATTATTTGACAGGACAGTTTCTTTTACTTCTTAGTTTTGGAGAAGAGCTGGGTTGTTTATTCCCCCTGTTTTCACTACCCAAAGGAGCCCAGCTGGCTGCACATGAAGGAGTGGGGAATCAAACCCGGCTTCCCAGATCGGAGGCTGTTGCTCTTAACCACTATACCACTTTACAGGGCTGCTGTGAAGATAAACATTAAACAAGAATTATGAAGCATTCTGGGGCCCCAGCTGTCAAGGCTACTTACAGGAAAAGGCAACCTGGTTCTGCTAGTCTGGGTGCTGGGCAATGCCACGATGTCAGGGGATCCAAGTCCACCCTGCTGGGTGCTTGTTCTGAAGCTCTCTCTTCATGCAAAGACCTAGAATAGACAGAAGAAGGAAATGATCATGCTTTTTTATTTAGATGATTAGCTCACTCTATTCTGAAGGCTATAGAGTGAGCAATATTTATGGGGATACTTTGGAAATCCCTCTCCACAAAGTCCTACCTTCCAGCACTTGATAAGCTCTTAGGGGCTTGATCATTTCCCCAAATCCCTGCTTCCTCCCTCCCCCTTTTAAACTGATGGCTAGTGCTGCTAACCTCTGGGGGAGAACTGAAGTTATTCTGGAATAATAACATTTCCAGATGACAGTGAACATTCCTCCTGGAAAACAAGGCAGCTTTGGATAACAGAGTCCACGGTATATCATAGATTTTAGATCTTTCCCCAACCCCCCCATCCCCATCCATAGGCTCCACCCCCAAAATCTCCAGGTATTTCCCAACCTGGAATGGCAACCCAAGAGATAGAGGAATTGCGGCACACATGCAAACACACACGTGGATACAGCCAGAGTAATATGGCCTGCATACTTGAGGAGTCCTCTATTGTTGTTTTATTTACAAAATGTATATCCTGCCTTTCTACCCAATAAAGGCCACCAAGGTGGCTAACAATTAAAACCCAAATATCCTAAAAGTACATCATAAAACTGATTAAAGACAAAATTAAAATACATCTGTAGAACCCCACAAGGCTGGGAGGAGGGGTCATTGAAGAAACAGCCAGATAAACCAAAATAGCTTCTCCCTCATCTTCAGGAAGTCTTGTTTTACTGCTTTTTGTGGTGGCAAAAGTCACTTAATTTAATCTTAGTCATAGTGAGGAAACCAAAGTTAGACTTGTATACCTATTGCCTGTCTGAGGTCTCCTTATATCTCTTTCTGAGCTTCTGTGATATCACAGAACATCCACAAACATTCCAGCAGTTCAGGGGAAGCTGTCAACAATAAAATACTGACAAATAGCACTCTTTCTGCATGGCAAGCACAAAGCTGGTGTTGAGTGGCATCATGGTGTGGTTGGAATAGGACCTAAGAGAACTAGGTTCAAATCTCCATTGTGCCATAAAGCTCCACTGCACCACTATCATATACTTAAAGACAAGATTGATTGGCCTTGTGGGGTACAAGGGACAACCTTTTCTCTGTAGCTGAGGAGATGCTCATTTATAAATCCAGTCATGAAAGTGGAAGGAGGAGGGGTGGTCAGGGGTGGAGGATGGAAGGTGATTGGCTGGCCACTGGACAGACAGGCAAGCCAGTAGAAGGAGGCACTCAGGGGCGTGAGAGCTACCCTGAGTGGATGTTAAGTGCTGAGTGGCGCTCAAGCTATGAAACACGCTCCTCCTCCAAGCCCTTACCAGAAATATATTATGTGGAACAGATTGTTTCATTTGTACCAACTTTCTTGCCAATGGAGACCAAAAAGGCTTTCATCATTCTCCTCTCTTATGTTTTATCCTTAGAGCAGGGGTTGTCAACCTGTGGTCCTCCAGATGTTCATGGACTACAATTCTCATGAGCCCCTGCCAGTGTTTGCTGGCAGGGGCTCATGGGAATTGTAGTCCATGGACATCTGGAGGACCACAGGTTGACTACCCCTGCCTTAGAGCAACTCTGAGGTAGGTTGGACTGAGGGAATTTGACTCATCCAAAGTCATTCAGCAAGAATGACCTAGGACTTGAACCTAGGTCTCCCAGATCCTAGCTGCATACTCTGCCCTCTACTCTACACTGGCTTTCCTTCAAATGTTTGTCTGTCCAACTTCATGAGGTATTCTAGAAAGTCTCACCTCTGATGAGAAAAAAAAAGAGTTTGGTTAAAAGAAGATACAATCAGGGCCATGCTTTTAAACTAATTTGAATGTGAATTGATGGTTCTCATTTCCCTATGGGAGAGGGGGGGACCTACTTAGAGGTAAATGCTTGCTCCAGAACCCTTCTAGCAACTCCTTATGTGGAATATTTGACACTAAAAATATTTTACACTGGTTTGAATTGCAAGCATGCTTTTAATTGATGGAAGAAAAAGCCAGATAATTATTTTATCACACCAAGGTATTATTATTTTATCACACCAAGGTAGCTATTAAAACATACATAATTAAAACACATCTTTAAAACCATTAAAACAAAGAAGTAGGTATGCTGTCCTTTTAATAGAATCATAGAATAACAGTTGGAAGAGACCTTCTGGGTCATCTAGTCCAACCCCCTGCACTATGCAGGACACTAACAACCCTATCACTCATCCACTGTCACCTGCCACCCCCTTGAACCTTCACAGAATCAGCCTCTCCATCAGATGGCTATCCAGCCTCTGTTTAAAAACTTCCAAAGATGGAGAACCCACCACCTCCCGAGGAAGCCTGCTCTACTGAGAAACCGCTCTCACTGTCAGGAACTTCTTCCGGAGGTTTAGACGGAATTTCTTTTGAATTAATTTCATCCCATTGGTTCAGGTCCATTCCTCCGGGGCAAGAGAACAACTCTGCTCCATCCTCTATATGGCTGACTTTTTCTCACAGTAAAAATAATGACACAAGACCATCATGAAAAACAATGGAAACTAAAATACTCTTCTAAACATAAAAACAAATACAAATCAGGGCAGGAAGGAGGGATCACTGAGCGAAAGCCAGACAAAACAAAACAGTATTTGCCCATTGGGAACAAGATGGCAGGGAAATTCGGTACTTACCAGATTCAGGTTTTCCTGATTAGTATAACTTGAATCAACTGAATGACCGAATCCATATTTTGATTCGGGTTTGGTCTATTCAATAAACTCAAACTGATTTGCCTGAATAAGCTGCCAGACAAGATCCTCTCCAGGAATCAGCTGTTTGGTTGCTCAGGAGCTGGCTCCAGCAGGACCAGGGCAGGCAGGTGCATGGCTGAGATTCCTTCCTTCCTTCCTCTTATATGCTGCCACTCCTAGACCAGCTTGTCCATAGTGGCTTACAACATTTATTCATAAGGCAATAAAATCAACATAACATTAAAAAAAACCCTCCCGCCTTCCACAAACATCCACCAACCCCTCCCCAACCAGCTGCAAAATTGGTGCCCCATATGTCTTGGGAGAAGAAAAGCACGCAGGGTACCCGAAGGCACCAGAAGAAGGCCGGATCTTTAAATGTCTCCCCAGCAGACCTGTCTGAAGCTGCAGAGAGCAGGCTTTTCACAGTTTTACACAGGTCTGCTGGGGAGAAAGACCTCAAGTATCAGCTGTTTGTTGGGCTCTGCACTGGAGGGGAAGGCATTTTAAGTGGTTAAGCACAGATGTCTGTGGGGAGAGGAAAGGAAGATAATTGTAAGCCGCTTTGAGACTCCTTTGGGCAGTGAAAAGTGGGATGTAAAAACCAAATCTTCTTCTAAATGAATCTAGTTCCATTTAATGCCTCCCCTTTCAGTACCGTCAAAACTGATCATCTGTTTGCCGAGCTATGTGCTAATGTGGGGAGGCAGCCTATAAGTTCAAATATTTAAATGCCTCTTTTCAAGCACAGAGCTGGCCAGTGAAAGGGAGACATTTAAAGACCCTGCAAAACAGCTGATCCTCATGATCAGCTGTTTAGCAAGGTCTTAATCAGCCAAATCCAGTCCAAGTTACTTCATGATTCTCTGACTTGACTTGTTTAATGAGATGTGTGATTCGGCTCGGATAAACCCGAAAAGTACTTGAATCAGCATTGGTTCAAGCATTTTCGGACTTATCCAAACTGAATTGAGACTCTCTCTGGAGAGAGTTCAGGAGCTTTGGTGCCACAAACAAGCAGGCCCAGGCCCTCTCCTTGGTTGCCACTGCCTAATCTCAGAAGTTGGGAGCACCTAAAGCAAGCAAACTTGTAAAAGAGGGCACTCAAAGCTGATGGGTTGGTTCATAACAGAGTAGGCAAACCTTCATGTGTGCTGGTCGTGAGCCATAAAGGACCTTAAATGTCAAGACCAGATCCTTCAACACTGCAGATTGGGAGTTTGTGTATAAAAAGCTGCCTGTTAGGCTTTTGTCTTGAGGGGAGAATGAAGCAAGATAATGCCCTCTGTACAGCCATTCTATGCTTGCCCAGGCTCAGAAACCTCTAGTGAGAAACATTACAGAGCTATTCTCGTAAGAGTCTTGTGGCATCTTAAAAGTTTTTGTTTCAGCATAAGCTTTTGCAAGCTAAAGACCATTTCATCAGATGTGTGAAACCTCAGCCAGCAGGCGATTGTGTGTACATTTTTATATAATAAACTTCCTAATAATAAAAGCAGTCGGAGGAATAGATGGAGGTCTTCAAGAATAAGCTGGGTAGTCATCCATCAAGGATGACCTAGTTTTGGATTTCCTGCGCTGAGAAGAGGGATGGACTGAATGACCTTTAAGCAAGGGATGTTTCTTGGCCTTTCAGCCTACTTTTCATTATTCTTGCTGTTTGGGGGAATCTTATGAAAAATTCAACAGATGGAAGGTTGGGGGGGGTTGCACCTGTTGAAGTGAGGGAAAAAAGAGTTGTTAAAGTGCCACATGTTTCTTTTCTACTTTTGCTGCTGTTGTTGCTAACCTCCTCATGGATTCTAGAGATCTTCTTCAACAACAGAAATCAGTTCCCCTGGAGAAAATGTCTTCTTCGGAAGGGGGACTTGCTAGCATTATGTAATGCCTCCCTAGGCTCCACCCCCCAAATCTCCAGGGATTTCCCAACCTGGAGATGGCAACCAGATTTGCTGCAACAGATCGACTCGGCTACTCCACTGGAATTGAGCGCAATACCAAAAATCCATTATAGTATGATGATGAAGAGAAAGACCAAGAGTTGCCAAGTGATTTCTGCAGACAGACATTTGGACAGCCAAAGCCGTTGCATGACAGATTTACGGAGGTGGAGCTCCAGATGACTTGAAAATATCACAGAAGAAGCTGAGACGACAAGGACATGTATGCAATCACACACTGCTTCATGCCTGACACTAATGAGGAATCTGTCATGCAGGTCTTTCAGCACCTGCTGTGTTAAAATTTGGCAAAAAGGGGTGGGGTGGAGAACCACTATTGGAGATGGAGCCTGTGAAAATCTTCCCCACAGAAACAGGTGCTACAGAGGGTGCAAAGCTTTCTTCAAAAGAAATACTTCCTGGGAGTATTTCACTAAAGAATTATGGTGCAATGCATTCTTTTCATTTGGCAGTGGATTTGCTCATAGGGAAGAACCATTTTGAGACTCACGGTGGAGATCCATCTCCTCGAAACCACCATTTTAAAGAAAACAAATGGTTTTGTTCCTGTTTGCTCACTCCTAAGAGATTACCAGAAAAGAGACCACTTTCCATGGGATGTAAAATGCCTCACTTCAGCTCACCTCTAAATACTACTTGTATTCTTCGGACAGCAGCCTGAATAGCCCAGACTTAGCAGGGTCATCGATAATTAGTACCTGGACAACCAAGTACAAGGAAATACAAGGAAGACCAGGGTTGCTATGCAGAGGAAAGCAATGGCAAACCACCTCTGCTCCTCTCCTGCCTTGAAAGGCCCCAATGGGTCACTGTAACTCTGTTGCTATTTGATGGCACGTGGCCCAACTGTGGCTCTCCGTGGGCTGCAATTCCCATGAGCCCCTGCCAGAATGTGCTGGCAGGGACTCATGGGAATTGTAGTCTATGGACATCTGGAGAGCCAAAGTCGGGCCACTCCTGCAAGGCTATGTAAATACGTGGAGGACCAGGATATATATTAAGGTTTCAGGTAACTAGGTAGGACTAGAAAAAACTACTTTTTTGCCCAAGATTCTGCATATCCATTGCCAGAAAAGGCCCTGATGGACCAGTGCACCACTTACTCTATGGCAACTTCATATGTTCACATAATCCACAAGTTCCAATTTATTCACAGGCAGATGCAAATAACTGCAGATTTTATCCCAGCATGCTTTGCAGTAACCGAAGATTTTTCCATACCAGACACAGCCTAACCTAATTAAAACGCCTCCTCCACTCCATCTTAAGATAACTGCTCTTCAGACAGTGGCTCTGGTTATGCCCAGCGGCATCTCCCCCATCTTTTGTTTACTTAGCACCCAACCTCAAGTACAGCTCTGATGAACCAGAAAGCTCACACACTACTTGGCGAATTTGCTTGGTCTTAATAAAAACATGAACAAACAAACTCTCTCTCTAAAATTACAGCTGGTTTTCCTCTGCTAATACCACCAATCCAGAAATATCTACTGGCTTGGCGGGATATGCTGGGGCAGTGGGTCATTGCCAGCTGACACCCCCTTGAAGTCGAGGTCTGGATCATAGTGCCAGTGTCCCAGGCTCCCTGGAGCAGACATAATGCCAAATACGGGTCAGGCGGCCAAACCAGGTCACTTGACTGCACTGGCAGTTCAGCCTCCTGGGGGCTCAAGGCCTGGTCCAACCCTGCCCGAGGGAAACAAGGATAAAGGTAAAGAGGATTTCCAGAATAGTAATGCTCACTGAATAAACAGTTGAGGCCAGAGACTGTGGTACTACGGGTTTGGAAGGGGCCACCCCATATTCACAAATACGTGTGTTCCCCCCCTCCCCAAGATCATGCACTTATATATTCCACAAGAAGCCCCTCTTTGACAGATAAGCAGGGGAAGCTAACAGATTCAACCAGCAGAACAGTTATTCTGTTTTAAAATCTCTCACGATGCTTTAACATCTATGTCAGCCTCCAGATGGAGCTTGGCGTTCTCTGAGAACTGCATCAAAGAGCAGATCCCCTGAAGGAAATGGTAGTTTCAGAGAGTGGGTTCTCTGACATCAGAATCAAACAGAGCTGGAGAAGACCACAGAGGACCATCTAAGTCCAGCCCCCCACCTTCTCAGGGACTTAAAAATCACACACTCCTGACAGGGGCTCATTCAACCTCCTCCTAAAAAGCTCCAATAAAGGAGACTCCACCACCCTCTGAGGAAGCGTATTCCAACTACAAACAGCCCTCACTATCAGAAAAGGCTTACTAGTATTCTAGGTCAGGGGTAGTCAACCTGTGGCCCTCCAGATGTTCATGGACTACAATTCCCATGAGCCCCTGCCAGAAAATGCTGACAGGGGCTCATGGGAATTGTAGTCCATGAACATCTGGAGGACCACAGGTTGACTACCCCTGTTCTAGGTGGCACCTCCTTTCCTGCAATTTGAACCCATTGCTCCTAGTTCTTGCCTCTAAAGCTGCAGTAAACAAGTTGGCCCCTCCTTCAACATGTCTACCTTTTAGGAATGCTAAATGCAGCGATCCTAATACCCCTGGGCCTCCCCTTATTGGCCCTTAATGGACCGCCCTCTTCTTCAAGCGACACATACCCAACTCTCTCAATCACATCCCTCTCTTCTCTAAAATCCTCTCCCTCCTCGAGCACCAGGAACTTCCCAAACCGGAGTTGGCAACCCTGCGTGGAAGAACAGAAACAGACTCCAGGAGTGCAGAGTCCTCCTTCTCAGGAGAATGTATCCCTGAGCTTGGACTGCGTGTTTGCATATCGCCAAAACAGAATCTGCTCCATTCCTTTCCCAGGATGCTGCTATCGATCACAGCAAGGAGGACTGCATTCTTGCAAAATCTGGAAGAGAATCTTGTGCCTTCACTGAACATGGTCCAGGCAGGGAGGAGGGGAAGAGACTGAGGAGCTGAACCCATATGTAAAACATCTGTGAACGGTACAGCTTGAACATTCGCCTTATCTATGTTTTTCTATAGGTGAATGCAGCCTTCCAAAATCAAGGCAGGCATAGGGGGTGATAAAAACCACTGCGAGAAAAAACTGACAGATCCACAGATCCAAAACAGAGGAAAGCAATGGACAATGCCTTCCCATCCCCCTTGATGCCAGCCACTGAGGGGGGGGGGGGGGGCGGGACTGTCGAGCCAAGCAGTCAGGATGGGCCCGATGCCAAACAAAGGAGCATCCGTGTAGATTATCTGCAGATTACATAGGCCAATTGACCAGGTTATTCTTAGCTTCAGAGCAATAAAGGAAGCTTATACTCTTAAGGACTCTAACAAAGGAAGTCTACTCTAACGGCACTTTTTTAAAGACATTTTCCTCTAGGCCATGAGGACTAATGTTCAGAAAGGTTTTCATACTTAGGTTTTATTGATATTTGATGTATTATATATTGTACACTGCCCTGAGCCGTATGGAATAGAATCATAGAGTTGGAAGGGGCCATACAGGCCATCTAGTCCAACCCCCTGCTCAACGTAGGATCAGCCGAAAGCATCCAAGAAAAGTGTGTATCCAACCTTTGCTTGAAGACTGCCAGTGAGGGGGAGCTCACCACCTCCTTAGGCTGCCTATTCCACTGCTGAACTACTCTGACTATGACATTTTTTTTCCTGATATCTAACCTACATCATTGTACTTGTAGTTTAAACCCATTACTGCGTGTCCTTTCCTCTGCAGCCAATGGGAACAGCATCCTGTCCTCCTCCAAATGACAACCTTTCAAATACTTAAAGAGGGCTATCATGTCCCCTCTCAACCTCCTTTTCTCCAGGCTGAACATTCCCAAGTCCCTCAACCTATCTTCATTGGGCTTGGTCCCTTGGCCCCAGATCATCCTCGTCGCTCTCCTCTGTACCCTTTCAATTTTATCTACTAGAATAGTAGATAAAATGGAAGGGTGGTATACAAAGTAATTCATTAAATAAAATATTTTCCGTCCTTTTTTCCCTTCAGAAAAGTTACTAGGAGCCAGTGTTGTGTAGTGGCTAAGAGTAGCTGCCTCAAATCCGGAGAACTGGGTTTGATGCACTACTCATACAGATGCAGCCAGCTGGGTGATGTCAGGCTAGTCGCAGTTCTCTTAGAGCTGTCCCCCCCCAGAGCTGTTCTCTTAGAACTCTCGCAGCTCCACTTGCCTCACAAGGTGTCTGTTGTAGGGAGAGGAAGGGAAAGGTGTTTTGTAAGCCACTTTGGGACTCCTTTGAATAGTGAAAAGTGGGGTAAAAAAGCCCCAGCTTTCCTTTCCTTTCCTTAGGCATTTCTGAGACATTCTAACATTTCTGAATACTGCATCTCCTCAAAGTAAGACGCAGTTCTAAAACCCATTTTTCAGTACAAGAACACTTCTGTGTAGTCACCACTACCCACCCGTTTTCTTAAGATTACAGGGCAGAGTTTACAGGCAAAAGGGTATGGCTTGCACAAGTCCCAGCTCCTCTCATTTCAGAATTGAGCACACTCTGCCTTTCAACGTGAGCTCTGCCGCTCGGCCATACCAAAGAAAGTACCACTAAGATCCCCCACTCCCACTCCCCTGCTCTACTAATACCACAAAGACTTAATCTCTGCACTGATTGGATTGAGGGCCATTAACAGCCCAGGGCACTAACAGAGCTATAGGCCAAGAAAGAGCGGCATGTTCACACCACAAGTGTGACCTTTGTGGTCTCAGCAACCTTTGCAGAGCCGCTCCCTGCCCCCTCTCTGCAGAATAAAACTCAGGCTCAATCTTCCCTTTCCTCAGTCTGAGGAAGAGCGCTTGCACTCGAAAGCTCACCCCTTGAATAAATCTTTGTTGGTCTTAAAGGTGCCACTGGACTCTGATTTTCTTGTGCTACTTCAGACCAACAGGGCTACCCATCCTCATTCAGTATCGTTGAAAGCTTTGAAAGCTGGGACAAAAATGCAGACCCCTATGAGGACCCTTCCCTCTTGTGCTGCACAGCTGCGTGGATACCTCTTGTTCACAACCTGTGTGTGTCATGACAAGGGCATGCGTCTTTCGGCCAAGTGCTGCCACATGATGCAACACGCACATCGCCTCACAGATACAAGTGACTGTACCATGAGGATCGATGAGATGGCTGCCTTAACGGCTGATTTGGGGCTCTGTTATGGATGACATCGGGAGAGGGGCAGATCTTGTTCCAGAGGCACGACCCACAGCACAAAAGCACATAATAGCAAATGTGTCTTTGTATGATAGGCCTGTAACCATATTTAGACATGCAGCTGCACATGCAAATACTCGGCATGCTCCACGCATGACTCCGTATACCGACTTAAAAAAAAGGAAACAACATTCTCTGAGAAACGCAAAGAACCCCAAGATCATGCGCACAAACCTGCAATGCTGACACACAAAACAAGTAAGCACCCTCTTGAGGCCTGCAGCTATTGAGGCCCGGAGAATGATTTGTGGAGCACACACATACGCATACAGAAATCCTAGTCAGACACACAGTACACACCTCCAGCGGCATCCACATGAATCAAAAAGGAAGGCATCATTTCCCCTCCAGACCATCAATGAACACAAAAATACTCAGTGGGGAGGGAGGGAAAGGGGAGGCTAATGCAGAACACAAGCCTTATTCACATACCACCTCCACCCCAGCAGCAGCTGATAGCTAGAGACCCAGCCGTTCGTTCCATATCCATCCAATATGTGCCAACAACAGGGACGGATTCTCCCCCTCCACCTCCAATTTGGCTCTAAGCTACCTGCAAAGGGAAGAAGGGGGGAAGAGAGAACCCACATCATGCATATATTGCCAGCCAACCTACCCCTAGGGCCTGCTGGCTACCAACAGCAAGAGAAGAGGCTGCAGCTATGGCCGGTTGGTTTAAGCAGCACAGGCAAGACGAAGGGAAGGGGGGGCGGTCTGCAAAGGGTGGGGTAGGGAAATAGGACAATAGTATCCCAAGGCACCCTCAGGGGGGTTCTGTCACAGAAAGCCAGCTGGAGTGGGGGTGGAAGACAAAGGGGGAAAGAGAAGGTTCTGTCTCAGGAGGTCGAGGAGGGAAGAAGCAGGTCTGTCTGCACAGAGCAAACATGGGGTATAAACAGTCCTGGGGAGAGTTTTCTTTGAAATCTGCCTGTGAAAGCAGTTTGAGGGGCTTTGCCTATTCTGTAGAGGGAATCGGTGCCGAATGGCCCTGGATCCTTTTCTAGAGGGAACGCTCCCCTCATGAGTCAGTCTCATTTGAAAACGTGGAGAGAACATTAAAGTAGTCTTTAGAAATGCACAGCCCAATGGAGGGGGGGGCAGTTATCACCCCCCTCCTAGACCGAGACCCTTGTACATGGCAGCCTCAAAGCAACGATGTACAACATGTCCACTGTGGTCACTTCTGTGCTACTAATCTAGTTCCACAAGTCCTCACCAAAGATCTTTCTGCCTTTTGAGAGGTCACCCAGAACTGCTCGCTACCTTCAAGCTCAGCTTCACAGACATAAGCCCTTGTTAAGAAAGAAAGAAAGAAAGAAAGAAAGAAAGAAAGAAAGAAAGAAAGAAAGAAAGAAAGAAAGAAAGAAAGAAAGAAAGAAAGAAAGAAAGAAAGAAAGAAAGAAAGAAAGAAAGAAAGAAAGAGAGAGAGAGAAAGAGAGAGAGAGAAAGAGAGAAAGAAAGAGAGAGAGAAAGAGAGAGAGAGAGAGAGAAAGAGAGAGAGAGAGAGAAAGAAAGAGAGAAAGAGAGAAAGAAAGAGAGAAAGAGAGAGAGAAAATTGAAAACCCGTGACAGGGCTGCTTCTCCCTGTCGGTGGGTATTTCCCCCCCATGCTCTCCTCTCTCCAAATACAGCCCTTCTTTTTCTGGCTTCCACATTACGCTGTCCTCATTCTATGTATTCCCTGGTTACGTTGAATCCTTAAAATCATTTGTATTATCTTCATTCTTTAATTTACATCCTGCTTTTCTGTCTATTCAGGACCCAGAGCACCTTATCACATCATTTTCTGCCTTATCCTCACAACAACCTTGTATGGTAGGGCAGAGAGAGACGGTGACATGCGTTAGGTTGCTCGGCAAGGTTTCCGTGGCAGAGCAGAGATTCAAATGCAGTTGCCCCCGGGTTCTAATTTGACAGTCAAGCAACTGCACAGTGCTGGCTCTCAAAGATTGGACACAAAGCAAGTTTGAGGAAAGTGTGGACAGGAAGATGTGATTTCCACACCTCCCCACCCACAGCCAGATCTAAATTTCATGCCATTTCCCTTCACACCTGTCATCATTCCCCACCCCACTGCTGGGAGGCTTCTTGCCAGACTTTAAAAATTGTTCATGGTAGGTCTGTTAAAATGCTATAGCAACCTAAAAATGACTGATTCCACAAAAATCCTGGCCAAAAGCAGTCGATGGGCAGGGCAGGGCAGCAGAACGAAGGAAACCAAGAGAAAGAAAGGGAAATCGCCACATACTTGCTGCCACCGTGAATTGCATTCACGCTGGCAATGAAACCAGCACAGGGTCTTCCATGCTCGAAGTATGAGTTCATGCACAATGCCAAACCCTGAGCTCTCCATGCCATCCCCACCCCACCTTTCTGTAGGCAGCTGATCCTTGGTTACATCCCTCATGCCCTCTGGTGACTCAGAATCCCTCCCCCTGAAGAGAAGGGGGCTTTGTTTTTTCCAAAGTTCAGACATCCGTGATCCACAAATTTGTAAGCAGATGGGCTAATAGCGAGCAAAAAAAAAAAAAAAAGTTCTGAATTATTGACGTTTGCAGACCAATTTGAAGGCTGGAGCGTCGATGGTGCTTGGTGTCTCTTCGGTTGGCACAGGGCTGCCATCTGTCTTGAGAACTGGATCCTGAACATTTACTAGCACGTACTAGGCGATCTGAATTTCTTGGCAATTCAGAATTTAGCTTCGAAAGCATCATCTTTCAATAACAAGATTTGGGAGCAGACATCAACAGTCAGCTCTGTGCTTAACTCAGGCTTTCTCAACCAGGGTTTTGTGCAGGGTTTCTTGAAATCCCTGGAAAGGTTTCCTGAATGGGTGGGAGTTAATTAATGTTGAATATGTTTTTAAAATGTGTTGAACACCTGCCCCCTCTCCCAAAATGACCACTGACGGGCCTGGAGGGGGTGGGGAGGGGAGGGGCCCTGAGTGGGTGTGTATACAGCAATGCTTCCCCACCATATTCTGCATGATCGTGCCACTTCTGGGGTTTCCTGAAGCTTGAAGAACGCTTCAGGGGTTTCTCGATGGCAGAACGGTTGAGAAAGGCTGGCTTAACTGGAAACATGGCTCCTTAGAGCTTAGCTCCTGGATACAAGCACACCTTTGAACCAGAGGTGCCAACTCCAGGATGGGAAATGCCTAGAAATGTGGAGTACATAATGCCGCTATGGCTGGGGCTTCCTATCAGCATGGCACTGTGCAGCTGCTGCTGGCAGCGCCCCTCAGCGGGCAGTGGGAAGTCAGGGGCACCGGCGGGAAAGCAAGTGGAGCAGGGGCTCAGGCAGCGGCGATGTCCTTCTATCCCCCCCCCCCCCGGGTCTCAGTAAAATTGTCAAGCATTGACCGGTCCCCGGTGATAAAAAGGTTGGGGACCACTGCTCTAAAGCAGCCATTTTCTCTAGAAATGATCTCTGTCATCTGGAGGTCAATTGTAATTCCAGGAGACCACTTTTGGATTGACAGCTATATTGCCTGCCCTTCTATGCACTGTACACAACATTGGTCAGACTGCTCATGGAGTACGGTGTGCAGTTCTGGTGGTCTCACTTCAAAATAGATGTGGGCAAAATCGAGAGGGTGCAGAGGAGAGGGACAAGGATGATCCAGGGCCTGGGGTCCAGGCCCTAGGAGGAAAGGCTCAGAGACTTGGGAATATTCAGCTTGGAGAAAAGGAGGTACCAGCTAAAATATCAGGAGGACATTTTTCAGGAGTAGTTCAGCCATGAAATAGTCCAGATAGTCTTCAAGTAGCAGCTGGACAGATACTTATAGATGCTTTAGGCCAGGGGCAGTCAACCTGTGGTCCTCCACATGTCCATGGACTATAATTCCCAGCATTTGCTGGCAGGGGCTCATGGGAATTGTAGTCAATGAACATCTGGAGGACCACAGGTTGACTACCCCCGCTTTAGGCTGATTCTGCATTAAGCAGGGGGTTGGACTAGATGGCCTCTATGGCCCTTCCAACTCTATGATTCTAGAATGTTTGTTTGTGGGGAATGATTGGCTGGATTCTGAATCCTGTCATTCACAACAAACTCCCAGTCTCACATTGGTTTCCATTCAAAGCTGCAACCTATTTTCCTCAGCCTAGCACATCAACTTTTACAAGATTCTAGGGTGCCTTTTTGCACATTCCACCACACCTATCTCCTAAATTCACCCATTCTTTAAAAGCCAGTGATTATTTGCATGTGTGGAACAGCCATCACTGATTAAACAGCATAGACAGAGCTTCACCTCATGTAATCTCAAAACCACACACTGCTCAACAGGGGCTATTCACATGGTCAGCAAGGAACAAGCTACAGTCTGAAAGAGCCTCACAAGGGTATTTTGGGGAAAAGAGTTACGAAGAGGCAGGAAACTAGAATAAGAATTCTGTTAGAGTTTTCCAGGCTTCTTTAAGTAAACAGAAGAACTATTAAACTGAAGTGGAGGCATGCTTACAGTGTCTTGAGTTAGTTTAACTGTCTAGTATCACAGTTCAACAACATGGACATTCAACAACATGAAAATAGCAAAATATCATATTGACAAAACTAAAGATGCACATTCCCAAGGCTTCGGTGCACAGAGTCTTCTAGAGCAGTGGTCCCCAACCTTTTTATCACTGCTTGACGATTTTACTGAGGCCCGAGGGTGGGGGGTAGTTTTTTGTCGAGGGAAGTCGCCACCGCCACCACCACCTGAGCCCCTGCTACACTTACTTTCTTGCTGGCGCCCCTGACTTCCCACCGCCCACTCAGGGCGCTGCCAGCAGCAGCTGCGCAGTGCCACAATGAGGGGGAGTCCCAGCCATGGCGACCACCAGAGAGCACCAAAGGTGAGCCAGCGGCAGAGTGGCAGGGCAGCCCCCGAGGCAGCAACCGGGGAGGAGGACGAGGACGAGCCACAGCCTGGTACCAACTGATCTACGGACCGGTACCGGTCACCGGACTGGGGGTTGGGGAAGAGAATAAGAACCCCATTCAGAACTGCGCTGCACGTCCTAGTTAATCTAGTCCAGCCTTTCTTGACTTTTTTTTACCATTGAGAAACCCCTGAAACATTCTTCTGGCTTTGAGAAACCTCAGAAGTGGTGCAATTGCACAGAATACGGTTGGGAAGTACAGTGGTGCACTTGCCCACCCAGGGCTCCTCTCCTTCCCACCCCCTCCAGACCCATCATTGGCCATTTTGGGAGGGGGTAGGTGGGTTGGCATGACCATATATGGTCATATCACCAGATAAATGTTTAACAAATGTATTAAAAATAGTTAACTCCCGCTCATTCAGGAAACACTTCCAGGGCTATCAAGAAACCCCATAGTTTCATGAAGCCCTGGTTTAGAAGCCTGGTTTAGTCTGATAGGAAATGTGGCTACTACTGCAAATGGGAAATACCGTTTCAAATCCTGCAGGATGGCTTTTGGGCAACTTGCAATTTGTCATTCCTACTTATTTCACACACTGATTCCCACGACTAAAGTTCCACCAAAATTAAGTACTTTTATGTCCTACTGAGCTCAGTGGAAGAAATTTAGTGGAACTTGTGCAAAACAATTCTAAGCATGTTTATTCAGAAATAATAGAAGTGTGCAGTAGATTTAGAGGGAAGCTCTGTAGCCCAATCCTATGCATGATTCACAGAAATAAGAATCAGAGCCATGTTGCTCTGAAGCACCAGAACAAAGTGTGAGCCCGGTGGCGCCTTTATGACCAACAAAGTTTTATTCAACGTACAAGAAGTATGCATGCACATGAAAGCCATTATCTTAACTACAACTTTGTTGGTCTTGAAGGCACCACTGGACTCATACTTTGCTCTCAAAAATATGAGTAAGTCCCATTGAGCTCAAGTGTAAGTATCCTAAATCTTGATACTTAATTACTGTTGGAATATGCTGTATATAAGATTCGAACCTTGTCATCCCAAGAAATGCTACATCCTTCTAGATTCATTGACTTCAATGGATTTAGAAAGATTTAACTCTGCTTAGGATGTCAAGGAAAAGAACTAGGTACGCATAGAGCATCATTAATTTATAGCTTTTCCATCATAGGTTGAACTAGAACGGGTTACCATCTCAAAGGTATTTATGTCAAACATTTCAATTCCACCTTATCTTCCTGAGCTCAAGGTAGCAGACACCACAGCAACCAAGTTGCCAAGGCACACATGAATTAAAACAATTTACCAATTTAAAAATAATTAGGTTTAACACACCCAAGAGTTTAAAGCCACAGGATAAGAAGTATCCAGATCTGCTCAAAAAGTTTGCCCTCCAACTGATGCCCTCTTGCCTTACATTCCTTCATAAATGTAGCAAGGGAAAGGTGTCCCCTTCACCTACCCTGACAGGCCATTCCAAAGGACTCAACTCACCACAGAAAAGATCTGTGACCTCACTATGGCATCATAGACAGTCCTAAGAGAGACCCCCTTAAGGAGGAGGCAGCTGATATGCTTCTTGCTTTTATACAATTACTTACTTTAATCCTCCTCGCCTTCCAAACAAACTAGGGAGACCAAACTTGGAATACTTCAAGCTTGCATTCAGGCAGGAAAAGGTTAAATCCCAAAGCCAAACCTATTTTTTTGTCCTTTCAAAGGTTTACATCATATTTCACAAGGATAGGCTAAGTTCTACATATCTGGAGATGTGAGAGAGGGTCCATAAACTAGAGCCTCCCTTTCCTGAAAATTTAAGGAAACGCTTGTCTTTTTAAAAATGACATCTTGCAAAATTGCTCTGGTACCGGAGGTGGGTGGGGGGTGTCTTATATGTCTGAACATGAATCTACAATGGGGGCACCCTTCAAAAACAGGGGGGGGGAAGGCAATATATTCTGAAAAATCTCAACCATGGATCAAAAAAAGAGAAACTAATATATTTAGGCCAGGGGGAGAAACTCTCCAAAGAAAGGAAACGAGATTGGTAAGAGCACTGAAAATGATCACAGAAGCGGCCTAATTATGATGTGAGATGGGGCTGCCCCAGGGAATATATTTTAGGTGCCATTAAAAAGGGCTCAGAACAAGAGGGAGGCTGATTTGACCCTCGGCATATAACCCCCTCCCACAAACGTTCTCTTTCCAAAGCCTCCGTGAGAGGCTTAGTGCTTCTGCTTAGCTCAGTTGTTTATTATTTATTCAATGGATTCCCTGCTGATTTGCCTTCACGGAACACACAGCAGCTCACGTGGGATTCCCAGGAGGGCTCTCATCCAGGCACTGACCGGACCCAGATGGCTTTGTTCAACACCATGCACCTCCTAAGCGTAGATGTTACAGGAGGAGGGGGTCCCCTTTTTATTTCCTGGTTTAGGTACCAAAGCATCCTAGAGCCTGTCTGCATGTCACAAAGTCTCTGCGGCTGGCGCCCCGAATTCTGTGCTGGAGTTTAATTCCCAGATGCCCATTTCAGACTGAGATTATAACACATGGGGGAGAATGATCTTAAGCCTCCTTGCCATTTCCCCCAATCTGAAAAGTCTCTGGAAGCAGCTATTTGTGCTGTTGGGGAAACTCACGTATGTCTACAAGCCTACATTTCCCAATGGGCCAGGTTGGAAAAACTAAGGATGCATAGGAGAAGGGCAGGGCTAAACTCCTTGGCCTGATGTACAGCAGTCATGATCCAATCTGTACCCCTACCCATTTGGAACTCCAATGCGCACATTCATTTATTGACACACATTATTGACAGTTCACCCATCTAGCATGTGGATGTTCAAATTAACGCTTCACTGTTCCCACGCATCCTATACTGGAAGAACACATCCTATAAGGGCAGAACAATAGCTTCCGTTTTAAATCAAATACCAACCTGGCCCTTTCCTTATACCTAAACACACAATAATCCCCACCCACATGAGCAATGGAATGAAGGAAGCTTCTTATGGCTTTCTCAACAAGAGCAAGGTTCTCTTTGATCTTCCTGAATTGCAGTCATTGTAGCTTCTCAACCACTGCTGCTTTGAAACGGGGGAAATCCTTTCACAAAAGTCAAATACTATTTTGTTTGCACACACATAAAACACACACATGTGCATTTACACAAGAAGGAAGGCAGATGAAAAGGGGACCTGACTCAAGGAAGGATCAGAGGCTTTCCAAGCCTTCCATGCAGGTTCTTGCATCTCCAGTTAAAGGATCAAAGGCAGCAGGTGTTCGGAAAGATCTTTGTCTGTCTGAGACCTTGAAGAGCCTCTGCCAGTCAGATTAGCTGATACTGAGCTAGACTGCCCAACGGCCTAACTCGGGCAGCGCAAGGCAAGCGCATAGCCATTCACCCCGCAGGAATCCAGAATGGGAAGGCGAGGTGGTTCGGCATAGGCCAGGCTTGCGAGAGGCGATGAACGGACCACCCATCCCCTGCGCGCTCAAGGGGCTAGCAGCCGGGGTTTAACTTAATCCTGGGCACGCACCCCTCCCCCACCCCTCCCCGGGCTGCCATGCCTCAGCCTTGAAGGGGGAAATTACGATTAAAAACAAAACAGGGTTATCTGGGTACTTGCCGGTTCCCTTGCCTTTCCCCGGCTACCGTCTGCCCCCACAAATGCCAGGTTATGGGGCTGCGGAGCCCTGTGAAATTAAGGCCACTCTGGAGCAAGATCCACGCCTGATCTCAACCAACACACGCGGACCTCTGCAGGGCCTGCTCCATGCGGCGGCGGCGGCTGCGCGGGGGGAGGACTCTGGAAGGAGGGACAGTCCTTTTTGTTTTAATAGGGGCCATCTGGCACAGAGAGGCGCAGGCAGGGAGCGCCTGGCCTCGGGCCGGGTCTCCATCTGGGCGCACGCCCCCCTCCTCGCTCGGCTCCGGCAACGCGTGGAGGAAGCAGGTCTGCCCACGCCGCGCCTCCTCCAGCATCTTCTCCCTCCTTCCGCAGCCCACTGAGCCTGCAGCCTTCGCGCCCCTCTGACCCCACGGAGTCCCCGCCGCAGGTCCCCAGGGGTCGGCGGAATGTGGGCGCCCGTCGCCAGGTGCCGCATTGAAGAGCCGCCCGCGATGGTGGCTGCAGCAGGAGCTGGGCAAAGCAGCCGGGATCCCACTGCCCAACCCCAGATGCCGAGACAATAAACAGCTCTCAAACCCCCCCCATTCAGCGGAGCTCACCCACCTCCTCCTCTTCCTCCTCTGGCAGGCGCCCGGCGTCTCCCTCGGCTCAAGGCGCGCCCGGTGCGCGCATCGCTCTTCCTCGCCCGCTGCTCCAGCGTCAGCATCACAGGTGGCGCCGGAACGAAGCCGGGCGTCCGATCCGTGGGCAGCCTCTCCCTCCTCCTGCTCCTCCGCCCTTCGATCGAGGAGCGCCGCCAGCCCCGGCTGCGGAATGGGGCTGCCCAGCCCCGGCTCGCCTTGCCAACGAGCCCCCGCCTCCCAGCCACGAGGCCGGATCAGCCATTGGGCGCCCTCCCCGCCATTCACGCGCAACCCCTGGAGGAGTCAGGCCCACACGCGGCCTCCGCCAGTGGGGGCGAGGATGGTGGTCCCGAGCAGGCAGCAAGGAGCTGGCCCCGATCCTGTCGCTCTCCAGTGGGGGAAGTGGTGCACAGTCGCCGTCCCCGGATGCAGAATGGCTCGCCATAAAGGGGGTCCAATGAATAAAGGCAGTCATGTGCCTGGCTTTGTGAGTGTGGAACCGGAGAAACGGCAGGGCAGTTAAAATCGAGAGAGAAAAACCCAAACCAAGTCGTGAGGACTCTCTTAAGCCACCTTATCTAGGTACAGAGCAGAGGTGCTGCTGATAGTTACCCCAAATGAAATCTGAGGACAACGAGTAGTGAAAGAAACTGAAGCAGGTGAGATGGATATCGAAATGTGGGGTTGATGCTGTATTACCTATCAGAGTGGCTACCTGTGTTCTTTACTTCAGCCAAAGAAACAGGTGGCTCTTATTTCAGATATAATATTTCTTAATGTGCTCTGCTGGTACAGACCAGTGGTCCATTTGGCCAGCATCCAGTTTTGCATGGTAGCCCACCAGTTCTCTTGGAAAGCCAACAAAAAGAGCATAGAGGCCAAAGTCTACCTCTGAGTGCAGGTATTAAGAGGTTTGCTGCCTCTGGATATGGAGGTTTCTTTTTGAAGTCTTAATCCTGCAATCCACCACATCCTCTGCCTTCACCCTGCAGCCTAAAGGATCAGGGCAATATCCCATTCCTGTTTTAGGGAGCAAGTCACTGAAAAAAATGCCTCCTTTTCAAAGAGAAGGAACAAACAGACATAACAGTATGGGAGCTTTCCTTTTCCAAGAGTCCTTCCTCCACAGCTTGTAAGTCCTCAACAGAAACCTGGGTCCAATAAAAAGTACAGTATTTGCTGGCGTATAAGACTACTTTCCCCCCCTGAAAAACATGCCTCCAAGTGGGGGGGGGGGTCGTCTTATACGCCGGGTGCACTTCAGTTGGGATTGACATAACTGCCCATAGTACTGTATTTTGAGTGGAAATGTTGGGGGGTCATCTTATACGCCCAGTCGTCTTATACGCCGGCAAATACGGTAGGTTACAAAACTTAACATCAGTCTCTAGAATGGAAAGGCAGCTGCAGTTACAGAAAAAAAAAACCAAGAATATCCTGCCAATGGATGTTGTGACCATGAATAGCAGACATGGTTTGTAAAAAGGCAAGACTTATATTGGTTTGGGTTTAAATCAGTCTCTAGTGCAAATGCAAGACTTGCACTACTTAAAATGTACATTTGAGGTCTCTTCTTCAAAGTTTTGCTCTGCCAAAACAATTGTCACAGTTAGCCCAAATATCATGAGAAAATAACATTTGCTTTTTAGTGTTAATTTGTGAAAATGGTCTCTGAAATTTACTGAAGTCAGTTAAGAACACCTATACTCTTCTGTTAAAATGAGATCAGCTGCTGGTGGCTAACAACAAAGGATAAATATCACCTTATTGTCCCATTCATGAACATTCTTGGAGCATCCAATTACTATGGCTGGAAGACAGAATGCTGTGATAGATGGACTGTTAGCCATGTGTAACAGTTCTCCCTTTCCTTGAGAAAGTATTCTTCATGGACTCTTGTCCTTTCTCCACCTTATGATGCTTTCATATCTGTGAGTGTCTAAATTAAAGCAGTAAGGGTTCCTGGGAGGAGTTTGGTGTTATGGACCAATCAAGTCCATTATTGGAGCCTGTAGGCCTCTAACTGGCTGTCCACCCACTGGCTGCCCAATCAGATTAGAACCCCCACCCCTAACTGTCTTCCCACAATTTTGCTGCTTCCTTGCGGTCTGTGGCCCCTCAGACACCTCTCCTGAGCTGCTAGGAGGCTCTTTGGGTTTGCCCTCCTGAGGCAATGGCTCCTGCCTACAGAGCTTAGGGAAGCCAACCTGTGTCTTCTCTGAGAGGGAGCGCCCATCCCAATTACCACCTTCCCCCTCTTACGGACCCTGGGCACACTGGGCCACTAGGACGTCCAGCCCGCCAACCTGACATGGAGGCCACCAGCACGTGCCTCAATGCCGCCTCCCGCTAACTCTGAGGCATGCCTGCAGGCTGAGAAAAGCCCAACGGCACCGGCCTAGAAGAAGTTGGTTCTTATATGCTGCTTTTCTCTACCCAAAGGAGTCTCAAAGCGGCTCACAATTGCCTTCTCTTTCCTCTCCCCACAACAGACATCCTGTGTGGTAGGTAAAGCTGAGAGAGTCCTGATATCACTGCTCGGTCAGAACAGCTTTATCAGTGCTGTGGCGAGCCCAAGGTCACTCAGCTGGCTTCATGTGGAGGAGCGGGGAATCAATCCGGGCTCGCCAGATTAGAAGTCCGCACTCCTAACCACTACACCAAGTTGGCTCACCGCAAACAGAGGGGAGGGCCAGAGGAGAACATCAGGGAGAGGGGAGGCTCCCTAGAATTACAGCTCCAGACTACAGAGGTCAGTTCCCGAAGATAAAATGGATGCTTTGAAGGGAGAACTCTCTGGTACTGTAATTGGGGATGCCAGTCTCCAGGTGGGACCTGGGGATCCCCTAGAATTACAGCTCCAGACTAAAGAGATCAGTTCCCCTAGAAAAATCCAGCCCCCTTGAAGCCAGCAACCATTCCCATCCAACCTTCCCTACTACACTTTCTACACACCGATATCCCCACTACCAGGCCCCCCATTTGACACCACATCACCACAACCTCTCACACAAAACACCCCTTCATCCCCATGCCCTTGCATGCAGGACAACCCTCCCCTTCCTCTTCCCATCCCCAAGTTCTAGCGCCCGTTGTATTCCTGGATACAATGGGCTTTACCCCTAGTATAATATAAATAATTTGTTTAATTTCTGCTAGACCAGTCCACTGATAGCAAAAAACTAACTCAATATATTATGCTGTTCAAAATGGATACAGACCAGCTACTTGCCCCATGAACTGTTACATCCCAGGGCTGTCTGCTCTGTGAGAAAGTAATCCAAGCAAAAAAAAAAAATACAGGCATCATTCAATTTAAATAACCCCAAGGGTTAGGCAGTGCCCTGTTCTACATGGACAATTGTGCTACGCAATCACCCTGTCACCAAGTATGAGTTGTTGACAGAAATCTCTTGCATCAATTTAAAACACACCCACATAACTGAGAGTTGCTTCAAAAATGCCAGCCCCAACCTGCTACATCTGCACTCCATGTCCAGATTTCAAAGAATGTTTGATATATCTATGCCTATATCACAATGTGTTGGTCATTATTTTATGTTCGATTTTCACAACTGCCTGGACTACTTAAACGTTTTCCTCTGCAAGCAGAAAGTCTATTCCCCAGCTATTTCAGGTTTAATGAAGAAGACCCTAAATCAGAGGACCCCTAACTTTTTTGAGCCTACGGACAATTATGACATGGCGTGATGGGCGCAGCCACAAAGTGGCTTCTAAAGGAGCCAGAGCCAGACACAAAACTGCTTACCACAGCTGACCTTCATTCACACACTGAAGATCCTTGTGCTGTGATGGCAGCTGCTGCTAAAGCAATGTTTTTAAAAATTTGCACAGCCCATCAAATCTGTAATGGCCAATGAGAAGCAAAAGCCACACCTACTTTCTAAAATCCCCTGGTGAACACCAGGAAAGGTGTCAGCAGCTTGGTGTGGTGGTTAGGAGCGGCAGTGAGCCAGGTTTGATCCCCCGCTCCTCCACATGCAGCCAGCTGGGGACCTTGAGCTAGTCACAGTCCTGATAATGATGTTCGGATCAAGCAGTCGGGTCAGTGCTCTCTCAGCTTCACTTACCTCACAGGGTGTCTCTTGTGGGGAGAGGAAGGGAAAGCGATTGTAAACCGCTTTGAGACTCCTTTGGGTAGTGAAAAGCGGGGTATCAAAATGAACTATTCTTCTTCATGCTGGGGACTTCTGCCCTAAACTAAAGCCATGAGATTCTACTATGGACATGTTACAGTAAGATAAAGGGACAGCAAAGTGCCCATATTCCTATTAATCTACTCCTGATATTTTTTGGTAGCAATTTTGGATATATAATTTCCCTCCCTCACACCCCAACCCAGCATCAAAGAAAATACAGTACCATCAGTCCTGGGAAGAGCTTTGATATAATGGGTTTTTCTCATAATACAAATGCTGTAGGTATAACTTCTTGCTCAATTACTTCCTTCATTTCAAGCTCCATCATTTACCATCACTTGCATAACTATTTGGCATACATACACAGGATGTACCTTCTTGGAATATTTTACATTTTAGTGATGAATATTAGTGCTGCATAACACAAGCCAGCAATTTCAAAGACAAGCAATATACAGTGACAAAAGCATGTTTTATTAGTGTTGGTACAGGTGCAAGCAGCAAATTGTGCACTAGAGGGAACCCGCTTTTGTATCACAAGGATATAAATGGGACTACTGAAATAAAATAAGGAAATATATCTCTTTTACAAATACTTGCAGGTTCTACATCATAGTCATAGCTCAGAAGAAGAGCAAAAAAGTATATTAATTATTCAAATATGATTTAATGTAATAAGTTAATGAGAATTTTAAGCTGATCGTTTTTCATATTGAGAAGGCTTATTTAAACACTATATCTTTGTAGTTTTTAAATAAAAGAAATTTGAGGAAATGGAATAGACCCTCTCAGAACCTACTTGTGACACACAAAATAAAGCTTAGAACTTATTCTACAATCTCTGGGCTATTGAGAAGATTTCTCACAACCAGAAATTATCTTCCTCATGTCATCCTTTCAGTTCACTCTGCTCAACCCCACAAGGACGAGGTTTATATATTTTAACAAGAATGTAACATCTTTGTCAAATGGAAGTTGAGGCAAGGGAGAAGAGACAGCCTGCCTCCAACAAGAGGGTGAAGAACTGTTATTTACAAGCCTTTCATTATCATGGCTGTCCAAAGGAGATTGTTAACAATTGGCCCGTGCTTATGAACTCATATTGAAGGGGATGAGACTGCAAAGTTCTTCTGGGAGGAAGACACTGGACAGCACAGACACACACACACACGCACACAGACACACATGCATTGCATTTCTCTCTTTCATCCACACAGCAGCATAACCCAAGTGAAGAGAGCACTGGGAATCACACACACAACTTCTTGTTGGGCACAAAATGGTTCATGGGTACTTCCCAAGTAGCTACAAGCTTGAGGGCTCCAAAGGGGTTCTAGAGATCAGTTTCGTATTGTCCACAGCAGCAGCAGAGCCCGTCCAACAAGGGAGGATGTTATAACACTGCTTTCTTCTGAGGGAAAAATCCCTTGATGTAGCTAGGGATGGATGTCTCAGCCCAACCAGCCAGTTGGTTCTAGTACTTAGTGGTGAAGGACTGGAACTCCAGGCTGGAGACCTCTCTCTCGTTGGAGAACACGGCTCGATCAATACGTGACATGGGACTTCCTACACTGCGTAGCCAGTTCTTCCTGGGAGAGGAAGAAGTACATGTCAATAGTACACCAGTGCTGTACTTCTCTCCCTTTCAGGCCCACCTCTACTATCTGCGTCCTCATATCAGGTCCATGTGGGTTCATAGAAACAAGACAAATGTGTCTAACGTGTTAGTATATGTCGCTGACAGGCAGAATCACCTATAGAACAGAGGCTCTGACTTGATCTATTCCAGACCATATTGTGTAGAAAAAGAGCATGCGCACTGCAGAAAGATGCTGCAGAAAAGGAGAGTAAATGGATCTAGCTACCTCAAACAAGTAAGCCATGACAGACACTGCAGTACAAAAGAAAAGCAGATCAGAATGAGAAGATCAATTGTTTTGGTAATTAGTATGTTTCTGACCACCCAAAAAGAGTGGTGCCAGTTTCTAGTGCTCCAGAAAGCCTAAAATGTAAAACAATGGTGGCAGTTTCTGGTGCTCCACAGGCAGATCTTTTTAAAAAATATTACTAATATAAGCTTTATTTTAAAAAAATGAATGAAACTTCCCTTGTAATATAAAACAGCTTTCCACACACTTCCCACACTCAAGCAACCTGCCCAACATAATTATTTCAGAAATTTGATGTGGGATGGGTATGAATTACTGACCCAAAGCTGTTTATGATTCTTCAAAAAGAAGAAATTGGGAGTCTAGATTGACATTTGTATACCTTTGCTTTTTATTCTCTGCCAGGACTTGAAAAAAGGAGAAGGGCAGAAGGGAGCAAGCTGAAAGAATACTAGTTGCTATGGATTATCTAATTTCTAGTTATCTCTTGCACACGAAGGCAAAGGATGAAATAGACTGGTTGCTATGGAAGCGGCCCCAATTTCCCCTCCCCCTTCAAAGACATGAAGGTAGAAGAGATGGAGAGGCAGGTTGCTATGGAAACTGTCCCAGTTTCTTTGCATGTTCACTCTCCCTTCCTCACATGTTTTCTCTCCCTCTCTTCTCTTCAAGGTGATAGGGGAAGACCTGTCACTATGGAAACTACCTCTGGTTGTTATCCTTCTGAAGGTGACACAGCTCG
This sequence comes from Paroedura picta, assembly GCF_049243985.1. Lineage (NCBI taxonomy): Eukaryota > Metazoa > Chordata > Lepidosauria > Squamata > Gekkonidae > Paroedura > Paroedura picta. The sequence continues at coordinate 25,165,744 of NC_135369.1, read as the reverse complement.
TTGTTACAGAGGCTGGCTCTCCACCCCCAGGACTGGTCTGGGACCACACCTTCCCTTGCCTTCTATTTCCCCCACCCCTGCCCATTGCTGCTGCCAAAAGATCTGTAAAGCAATTTTCCTCATCTCCTCCTGGACCAACTAATTAATTGCAAGATGATTCAAGTTCCAGATTTGCAGGGTGTCAATTCACTATGGGAACAGAGTCTGGGGAAGTGTCCTACTTCAAAATTTCAAATGGGGCAGGAAGGGATGATGTGAATTGTCATTAAAGGATTTCCTTCAATTAAGGGATCATTCCTTCTCCTTACTTATACCAGTATTCCTCCTCATGGAAATTGGGAAACCATTGAGGAAGGAAAGGGGAAGGAGTCACACAGAAGTGTTTCTCCCCCCCCCCAGATAACAGATGACTGCTCCTCAAGAGGATTTATATCTGGGACACATAAAAGCCCTGCTGGATCAGACCAATGAACCATCTAGTCCACCATCCTATCTCACACGGTAGCCAACCAGTTCTTTCTGGAGGGCCAACAACAGGGCTTAGACACTAAGGCCTTCCCATAATGTTGCCTGCTGGTACTGAGATTCAGAGGTTTGCTGCCTCTCAATGTGCAGGTTCTCTTTAGTCACCATGCCTAGTAGCTACTGACAGACCATGACTCCATCTAATCCCCTTCAAAGTTGTCTATATATTTGTGGCTATCACTACATCCCTGGCATATTAGTTCCACATTTTAATCACTTGCTATGTAAAGAAATATTATTTTAATTCATCCAGAATCTACTGCCCATCAGCTTCATTGGATGACTTTAAGTTCTAATATGTTGACAGGGAGAGAAAAGGCATTTTTCTGGGAATTTTTCCTGCTGATAAAATCTCTTTGCTGCCTTAACAAACCTGAAGTGAGTTTGGGTGTGTACCTTTCAATTAAAAGATACATAAAGAGAAGTCTGGTCTGGGGAAGAGAACTTGTAACTTTTATATTCTGTATAGCACCATTTACAATACTGCTCCTCACTAGCAGTAGTACATGATGGGACTAAAGAACAGGGCCCAAGCATAATTTGCTTTGGTCTGGTACAAATCTTTAACATTGACCTGTGCATGTCCATAGTCTCCCTCAAATAAATACCATCTCAGAAATAATGAAAAAAACATTTATATTTTATTTCCAAAACTAGCTTCAAAGTCCGTTTGTAAGAACAGGCCTTAAAAGGGTCCCCCTCCCCTGGCCCCTGGCCAGGCAGCTTAAGGTGGCTTTGGGCCACAGCTCGCAGCCAGATCAAGTGGGGCAGGTGGGTACTGACCAGCTCGTTAGCAGCTCCTTAGCAGGCAGTCAGCAGGCCAGGAGGTCCAGCCTAGCAGGCCAAGAGGCTCTCGTTAGCAGGCCCTCCACCAAGACCCTTTGCCCAGGGCCCTCTCCCCTTACTTGTTGCTGGCTCCAGGCACTGAGGTGTGTCTGAGAGCAAAGAGGCTAGAGTCCAGGAACAGAGGGTGGGAACTGCAGGGGCAGGGCCAATCAGAGTGCAGCCAGCTGGCCCTATTCCAACTTGGACAGCCGGACACGTTCCACCTCCCAGGGTATTTCACAAATATATAGAGGAACCATGGATGGATAAGGATGTTATCAAAAGTTCATATTGTTTAAAATATTTTTACAGTCCAAGCCAAGCTGTCAAGGCCCCAGTAAAGTATCCCCATTCTCCATTCTGCCCTTTTGCTTAGGCCTTGCTCTTAAAGTCCTATGAAAAAGGTTGGTATCCTGCTCTCTGCTAGAGGCACACTGATAATTTGCCAGCAACCAAGTATAGAGAAGAATACCAAGTACAGTTCTGTTTGACTTCTATTAGATGTTATTGAGAGACTTGAATTCCAACACCTGCCACTAACTTCTGAAACCTCTCACTATTATTTGCAAAAGTTTTGTGAATCTGCACATAAGTGCATGGAATCATGCCTCCTTCCTCAGTCTGTTCAAGAGGGAATTAATGCAAGGAGTTCCACTTTATCCCTTCTCTACCATCTTCCAACTTTTTCTCCCAAGATGCAACCCCATCCCTGCCATGCAAAGAGGCCCAAATCATAGACTTACATGATCTCCACTTTCTCCTTTGGACCCTGCACTTGTCCAGTCACAGTCCCATGAGCCGTGTTCTTCACCCAGCCGACCACCCCCAATTTCCTTCCCTGTTCTTCAGTGAACTAGTGGGAAAAAACACAAAAATACAAGTCAAAGAAACGTGAATGGGACTGATTTGCAAATTTATATCTCTTCACTTAATGAACCATTCCTGAACATTAAAACAGCCTCCATTGAGAAATTGTGTTCTGAGATTATGCTAGGTGCTTTGAATGCTCTGCATGTAGTATATGATTTGCGATTTCCCTTCAGACATGCCTACATTTTTGTTCTTTAGGTGGTGCTAATAGGAAAAGAGGGAAACGCAACTTCACAATTATTATCTGAACTAGATTTAAAGCCCATTTTAAATTTACATAAAATGGGCGCTAGATGGCTTCGGCCTCCCCCCCAACTCCCAAAGGCTTCTGCGTAGCCATGGACGGTGTGGGGCGGGTCAGCGAGGCTGGCCACGCCGTCCACGGGGTGACAAAAGCCTTTCTCCTCCTCCCCCCGTCTGGACCGCGGACGGCTTCAACGGGGCCGGGCTTGCATTGCCGGGAAGCAGCCGACCTGTGCTTGACGCTGGCGGCTCTCCAGCTGTGGGGATGCTGGTTCAAGGCCGGCTCTGAGGCAGGCGGCCACGTGGTGTGGTACGGCACAGCGGTGGGGGCGGCATGCCAGCCGCGGCACGGGTGGTGGCATTTCAGATGCGGCGCTGGTGGCGGCGTTCCAGCTGCGGCGCTGGCGGTGTCGGGCCAGGCGCGCCACGGGCAGCAGCAGGCCAGGGACAGTGGTGGCGGTGGAGTGCCTCGATGGGGGTGTCTCCGGCCTAACGGCGGCAGGTGGGGGTGGGGGTGGGAAGGGGGCAGGCGGGGTCGGCTGTGGACAGACGCTCGTGGTGGGTGCGGGAAGGGCATGCGCTGGGGCAGGTGGCGACGGAGGGTCGGGGTCGTTGCACGAGGCAGGCGGGCTGTGGTGTGTGGGCAGGGGGGTGGGGTAGCGGCGAGGCTCGTCGCCATCGTAGGGCAGTCGCTGGGCGGAGGGAAAGTCGTTGGCCACTTGGCCCTGGATTGGCCACTTGGCCCTGGATTGCCACTCTGAGGCCAATTGGCCCCTTGGCCCTGGATTGCCACTCTGAGGAGCGAATCGGCTCCTGATTCGCTCCTCAGAGTTTTTATCCCGGACAGAGCACGCCCTAACTCCTCCCCAACAGCCCTTACTCTTTTATTTAATCCGCTCCGCAGGAGCGGATTAAAGATTTGTTACAAGAGCTTTGCTATAAACTATCAAGAATTAGTCTTTATGTTGTTGTTTTTCCTATAAGGATTTCTAGGGCCCTAATTGATTCCCAGCCTTCTAACTGCAGGCCACCAGTACAAACTCATCTAGTCAGACAGAGAATAGGGTATTCTACCTACAGTTTGCCTCTTATAATGTGGGATTTCCTTGTTATTTTGAGATGCCCATGCTTTACTCTGCTTCTGCATACTGTCGTGTCTGCTGCTATGGGTATTTTACTTGGATTCTCATAATTTCAGCAGCTCACCCACTTACTTCGCTTGGGCCTGCATCCAGGTGGGTTACAGGCTCAAGTGGTTGGCCTGAAAAGCATAATTGTGAAAATGAATGCTTTCCCCATTGATAATACATTACTATCACCATAATGTAATGTTCAGTTAAAAACTTGCCAGCCTCTGGCCCTTAAACCCTGAATTCAGAAAGCCTCACATTTGACTATGCTGTGAACTGCCTCTCTACATCCCACTGTGAGTTATGTCTTACCTTTCTAAAGAAGACACCTAGGAGAAAAAAGAGACAAGTCCATCAGTGATCCCATTCCTACATTAGTAACAAATATTAGTGACCAATGCATTATGGCCAATGGTTTTAATGTTGTCATAAAGCATCTGGAGCCTTCTGAGCCACAGAGCTCAAATGGGCCAGAAGGCGAACTCCCTAACACCTGTCCTTGGAGGATGATCAGCTTCTGAGCATAGAACTGATAATTCAAGTCACCAGAAATATGAACCCTCTGATATGCTAAATTACATATGGTTCCACATTATAATTGGCACAAATTAAGATGTTCTAGAGCTGAGATATTGGTCAACTGGCCAGTTAAATATTAGCAACTGCTTGCCTGTCATATGACTGTTGTCAAATGTTCCATAAAGTCAAGAATGTAAATGGAATCCTAGGAATTCAAGGGGTTCTACCTGCCCTCTGAAGTACATATCAGAGCTAGGGCTAACATTTACATTTTTTATGAAGGGCTGAGAGCTAGTGTTACTTGTAGGCCTTCCTAGCCACTGGTTGAGTTCTTATGTCTCGTAATGTTCATCGGCATTCTAAATATTCAAACATTTTATTACATCATGGAATCATTTAATGACAAAGGAAGAAGTAAAGGATACATGTTCTCCAATCTTTTAAAGAGTCAGGTTTTCCAGTTGCAGCCTGTTACTTTCAGTACAGGCCTTCCCCTTCATTATAGGCCTTCCCAATCAAGCTTCAAATTCTGATGTGTCGTGATCGCAAGGATTTCAGAACATGAATGGCTATCATACACACACACACACGAGTCTCATAACTCTAAGGTTAATCGCTAGCCAGAACACTAGTATTCTGATTATTTGCTCCACATAAAAGGTATTTCCATGTGATTTGGCATGGAGCTGGGTGATGCTTCCAAGAGTAACTGGAGTCCGCAGTCTTATAGTAGTTTCTGTAATTACTTCAGGACTTTTGTTACCAATATCATGAATTAATGTTTGAAATTAATTACTATTATTAGACTGGAACTTTACCAGTCAGTCCACTAAGTTTTATTTAACTGTTCAAAACTGAGTTCTATGTAACAAGGTTCCCCAACCCTACCAAGCCTTAGAGCACTAAGGAGTTTGTAGATTAGGGATGCAACCACAAAATGGCTGCCATGATGTAAGGCAAATTAGAAAATATTGGAAGGTTCTATAAAATATTGTGAGATTTCAAGCCAAGGATATTCCTAAAAACAGAGGCAGCTTTTGCTGAGTTCAGACACCCTGAGGATGCAAATGTGACACCTTTGGGGTGAAGTACCCCATACACTGATAAAGCAGAAGAAAGATTGCACTGGCTCTTTGCTTTGGGGTAGATATGCTGTTTGGTATAAATATAGTGAAGACTCACTGGCAGTCTTCAAGCAAAGGTTGGATATACACTTATCTTGGATGCTTTAGGATGCTTAGAGCTGATCCTGCGTTGAGCAGGGGGTTGGACTAGATGGCCTGTATGGCCCCTTCCAACTCTATGATTCTATGATTCTAAATCTCCAAAATAGGGGAAGGCTTTGCCCTCCAAATTGTTACTGGTTTTCCAAATCCAGTTTGTGAAAGTTTGTGTTGGTGGCCAAACCAAGGTATACAGCTGTGATGCACCTGCCTGGGATGACATTGACTTTTTGCTGATCGGTCTGTAGGTAAGTAACCCAAAGCTCCCTGTTTTTTCTGTTCCACTCAAGACACACTAGATTTTAGCTTCAATAATAAAGATGTAAGTGGATGCCAGGAAATATATCAGCAGGCACCATGCTATGGATTACTGCTATAGAAAGTTTTAAATCCCTTATACTTTCAGCTAGCCAGGAGACACTTTATTTTTAACTGTAGGTAGGGCAGTCTAGCAGCCATGAGGCCTGCTCAGGATATAAATCTGAAATGTAATTTGTAAGAGCTCAGATGTTGCAGCCTTTGGTGCTAACTGATCAGTACAACATGGCAACTTTGTTTCATCAACCCAACCCATCCTGCATCCTCTTGTTGTTGCTTGTTATGCCTACCACTCAAGTCAACCAATCGAGGCTTTGCCAACCACTTACAGGCCTCTGAAACTCCTCTGTCTGCCCACTGACCCCTCCCTCTCAAACAGCAGCAGACAGTACCTCTTGTTGTGGGGCTTCATCTCACCTGAAGTTCTTCCATCCAAACAAAAATTTTACTTCCTTCGTGGTGGCTGCCTGCTTGGTTAACACTCTATTGCAAAAAACTTCCATTGAAGCAATTGGAGTTATGATGAACATTCCATGACATGACAGCAATTAAACCAATAGGTTAGGAAGTCTCTAGTCCATTATATGTGAGAATATGAGTGTTAGATGCAGATGGCAGGAAAGCCACAAAAGGATACAGAAGCTTCACATGAGCTTCAGCTTTCTTTATTTGCCCTGGAAACTGCCCTTTAAGGACCTTTTTCTTTATATGATGGCTTCTTAAGCTGTGCTCCTTCCTGAATGTCACAGGTCAAGTCACAAAATGGATTGATAATAGCTTGGCACCCCCCTCACACCCCCGCATCAAGGTTGAATAAAAGATTCCCGCCTTGAAATGACCCAAATCTCAGCACTAAGGAGAAACAAGCTCCCCTATCTGCTCTAGCATATGTGGACTCAACATCAAATTACCTTAATGTTCTCAATTAGCCTCCTACACACAAACACACACACAGAGAAAGAGGGAAGGAAAGAGAGACCCATGTGCATTCACTTCTATTAATTTCCTTTGCTGTCCTTGCACACAATCTTGATGGCTGTGTGGCAGCTCCAGGCAGCATTGCTGCAGTATAATCAAAGCAAGATTCTGCAGTCTGAAAAGAGAGCTGCTGGCATCTTATTTCAAGGACTATTTGCAGCATAATACCCAAGGGAACTAAAAAGCCATCTCTGTATATTTAAAACATCCCATAGATAGCAGCAAAATAGTAGCATGACAAGTGGGAAAATCTGAATGAACTCACCCTGGACATCTCCATAAACCTCATAGTCAATAGCCCAGAGCCTAGGAGAAGCCATGATCCAGTGCAGGCCACGGGTAGCTGGCAGTAGCTTCTACAGAGACGTGGGTGTGAGTGCGCTATCTGATCTGCACACTGCAGTCAGTTTGGCCAGCCTGTGTTACTAAATTGAGCTGTAGGGATGCAAGCAGCGTAACCCACCTGGAAAGAAATGCAAAAAAAGGTTTCAGAGCCTTTTGTCATTCAGCCAGATATACATGCATTCCTTAAACCTGTTCCCACGTTAAGGAGGAAAGAGAGAGAGGCAGATGACCAAGAATTTAAGCATAAACCAAGTTTTGATATAGTTGGAAGGTAACATTTACCTGGGCCTGTAAGACTGGAAAATTTCCAAGTATCTAAAATTTTATGCCAAAGAAGTTGACTTTTTTTCCTGCTTGCAAAGCTTGCCTCCCTGTAAGCAGCTTCTAGATTTGCTATAGGCAAGTAAGAATCTGGGAGGTGGGGGGTCGATTATGATTACAGCCTACTTTTAGGTACTTATACATGGTACATTCAGCAAAAACATTATGTGCAGAAGCAAGTTGTCAAAGAGCTCTGCCAATCTCAGCCCCCGTGGAAACGTGTGGGCCTTACAATGTTGGCTGCCAAATTAAAATGCCAAATAGAATAGAGACTCAGAATGTCTTTCTATAGGTTTCCGAATCAGTATTATCCCTTTTCCCTATTAAGTGGTAATAACTGGAAATACAGGACATAGTTTTAAAATACTGATTATCAGGTTTCTGAGTCCATGTTTCTGCCCTTCCTTTTCTTCCTGCTGCTCTGACATAGCAAGAAGTACAAATAACAGTTTTGTGGTAGTGTTTTGCATCTTTAAAAAAGGTAATGATAAAGCATGGCAAAACCCCAGGCACAACATGGCTTCTGAAAATCTGGTAATCTGCTATATACAAAGACAGATTCTTTCCAAGCCTACAAGTCATGAGATATGGGTATTAAGAAGCCAGATATATGTTTGTTTATTCTAGTATATTCATATTACTTCCTTTTGCTACTCTAGATCTTTTGAGACATGCTGTACTTAACAGAGTCAACCCAAGACATTTTGACAGCCACCCTAAGGGTCCTGGTTCTGCATATCCTCCAGGTGTTTGCCCCCAGGTTCTCTGGCTAGGGATGTCAGACTCCAGGTGGGACCTGAGGATCCCCTGGAATTACAGTTCATCTCCAGTCTACAGAGATCAGTTTCCATGGAAAAAAATGAATGCTTTGAAGAGTGGAGTCTATGGTACTGTACCCCAGTGAGATCCCTGTCCTCCCCAGGCTCCATCCACAACTCTTTAGGAGTTTCCCCACCGGGATCTGGCAACCCTACCTTCCCCCCACCCCATCCCCTGCCAGTGACCAGGGACCCTATCTCTGGCAGTTTTGTAGGGTACAAATCCACTACAACTTCTGCTTACAACTTCTAGTTTGCTATGTAACCCTGAGATGCCTGAATATAAAATGCTTATTCAGATTATGGAGAAATATGTTTTTTGAATGTGGGTTTGTTAAATGCCATCAAGTTAAATGCTTCCAATTTATGGCAATCCTATAAATTAATAATTCCCAAAACATCCTATAGTTAACAGCTTTGTAAATGGACAGTCAATCAACTTCATGTTGAATCGTCCTCTTTTCCTACTGTCTTAAACATTTCCTAGCATTGTTGTCTTTCCCCATGATTCTTGTTTTCTCATAATGCAATCAAAGTAAGGTAGCCTGAGTTTAGTCATTTTAGTTTGGAGGGAGAGTTCATGATGGCTTTGATCTAGAACCCACTGATTTTTCTTTTTGGAGGTCCATGATAATTGTGAAACTCAACCACCACATTTCAAAGGAATCAGCTTTCTTCCTGTCAGCTCTCTTCATTGTGCAGCTTTCATACCTATGTATAGGAATGGGGAATAAGAACCCAAAATGCTCAAGATAGGTCAGGAATCCTTAGGAAATCCCAGTCTGTTCAAGTACATTTGCTGCTCCACTGGTTTCCTCAGCAGTTGAGGGAAATGCCCCTCTGTGACAGAAACAATGTTTTAACTCAGGCCAGTTTGATATGCAACTCCTCGCCTTACAAGGCAGGATTGCATTCCCTGAAGGAAAGTGTGCCCCAAGAAAGCCTGAGGACAAAAATGAGGCGGTAGAAAAAAGTCTGTAAACTTTTTGTGTGGAAGATGTTTCAGAAATGTGAATTCAGATATATGGCCAGAAATGTGAAAAGGATCCACAGGGTGTTAGATTGGGGGGGGGGGGGGGTCGCGCGCGTACAGCCAGAAAATTGGAAGTGTTTGATGGATCGATTTTTGGGATTTGAGGAGGTGGCTGTGGAAAGGATTGCAGATTGAAGGGGACGCTGGAAGAGATTTGGTGGCGAGAGCTCTATTGAAACGTAAATTTGAAGATCGGCTTATAAACGACCGGCATTGAGGGGAGGGACCTTTCCGGACAGAAGGCGCTTCTCTTTAGGGCGCGTGAGGTAAATCTCGGAGGCAGGTCGGACGGCGAGGGAAGAAAAACGCTCCAATTTTTAGGCGGGAAAAAGAGCCATAAAATGAAAGGAGAAGGGGCGTTGGCTGCACAGACGGTGCGCGCGTGCTGTGGGTTGAACGAGGGTTTTTTTTGCCACTGTGTGTGTGAATCGAGGTGGGAGCGTGTAGTAACAAGGGGAGGAGTTTAGGGGGTTACTGTATGGGGTCAGAGGGTGAAGTGGAAACATGCGGGCTGCATCTGTTAGGGAAGTTGCAGAAAGTGAAAGAGCGAAGCTTGAAGCGGAAGTTCATGTGAAAGTGCTAAGAATGGGGGTGGGGGAACTAAAAGATTGGGTCGGAGGAGGGACGTTTCTCTTCTAAGAGGTATACATCGCTTTTCCTCAAATGAGCACAAAAGCCCTGTTCAGTAACGTGCTTCCAGTAAAGTTCAATACAAAGCATACCAAAAGCCTGCAAAAAATCCTGCTAAAGTTCTAATAAAATAGAAGTTCTAAACATTTATATCAATTATCATAACATTGTCTCCTCAGTTTTGGATGTTGTGCTGGAAGAAGCCAAATTGGTGAATTAATTTAGGCATTCTGGAGTCTAAAAGAATGGCACCCAACCTGAAAAGTCCAGGCTAACTACTTGTCAATCTTGGCTGCTAAGCAAAGTTGGCCATGGTCAATGTATGGATGGGAGATAACCCAAGTTATTCCAGGTCGTGATGCTAAGGCAGGCAATGGCTAAACCACCTCTGAAATCTTTTGTGTTGAAAATCCTGCTGATCCCCATAAATTGGCTGTGACTTGACAGCACTTTCCACCACCACCAAAGGAGGTGGCACTGGGTCATCTTTTTTGCAGAGATCTGAGGTGAATTGCAATTAATAACACACAAAATGCAGTATAACTAAATACAACAAAACTACCTAAAACATTTTCATGCACATTAGAACGACAATCTGTGCTCGGGACACATGAGTGTTTGGACTGAATGGACAGAAGGAACAAGACCATGGTATATGTGTCTGGCAATTTGGCCTTCTTGCCTTTCTCTTTCTACCAGGTGTCACCAAACTTTTCCTTAATGAGAGCTATTTCTGAGTAATGAAGGATATCCTGAGCTACTTTCCCTGCCCCCAGCATGTTACCAAGTTTAGTTCTGTCCTAGAAACAGAAAATGGACTAGGACGAGCACCAGAAATGAAGGTGTCAGCTAAGAGCACAGAGAAAAATACTAGCCTTTCTTAAATGAAAAGAAAGCAAGAAAAAGCCTAGAGCAGATCTTTTCCTGGGTCTTCTTCAGGATGTACAGGTTACCATGCAGCAGTTGATGAGCTTCTTGTTGGAGATCCCCAGTAACACAGCACGTTACATGGTTGGACCACCAACCTGAGATCTGGTTATATTCTATTTAACATTAATAATCCGTATAGCGCCACCATTCATTGTAATTAATGACAATTTAGTATCCTAGAGTCATAATTTATGGCAACCCCTCATGAGGTTTTCCAAGGCAAGAGACGTTCAGAGGTGGTTTGCCATTGCCTGCCTCTGCATAGCAATCCTAGCCTTCTTTGGTTGTCTCCTAACCAGGGACTAATCCTGGCCAATCCTGCGTAGTTTCCCAGCTCTGATGTCCTCAGGCTAGTCTGGGTTATTCAGGCTAACTAAAGTGCTTTACAAAGGTCTCTATGATAGGGGTTTCTTTTTTTCTGAAGCAAGGAGGAAGCAGCTTGGAGTCTGTTCTTCTGCACATGTGCTCATATTCTGCCCTCTTGTGGCAGTTGCCATTTCTTTGAGTTTTGCACAGGGCATGATGGCTTAAAGATCATTGAGCTAAACATTCTTTGAACAAAACAAAGCTGTGATGCTTGGATATTTTTGTAGGCGAAAGATGGGGCTACCCATTGAATAAATGAAATATTTCAGCAGAAATAGCCAGAATTTAACATAAGGGAAAGGTAATATAATTTAGATAAAAGAGAGTTTGCTTTTCCCAGCAAGTTGATCCAAGAAAAGATAATATCTCTGCCTGTGGTTGTACCTGTAAATAATCTGATCAGACATCGTAACATTCCCTATTACACTTTATGTAAACATTTATCTGTCACCAGGTGTACAGTCAAGCAGGAACTCTATCCAGTGCTGACTCCAGCAGACTTATCTGTGGTATACATGCAGCTGAGATCATAGTTTTACTGAATATGCATGTTGCAGTTTTACAGATGCACATTAAATATGTTGCGTGCCCATCAGAAATGTCAAGTGAAGCACAGGTATCAGCCTAAGAGATCAGTTCTGCTTTGATCTCTTCACTAGGAGAGCCACCTAAGGGAAAGGAGAGTGCTCCCTTTGGTGAGAGGCCATATCGTTGAATATGTACAGGTGGCTAGGAAGAAGCACATTAAGAGCTTCCTAGTAGTTCTTGATTAATTCTATTAGTGGATTGCAAAGCAGCAGAAAATATTGTAACACCTTCTGGGCTGCAGGGAGAGAAAATGCTTTTCTCCCTCGGATTGGAAATTGAAAAACCAGCAGTGCAGGCTTGTACTTGCCCTCTTCCCTTCCATAATGTTGATCATCTGGTATACAAGAGGCTGCCATCCAGTGCCAACTATTTTTAGGCATATTCCCTCAGACAAAAAATGATCGGGTCCTGCACTTTGGAGAGGTACTGCCTGAGAAGATTTTGATTCAATTTCTTATAAAGTATTTTCAAATGTACTTTAAAGCAGTGGTCCCCAACCCCCGGTCCGGAGACTGGTACCGGTCCATGGATCAGTCGGTACCGGGCCGCGGCTCCTCCTTGTACTCCTCCCCGGCTTCTGCCTCAGGGGCTGCCCTGCCACTCTGCCGCCGGCTCACCTTTGGTGCTCTCTAGCGGCTGCCATGGCTGGGGCTCCCCCTCGGCGTGGCATTGCGCAGTTGCTGCTGGTAGTGCCCCTCAGAGGGTGGTGGGAAATCAGGGGCGCGGCAGGAAAGCAAGTGGAGCAGGGGCTCAGGCGGCGGCGACGTCCCTCAGCAAAAGACTACCCCCCCCCCGGCCTCAGTAAATTGTCAAGCATTGACCGGTCCCCAGTGATAAAAAGGTTGGGGATCACTGTTTTAAAGTGTGTGTGAAGAGTACAGAAGTAAGGTACACCCTCCTAAACAACCTCTGTGAGAATGTTTAACATTTTATTCAATTCTTCATGGAAATGTAGCCTCTGTTCAACAGCCAGCCCATCCTGAAACCTTCTGTCTTCTGAGCGACAAGCCTTCAGTATTAATTTCTTTGCCGGCTGCTTATTTGTAAATCCAAAACCTGCTGTTTCCTCAAACAATTAGAGGCTGATAAGGATTGGCTCAAAATATTTTAACTAATGGAATTTTTAAAAATGTGCTTGTGTTTAGGAAATGCCCCCCCCTCCCCCCAACACACACATACACCAAGGAAGTATCCTTGTAGAAAGTGCAGTGGTGATACCAGCAGGGAGGCTGCAAGGAGAGATTTTAATTGGCTTTGTACCTTGCTGCGAGAGATTACTAAAACAGAGTAGAGTGGGGGGAAAGTACTGCTAGTCCTTTCTGTGTCAGGAAGCCTTCATACTGAACTACTCTGGAAAAGAGAGAGAGAGAGACACTTCTACTCCTGATTACTTTTTCATACAAAAATTCTATATACTTGATTTCCAAATCTTTTAGAGAAGAATAAAATGTTTGGGAGTTAATATTGTCGAAAAAGGATTTTAGACATTTAAAAAATCTAGATCAAGGTTCAAGGATAGACTACAGGCAGAGGCAAGATAATTTGTTACTGCTTTACATCTAGATTTTCTTCTAATCCCATTGAAGTGTTTCAGATATGTCTTCATGTCTTCTATTTTTCTGTTTACTGGTGGTGCCAGTTAAAGAAATCCGTGTTTTAACATTGCTTCCCAAATCAGAACTATCATATGTTATTTCATACTTTACTCCCAGTTTTTCAAGGCTCTCTACCATTTCAGATTTTAGAATACCTAATTGTTCACCTTTGGAATGAAAAGGAAGAACTGCTAGAAGAATTTTCCACACATAAAGGGACTCTCGTGGTTTCTCTAGACATAGAAGATTCTGTCCAACATGTGGATAAGTCCTATTGTGCAACTATTAGTGAGTAGATTTAAAATTTGCTTCTTCAGGGAGACTTTTATAGCCTGTGTTTTGAGAAGAAAATACAAAGCCAGGCACATGTGCAGTTTCCCTCCCTGCTAGTAATGGCTCCTTTCTCTCACTCATATCTCTGAGCTGCCACCAACATTTCTGGAAGAATATTTATAGGTTTTGGTTTTTTTTGTAAAGTCATGAACACTAGGTAAGATGGGACAGGAATGAATAGAGATGAACAGAAATCTAAAATAAAATTTTAAACAGATTATTTTTTCCCTTTGTAGTTTCGGCAAAGGGTGATTTCTGCTGCAAACTTCTCGGTGATCAGATACAGAACGGTAATTACTTTACCAAAACTTATTATTTACAAAGTTAAATACCAGTGTTTGTAGATGCAGATTTTCTGGGCTTAAGGCTCAGCTCAGAAAACTCCAACTCATGATGTCCCTTGATTGATAGTTAGCTTGAAGGTCCAAATGGCAAATTATCAATATTGTCTCTGTACAGGTTTTTCTCGCTGCCTTATAAATGCTAGTTACTTTTCATCCCAAAGTGAGCATTTGACGATGCCTGATGACTACTCAGTTTCTGTACAGCAAGGGTTTTGAGCTTTGGCTTACAGGAGGAGCCATGGCTCACTGGGAGAGAATCTACATTGTATGGAACAGATTCCAAGTTCAGTCCCTACCTCTCCAGTTAAAAAAGGATCATGTAAATAGGTGATGTGAAAGGCCCCTCCCTGCCTGAGATTTGGGAGAGATGATGCCAGTTGAAATAGACTAATGAGCTGATTCAGTATAAGGCATCGTTAGCTGTACCTCAGGACTGAAAAAATCACTCCTTCTAGAGTAAGGTGACCAGATTGTCCCACTTTTGGAGGGACATCTGAGGACACCTGGCAAATTGTACTTATGTTGCAAGTAAAATATATATATATTACAATACTATTTTTGCGTTCTATGAAAATTTTTGTTGCTCCATATAGATCAAATTTTTAATCAAGAACCCCCCGGTCAATGGTATCCCGCTTTACCAATGTTAAAATCTGGTAATCTTATTCTAGAGCAGCCTTTCTCTTTTACTATATTATATATATAAAATTTTAAAAGACAATGCAGTAAAAGTGCTACACTCGATATGCCAGCAAATTTGGAAAACTCAACAATGGCCACAGGATTGGAAAAGGTCAGTTTACATTCCAATCCCAAAGAAGGGCAATGCCAAAGAATGTTCAAACTACCGCACCATTGCACTCATTTCTCATGCTAGCAAAGTTATGCTCAAAATCCTACAAGCTAGGCTCCAGCAATATGTGGACCGAGAACTTCCAGAAGTACAGGCAGGATTTCGAAGAGGCAGAGGAACTAGAGATCAAATTGCCAACATATGCTGGATCATGGAGAAAGCTAGGGAGTTCCAGAAGAACATCTACTTCTGCTTCATTGACTATGCTAAAGCCTTTGATTATGTGGAGCACAACAAATTGTGGCAAGTTCTTAAAGAGATGGGAATACCAGAGCATCTTATTTGTCTCTTGAGAAACCTATATGCAGGTCAAGAAGCAACAGTGAGAACTGGGCATGGAATCACTGATTAGTTCAAAATTGAGAAAGGAGTTAGGCAAGGCTGTATACTGGTGCCTTGCCTATTTAACTTGTATGTGGAGCACATCATGAGAAAGGCGGGGTTAGATGAGTCACAAATTGGGATCAAGATTGCAGGGAGAAATATCAACAGCCTCAGATATGCAGATGATACCACTCTAATGGCAGAAAGCGAAGAGGAACTGAAGAGCCTGTTGATGCGGGTGAAGGAGGAGAGTGCAAAAGTTGGCTTGAAACTCAACATCAAAAAAACAAAGATCATGGCATCCAGCCCTCTCAATTCCTGGCAAAAAGATGGGGAAGAAATTGAGATAGTGACAGATTTTATTTTCCTGGGCTCCAGGATCACTGCAGATGGGGACTGCAGCAAATAAATTAAAAGACGCTTGCTCCTGGGGAGGAGAGCTATGGCAAATCTAGACAGCATCCTAAAAAGCAGAGACATCACCCTGCCAACAAAAGTGCTTCTAGTCAAGGCTATGGTATTCCCAGTTGCAATGTATGGCTGTGAAAGTTGGACCATAAGGAAGGCTGAGCGTCAAAGAATTGAGGCTTTTGAACTTTGGTGCTGGAGAAGACCCTTGGACTGCAAGGCGAACAAACCGGTCAGTCCTAGAGGATGTCAGCTTTCAATTGAATTCTAAAGTGATGATTCAGATAATCAAGCTAAATCACATCCTGCTTCAACCAATCTGACCCTCAATACCAGTCAGATTCTATGAAAACCACCCATCAAGGTTCAGCATGGAAATACAGCAGTGTGCACTTACTCTCTTCCAGATAGGAATGTGTGTTTACATGGGCCTGCTTTTCCCCCCCAGATAGGATGTGTTACATACTCACATACCCCTCACCTCCTCCACAGGGGTGAATTCACCCTTTCCTGCCTTAACTGAAATTAAAGAAAATCTGAGCCATCACATGGAAACTTTACTGGGTGCAAGTCTCTACCACCTTTGATTATTCCACATCCTTTGTTTTCTCTTTCAGACACTCATTTGAGGTTTTTGAAACCGCTGAAAACCTTAGGTTAGTTTAGATTTAATTTCTAAACACACTCAGCTCCAACAACCAACAGCTTTATTGGAACCAGAAAACATTGGATCAACTGACAAGCAAAACAGTGGAATTTACATACATGTCTGGAACTCCTGCCAAGATATGCGATTGGTCCTTAACAGAGGCCTGTGATTGGACCTTATGCCTGGCTCTTGATTGGTCCATAAGTTTCTTCTTTTATTGGCTGAGAGACTAAGGCCCAAGCAAGAGCTCAGGATCCCAGCCTCAGGTCTCAAGCTCAGAATCTTTTACAGGCTCTTGAAGTCTGCATACACAACAGCTGTTATTGATTGATATTTTTCATTATTGAAAATTTGTTATCTGCCTCAGAAGAGGGATGATGAGAGTCAGTGTATGAGTTTCTTAAACAAATACATAAATAAAATGTCTTCTAGGTATTTGATTTATTCTATCTCCAGTATAGCGCTGTCAGTAGTCATCAAACAACCTTTGTAAACATAGTGCCATTTAAAATCATTAGCACTGCTTTGGAGCAAGTAGGTTAAAGGCTAATTCACTTGTTGAAAATTTGTACAGAATCATCCACAGATATGTTATCCTTACAACACAGGAGTGATCATTGTAAATTTGAGATGCCTCTGGACCTGAACATCCCTGCCGTGTTTATTTCAGACTCTTGTCTGACCATTCAAGCTCTAAAAATGAACATGTTAGTAGCCATATTTTAACTGCTTCTCTATATGCATTCGAATGCAAGTAAAATATATAAATTGAATGAATAAATAAAGAAATGCTACTACATCCATAGTGATATGTCTTTTAGCAAAAGATTAATGTAACTGTTTACAGTTCTGAACTAAGAAGAGTCAAAGTCAAAGTTTATTATTACAGTTGTTCAGATCAAGTTGTCCTAAACACAGTTACATGGTCTTTAAAGTTATTTGAAGTCTTTCAACGAGCTTACAAGGATGTAACTTTGGTTAGGATGGCACTGTTATTGTGTCAGGTACTCTGAAATGCTTGTCTCACATTAGACATTTCCCCTCTTGCAGAAATCAAGAGCTTGCTGCCTGAGCTGTCTTTTTGCAAGAGCCTGAATGGAAGAGGGTGTCCCCATGAATCGCTGCATGCCATGCCATTTCACCTCTCCTTTGAGGTTAGTCTCTATGGATCTGTTCTCAGGTTTCAACTTTAGTGTGAACTATTCTGTACAGCCCACCTGAGACCTTAGTTAGGCTCAATGTGAACAAACCACTGCTAGTTTCATCATTATATCTTGGTCCATCTTAAATTATCAGCTGTGGCTCTCTCTGAAGCTCCATTATTCCCTTTCCACAGACGGTAATTCCTTGGCCTACAAGCATTTACTAAGGCTAACTTGGGGGCATCCAAATTGGAATTTATAGTAGTTACTTGCAACCCAGTGTTAAGTTGATCCACAAAATTTAACTGCTTCCCAGCTCTTACCACGGAAAGGATTAATCCCCTTTGGCAAGGGGATCTTTCATGTTTTGGATCTGCTGCCTCCAGCTTTTAAAACGCTAGTTGAGCCCAGATTAAAACATTTATCTGTTATCTGTACTCATGGAGCTTTTTGATGAGCAATGAGGCTCCAATCCTGCAGAACACTTAGCTTCCATTGTCTCTGCCCAATCAGTCTGCTCTTCAGCATTCTCCATCACCTAGCTGCTCCAGCACAAAACTTCTGGGGCAATCTCTGGAGTCCTTGGTTCCTGGTAATTGTAGTCCATGGATATCTGAAGAGCCACCATTTGGCCACCTCTTCTCTACAGGAATAAAGAAGCTACAACTGTCTCTTTCAGATTTTTCTCAGGTCTTCACATCAGGGGAATGCTGGGGGTGGGAGGGATTCTTCCAGCCCTGCTGAAATGCCACTCTGTCTACACTATAAACCTGAGACCTGTTCTAAACCTGTTTCTTGGTTGGGGTTCACAAGCAGCAACATATGTTGTAAAACTAAAGTTACTGTCCTCAGAAATCACCAGAGTTATGTTAAAGACCTCATAAAACTAAAGCCCTCTCAATCTGTAATGCATAAATGCCTAAATACCTTGTTATTGCAGGTGCACAAGTAACCACAGTCACAGTAAAACAGAAAATAAGTTTGAGAAAATTTTAGGGGACAGAGCTGAACAGACAGGGGACCTCATGGGGTTTATGGGAGGCACTGAATTTTCCTTGGTATCCTACCCCCTTGGGGGGATGGAGGGGAAATGATGTTACACTAGTGGTACATCACCCCCATTACAGCCCCAGAAGTGACATCACTGTGCTGGTATGACACTGTGCTGGTAAAAAGGTAAAGGTAAAGGTATCCCCTGTGCAAGCACCGAGTCATGTCTGACCCTTGGGGTGATGCCCTCTGGCGTTTTCATGGCAGACTCAATACGGGGTGGTTTGTCAGTGCCTTCCTCAGTCATTACCGTTTACCCCCCCAGCAAGCTGGGTACTCATTTTACCGACCTCGGAAGGATGGAAGGCTGAGTCAACCTTGATCCAGCTGCTGGGATCGAACTCCCAGCCTCATGGGCACAGCTTTCAGACTGCATGTCTGCTGCCTTACCACTCTGTGCCACAAGAGGCTCTATATTGTGTTGGTATGACATCCCAATTGCCTGACTCAGTTTAGCAGCAATCCCACACACTTTCCAAAATGTAAGATAAGGTGAGAGGGAAGTGTGATTTGGGCATTTGAAATTTTAAACTGCAGTATCTCATAGACATAGACATTTGGCTTAAAGTGTTTTTTTTTTGGGGGGGGGGGTTATTACAGGAAATGGTTGTGGCAAAAGCCCATAAGGCCTCTCATTTTCACCTAACAATATTTTCCAACTCTAAATTAAAGCTTCTGCTTTTCTGACTCTAATTTAAAACCTCTGATTATTGATTATGCAAAGTGGTGGCTAAGGAGTTTAAGGGACAAAATACAAGCTTTAAAACATTGTTTTGAAAAAGAGGACTTAACTGAGTTTATCTTATCTGTTTTTAGTTCCACGAGAAGTCTGGAGTTCTCAAGGAGGACTGCTTAGCCATGAAACAATTCATCCACAGGATCAGCCTTGTGCACCCAATGGTAAGACCCTGTTTCTATGCCTTCTCAGGATCACTTTGCTGTACTTAAAAAGGTAAGCAGGCTTTTCAAAACTAATGTGAAATTTAAGAATCAGCAAGACTTTCTAAGAGTCTGACCTGATTAATGACCTCTGAAATAACTCAACTGCCAGTTGCCAAACCCAGTTATTTTATGAGCCAGTGGCGAGAGGTTGCCTGAATTTTTACATTCACTGTAGTCCTTATCCAAGATAAAGGGGCTTAGCGCTATGCATTTTGTTTCTGAAGTCTATAGAGAGATGAAGAGAAGCAAGATTAGGTGAACTTAATAACTTTCACATCAGGTATACATTTCATTGGTTGCTGGCAGAGCTATAGTATAAAATAGGCTGGACTATGCATTCACAGTGTTCACATTCATGCAAAACTGGTAAGTACAAAGTTCACTCTGGACTCTTCAAACATTGATTGCCCACATTCAGCAATAGATCCACAGAATTAATAAGCATGTATGAAAGAATTTTCTGCACGCTGATTGACAAAGAGCAAAGAAATATGACGAGGGAACATTAGCCTCTATCCAGCATAAAAACGAGGAAACTATCTGCCAACAGAAACAAAATTATAACATGAGAAACAAAAATCTGGCAGCAGTATGGCCGAAAGAAAACCAGTGAACTTATAGCATTATCAATGAAGCCAAATGGCCCTTGAGGCTGTAGCAGAATTGCTAGAGCTTGATTATGCTTGTTCCTGGCCACCCGTGTCCTTCTAGGGGAGCCTTTCTCAACTATGCAACCATTGAGAAATCCCAGAAACATTCTTCAGGCTTCGAGAAACCCCAGAAGTGGCACTATTGTGCAGAATATGGCTGGGAAGCATAGCTGTGTATGCACTTACCCCCTCCAGGCCCATCATTGGCCATTTTGAGAGGAGTGGGTGGGTTGACATGACCACATATAGTAATATCACTCAATAAACGTTTAGCAAATTAAAAAAAAATATAAAATTTAATTAACTCCCACCCCTTTTGGAAATCCTTCCAAGGCCTTCATGAAACCCTGGTTGAGAAAGCCTGCTCTAGGTTAATGGGCCACCAATAAATTTCCCTATAAATTAGATAGCCATTTTACCCCTGCACACAAGCTGTTTTTGGCTCAGATTAACCCCCAGATCTGAGGATGCTGGTATGATACAGTATGCTAAGATGTCAGTTCAGTTTATAAGATGCTCTGAAACCCTCGTGCCCAGCCTACATGTTGCTCAGTTAAACAAATATAGTGAAAGTGGTAGACATTGCAATTCTTTTTACCCTTCTCCCCCAGCTGTTTTGAATCTAGTTGATTGTGCACTCTTCTGCTTTGTAGATCAAATTTCATTACTGTGTAAAAGTGAATGGCCTGGTTTCTGCAGAGACCTATAGGTGAGTAAACCCTTCAACCACAAACTCATGATGACAGCAGCGGAAGATTTACAAGGCACAGTTGTTCTGCCAGTTGACATACAAAGATAGCTGTCATGGCCTGATTAAAAACAGAAAGAACACAATTCTTGGCCTGGGGAGAAAGGGCTGAGCCTTAACCACTTGCCCCTACAACCTAAAACACCTGTTTGCCATGACCAAATTAACCATTGCTAGTATAGAAATGAACAGGGATCTTTTAAAAAAGCCCTCTTTTGCTGCAACAGACTAACACAGCTATCCCCTGTGGCAATTAAGGTTGCTAGCAGGCTTGAAGAAAAATGTCCTGACGCTTTAACAGAGGCTTAATATGTGGAAATGGGTAGCTGAAGCTTTTTATGGCGGGAAGGTAAATAATATCTCATTAGGCCTCTATTAAAAGGACAGAATATTTTTCTTCAAGCCTGTTGGCAACCTTTTACAGTGTGAATGATTAAAAGACCAGTTATTATTATCTGAAATTAAAACATAACCCTAAACAGTCATGCTATGCTTCATGAGCAGTTATTTCAGTTTAAGAAATGAACCTTAAAGTAGTGGTCCCCAACCGTTTTATCACCGGGGACTGGTCAATGCTTGACAATTTTACTGAGGCCCGGGGGGCCACACCAAGGGCCACCGATGGTTATCACATCACCTCTTAGTTGTCTTCTCTCCAGGCTAAACAGACCAATCTTAACCTTTCCTCATACGACTTGATCTCCAAACCCCTCACCATCTTCGTAGGCCTACTCTGGACACACTCCAGTTTCTCTACATCTTTCTTCCGTTTTGGTGCCCAAAACTGAACAGTACTCCAAGTGAGGTCTTAACAGAGTAAAGTGGTAAAATTATCTCACGTGATTTGGAGGTTATACTTTTAATACAGCTAAAAATCCCATTTGCCTTTTTAGCTATTGAGTATGACTCATGTTCTATGCTGACTCATGTTCTCTGTATAGTCTACTAAAGGTTTCCCCTGTGCAAGCACCGAGTCATGTCTGACCCTTGGGGTTACGCCCTCTAGCGTTTTCATAGCAGACTCAATACAGGGTGGTTTGCCAGTGCCTTCCCCAGTCATTACCGTTTACCCCCCAGCAAGCTGGGTACTCATTTTACCGACCTGGGATGGAAGGCTGAGTCAACCTTGAGCCGGCTGCTGGGATTGAACTCCCAGCCTCATGGGCAAAGCTTTCAGACGGCTGCCTTACCACTCTGCGCCACAAGAGGCTCATGTATAGTCTACTAGGACCCCTCAAATCCTTTTAACTCGTACTACTGCCAAGACAAGTCTTGCCCATCCTATAGTGATGCATATGATTTTTAAAAAATGTATTTTATTCATTTTAGCCCAGTTTTCTAGCCTGTCAAGATCCTCTTGTATTCTGATTCTGTTTTCTGGTGTGTTTGCTACCCCTCCCAGTTTAGTACCATCAGCAAATTTAATAAGCACCCCCTCTATTCCTTCATCCAAATCATTTATAAATATGTTGAACAACACAGGGCCCAGGACAGATCTCTTAGGCACTCCACTCATCACTCCTCTCCAAGAATCACTCCTCTCCAAGAATATGACAAACCAACCTTATCAAAAGTCTTACTGAAATCAAGGTAAACTATGTCCACAGCATTCTTCTGCTCTAGCAAGGTGGTAACTTTCTCAAAAAAAGAGATAAGGTTAGTCCAACATGACTTGTTCTTGAGAAAGCCATGCTGACTCTGAGTAATTACAGCTCTCTGTTCCAGCTGCCCAAGGACCGACTGTTTTAATGATTTGTTCTAAAATTTTGCCAGCTATAGATATCAAGCTGACAGGTTGGTAGTTACCCGGATCCTCCTTTCTCCCCTTCTTGAAGATGGGGACAACATTTGCCCGCCTCCAATCTTCTGGCACTTCACCTGTTCACTTCATCATGGCTTTACTGCATGCAACACTTTCTGGGAAAGGTTATCTAGTTTTCTCTATTCTTAGAAAGATAACAAAGGGCACCTTTTTGCATTTATAAGTATGTGGAAGTAAGTTAAAGAATCCACTTTAAATTCATCCTCTTTAATATTTCACATTTATTATCTGGCATTCCTGAAGCTTCAAAAGCTTTTACTTTATTTTCATCAACCAAAGTTCAAACCGCTAAACATCTCTTTACAAAGTTTTTCTTTGCTGGTCGAAAAGCTTATAAGATCTGTTTTATTCCATTTTGTGCAAATGTCAAACATTTTAGAGCCAGCATACTCACACGTTTTTTTCTCTGAGGAGAGGAAAAATTGTAGATGTCTTTATCCTGGTAGTCCCGTCGTTGTTGTTTGTCATTAGACTTGCGAGAAAACAGGTCAGTCCTAGTGGCATTTGAAAGACCGGTTGACGATGTCTGTTCTAAATGGGTATCAAGAACAAAAGATGCACTGTTCTCTCATCTCCGGCTTCTGAAAGGGCCTGAAACCAAACTGTCCCGTATGAGGGCTGGGATTGGCATGTGGCTTCCCCATCTGAACGGCTCTTATTCAGTCTGCAGCTCTGAAGACCATCCTCAGATCCTCCTAAACTGCCAGCATCAGTATCTGTGCCTAGTAAAAGATACTCTTAGCCCCCTTTTGCTCTTTATTAGCTTTCAGCACTGGCCCTGCAAGTTACAGCCACCGAAACATCCAGAGAATGGCAGCTGTGCTGAGAAATATCTGTACCACTCCCTAGACTCCTGGACACTTTGTTTTCAATAACAACCATTTTGTCTAAATAATAGGCCTCTGCCAACACCTATGTAAAAAACTTATTCAATTTTTTTTTGGATAAGTTTATGTATGGTTTTTTAAAAAATAAGTTTATGTATGTGTATGAACCTCTTGTGGCACAGGGTGGTAAGGCAGCCAACATGCTGTCTGAAGCTCTGACCATGAGGCTGGGAGTTTGATCCCAGCAGCCAGCTCAAGGCTGACTCAGCCTTCCATCCTTCCGAGGTCAGTAAAATGAGTCCCCAGCTTGCTGGGGGTTAAAATGGTAATGACTGGGGAAGGCACTGGCAAACCACCCTGTATTGAGTCTGCCAAGAAAACACTGGAGGGCGTAACTCAAGGCTCAGACATGACTCGGTGCTTGCACAGGGGATACCTTTAACTTTATGTATGTGTAAAAGAAGATGGGCTAAGGAACAGTTTTTAGTACTCAAGGTTGACTCAGCCTTCCATCCTTCCGAGGTCGGTAAAATGAGTACCCAGCGTGCTGGGAGGTAAACGGTCATGACTGGGGAAGGCACTGGCAAACCACCCCGTATTGAGTCTGCCTTGAAAACGCTAGAGGGCATCATCCCAAGGGTCAGACATGACTCGGTGCTTCCACAGGGGATACCTTTGCCTTTACCTTTATACTCTTTAAAACTCAGGCCTAGCAAGACATGCAGCGGATGTTCTATACTTGGAACTGCTAGCTGTTTTTAAAATTAATTTTCAGGGGCTTAGGGACCTGCTGCAAATTGGGGTCCTTTCCCCCCAAAATGTAAGAGCTTTGTGTTCTCTGCTGAGGTTAAACTTGTAGGTTCTTGTAAGTTTAGTCCAGTGGGGCAAGTGATGGTTACTTAGGAGCCTTTCAAGTTGGGAAAGCAGTGGGGGAGAGGTGTAACCTCCCTCCTTTATAAAAATGCTGCTAGGCCTACAAACAAGTTGCCTTGCTTTCCTATCTGTTTGCATCTGCTTGTGGGCATTGAGAAGTTTATATTTTTTCCAGTTTGGCTTGCATGTGACTTTTGCAAGCTACTATTTGGTTTGCAGCGAGTTTTGCAAGTTGCTTTCCTGGCAAGGATTGTTGTTCACCATTGTCAAATTGCTGTATTCAGTGGTGCATTAACTCTCTACCGCCCAATGTATTTTATTATATATTTTTAATAAGAGCTCTGCCGAATTAGAAATTGAGAACCACTATACAATTTTCTTTAAAGACTGCATTCTCCTACCCCAGCTTCTCCGATCATATGAAGAAACAACAATTTTGCTCTGCTTTTATCTCTTTATGTAAGAAATAGCTTGAGGGAGTTTTAAAATGTTCATCTATGTTGGAGGAGCTCTGAAGAGGGATTAAAAAGTCCCATAAATTCCTCAGTAAAAGAATGAGGCCCTCTTTCTCTGATCTGGTGTGGGGGTGGGGTCTTGGGGTCTGCAAGAGCACTGTGTAGAAAATATTGGCTGTTCCATGGAACAGCATGATTCCATGGGGCCTCAGTGTTTCTGGAGCGTTTGGCCTGGCTGGGATCTGGAATGATGAAGAGATGTTTATATTGCTATGGCTTCAATAAAGACAGCAAAAAAGAGAGAAGTGTTCAGGTAATAGCTTTATAGCTGACAAGCATTTGCAGTACTGAAAACTGTAACCCTGCATGCAATGAGCCAATCCACGGCTAGATCCCAACTGAAGAAGAAGAAGAAAAGTTGGTTCTTATATGCCGCTTTTCTCTATCCGAATGAGTCTCAAAGCGGCTTACATTCGCCTTCCCTTTCCTCTACCCACAACAGACAGACACCCTGGGAGGTGAGTGAGACTGAAAGAGCCCTGATATTTCTGCTCAGTCAGAACAGCTTTATCAGTGCCCTGGCGAGCCCAAGGTCACCCAGCTGGCTGCGTGTGGGGGAGCACAGAATTGAACCTGGCTCACCAGGTTAGAAGTTTGCACTCCTAACCAGTATACCAAACTGCTGGATCTAGTCAGTTTGAACTGAAACTGACCAATAGTGTGCACCTGTGGGAAGATCCGTTGTGCTGCACTGTTTATAAGTTGGGGCTTTTGGTGGGGTTTCCAGTTTTAGTTCCAGTTTTTGCCTCTTTGTACCTTGACCTGGGATCACAATAAAGAGCTGCAATGAACTCCCAGTGTCCTGGTCTCTGAACCCACAGATCTAACTGAAAGCTTCCTATTTACAAAATTAGAAGTTTTGCATTGGTGATAAATAGGTCTTTGAAAACATAGTCACCAACAATCTGTCTGAATATACACCCACCTCATTCCCTTTCTGTTTAATTAGCAGATACATGTAACATCACTTTATGCTAGCCTGATAAACAGTGCCATTGATTTTTCTCTGGTATTTCATCCCCTTAGTGAGAGAAATGTGGGAATGTCAATTGCATCTGTGTCTGACTCATCATTGCACGTGGAATTATAGTTAATATGTTTTAATTCTTCCCATGGTGTGATTTGTTCCCTCTGTTGGTATGTGAGAAGAGCTACCCCTTAGACTTACCAATACGTGGGAAGTTGGTTTCACAGATGATTTCACTGCACAGTTTCACCTTTTGGGAAAACCTCCAAGAGGGTCTGAAACACCATCATAATACATTTTTAATATTCTGTCTGTCTTCTTGATCTTTCTGTTTGCCAGTCCTCTTGTATCTCGTCCTTCTTTCCTCCTTCTCCAAAAATGTCATAGAGCAATGGTGCAATCATAGCACAATCTGCTCTAAGCAAGGTTACCGGTCTATCAATTGAAGATATATTCTGTTACACTTTTTAGAATGTGGATCTAGTTAGTGGTGTTGGAAAACTGCTGATGGAAATACTATAGGAAAGAGGATTTCACTTGCATTGGTGTTTGTTAATCCTACTCCTTAACTCAGAGGCTCCAAGTAGCTCAAAACATAAATATAGAAACAGATAAAATAGAAAAATTAACAGACCTCACACTACCAATCCAGCAACACCGCTGTACTAAGTAATTATAAATAGCTAAGAATAACCTGCAATCACATTATGCATATAAAATGCAGAAAAATCAGCATACTTTGGATTAGTAGAGCAAAAACTTCAGCTGTTCAGTTTAAACCAGTAATAAAACCACAAGGTAAATCTGTCCAACCAACCAAAAAGCACATTTTGTTTCAGGGTAAGAGCTACCAAATGGAATGACAGTTCAGATCTTTTTACTTTTTCCCTCTGTAGCTCAGTAAGGAGAGACAGCGCATGCTTGCTAGATGGAACAAGACTACTCATTGATGGGAGCCATTTTGTGAGGTGAGATGGTGGAGAATGGCTTGTGTGTCTGAGTAAACATGAACTGGTATACGGTGAGTCTTTGTGAAAGAAAGCAAGATGGGCAGAAGTGGGGTTCAGGGAGCTAGCATTTTGAACCTTAAGATTTGAACAGTTTGGTGATTTTTGCTCCCCCTTTCGGTGTAAAAGACGAGGCAAGTTTGAGACTGTTGTATAAAACTGGAGCTAAATGGCTGTGGTCACAATCTGCATGGAAATTCTCCTGTGGAAAAATCAATGAAATGAATGGGACGTCCAAGAGCTCTGCTGTAGATGACTTTGGTAAATTTCCAGGGCCTTTCCGCACAAGGACCAACGTTGCTAATTGGTTTCACAAAGCGGAAATGCTATTTTTAAAAGTGGAATCTCGGCGTTCCGCATACCTGCATTTGTAGTGGAATCCAGTAGCGTTTGATTCGTTCCCCACAGGTTTCCGGTCTCGTAAAAATCACTAGAAAGGAAGCAATTTTTTCTGTGCTTGTTCCCGCCCCTGGCCGTCAATCAAACAAACAGCCAATGGGCGGTTGTTATCATGCTCCGCAAAAGCCCCTTTCCCTTTAAGCACAGATTTTAAAAAAAAACACATACATTGCAATGAATATGACTTGATTCTTCCTAACGTAGAGACCCATCTAGCTGGCGTGTGAGCTGGCGAGTCATCATTACCACGCTCCCCCAAGTGAAAAAAAAATCCCGCCCCCCCCGCACGGGTGCGATTTTCGGCCGAAAATAAAGGGAACTTGCAAACAGGGGGCTGTGTTGTGCTTGGGGACTTAGCGGAGCTTTAAAGCACTTCTGTAGAGGGACTGTAGCCGGAGAAGCCTCGCTGGGTGAATGAAGCCTCGCTGGTTCGTTGCTTTCCCCGCTCGCTCCGAGGAAAAAAAAAAGGCGATCGCTTTGCCAGAAGTTCGGAGGAGAGAGCCAGGGGGAGGGACTTTGTTGCAGCCGCTGCATTGAGAATGCACAGGTCTTTTTAGCAAGTGTTGCAGGTTGTTGGCAGGAGTGTAGCGATTTTCTGAGGGTGAATGCACTTTTCTGGATTCACCGGAAATCGCTATTTTAGCACTAGTGCTGCAGGACTGTGTGCGACATCATGCGGAACAGCAAATTAGTAGCGTTTACCATTTGTAAGCCTTCTGCTACTTTGAACTCGTGCGGAATGGCCCCCATTGTAGACTGAATTTGAGTTCAGGATGAATGCCAGGCATTGAGAGGGTTAAGCATCACTGCAGAGTGAAGAAGACCGGGTCCCTCAGCGCTTCCTACATGTTTTAAATCTTCTAACCACAAAGCCCTGCTTTAGGCATCCAGATTATTTATTTGCAAAATATACTGGCTGAGAGACTTTGAAAAGGAGGTGGGAAAGAGTTGCTCATGGTATCATCCACAGCCTATGCTATACTGCCACCTAGAGAACCCAGAAGGTGGCTTGGGGCTGTGGAATGAAGTGGTGTGAACTGTGTGAATTGTCAACTTTTCAAAAACCCGGAGGCAATGTTCTACAAATTGTCATTGGCCTTGGTATACACCATGGTTCCTAGTCGAACTTGTTTTACAAGCTTTCATATCACTTCAGAGATGTTCCTTGGTATAGGCAGAAATAACCTACAGAAACCAGACCAGACTGTAGTAACAGATGGGTACTTTTTGATATGATTGTCACGGGTACTTATTGCATAGTGTCTGTGAAAAATAAAACATTCCCATACACCCATACATTTATGAAAGGCTTTGCTTTACATCTTAACAAGTGAAGGTTAGTTGCATGTCCATGTTTCTGTCTGTCTGTCTGTCTGTCTGTCTGTCTATCTATCGTTTGAATTTATATTCCGCCATTTCCCAGCAGGCTCGTGTTCTGAAAAAGGGGGACTTGCTTCCCTTTGTCTTTGAAAGACTAATAGACTGTGGTGTAAACTTTTGTGGACCTTCACGAAATATGCAATTATACACAAACACAGGCATAGAAAAACAATTACATACCATCAGGGGATCATTCACTTGCTCATCCTCCAACAAAATATAAACAGTTGTCATCAACTATTTTTAAATTTTATTTATTTGAAACACTAACTTGCCCCTCTCCCCTGAAAAATGCTGCTTTCCTGTCCACATAGGACTAACACACCACTCTCATATAAAATAACGAATGGACATTAAAAATGGTAAAATGTATTATTAAATGGTAATGGTAAAAATGGTAAAATTCTCACTGAGACTCAAGGCAGATTACATAGGACACAAAGAGAAGGGGAAAAATGTAATCATACCATATCGGATGTCCAATGAATAATGCAATAGGACTAGGAAAAGAAAACTGAACAGTGCCCATGCAACAAGTCTAAGAATACAAAATACGATGGCACCTTTCTGCAATATTCTATTCTGCTTCAGTTCTAATTCTATTACAAGAATTTCCTTCTAAACATTTCTACTTTGCATATTTTATGGAATGATAGTACTTTGGGGGACTTCCTAGCCTCTTCAGGCAAGCTGTTCCACAAGGTGGGAGCCACCACCAAGGATGCATATGAGCGGGCAATCTTACTAGTTTTGTAGGCAAGGACCTTCAGAAGCATAGTAGGAGAGGCAGTCCTGCAGCTATGTGGGGCCCAGGCCTTGAAGTAAGCTCAGTCACTGAGTATTAGCCTATGGAGTAACTGTGAGATGGGTGTGACATGCATGGCACTTGCTAGTGCCTGGCCTGCTACATTCTGTGGCAACTGGAGCTTCAAAAGAAAAATTCCAGAGGTTGACTCCAGTGTGAAACTGAATTCTAATTCACTGGAAAATTTGCCATTACCTCGCTAAGCCTCAATACGTTTCTGTCACACAACAAGAGTTAAAACTACGTATGGCTGGAAAGATACTATCATCTACTGCAGCTATCGTGTACAACCTTGCCTCCAATTGAGAGTTAGTCGATTTAAGGTCTTTACTGTGTGATCCTAAGAAGGTTTACTTAGAATCTTACGCGGGTCTATTCAAGGGAGCGTATTCTCAGAAACGTATTCTCAAAATGACACTGTAAGTGCCACAAGGCTCCTATTTAATGCTTGCCGCACTAGAGTTATGCAGGTGGGTGCACTGCCTGAGACAAACATTTGGTTCAGGCAGTGCATCCAGTGAAGTAAGGTAAAACACTAGGCCTAAACTTCTCATATTTATTTATGAAATTTATAAGCTTAAAGACCTGCTTTAAATCCCACCCCAAAGTGTTCAGTTAGAACATAAAAATGAAATATATGCAAGCCTTTACGGCCCACTGAAGAAAGGCATCAAGGAATGAGTTGCTTTGTGTACTTCCTAAATCAGGAAATGGAACTCAGAACCTGGTATCAGTTGGTGTGGCCCTGTAGATCCTTTGTGAATAATAGGCACTAATGGGCACTAACTGGTTGCAGAACTTTGAATTCATTTAGTGTTGGAGTCTCATAGAGCAGGTCTCCGAGGTCTCTGGACCACTGCTGCAGGAGAGCAGCACAAGTGATGGATTTTTGATGCAGCCTGCAAATGGGACAGTCCAGCAAGTGGCCTGTCTTCAGTTCTGTCTTCCTGTCTTCAGTTCTGTTTTCTTTCTTAACTTCCTTCCCCCATTTCTAGGCCAGTATCCACGGAAACTAAGAGGTATTGTGGCAAAATCCATCCCATAAGTGGTGAGCCGGTGGGTCTCTTCATTCCGAGCGAGGCAGCCGAGAGAGGATTCAGTGGAGATGTGAAGCTCACGCCTGTTGTATCTCTGTGTCCTTGCCAGAAACAATTCCCTAACCAGCCAGTGAGAATAGCTGCTCTCTGTATCCTTTTGTTGTATACCCTGAGAGGGCCTAGTTAATATTCCAACCAGTCTTGTACATTATATAAATATAATATATAAATAAAACTCCAGAAAATAATATCCCTTTTTCAAATCCATTATTTAAATAAGCAAAAAAGATTCTTCACCTTTTAGTTTCCTCCCGGCGGCGGCAGTGGTGGTCCCTGAATATTTTGGAAAGCAAGCACAAAACAATAAGTGTGTGTGTTCAGTTTCCTCTCAACTTCACAGCTGAAATCATGGCTTTGGCATCCATCTTACCCCTGGCTTCTTGCATGCTGCTTGGCCTTTCCCCTCTATTTTTGAAATCTGGTACCTGTATATTAATTCACTTAGTGGGTTGGATCCAAACAGTAATTCTACTAGTGAACAGTGAAGGATGTAGTACGTAATTGACCAAGTGGAAAAGCTGGCTGGATCTAAACAATTGCCCTGTTTATTAATAGAAAGTGAAGAAAACATGTGTCTTAAATGTATTAACTTGAGGCCGGGGGGGGGGGGGAGTTTGAATGAGGTGAAGGTTTTCTGATGACATTATGAGTGTTAGCCATTGATCAGTGCGGCAAAGTTGCAAAAGTGACATCACAGGAAACAGATGTATTTGGATTAAACCCCAAAGGCTGTACTGCTGTAAACATTATGCATGTCTTCACTCTTTTTCATCTTAGAAAATGCTTCTGCTACTGTTGGGGTCACATTACTACTCCTACTCCTATTAATCAGAAACGACTCACGGTAGGTTACATTAGAATAAACCCCCAATACAAAAAAACATAAAACCCCATAAAAATCAAACAACAACTCCATTGACGAGAAAAATAAACCCCCTCCTTAACCTCCCATGTTCCCCACTCCATCAGTGCCTCAGGGCCCCAATTCTTAGGGATGCTGATAGTTCTTGGTTGTGGAGGGGCCCCTTGTGGAGGGGCCCCTATGATCTCCCACACCCTGGCCTCAAAGACCTGGTGGAAGACCTCCATTTTACAGGCCTGTCTGTTGTTTAGTCATTAGCAGGTTATAGAAGAAGAAGAAGAAGAAGAGTTGGTTCTTATATGCCGCTTTTCCCTACCCGAAGGAGGCTCAGAGCGGCTTACAGTCGCCTTCCCATTCCTCTCCCCACAACAGACACCCTGCATGTGGGGGAGTGCAGAATCGAACCCAGCTCGCCAGATTAGAAGTCTGCACTCCTAACCACTACACCAAACTGTCTCTAGGGTTGCACTATAATAAATGGTTCACAAAATTAGTTGGATACATGATTGCTCTGTATGGCTTATTGTAAGGTGGATCCTGTTATGTAATTTCTGTACTGCTTAATGTGTCATACTAATATGTTTCATATGTTTCAATGGACTTCGGGGAATGATAGAGGACAGGAAGGCCTGGAGGATCATTGTCCATGGGGTCGCGATGGGTCGAACACGACTTCACACCTAACAACAACAACAATATGTTTCAGTTTCTTTCTGGTGGTTCCAGACTTGTAATATCCTAATGCAATGGTTATAGCCAGCTTGGTGTAATGAGTAAGAGCGGCAGCTTCTAATGTGGAGAGCTGGGTTTGATTACCCACTCCTCCACAAGTCACAGCCCTGTTAGAGCTCTTTTCACAGAGCAGTTCTGTCAAAGGCCTCAGCTCCACCTACCTCACAGGGTGTCTGTTGTGGGGAGAGGAAGGGAAGGCAATTGTTAAGCCACTGAGACTCCTTCAGGTAGTGTAAAGTGGGGGTATAAAAACCAATACTACTTCTGCTGAATCCCATTTTGTTAACTGTACTGGCTCCCTCTACCGCCTGGAGTCCCTGTGAGAAAGGCAGACTATAAATAATGCGAATGAATGAATGAATGAATGAATGAATGAATGAATGAATGAATGAATGAATGTATGTATGTATGTATGTATTTATTTGTGACAACTGGCTCAGGGCTACCTCTAGCAATAAATACTTCTTGCCCTAGTCAGTATCATTGAATAACTTATTTGCCTTTTTCCTTAGCCAGCAATATATATATATTTATTTATGACCCGGCAGGCCTGCCTGTGCTGCACCCTACCACAAAAGCACTGCATTCTTTTTTTGAAGGTCTTTCACACTTAGCAGCATGGGAGAGATATGGTTACCAAGCAATACTCAATTCAGATCCACATTGGGAAGAGGGTGAATGTGATTTTAATTGTTTTTTCTTTCTACTTTCAGCCAAATATTTATTATATCCAGAAGGCACCCAGGAAGGTGATGAAGTCTAAATTCAGGCACAATGGAGGGATTGCTGGCTGTTTCTTCATACCTATGCTAGACAGTTGTAGCAACATAAGACGCAAGTCTAGTGGCATCTTAGAGATGAGCCACATTTTATTTCAATAGGAGCTTTTGTGAGGTACAGCTCACTTCTACAGATATGGGAGGGGAGATCATACTAGGAGTTCTTCTTATGGGGAAAATTATAAAAGAGCTCGGGGAGTTGGCAGCAGTACGGAACTGGGAGAAGGGCTCTGGAATGAAACTGGATATTACATTTATTTATTATTTATTTATTATATTTATACACCGCCCTCCCTGGAGGCTCAGGGCGGTTTAATAAAACGTATAAACAATACATGAAACAATTCATAACATAAATAACTAACATTGATACTAATAACTGATAATTGTAACAGTGCAAACAATGCAACAGTGCAAACAAGTCCAGAGCGCACTGATGGATTTCTGGGAGGGAGGGAGCAGGGGCCCTTCAGATGTTGTTGGTTATGCCTGGTCTCAACCAAATGCCTGGTGGAAGAGCTTCTTTTTGCAGGCTGTGCGGAATTGTTTTAGCTCTGTCAGAGTGATTTGCTTTGTGTTTGTGGAAACCCTGCATCAGAACAGGTAATCTGTAATTTTTCTGAGGGCATCATCATGATCAACTGGAACGAAAAAGCAGAAAGTTTTCAACAGGGTTGCCAATCTCCAGGTGGTGGTTGGAGATCTCTTGCTATTACCACTGACCTCCCGCTAACAGAGATCAGTTCCCCATGAGAACCCTACCACTGTGAAAGTTGGACACTATGGTATTATACCCTGCTGTGGCCCTTCTCCTCCCCCAAACCTGCCCTCCCCAGGCTCCATTCCAAAAAATCTCAAGGTATTTTCCAGCCTGGATCTGGCAATCCAAGTTATGAATCATTTTTATGAACAAAGGACTTCACTATTATCACTTCCTGACAAGAACTCTTGAAGTTTGGCAAGAAAGAGACAGCAACTCACACAATGATTGGTGCTTGTGTCTCCTATGTCAAAACCAGCAATTTCCATCCACTATACAACACGGGAGTGATTTAGGGCATTAGATATGTGAGGAAAATTTCCTCACTCGTGTCTTGTCTAAACTGGGCCCTTACTAAGAGCATGTCAGTGTATAACCTGTTCAAAACCACTGATCCGTATTCTTGATAGGCTAACAATGGGTATGTAAGCAAAGTGACCTTTTAAAAAATAGAGGTGTTAGCCATGTGGAACACTGCTCAAGTTAAGTTTTTCTTTCATGGTTGATGTCACATTTTAATCATGCCTCTGACTGCAGGATTCTTTGGTGACAGCAAACTACTAGCCCACCACAGCTATATGATATTGTTATCCTGGACACTTTGGTTAAGCTAGCCTAGAAATGAATGAAAAATTCATGCTGTACTTTACAAAACACAGGTGTGCAGCCCCAAACACATGAAGGTGAGACGTCTCTTGGTCCTGGTCATTCTGCAAAAAATCACGAGTTTTCAAATTTGCTTCTTTAAAAAAATTTAAATGCCTCTAGAACTGGGTGGGGCAGTGGACTGGGAAGTGAAAATGGCCCTAAATCAAGCCCAGCTGAGTTGTTCCTGGGGTGCTATAAGCCAGGGGTAGTCAAACTGCGGCCCACCAGATGTCCATGGACTACAATTCCCATGAGCCCCTGCCAGCGTTCACTGGCAGGGGCTCATGGGAATTGTAGTCCATGGACATCTGGCGGGCCGCAGTTTAACTACCCCTGCTATAAGCCATCATTTAAAGGGCTGCTGAATGCAGCAGGGCCAGCAATGGACGCTGTCTGACTATACAAAAAGGCAACTGTGCAGGTGGAGACAATGGGTAATCAGATGTCAATTACCAATGAGGTGTCTGAACCAAGTGGCCCCTGAAGGACTGATAGAGTTGCTGTGGTTTGGCTACCAATACCGCCCTAGGGCAATGGCCCATGTGGAGATTTCCCTGTGTGAATTAAATGGCCATTCTGTCCTGGGCAGAGGAGAGGAAGAAATCACTCCTTCCCCATATAATTTTGTTAAAAAACAAAAACTTATGGTAAACTATAGCCCAGGACCTATTGGAAAACTGGATTTGATTCCCCACTCCTCCACATGCAGTCAACTGGGTGACCTTAGGCTAGTTACAGGTCTTAGAGCTTTTCTTGCAGAACAGTTTTATTAGAGGTCTCTTAGCCTCACCTTCCTAACAGGGTGTCTCTTGTGGAGAGAGGAAGGGGAAGGCAATTGTAAGCTACTTTAAGACTCCTTTGGGTAGCAATAAGCAGGGTAAAAAAGCAACTCTCTTCTGAAAGTAATGTCATATGACTTATTCTCTCAGATACAGCAAGACCTGATGTCAGATATGAACTTCACACCCCTCTGAAACAGAGCCCAGCACGTGAGGAACAGAAGATGCTGCTCTTCCTCTTTCTCAGTTATTCCGATCAATTTCAGGACAAGCCTGCCTATAATTTCTGTATGTAGCATTATACATTCTCTGTATAGGACAGTATATGGGTTAAGTCAGTGGTCCCCAACCTGCGGCCCGCGGCCCAGTGCCGGGCTGCAAAGGCCATGGCGCCGGGCCGCAGCTCCCTCTCCCCGCCCCCCCCGCAGTAAAAAACTTCCCAGGCCGCAAGCTTGCGGCCCGGGAAGCTTTTTACTGCGGGAGGGCGGGGAGAGGAAATCAGGGCTGCGCCCGCGCATCACGCCATGCGCGGCCGAAATCGTGCATGTGCGAAAGTGCTGCGCATGCTCGATTTCGGCAGCGCATGACGCATTCGCGCATGCGCGGGTGCGGCCCACTACCCTGCCGGTCCCCAGCCTCAGAATGGTTGGGGACCACTGGGTTAAGTAACATGCAGGCTGAGATTTGGGGAAAGTTTTCTTCAGAGGCTGGCCTAAAGGACAAAAGTAATCCAGAATGCACTAAAGCTTCTTTCCCCTTGAATATTTAGGGCCATTTCGCACGGCTTCAAAATAGCACAATGGTTGCTAATTGAAAACGCTACTAATTTGCCTTAACGCACGACATCGCAGACAATCTGCAACACTCCTGAAACCAATCAGCAAAAAGCGCTTCGTTGTAGCGCTTTCAGGGGAATCCAGAAAAGTGGATTCACCCTCCGGATAGCGATACACTCCTGCAACCAATCTGCAACACTAGCGCTAAAGACCTGTGCGTTACCATTGTTGCGGGTTCTTCAAAGTCCCTCCCCCTGGCTCTCTCCTCCGATCTTCCGGCGAAGCGATCGCCATTTTTTTTTCTCCGAGCGAGCGGGGATAAACGCACCAGCGAGCCTCTTTCTGTTTAGAGGCTTCCCTGGCTTCAGTCCTTCACCTTTAGTCACTAAGCACAAACCACATAAAAGCCCGTTTGCTGAAATAAAGTCCCTTTATTTTTTACACATTAATTCAGCCGAAAATCGGGCCCGTGAGAGGGGGGGGGGATTTTTTTTTATCACTCAAGGCAGCGTGCCAACGATCATACAATCAAACGACAGCTCACATTAGGCAGCTGGATGGGTCTCTCCGTTGCAACGAATCTACCTAGATTCGTTGCTATGGGTCGGTTTTTTTTTTTTAAAAACCTTTCTTAAAGGGAAAGGGGCTGTTTGGGAGCATGCTAACGGCTGCCCATTGGCTGCTTGACGGCCAGGGGCGGGACGAGCTTGGCAATAGCGCTTCCTTTCTAGCGATTTCTGCCGAGACCGGAAGCCTGTGGGAAACGCTAAAAAACGCAACTGATTCCACTACAAAGGCAGGTATGCATAACGACGAATTCCACTATTTTAAATGGCGATTTTTCATTCCGCAAACAATTTGCAACAAAGATCCCCGTGCGAAAAGGCCCTTAGATCTGAGCCCAGTAGTA
The DNA here is from genome assembly GCF_049243985.1 of Paroedura picta. NCBI lineage: Eukaryota > Metazoa > Chordata > Lepidosauria > Squamata > Gekkonidae > Paroedura > Paroedura picta. The sequence goes on along the minus strand of NC_135369.1, from coordinate 25,129,106 downwards.
CATTGGAGGCAAACAAGGCTTTTAGTGTGTAAGCTTTGACTCTCAAAGGCTCATCCCAACCAACTCCCACCCCAATCTTGCAGTTTCTAAGGTGGAGATGGAGACAGTAATAAGAAAACATCTGGACTGTATTAATATATATTGATGCACAACTCTTGCATTAATTCTTGCACTCACTACTTGCAGTTTGAGAATTCTGCCTCGTCTGCCCATTACCTGATTTTTGTCATTTCCACTCATGAGGTGCAGGGAATCGGCGAGTGATCTTGTCTCATCTCTGCCCTATTCTCATGTTCAGTGAGCAGGCTGTGAAGGGCGCTATCCAAGAAGTGCTAAATAGGGTCTTGGAGCAGCACCACAAAATAGCCCAGGTGAGATTGTAATGATAGATGGTTAAAAGTACTGAGGAAAACAATCTATGAGCTAGTTTCTCACCGGTTCTGCTCACAGGATGGGTTCTGGAGAAATTATATCCAGGCACAGTATCCCATAAGGGAAGCAGGTTCTTTTGGTATTTTGCACCACTGCTGTTTAGTGTTAGTCCTAGGTGCAAATTCACACTCAGCAATTGTTTGTTCAGTGACCTTCTTTGGAGAACAGCTTGCCCAAGGAGGTCAGAAGGGCCCCCACACATCTGCCATTTTGCAGAAGCACAACAGAAACATTCAGGAGGGTGTTTTAATAAAGGGATTAGAACAGTAGTTTATTGCAGTGTTTATTGTATGCATTATCTTCTACCTTTGTAACACATTTTCTGCCTTATGTTATGCCTTAGATAGTTTTTCATGGTCTTAGACAGTTTGTTGTTTGCATTCCTTTCCAATTCTGCAATCCTAGCCCTGCAGCCTTGTTTATTGGAGGACTTTGCTGTATATATTGATTTTTAGATCAGTAACCAGTGAGAAAGGATAACTATAAATGAAATACATAAGTAAGTAAAGTGTGGTCTTTCATGTGTTTTACAATTTTTTTAAAATTTATACCTTAAGCCACCTTGAATTGCACAATGTAAAATATGGCTAACAAATGCTTTTAAATAAATAGATTTAGTAAATAAATACTTTACACGATTATTGTGAGCATAAAATGAGGAAGGAGAAACCATGTACAATGCTGTTTGAGGACTGGGTGGAATAAAAACATTCTGGGGAGACAGATTACTTTGCACTGGGATTGGGTTAGGCTGTGAAAGCATGACCCTTCTTGTGTCTTGACAGGAACAGCAGAAACTGGTGAGCTCTTTGTCCATCATGCTAGAAGCCATGTCCACCATCATTTCAAGCAGTACTGACAGTGAATTCAGAAGGAGGTGTCTCCAGCATTTACAGGTATAGCCTGCAGTGACTAAGTTGTACGATAGAAATGCAAAATGGAGGGGAAAGTAAAATAAATAAATCTACAAACTAAAATGTTCAGAGCCCAAATGCTAACCTGTGTGAAGAAAGGGTAAAATGGTTAACATATCAGAATGGTGTCCTGGTTAAGAGCGGCAGCCTCTGATCTGGAGAGCCAGGTTTGATTCCTCACTCTTCCACGTGCAGCCAGTTGATTGACCTTGGGCTAGTCACAGTCCTGTTAGAGCTGTGGACACAGAGCAGCTTCTCTCTGAGCTCTGTCATCTCCACCTACCTCACAGGGTGGCTGTTGGGGAGAGAAAGGAAAATACTTTGATTGTAAGCTGCTTTGAGATTCCTTTGGATAGTGAAAAGTGGGGTATAAAAACCAACTCTTCTTCTATTAAGAAATTAAACGAAAGAAGCTCCCAGCTGCTCCTTTAAGTGCCATTGGACTTAATCTGTTTCTAACTTGAGCAAAATGTAAAGGAGAGCAATACTGTTTGGGAATACATACCGTTTTATATATAGGTTGCAGATACCCAGCAGTTCTTGGCTGCAGCCAAAAACACCTTTAGCAAAGTCATTCTTCAACGATGGAAGCCCAGCAGCACATGTGACAACAGAAGGGTAAGTTTCTCTGCTTTAATGTTCTTGCTGTCCGTTCTTATGTAATCTCTGTCTCTTATGTGCAGGTACTACAGATGTGAGGTGCATCTTCCACTGAAATTGTCTATAGATCCATTTCTCAACGGTGGGAAGATCCGCGGATACCTAAATCTACAGATTGGGCCCACGTTGAAATAAAGGAGATTTTCCTCCAAACCTGGGGGACCCCCATGATTTGCTGAAAAATCTGAAATAATTTTAAAAATTGGGAGGTTTAAATCCCCACAGAACAAAGGCATTGCCTGTGCCCGGGCAGACAACACACCAACCTCTGTTGGTGGTGAATAAAGCAGGAGGTGTTGCAGGCTAAGTGAGGGAGGCTGGGAACTGTGCTGGCAGCAGCTGTGAGGGTGGACAGGGTTCAAGAGCCCCAATGGACTGGTGGTAGAGGCCAAGAGCTGTCTTGGAAGTAGGGAGTTAAGGCTAAGAGATTTTCCTTTCTATTAAAGAAGATATAATAATAAAATGAACAATATTGCAATACCCCAGGGCTGAGGAACAATATGGCCTCTTTTGGAATAGTATGTACTGCTGTGGTCACTGCACTTTGAAAAGACAGGGCAGAGCTGGAAAAAACAAAGGAGAGGGCAGCCATAGTGATTAAGGGGGTACAGCATCTTTCCTGTGAGGACAGGCTAAGAATTCGAGGGAAAGACCTTTGCTTTCGTGTCCTGCTTGTTGGCCCTACAGGGCAACTGGTTGACCATTGTGTGAAGAGTTAAAACACTGGCTGATCTAATATAATTTGGATCCCTTGGTTTTCTGCAGCCATTGTCTAACACAGATGGAGGGGAGCAACTGAGCACACGCTATGATCTACCTTCTGTCTGTCAGCAGTCAAGATCGTATGTTACTTCTGCTGAACTAGAAAAAGGGGAAAGTTGTGGAGCAGAAGGTAAGTAGAGATGCTCTGGTCTAAAAAGACAAGACAGAGAGATCTGTTCAGGTGCTTAATTGATGCTTACTCCTAGGTCTTCCACAGACTTCTCTGACTTTGTGTCTTCTGAGGATGCTACGGTTAGCTATTTTCAAGCTAATTTAGTGAAGCCTGAATGGTCAATCATGTTATTTACATGATGAGCCCAAACCAGCCTTGGCCGTGTTGGCACTTGCAGAATTTTGCATATAATGCTACAAACAACAACAAAAATGAGTCTGAACTGCCTTCTAATATGAAAACATGGGGGAAAAACAGGAGTGGTGTGAGAAGGAGGCACCACAGAAGCCAGTAGCAGATTCCTTAAATACAGAGTCTTCAGCTCCCTTTAAAAGCCATGGAGGGTAGGACAAATAACTGAAATATTTTCTGAATTCCATGGAGCTGTGTTTAGTATGTCCTTTGGGTTCATGCTTAAATCAGCTAGGCTCCTTCTTGCACTGATGGATATCGCTACTAATCTCAGGGGCGACAAACATCCTTTGAAACTTCCCATTGACAAAGGCATCATGTGGCTATTTCTTCTGTTTTCAGCAGATGGCGCTATACTATTGTAAATGAGGACAAACCTGACTGCTTATTTGTAGGCTTACTAAAAGGACCAAAGATGGCAACCAACCTTAAAATTATACAAAAATAGGATAATGCATTAAGACATGATTTAAAATGCACTCTGAGTAGGTTGGGCGTGAAACTGCCTTATACTGAATCAGACCATTGATCCATCGAGGTCAGTGCTAGAATTGCCTACTCTGGCTAGCAGCCATTCTCCAGGGTCTCGTAATGAGGTCCTTTACATCCCTTACTACCCAGTCCTTTTAACCAGAGAGGCCAAGGATTGAAGCTGAGGCCTTCTGCCTACCAAGTTGATGCTCTACCACTGAGTCGTGAACCCCTCCTTGAATAAGCCCATTATACTATTTGGTTGATCTGACCTTGCATGCTCTTTTTTTGTGAATTCCAGCGTGTGTACACATGTGTTGTGAATTCATGCGCACCCTAGGTGAGTGCCCTCTTTCTTGGTCATAGGACCAGTGTCCTCATGAGACTGTAGGGGGGGGGAGGTTGCCTGTTTATAAGGATGTGTGTCATTTTCCTCTGTGACCAGAAAGAACCCTCCCAAGTAAGCTCAATGTCTGTTTTGTATACTGCAGGACTTTTGCTTGACAGATCAGATTTTGAAGGAATGAGGCAAATTAAGAAGAGAAGGCCAGCAAGTAAAGAACTTTCTTGGGAGGATCTCAGAGACCCAAACTCCTCTGAGAAAGCAGCAGCCGATGAAAAGAACACTGGCCAGTTCACAGAGCCAGGCACCACTTTGAGCTGTTCCTTTTCACATCCCACAACCTATGGAGCTCATGTTTTCCCAAACAAAGGCCAAGGAGAGACCACAGCTGTGTCGGCGAACAGAGATGGGGACCTGTATCAGGTTTGTCAAGAAACATTCCGCTGCTTTGGGCTGATCCTGCATTGAGCAGGGGGTTGTACTAAATGGCCTGTATGGCCCCTTCCAACTCTATGATTCTGTGATTCTATGAGACATGAGTGCAGATTGAAAAGCCGCTTCCTTACTTTAAGAATACCATGCGGGGAGTAGAAGTCACCAGCAGCCAGAATCCTGAGTTACATCAACCCATCTCCCTCAGTGTTACTAGATAACCTCTTTTAGAAGACATCTCTCTTTTTTTTGGTGCCCATCCTCTTTTAGGCTCTTTTCTTTAAAAAGGATGAAAATGTCCTCTCTTAGGATTGGAAGGTTAGGAATATTCCTAGTTAGTAGCAATTATCACAACCTAAGTAGATATTTAAAATAGATTTGTCAGAATAACCACTTGTTTGAAGTGGTGAGTCCTCTATGTCCTCTATTTTTGCTTTTCAAAATGTGATAGTCCTACCAATATGCAAAATAGGAACATGCAGCGGACCAGTGGAGGGGCTGCATCTGTGAGTATTTTGCAGAATAATTTGAGAGATAGAGTCCAGAGTTTTCAGAACGTTGACAGCACATGTCTCAGTGGGAGTTAGTTTCCCAGCTCTTTAGGCCCAGGATCCGTTTACAAGATAAGGGTTCAGGACCTGTACAATGACAATGTGACTTTTGAGCATGACTCTAGAAAACTGGGATGAATGGCTGCAAGCCATTCAGACTTGAGCGCCATCACTATGCAGTTTATAAATCAGGTACTAATAGGGTGATTCTGGTTTTATTTTTTCCTGGTCAGGCTCCTGTGACATACAGAAATGGATCACAGAAGGGGTGGGAGTAGAGTACTTAGTAAATTTGTGAATGTCTGTCTGCTTTTGTTAAAGGCACAGGAACTGGGCTGGAGCAACAGGGTAGCAAAGAAGAGAAACATCCACAATATTATACTTTTAGAAGCATCTGAAGAAGTGAGCATTGCACATAAAAGCTTAAACCCAGAATTAAACTTTGCTGGTCTTAAAGGTACCACTGGAGATACATTGCTGTGCTGCTTCAGACCAACATGGCTACCCACCTGAATCTACACATCTAGATGAGGCCCTGATCAGATGAGGGGGAGATCAGGGGCTTGGGAGGTCAGCAGGGGAATATGGCATTGTGCTTATAGTAAAAAGGCTACAAGTTCTATTAATTAATTAAGATTTATAGGCTTCTCCATTTTGGGGTGGTATACAACATTGTAAATAAAACCAATAAAAACCCATAAATACACTAGAATTGCTAAAAGCTAACATTAGATCCCTGCAAAATCTTTGCTTGTTGGTCCCACATAAAGGGGAGATGTGGGATGAGATTCCAACCGGTCACGGAGGCCCATATGATGTCCTGATCTTCCAGGCAAACTGGCTTCAACCATATGTCTGGCAGAAGAGTGCCATCTTGCAGGCCCTGCAGAACTGTGCCAGCTCTGTCAGGGCCCTGATGTTCTCTGGGAGCCAAATCTACCAGGTGGTCCTAGTCAAGGGTCAGGGGCCTGGACAAACCAGTCAGTTGGCCGAAGCTGCCCACAGCATTCTCCAGGAGACATAGACAGGTAGTCCCCTAGATATGCATTAAAATCTTGAGCTGAATTTGGAACTCCACAGGGAGCCAATGTAGCTGCTGCAAGACTAGTCTTATGTGTGTCCTCCGTGGTGTTCTAGTGAGGACTTGTGCAGCAGCATTTTGGACCAGTTGTAATTTCTAAATTAGGGCCAAGGGCAGGCCTGCATAGAACGAGTTACAATAATTTAGGCTAGAGGTGACCATTGTGTGGATCAGCGTGTTTAGATGCTCTGGGGCCAGGTTGGGCGCTAATAGCAAGAGCTGCAGAAGTGCTTCTCTAGCTCATTGATGGAAGATGCAACGAATCATGGAGTCAGAAGAAACCTCCAGGGTCATCTAGCCCGACCCCCTGCACAATGCAGGAAATTCACAGCCACCTGCCCACCCACAGGGACCCCGGTCTCATTCCCGGGCTCTCCACCCTGATGCCTGATTTTGCTGTGTCTTGCAGAGCGATGATGTTTGGAACCAGGAGGTCTCAAACCTGTCTGAATGGACATCCTGAAAGCAGTCCCAGTACGTCCACCACCCTGGGACATTCTGCGTTTTGGAATGTAAACAATAAAAGTGTAAACAACCCTTCACTGCCTTCCCCCCCCCCCCCCTCTGTTACAAAGATTACAGCTCCCAAACCTGGCAGAGGAGCTGCTGTTACTGGATAGCTGGAGCGACAGCAGAAAATGAACATTTCAGAGGGAAAAGATGATGAGTCGGGAGCTGCAGGTAGCCAGACCACCCCTGGAAGCCAAGGACAGGGCTATACCCAAGCGAGGTTGCAGTCATAAGACGAGGGGGGGAGGGAAAGGTGGGGGAGAGAAGGGGCCAGGGGAGCAGCTCTCGGTGCCTTCTAAAGTTACGAGGGTTTTGGGGGGGGTCGCAAAGCGGAGGCCGGGGGCGGGGGTCGTGTTGCTTGCTGCGCTATGGGAAAATGCGGCGGGGCTACCTACCCTTGCCCGCGGGGAGGGGGGGGCAGCTCCGACAGGCGCGCGACGGGCTGGAGAGGGACGGCCCACCGCTCCTCCGGCTCCGCCGCCCGTGGCCGCTCTGCAGGCGATCACAAGACGAGCATTTCTATTAGGGCTTACGCGGGGAAAGAGCTCCGCTTGCAGGAGGACGGGGGGGGGGGGGGAGGCGGAGCTTGCCAGGGGAAATGATCGCGGGGGAGGAGTCCCCGGCCGGGGGTCTCGCCGCTGCACCCGCTTGGCGGGCCCAGCCTGGCCCGCCCCCGTCCCTTCCTCCGCTGCGCTGCCGCCCCGGCCGCCTGGCTGCCGCCTCTTCCGCGGCCCGGAGGCGGGGATCGTCCACGCGGCCTGCCTGCCGCTCTCCTGCAGCGCTCCAATGTCGGAGGAGGCGGGCGCCGGGCCGGGGGGGTCGAGCTCGGGACTTTGCTGGGCCTCGCTGCTTTCCTGCTTGAGCCTGGCCTGTTCCTACGTGGGGAGCCTCTATGTCTGGAAGAGTCACCTGCCCAGGTAAGACGGGGGGGGGAGTTGGTGTTCAGCCTGCGGGAGGGCCAGCTGCCAGGCCAGGTGAGGCGCCTGGCCAGCCTGCAGAGGGACGCCCGCCCTTTGGAGAAAGCACCTGTCTGTGCACAGGTGCGATCTGCCCCCCCCCCCCCCGGCCGGAGTGACCTTCCCGGCAGGCAGATTACCGCGGAGCAAAGCGGCCCCCTGCGTATATACGCCGGCTAAGAAGGACAGGCGGCTGACCTAATTCCGGATGCTTTAATGCAGTGGGGAAGTTCGGCCGTGGCCGCCGTTTCCCGGCTAGGGGAAAGGGGTCGAGATCGGGCGTGGAGGCAGCAGGGCTTAGTTTGAGGTCAGTGGCCGGCCTCTCTTGGGAGTTGTTCACACAAACAGGAGTGCTGAGTTGCAGAGATGCTACCAGTTTTCAAGTGCTAGTTGCAGCCATGCTGCTCTTTGGTCGACCAGTGCTGATAACCATGGCGTTGCTTTTATGATGGGGGTAAGGAATGAGCCAGGGTGAAAGAGAGGCTGCGGAAGAGGGCACTCTTCCTGTTTCGCAACTTATGTCAAACTCCTGTTCCTCCCTTGAATCTGGGGCTGAAGAGAATCTGTTTCAGATCAGGCCAACAGTCCATCCATGCCAACCCAGTAGCCAAAACCCAGGTGCTATCAGGAGGTCCTCCAGCGGGCCCAGGACTCCTGAAGCCTCCCAAGAACCAAGAATACAGAGCCTCAGACAGAATGCTCCTTCTATACCTTGTGAATAGCCACTGATGGCCACCTGCTCCATACGTTTACCCAATTTTCTCTTGCATCTATCTATGCTTGTAGCAGCCACTGCTTCCTGCAGCGGTGAATTCCACATGTTAAGTATTCTTTGGGTGAAGAAGTATCTTTTATCTGTTCAAGCCCATTGCTTATTAATTTCATTAATTTCATTGAATGCCCAGGAGTACTGTAAGAAAGGAAGAAAAGTACTTCTTTCTCTACCCTCTTTATCCCATGCATAATTTTTAAGCCTCTGTCTTATCACCCCTCAATCATTTCTCCAGGCAAAAACCCTTTTCTTTCTCTAACCTATCTTCATGGAGAAGGTATTCTGTCCCTTTCATATTTTTAGTTGCCCTTTTTTGCCATTGCTTTTGCGAGGGGACACTTAGGCTTGGTTCCACTGTGCCAGCTCTGAAGTCTCTCTCCCCCTCCCTGCCCATGAGAGTTACCCACTGTGCCTTTCTCCTTCCAGGGACCACCCTGCTGTCATCAAACGGCGATTCACCAGCGTCCTCATTGTGTCCTGCCTGTCACCAGCCTTCATCTGGGTTTGGAAAGAGGTGACAGGGGTTAAGGTGAGATTTTCATCCAGCCCAGGCCTAGAAACTGCTGTCCAAAATTTGTTGGGGGGTTCTCTTTGGTAGGAGTTCCCACTGTCTTTTGCACGGAGGTCACCTAAGTCTCCATGGGCTGTCAAGACAGCATGACAGTGTTGAGTATCCCCAGTAACATTTCCTCGGGAAAACTTTGGCCATAAATGCAAGAAAAACCTTTTGAGGCTGGAAAAGGAATTTTCCTGATGGCATCTGGAGTAAGGGTGTCTGTCTGCCTCCCTTGCTGTGTTGAGCTCATTTGTTCATGGAATCTTGAGCTGTTGGCTGGGTAACAACCAGGGCATGGCCTGTGAGTGGTCAGCCACACACTGTGGATGTATTCATGTCCCAGAGATATGTGGCAGACACAAGGAGGAGAGGGAAAATGGATACACTTTATGTGGGCCCAGGAGTCAGAGGATCCATCATAGATTGCAAGACTGCAATCCTAATGCAGGAAATTTGTCCTTTTTAAAATAACAACTAAGTATTTAAATGTGGGTGGGATCATATGGAAAAGGTAAGTTTAATCTTAGCCATCGTCCTCCAGTTACAGACCTTGGATATCAATTAGTTGCCACTCATTGTAAACAATTCTGGGCAGGATGCACCATTGATGTATATCAATTCCTTATGTCTTATATGTATCTCCTTTCTGTGGTGTGCTTTCTACCAGCTGCAAGCTGTGAGCAAAACAGCACAGGCCAGTCAATGGGTTTGAGAGTCTTTGCCAGGTACTGATCAAAGCATCTCTTCTGCTCAGCCAGGTACATCCCTTCTTGCTCTGATGGGCTTCCGGCTTGAAGGCATCTTGCCAGCAATGCTGCTGCCTTTGCTGCTAACCATGGTGAGTGAGGTCTCTATACTGAGCTGGAACGCTGTCAGCCAAACCTCAGATACCCCCCACTCCCAGCTCCCTTGGTACTTGCCTTGTGTTGTTGGCTCTGCTGCTGAAAACAACTGCAGCACTCCTTAAAAAGAGGGCTTCGTCCTCCTGTTTCTCCTTGGCCTCCTTTGTAGGCCCTCTGTCCACCCTAAGGCCTATTAGTGATTAGTTGGATTGTTTGCCGCTGAATATTGGATGTCTTACATTGCTTTATGGGTCTTACTGGGGTTTTTATGCTGTACGAGGGTTTTATGCTTATTGTTAGCCACCACGAGCCTTTGTGGGAATGGCGGGATAAAAATATAGTAAATAATAATAAATAATAATGTTTTCAAACGAATTGTCCGCTGTAGTAATTTCAGATGTTGATCTGCGGCAATAAAATTAAAGGGTGGCATTTAAAACAAAGTTTATTCCAGCATAAGCTTTCAGTTGATCTGATTGTACAAAACGTATCAATATCCGCTATGGATGCGTCCTTCATGCACCTGATAAAGTGAATGACAGATCATGAAAGCTTATTTTGGAATAAATTTTGTTAATCTTTGAAGTGCCAAAGGATTTTTGTTTTAATTTTGCTGTCTACCCACCCATATATAACAATGCACTATTTGTTTTTTTTTTAATCAGATTTGCTTTTCCCCCCATCTTGGAGTTCCAGGCAGTGCACGCAGAGTTCCCTAAATGTCTCTTATCCAGTCATGAACCCAATCTAGACTTACATAGCTTCAGTGATGTTTCAGGATTTGATGCTTTTGGCTCATGCCTTGGGGAAATTCAAATGCTGATGTTGTGTGCATGATCTATTCTCCTGCAGGTCTTATTTCTTGGCCCCCTCATCCAGCTGTCTATGGATTGCCCCTGGGACCTGGTGGATGGTGTAAAGGTTGCATTTGGTAAGGCCATGTGAGTTGCACACTGTGAGTGTACTTGGGAGACAGAGTGGCTCTTAATGGGAAAGCCATTACTTTCCTCATCTTATGGCATAATCTTCCTTTCATTACACCCGCTGTAATAGCTGCTTTTGGTACTGTCCATTGGGTTTGGGCCGAGCGTCAAAGAATTGAGGCTTTTGAACTCTGGTGCTGGAGAAGACTCTTGCGAGTCCCTTGGACTGCAAGGCGAACAAACCAGTCAGTCCTAGAGGAGATCAGCCCTGCCTGCTCCTTAGAAGGCCAGATCCTGAAGATGAAACTCAAATACTTTGGCCACCTCATGAGAAGGAAGGACTCCCTGGAGAAGAGCCTAATGCTGGGAGTGATCAAGGGCAAAAGAACAAGGGGACGACAGAGAATGAGGTGGCTGGATGGAGTCACTGAAGCAGTAGGTGCAAACTTAAATGGACTCCGGGGAATGGTAGAGGACAGGAAGGCCTGGAGGATCATTGTCCATGGAGTCGCGGTGGGTCGGACACGACTTCGCACCTAACAATAACAACAATAGCTGCTTGTCTTTAGTAGTAACAATTGTGTGTAGTCAAGTCCCAAACAACTCACGGTGACCCCCCAAGACCATGGAGTTTTCATGGCAACAGATGAGCCGACTTGGTTTGCCTTCCTCCACATAGCAGCCTTGGACTTCCTTGAGAGCCAGCTTGGTGTAGTGGTTAATAGCGGCGGCCTCTAACCTGGAAAGCCAGGTTTGATTCTCTTCCACAGGCAGCCAGCTAGGTGACCTTGGACCAGTCAGAGCTCTCTCAGCCCCATCTACCTCACAGGGTGTCTGTTGTGAGGAGAGGAAGGGAAGGCGATTGCAAACCACTTTGAGCCTCCTTTGAGTAGCAAAAAGCGGTGTATAAAAAAACAGCTTTTCTTCTTGACAGTCTCCCCTCTAAATATTAACTGTGGCTGACCCTGCTTAACTTCCGGGCTCTGATGAGATCAGGCTAGTCAGGACCACTCCTTGTTCAGGACCCTGCCTTGTCCTTAAAGGGAACCTTTCACTTTTTATGAGAAATGGGGTATGGATGCCTTGCTTGCTGAGTGTGCCAGTTCCTTGAAACTTACTGCCAAGTTGTACAGGCAGAGTTGAGCAGACTTGGTTTAAATCCAGTAGAAGAGCAAGCTTTGAAGTGACTATTCACAACGGCAGTGAAAAAGGAACTGAGGGATGAGGGGGCGCTCCATTCAGGTCACGTGTGCGTTCTGGTGGGAAACTGCACGCTTGCGCACTGTGTTGGAACGGTAGCACCCCCTACTGGATTATGAAAGACATGTTCAGTGGCAGGCCTGTGCTTGCGCAGTCCCAATGTGGGGCTGCACACCAAGACCGACAATGAACTCTTTGTTAATATAGAAACACTCGAGGAATCGGTGACTTTCCCCTGTAGAACAGTCTCCTAAACATCTGCAGGTCCCCCCCTCCCCTGACTGAGAGATCGAACCTACCAAGGGAGTGTCAAAATTATTGTTGTCAAAATACTGTTCTAGGTATGTTATTGTTGTTATATTGTTATATTGATACTGATACTGTTCCATGTAAATGTTCCGAAATGTTTTCTGTAAACCGCCTGGAGCCATAGGGAAGGGTGGTATAAACATCTAAATAAAAAAAATATATATATATAGTAGAATAAATGTGCCCTTGTTCGATGTCTAAGGAGGTACTGCAGCCACTCTGCTGAAGAGGCCAAGATGGGTGGGCTGTTTGTTGGTAACACTGCTCCTGCTCCCCCTTCCCAGATCCCCACTTCTGGGTGCTCTGTCTGACCGACATGCGCTGGCTTCGCAACCAGGTCATCGCGCCACTGACAGAGGAGCTGGTGTTCCGTGCCTGCATGCTGCCCATGCTCGTCCCGTGCACAGGACTGGGACCTGCTGTCTTCACCTGCCCACTCTTCTTTGGGGTTGGTGAGTGCCTGCTTCCTGCCAGAATGCCAGCAGTTTGGGGCTGCGCTGTCCTTACTTCATGCTTCTCCACATGGGAGCCATATTCTCGTGGGGCCTAAACAAGGAGTCCCTGCATATTTGCCTACACCCAGCGGTTCAGCCAAAGGAAGCTCTGTGTGTTCAGAGCTGTTTGAATCTGGACAACTGCCTATGGAAAACCAACCTGCCTCCTGCCAGTTACTCCCGGAGTGAGCCTAGGATCCTATATCAGGTTGGGGACGGCTGGTGAGCAGACAGAAGGGTTGTGTGGCACATACACGTAAATTTGCCTGTTTTCTTTCCTCCCAGCTCATTTTCACCATGTGATTGAGCAGCTGCGATTTCGTCAGGGAAGCACAGCCAGTATCTTCCTCTCGGCAGGTAAGAGGTGACTGCTCCGTTGGAACAACAACAGAAGCTGTGCCTTGGGTTTTTCCTTTTGTTATGGATGCATTTAAAAAATCTCGATGGCTCAAGTCTTTACTTGTCCATAGGTGACTTAGGGCCAGCCACTCTCAACATAACCTACCTCACTAGGGTTGGTGTGAGTGTAAAATGGAGGAGAGGAGAACTAGATGCACTGAACTCATTAGAGGAAGAGCTGGACTAGAAATCTGATAACAAATAACATTAAGGTCTGAAGGAACCAGGTTCCTGATTTGCTAGTTTACTACGTGGAGAGAGATGCAGTGGGGAATATGCCCCCATTCCGCAGTCTGAAGTGGTACAGTCCAGAATTCCATTTCCCCATTTTGCATAATACCTGGATGGCTCATCATGCCTAAAGTTGTTGTCAACATCAATTTTATCTAATTTAGAAAAACAGTTTTGATTGTGATGGGTAGGCATGAAAGAGCCAGTGTGGGGTGGTTAGTTCCCAGCCGGCTTTGGAAGTGGCAGGGAATAAATCTAATAATTATAATAGTGTGTTGAATGTTAGCCTAGGAAAGCTTGATTCCATCAGGATTCAAAAACTAAGCAGGGTTGATCCAGGCAAGTATTTGGGTGGGAGACCTCCAAGGATTTGGGTGGAGTTTTTCCAGGGAACACTAGGGGTCATAATGTGGAGGTAGGCAATGGCCAACCTCCTCTGAACATCCCTTGTCTGGCTGCCAGACAGTCCTCGGCTTGCCTGGCTGGACTACACAGGCCATACGATACATCAACAAATACCCCCCAGGATTCCTACTTGAATCCCACTGAACATTGACGGCCACCCAGTAACACTCTAACTCACCACATAGTATTGGTGTGAGTGGAGAACAAGGAAAGTGCCCTCCAAGGGTTCTGCCTCAAGTTCCATGGAAGAAGCAGGAAACACAGATTCAAGGAATTAATGGAACGGTGGGGTCCCCTCGCCCAGCCCGGCTTCTGACTCTGCTCTCTCTCCCTGCAGTATTCCAGTTCTCCTACACAGCAGTTTTTGGGGCATACACAGCCTTCATCTTCATCAGGACAGGTGAGTGGGGGAGCAGAGAGAGTTGCTGTAATGGCCCACGGGAAACGCACCCAGAAATTTGCCTTCTGACCCAACATAATATTTGCATTGCTTGAGGCTGCTTTCCAGGGCCTAGTCTGCACACAATAGATAATGCACTTTCAAGCACATTGAAAGTGCATTATCCTATGTGTGCAGACTAGGCCGGGCAGAGCAGCTGTGATTGGAGGGGTGAAGTATTACAAAAAGATCCTTAGCCCAGATGTCCACTGGGAATAACTTCCTGTTCTGTTTAAGCACATGTTCTGTGTCAGCCTTTCTCAACCAGGGTTTCATGCAACTCTGGGGTTTCTTGACAGCCCTGGAAGAGTGTCCCGAACGGGTAGGTTAACCCCCCCCCCCCCCCCGTGATTTTTAAAATTTGTTAAACATTTATTGGGTGATATGACCCTATAGTCATGTTGACTCACCTTCCCCTTCCAAAATGGCCACTGATGGGCCTGGAGGTGGCGGGAAGGGGAGAGGCCCCAGGTGGGGGTGTCTACAACTCTGCTTCCCAACCATATTCTGCCTGAGGGCACCACTTCTGGGGTTTCTCAAAGCCCGAAGAATGCTTGAGGGGTTTCTCAATGAAAAAAGTTGAGAAAGGGTGTTCTACGCATAGAGGCAGAATAATGCAGGTACTGGGGTGGGGGCAGGGAGAGAGGGAAGAAAGAAATAGCCCCTCATTTCTGCCCATGTGTTCCCCTAGAGAGTCATAACAACTAGATTTTAAATGGCAATTCCAGCTGACCTGCTCTCCCTCCTTTCCTCGCAGGGCACCTTGTCGGTCCTGTCCTCTGCCATTCTTTCTGCAACTATGTCGGATTCCCTGCCGTGGGGGCAGCTTTGGAGCACCCACAGCGCCTCCTGGTGGTGTTCTTCTATTTGTTGGGCGTGGTCCTCTTCCTCCTCCTCTTGCACCCCATGACGGATCCAGCCTTCTTTGGACACCTGCCCATCTGCTCCCTGTCCAGGTTGTCCCCTGCCGCCAACAGTATCAGCAGCTTATCCCTCTGTTCTTGACACCAGCAGAGACCCTTTCTCAAACTTTGCCCTTGCACACACGGTGGCACATTGGCTACACCGCAGACTTTTAAAAACGGGTTTTCAGACGGCTTTCTTGGCATAGCTGCCCGCTGCATGCCGGGAGCTTTAGTTGGGTGAGGGTGCCAAGAAACGCTAGAGCCCCGCCTCCCACGGCTCTAGTGCCTGGGTGTCTCTGGGAGAAGCCATTGGTTAAGCCGGATGACAGTTGACGTGCAGCTGTGCCGGTGTTCTTGCACACCTCTGCCCTTGAGCCAGCCAACCCTTTTTGTAGATCCCCGGGGGCTTTTCCTCCCTGTCCCAAAGAGCTCTATTTTTTATTATTAAAAGTACTTTAATGAGGCTGTCATGTCCTTCGTTTGGTCAGCAGAGAGCACTTTTCTGGGGGGGAGGGGGGGTAGTGTGGTGGCCAGACACTCCCTTCACTGGGTAGGCCAACCATTCGCTTTCCTTCTAAGCGACCTCCCAGGGTTGTTAGGAGTACAAATTGAGGGGGTCGACATAGACCACGCTGAGCAGCCTTGGAGGAAGGGAAGGCTGTGGAACTGTGCCTGCCCTAGCAGGAGCAGAGATGAATCTTTTGAGATGGGGGGTGACGGCAGTATAGTGCTGTACAGTTTATGGGGAACCTGCCTCTGTGCGCATGAGCTCATGCAGAGGTAGTACTCCTAAGCAGCAGGGGAGTCATCCACTTGAGGTGGGGGAAACCCTCCCCCTATCCCTGGATGGCCTGCAAGGCCCTGCTGTGTCTAGGCCTTCATAAAAGCTCACCTTTCTTAGGTTGGTGGTTGTGGGGGTTTGGGGTTCACAGAAGAGGGCAGACCCTCAGTGCCTGCAGCCATCGGTTTCTGCGGTCGGCCGCCTCATCTGCCTTCTATCCACTTCCAGCACAGGCCAAAGGAGGACACTATATTGTTGGCGATGCTGCCCTTTCCTTCTGCTGCAGGTCTGCCTTTGAGCAGTCCTGATGCTTATTCAGATGGCCAAACGCCCTGGGGCTCAGTCCTTGGCCACAAGCCTTGTTTCTGTGCTAGTGAAACCATGCACGAGGAATCACATTAATAAGCAGCCATCTGTTAGGAAGCGTCTTAAGGACTGTGAAGTGGTGTCCCAGTGCCAACTCAAAGGTGGTGGCCTTCAGGTTCCCTGAGTGGGCAAAGAAAAACAGCACCTCTGCATTGGGTGGGCCTCCAGGGTGTGCCATTTATTGGTACAGCATTCCTTCCCAGCCAGCTCTCCCCTGCTTTCCCGGGCACCCTCCTCCCTGGTCCCCTCTTCCAGGCCCAGAGTTGTTGGCGGCAGCTTAATACCCAGTACAGCTCTCAGAGTTACTTAGCTGGCCCTCTTGGGGGACCGTAGGAAAGAACAAGATTGGATTCCTCTGTTGGAGAGGCTGGGGCAGCCAGAAAAGAAGAGCGTGAAGAGGAGGGAAGGGAGAGCGTAGGCTGGGGGGGATGCACAACTAGCTCAGCAGCAGCAAAGACCAGACACGGCAGCTTCTATGAGGGGGGCGAGGACAAGGACAGCTTCATAGCCAAGACCACCCTGGATCCACCAGCCCCGGCTTGTGGGTGGAGAGGGGGGACTCCCTAACCTCTTGCCCTGGTATTGGGCTAGGTGCTGGGGGGAGGGGGGTACATAGTGCTTCCCTTCTGTTCGTCCCCAGGAGGGGGGGCGGATTCATTCTGCTTCCACATGCCTTTTCTGGTGAGAGGGTGGGTTTGGGGGCAGCAGGCTGGAGAGGAAATCACAGGTCGCTCTCTCCGTACAGGGCGCTGGAGAAGGAGACATAGTCCAAAGCGCCAGAGACGGTATCAGCTCCTGTGTATTTTGTCATCCTGCTGATGCAATATTCAGCCTGTTCTGGTGGCAGCTCCCGGCGCAGTTCTTCTATCGTGATGTAGTTCTGCAGGAGAAGAAGGGGGGGGGGAGTGGTGTCAAGAAACATGTAGAGTAGAACCTGTTGGCTCTGAGGAGCACCTTTCCAGGCAGTGCTGCTCAGGCACTGAGAGGTACGCTTGAAAATCGATATTAAGAAAATAGAGATTTGTAGGTAGCACAACACAAGTTTTCCTTTCACAGACTCCATGCTTAGCACAATCTTGGCAGTGTTTTTCTTTCTCGTGAGCACAAGAGACCTCCTCAGTTGCACTCTGTGGGCCTCTCCTCACCTTGTCTGAAGCCAGGATCTTGAAGGAGGCCATGACTTGCTCTGCAGTGTCGGTCTCAGCTGTCTCACGAGTCATGAAGTCAATGAAGGCCTGGAAGGTCACCACGCCTGTGTTGTTGGGGTCTACTAGGGTCATGATGCGAGCAAACTCCACCTCACCCTAGAGAATAACAGGAACTGGGGTCAATATGAAGACTGGGGGTTGAGTCATCCTCAGGGGACATTTTGATGGCCCTAGAATGGAGTCCCATAGCAGTCTTGTCCCCCACCCACTATAGTTCTGGAAACATGTAAATCTGTAGTAGGGCACAGGCAGTCCATTAGTCAAAGCAGGCCCACAACTCATAAGAGAGCAAAGGACTCCTGGCACCTAATTCCGTGAGAACGTTCCTCAGACATCCACAAGTGATCTTTCTCCTTTAAGATCCCTCTCCCCAGCAGATAGATATTGTGTACAGGGAGAGGTGGCATTCGCATTGCCAGAAGGGACTCTAATGTTTCTTTTCTCTATCCACCTGGCCATCAGTTAATCTAGTTGCCAACCCAGTTTTCAAGAACTGCTAGCTACACCCGCTGGTCTCAAGCACATGCTGTTGCGCTGTTGCACAGAAGCAGTTCCTTGTGTATGAGAGGAAACGCTATCCCCGTTCAGTCCGAGGCAGGTAGCATCATACCAGGTCATATCCCATGGAGATCAAGCAGGCCCTGAAGTCGTCTGGGTCCATCATGCCATTCCGCTTCTGCATGGGTACAAGGCAGCAGGAACCGGGTGGAAAGAGGGGAATGTTAGGTAGAAAGCATATACCCCAGCCCCAAACATATCATAGAATCACAGAATCATAGAGTTGGAAGGGGCCATACAGGCCATCTAGTCCAACCCCCTGCTCAACGCAGGATCAGCCCTAAGCATCCTAAAGTATCCCTGAAGGGGGGATTAATCTAAGCCAACAGAGCACCTCTTGTTCCCAGAAACAAAGTCTCTGGTGCCATATTATAACTGCCCTCATTCGCTTCACAGCCTCCAATAAGCCAAGCAAAGAAAATTGCATGGCTTATTCAGCTAAATGGTCATAGAAAGAGAGCAGGAAGCAAATAGGCAGGCTCCAAACTGGAACAAAAGCCATTTCTCTCCTTGTTTTTCTGATAAAAGAAGTCATGCCCAGTCAAACCTGTTCTCAGCTACCATCAAATGCTCTCTGGAGCAAACAACAAGTGAATACTCAAAGCTAGGTTCAAGACCAGTAGCCCTTTAAGAGACCAACAAGATTTTCATGGTGTAAGCTTCCAGGGGTCAGAGCTCCCTTTGTCAGACAGTGAATATGCAGAACAGGGAACCAGCCCCTTTGGCCTGCATTCCAGCAACACAACTCTGACAATCAAGGCAGCCATTTTCACTGAAGCTGGCCGGAAACTGAATCTGCATGCTTCCAACCTGGCTGTAACTGAAGTGAGGGACTGAGAGCTTAAGAATCAGTGGGGCACCTCACCCGGTCAAAGTGGTTGAAGGAAGCCCGGAACTCGTTCATCTGTTCTTGACTGATGCCCTTGGCATCGCGGGTCAGGATCTGGTTCTCAACTTCATTGATGGTGCGTGCGATGGTTGTCAGCAGCTGCTCCCATCCCACTCGGATGTGCTGAGGTAACAAGAGTGGGCACTGGTGAACAAGACTGAACAGCAACAGAGGTTACTGCTATGCCCATCTCCATCAGCAGGAAGGCAGCCCAGATGGGATTCAGCCAGGGCTGGGTTTTGGCTCTTTTCCGTGTCTTCCGCCTTACCTCCATGGTGTAACTTGTGTGCTTGTTATCAAAGATGAGGGCCTCCTGGATGAGCTGGTGGTCACCTTCCAGCTTGTCAACGTTTGCCTTGTAGTTAATGATATTCTGCTCATGCTGTTTCAAGTGGTTCATCTGGTCCTCAAGAGACCCACTGATATCCACAGAGATGTGGCCAATCTCCTGCAAAGAAGCCATTGATAGGTTTAAGATTTTGGATCCTGGCAATAATTGCTCGGGATACCTTCCTCGATACCCATGGGATGCCACAGGTAAGATTTAATGAGGAACTCCTTCATTATTCTCATGGTTTTCTTGTACAGATTACTGGGACAGGAAGCCTTTTCAAAAATATGTCAGAATTTAGGTAGCTGAAAAGAAAAAAACAAAACACCTCTTTGCACACAGTATTACAAGGCAAGGAAATAAAAGGAGTGAGGTTCTCCCTTGGTGCACCGGTTAAGAGCAGGGGCCTCTAACCTGGAGAGCCAGGTTTGATTTCCCACTCCATTTATTAGGATTGAATTTATTGCCCGCCGCTGTCAGCCAAGCGCTCTTGCAGCAGGTTACATAATATACCCCACATACATACATAAAAACTATTAATACCCCCATCCCTGTTAAAAACATCCTGGCGTCAAAGAAGTCTATCTTCCAAAAGAGACAGCTCCCTCTATGCGCCTCAAGGGACAATCTATGGGCGTCGACAGTCCGCTGATGATTTCGATCTAACCTAGAGGGGCCCATCCGATCTCCCATGCCCTGAATTCAACCAAAGACCCAGCAGAAGAGCTCCGTCTTACAGGCCCTGCAGAATCCAGAAAGCTCTTGCAGGGCCCTCAGCTCTTCCAGGAGCTCATTCCACCAGGTTGGGGCCAGGACAGAAAAAGTCCTGGACCTGTTTGAGGCCAGGCAAACCTCCCGGGGGCCGGGTACCACCAGCAAGTTGGCACCTGCAAAGCATAGGGCTCTGTGGTGGGCATAAGGCAGCAGGCAGTCCCTCAGATATGTGGGGCCCAGACCACGAAGGACCTTAAAGGTCAGAACCAAAACCTTGAACCTGATCCAGGCCGCAACCAGCAACCAATGCAGCTGCCTCAGCACAGGCTGGATGTGAGCCCTTCCAAGGTGTTTCTGTGAGGACTCAAGTGGCTGCATTCTGTACCAGCTGCCATTTCCAGGTCAGAGACAAGGGTAGGCCAGTGTAGAGTGAATTACATAAGTCCGTTCTGGAGGTGACCTTACCTCCATCTTTGTCTGGATCCAGGGACCAATAATGTTGGCCTGGGCAGCAAACTGGCGTCTCAGGCGTTCGTTCGCTTGCTGCCTTGCCAGCTCTTCCTGCAGGGTCTGATCACGGTGTGGTACCAGCTGCTTCACCTACAGGGAGCATGAGAGGCATAAGGCCTTAGGCTTAGACCATAACTGGCATACAGTGGGGCTGGGGTGGAACATAGTCTTGGGAGGAGTGAAAGAAGAACCTTCTACAAAGCTTATTTCTGGCTAGAAGCAAATCTAGCCCTTCTTAAGAAAAAGTATAAAAGAACTATGAGACCTCAGCCCCCTTCTACCTCTTCAGTTATTCTTAGAGAACCCCCCCTCCTTTGGTCACCGATTGCCTCAAGATCAAGGAATTAATTAGGAGGGGTGAAATCACATCAATAAACACTGCACAGGACCTCTCCTGATATCCAGGTAGGCAGAAATTCCTTGCCAGAGGAACAGAATCTACATTCTGTGCCAGAAAATGACCTCTCTCTCATTTCAGAAGCAGGTGACCAGACTGCACTTCTCTCTTTTGTTTTATCCTGCTCTTTTCCTCAAGATTTCAGGCCAATATATATGATTCTTATTTTCCCATTTGACCACCCTCGTAACAACCCTGTGAGGTAGATCTGGCTGCAAGACAACAACTGGCCCAAGGCCTCCAGCAGTATTTTATTTTATTGATTTTCTGATGTGTACCCCTGCACGCCGGCTCAGATACATGACGGATTTGATCTTGGGTCTACGAGATCCACGCTTGCATCCCGCTGACTACAACGTCCTGGTTAGAGGAGAGTGTCCTGTTCTTTTTCTGGCCTGGAGCTCCCAGGAAGTTGCCTGCCTGATCCATTGAGAGGGAGCACAAGTAACTGGGAGCGAAGACTGCAGAGAATGGCCGAAAACTAATCCCTGACCGCTGCCACAAGGCTGCTACAGGGTGCAGCTGGAAACTCGGCAGCTGTGTTACCCACAGGCACTATATTGAAGCTGCTCTCACCGTGTCCCACTTGTTGGCAATGTCAAGGTGGCTGAGGTTGGTGTAGGGGTTCACCCCCGACAGCTTGATGCCGTAGGTCTGGGCAATCTTCTGGATCTCGTTCTGAATGCCCAGGATGGCCATGCGCTCTTTGTCGGCTTCAGGCAGAGTAGCCTTGAACTGCTCATGGGCCGTGATCAGGCTCTGTGTGTGGAAAGAGAAAGATCAGGTTAGCTGCACCAGAAGGGCAGAGATGGGGAGTGGAAAGCAAAAGCTCTTCATAGCCTCTCACTCCTGATCTTCCCTCTCATGGCTTCTCTTCTGGTTTTCTTGAATCGAGTTCCAAGGTAATGTTTAATGTTATAAAGAAGGGGTGATTAGAACTCCTGGCTATTGATCTTCCTACCATCCTTAGCAGAACTGGGACCAGAACACCTCCCAGGGTTCCCTCCTACATCCCAGGCCCCCTCTTACAACTTTGAAATTGATAGTGGGGCAGAGGGGAACATTTGTGCTTCTTGTCCAGCCCAGGTGTTTAAAACGTATTAGGGATGAAGCAGGGAGTGGGAGCCAGGGTGTAAACTGCACAGAGCTTTTATTCCAACCCCAGATTGATTCAGTCCCTGCCCTCTACACAGAATGCAATTTACGTTTGGATTTGGGGCGATTTAAATTTTCCTTCTGCAAGCAAGAAGGATTGATCCGGAGTGACCCTACCTTTATTGTGTGACATCTTAGAGTGCTTTTAATCCTCAATATCTGGATTGGGAAAGAAAGCTCCTAGTAGAGACCCTCTGATAGGCTACACCTGGTCATGTGACATGCTTGCCTTAAAGGAGAAGCTCCCAATTTCTCCCAACTTCTGTCGGTCCTGGATTTTTTCTCCCTCCTCTGCCTTTTTCGATCCTCTCCCCCACCCCTCCAAGAAAAGAAAAAGGCTCTCTGCTTAGCTCCTCTTCCCCCCCCCTTCAAGAAAAGAAAGAAAGAGTCTTGGCTTCCCCCCCCCCTTCTGAGCTACCCTAACCACATGCAGAACACTTTCCTGTTTCAATGGGGAGGGGGGGAAGAGGAAGATCCGAGTTCAAAGCGATCTGAATTCAACAGGATTGACAATGGAATAAAGAAAGTAAGTGCAGACTCTGCCCAGGAGTCCAGTTGGCTCACCTGAATTTCCTCAATGCTGTGCACTATGAACATGTCCTGGAGGTCTTCAGTGGCTCCATCCATCCAGTTGTTAAAAGGGGCAGCTCTCTTAGCAAACTCCAGGTAGAGTTGGTCAATGGTCTCCAACAGTTTCTCCACACGCTAGGTGGGAAGGGGGGAGGCAGAGCGAGAGGCAAAAGTTCAGGCAAGGCAATGAAGTCACACAGACGTCTTCATCACCCCACCCCCAAGATGGAATATTCCCCGGTTGATTTTTTCACCTCCAGGGAATCCCTCCTCTTCTGGGTGAGTGTCCCAAGGGTATCCCACTGGTCACAGATAGCCTGGCAGCGAGAGTTCACCGATGCTGCATCATGGTAGTCCAGCTCACTAAAATGGTGGGGAAGAAGGAAAAAGCAGTGTGACCGAGGCAAGGATAGTTCCTGTCCACTTTGCCACCCACAGCAGGATATCAGAAGTGACATGTATACACACCCATGTGCCTTCCAAACCCTGAAGTGCAGAACAATTCCAGGGAATAAGTAGAGATCACGGCAGATGGTAGTTTCATAATCAGGAATGCCACAGTGAGGTAAGTGAACCTACAGCTGTGCTTATCTTTTAGTGGAATAAATAGGAAAGGATGTATATTTCCTTGACATTCTGTATCTCAGCTGTCACTTTAAAAGAAAGCACATTTCTAGTCATTAAAACAGGGTTCCCCAACTTTTTTGAGCCTGCGGCACCTCTGACACAGGGCAGTGGGCACAGGCACAAAATGGCTGTAACAGGAAGTGGAGCCAAGCACAAAATGCCAGGGAACAAGATTGCATATAACTCTCATAGTACCTCTTCAGCATTTCAGGCAGAAGTTCTGCTTAATACGATGCCTTTTAATCTGCACAGCCAATCCCCACCTAGCCCTACCCAATTTCCAAATGAACATGGTGGGTGCCAAGAAAGGTGTTGGCAAGCATGGTGACACCATGCTTTAAGAGGATGGAAGAAGAGCTTTGTGCAGGAACCATCTAGCAAAATCCGACAGACTTGAGCCCAGCCAAGCAGAAGGGGGTTTCAGCCCCCACTCATCTCCTTTCCTCACAACTACGGCCTCTTGTTTCCACAGCCTCCTCCCCACCCTTTCTACTTTCATTCCGGCAGCTCCTACCAAATGGTCCAATAATTTTGAAAGTGGAAGTTTTGAAAGAAATTGAATTTTTGCTAAAATACACAAGGAGGCAAGGTTCTTGACTGGCAAAGGATGTGCATAATTTATCCTGAGAGATTGGAAAAGGTTTGAATCAAGTCAGCTTGATTCAAATCTCTTTTGTCCCAGAACATCAGAAGATACTCTCTTTGCCTCTTAAATACATCAAAGTACAGACATTTTTTTTCTTCCTCTCAATGAAATGAGAGATTCTAGGAGCATTGATAGACCTACTGAAGAGTGCTCTGGGCCCTGCATTTCCAAATATCAAATCAGTATTTCCCCAGCAGAAGAATATATCATTAACCCTCAGCTTCAGGAAGTCAGAGAAGGTTCCCCAAAAAGGTAGGCTGGGGGGCAGGAGGAGGGGTTCTGGTCTGGAGCAGAGGGCCCTTTTCCTCTCTGACACCCACTTGAGCTCTTGTGCAATGGCTGCAATCTGCTCCACACGGTCCTGATGGGCGGCCAGGTCGCTTTCAAAGGCTTCGTGTTTCCGCATCAGCGCCCGGATCTCGTAGAGAGTGGCTGACTCGTAGTCCTTCTGCAAGAGCATATCCTCCTTCCCTGTGGAGGAAGGAGAGAGTGAGTGGAAGCAGGACTACCACCAGGGATGGGTCGTGGCCACGGGCAGAGATACTGTCAGGGGGAAGTACCTCTGGTCCAGTTCTCGTGCAGGGAAGCCTTCTGCTTGAATTTCTCAGCCAGGTGATCCAGACGCTCCAGGCGCCTGATCTCAGTCAGCAGCCACTCTTCATACCCTTTCTCCACCTGTTCCAGGCCCTTCCAGGCATTGGCGATATCCTGCAGACAGACAGCACGGCCTCAGCTCAGGCGCCCCCCCCCTCCCGCCAAGCAGCAGCCTCACCCAGCCTTTTCTCCACTGCGGGTGCTTTTCTGGGTAGAATGCAGATTCACACTCCACAGAGTTTCCATAGAGTATACTGCTCTTTTGGCATTTGGTTAGAGGACAGCATCATTCTGGCTCTGTAAGTCCTTGATGGGATTTGCAAATGGCCAATGTTCTGTCTGCTCTGAGAAAGAAAACAGTAACTGGAAGCAGACAGTGTGGGTGCCAATTCCACTGTTTGCAGAGGATATGCCCTTTCTCTTCATCTCAGAAGCTCAATCTGTTCAATATTGCAGTTGTTTTAGTTTTTGCTGTTTTCAAGGAGAAAGCTTTACTGCTGTCCCCAGCTGGTCTCAAGGTAACAATTGTGCTATATTTCCCTTGTGCGGAATGGCCCTTGATTTCACTGGTCGGGAATCACAAGTGTCAGTTCCTTAAATCCAGTTTATTTTTCATTAATTTGGAAACTAATGCACAATCCTACAGGACACACAAAATGAGTGTATAATGGGAAGGAATGCCTCTCACCAGTTACTTTCAGCTTTCTTGAATGTTAATGTCTCTACACTGTACTTGTGAGTTTAATTCTGAAGGGGTTTTTCCCCTCAGATAATCACCACGCAACAACTGGCAGAACGAAAGGGGTAGACAGAAACAGCAGTCTACCAAGTGAAGCAAATCTAGAGATGGAAAATGTGTTCCAGTCTTTAAAAAGCAGGGTTTAGGATACTGCATTGTTCTAATTTTAGGGACAGGCTAGTAATAAGTATAAAGGGCACAGTCCACTGGAAAGTCCCATTTAAATGGTGCTTGTGTAGGAGAATTTCCCAAAGGGTATTATTAAAATAACGATTAGGATTTTTGATCTCTTTTAGAAGCTCAAGGGTTACGCATTTTCAAAACCCATAAAGGACTTTGTAGCAATTGTGGGTTTCTTGCAGAAAAGCCACAAACTGCAGGGTTCAGGGAATGTCCCACACCTACTAGAAGAATCACAAGGCAGCCAGGCACTTCAGCCTCTAAGATACAAGGGGACCAGGATGTTTCACTGAACCCTGTGAACTTTGGGGCTATAAAGAGGTGTCCAAGCCTCTCCCATGGCCCCCTGATCCCACGTTGCTGTTCCCTGTGACTTACGGAGACCATCTTGCCCTCGGAAGGCATGAAGGCTGGCCGGTTGCTGAGACGCAGCTTTGTCTGCAGAGTGTTGAAGTTGATCTCGAGCTGGCATTTCTCCTGGACACGGGGAGGCTTATGCACACGCCGGTAATCCCTGAAGTCCTCCAGCTTGCGCTGCATGGCACTCATGCTCTTCTCAGGCACGCGGTTCTCCAGCCATGGGATGGTGCGGCGAATCCATTCCAGGAGCTGCCATGAAGAAAAATAAAGGGACTTAAATCTATTCTGCCCCATCCCATTGCTGCTTTCTGAACAGAGAGAATCTCAGCAAAGGTGTAGAATCCAGAATCATGGTCACATTCTACAATTATTATTATTAATAATTCCTATTATTATTAATAATAATTCCTAATGATTAATTATTCCTAATTCCAAAGTTGGGTAGAACATCCAGGGATTTTGTCTTCCCATGCCCTCTCCTCACTTTTTCCTTCATGTCCACATACATGATCCTTTAAATCTGTGGACTTTACTTCTAACCCCAGTAAATGAACCCAGGAATTCTGCTCCTTGGGTCAAGACCTAGAGGAAACCAGACCTGGAATCGCACTCTGTGGCCTGCCTCCTGAACAGTTTTACGTACCTCACTGGCCAGTTTCTCATATTCCTGCATCAGTTTCTCATTCTCTTGATTGACAGCAAGCACCTTGCAGATCCTATTGGCAGCTGTCTCAGCCTGGAAATAAGAGAAAGGAGCAATGGTTAGAAATCCCAAAAACAAAACAAGGGAGTGGGGCCAGGGAAGATGTGGAAGTTGTCTGGTTTCCATAAAGACACCTTTGTAGCATCTTTAAACAGATGGGTTTGTGGTGTCTTCCAGATGAAGCCTGGGAATTCACTCCTAAAATAGTTTCCATCTTATCCATTTTTAAAATCTATAATTAATTGTATGTGTGTATATGTCTGTCTGTCTATGCTATTAAGTCACAGCTGACTGATGGACATCCCAACAAGGCAATGGAGAAGCAGAAGTGGTTTACCATGGCCTTCCTCTGCAGAGTCCAGGTCCTCCATCCAAGGACTGACCCCACTTAGCTTCTGAGATCAGATGAAATTGGGCTATAATTTAACATCCCACTCCGCAGAATGAATTAGATCTGTGTCAAATGCAATGGGTATGCTTCACCACCACCAGAATAAATCCATTTTAGCAGTGTTAAAGTAGTGTTTTTTGGAGGGAGGGGCAAAACTGTACAAAAACTCTTGGACTTAAAAAAAAATCAGAAATAAAACAACAGAAATGAGAACTGTTCAAATATCTTGTCTTTTACAAGATGGGCAACCGTGTTAGTCTGTCTGTAGCCATAGAAAAGAGCAAGAGTTCAGTAGCACCGTAAAGACTAACCAGATTTATGGCAGGGGAGCTTTTATCACTCACGAAAGCTCATTCTTTGCCACAAATTCTGTTAGTCTTTTGGGTGCTACTGGATTCTCGCTATTGTCTACTACTGTTCTCAACTGCAGATCCGTAGACTCCATTAGAAATGAAATAAAAGCTTCTGTACCTGCTCTGCACCAGCAAAGGCATGATAAAAACAGGAGACGTAGGTCATGATGGCCTTTTCATCTGGTTTGGGGGTGTTGACAATATCTGTGGGAAGAAGGAAGGAACTGAAGAGGAAGAACACACTAGGGATCTATGTGAGGCAATTCAGCTTGTGCCTCACAGCTATAGTCTCCAAAAGGCCCACATGAGAAGTGTTGAGCAAGACTTGACCTCAAGCTTGGAAGGACGGAGCTTGTCCAGTTTTCCCTGCTTTGTGCCGCTGAGAAGGCTAATTCATAGGCTAAGCTTGCTCCTGCCCAAATCCCGTTTCATTGACTCTTGGTAAAACACACACCTGTGTGGCTTACTCACCTTCTGCATCCAACATCTTGGGGATATCTAGGTATTTCTCAGCCACCTCGAATGCTGTGTTGAGGTTCCCAATGGGGTCATCCTGTGCAGAAATAAACATAGTGAATCCCTGTTCTGTGGAAAGGAGAATCTGGCTTGCAGCAGCTGGCCCCAAATCCTCCAATACAGAGTATACTGGTAGGAGGGAGGGATTACCCCCATTTTCTACACTACAAGATCAGTGCCCTCTCCCAGAGCCTTTAAACCTTTTCTCTCAATCCAAACTAAACCAACCCTACCCATCTAAAGAATATTTTAAACTATGAAGGGACAAGCCAACCGATTCAAAGATCCCGAAGGAAGGGGAAATTCGTTGACCCTGATTTCTCCGCACTGGTACCAGCCCTCAGTCTAAATGAAAGAGTGTAAGAGGACACATCCCTTCAACCTACAGGGCCACCCAGTGCTCTAAGGGCTTGCACCTATGCTCTGGGACCCATGACAACATGACTGTGGCAACCACACATAGTGACTGGTCTTCCAATTCCTTTATTTTCCCCAAACAGTATTTTTCTGCATAATATGAATGTCCTCTAGGGATGCCGAATTCAGTCATTTCTCCCTAGGCAGTTCGGTAGCTCAGTGTTTTATGTGAGGCCAGCCATTTTACAAAAGATGATAGGCAGATGGATAGAAGCCACAGTATCTGTTGCGACATGCAACAGTTTCACATGCATGATCTGGAAAAGTTATTTCTCACTTTCTATTGTAACACTCTCCATTCACCCACCCTCCCCTCTACTACCTTCTGCTGGATAAAACTGGAGCCCTCTTTGCTACAACTGACTGTTGAAGCTTGTGTGGGGGGGAAATGCATGGGCTGTCTCAAAGGAGACTGTGACACAGGAACAGAGAGAAAGGCAAAGAGGCAGCTGGAGCCAGGAAATGGACAAGCAGAGAGCCTGAAGGGAATGATTTGATCCAGAATGCAAGAGGAAGCCAGCACCTTTCTAAGCTTGGCGTAGTCAATGAGGTCAGGGCGGTGCCGGTGGATCAGGGCGCAGAGTGCCAGGCCATCCTTCCAGCTGGAGGGCAGGACCAGTTGAAACAGGCAGAGGAATGAGGAGAAAGAAAATGAAAAGAGCGGGTGAAACACCCATGTTTTTAGCTGAGGCCTGGCAGCCTCTTTAAGACGTCCTAGGCAGGAAAGTGCTGTAGCCTCATCAGGCATGCAAAGGCACGAACATGCAAGAAATGGACAGTAAAGCAGAAGTCACTGATGGGAAGTCTGGAACGCAGACTGCACTGAGGCAGGCTGTCTACAATAGTAGAAGTAGCTTGCGAGTTAGCGGTAGCTCACCAGCTACTGAGGATTAGCTCATGTAGCCCATGGAAGACCCAGGAAAAGATCATGAGAGAGAATGCTCTTGCAAGACTGAAAGACCTGGGAAGGCTCAGTCAACCAAATTGATGTATGTATTTGCACAAAGGAAAATGAAACCAGTTCCACCATTACAAGGGAGAAGGGAGCAAATTTAATATGATACATAAATAAATTCTACCTAATATACGTTTTAGTAACTAGGGATATTTTTCATTATCCAGAAGTAGTAACTCGGACACGACTTTGCAACTAACAACAAGTACTCATTAAAGAAAATGTTATTTTTATTCATATAGTTTATGAATAAAAATAAACTATATGAATAAAAGGTAGTGTAGCCATGTTGGTCTGCAGAGGGTAGTGTAGCCATGTTGGTCTGCAGTAGAGCAGTTAGATTCAGGCCCAGTAACACCTTAGAGATCAACATAGTATGATCTTCTGAGAGTCAAAGCTCTCTTTCCCCAGATAACACTCATATTCTGAAAATCTTGCTGGACTCTGAGGCCCATTTATAAAATCTCTGGTGTGGCCTCCTTTGGAATGTTGTGTACAGTTCTGCTCACTGTACTTCAAAAAAGATATTATAGCTTTGGGAAAGGTGCAGAAGATGGCAACTAAAATGAAGAAAAAATAAAAAAAGTTAGGGCTCATTAAAAAGGTAAAGGTATCCCCTGTGCAAGCACCGAGTCATGTCTGACCCTTGGGGTGACGCCCTCCAGCGTTTTCATGGCAGACTCAATACAGGGTGGTTTGCCATTCCCTCCCCCAGTCATTACCGTTTACCCCCCAGCAAGCTGGGTACTCATTTGACCAACCTCAGAAGGATGGAAGGCTGAGTCAACCTTGAGCCGGCTGCTGGGATTGAACTCCCAGCCTCATGGGCAAAGCTTTCAGACGGCTGCCTTACCACTCTGCGCCACAAGAGGCTCATTAGAGCTCATTAGCCTGGGAAAAAGATGACTGATGTGATAGAAAATTATGCATGGGAGAGATAAGGCAGATAAAGAAGCACTTTTCTCCCTTTCTCACAATACAAGAACTCCTGGGCATTCAATGAAAATGATGAGCAGTAGGTTTAGAACAGACTAAAGGAAGTACTTCTTCACCCAATGAAAAATGAACCCATGGAATTCACTGCCACAGGAAGTGGTGGTGGCCACAACCACTGACAGCTTCAAGAGGGGACTGTATAACTCTATGAAGCAGGGGTCCATCACTGGCTATTAGCCACAAGGTATAGTTGGAACATGATGTCTAGGGAAGTGATGCTCTGTATCCTTGGTGCTTGGGTGGGTATGGCGGGAGGGCTTCTGCAGTTCTCACCCCACTGGTGGACCTCTTGGTGACACCTAGGTTTTGGTGACACAGAGTGCTGTGCTGCATGGGCTACTGACCAGATCTAACATGGCTTCTTAGGTTCTTAAGTTACTAATGGATGCAAATTTAGCTATTTTTATTGGTTCATTAATTGCATTTTTATACTGCCTTTTCCCCAAGGCATTCAAAGGAGTGTACTTCGTTCTCTATCCCCATTCCAATTTTATCTCCACAACAATCCTATGAGGTAGGTTAGGCTCATAGATAATCGACTGTCCCAAGATCACCCAGTGAGCTTTCGGGCAGAGTAGGAATTTGACCTCAGATTTTCCCAATCAATTAGGACACATTATATCTGGGTCTGCCTTAAGAGCTTTCAGTCAGACATGCACTGTGAGTTCCCTGCTGGGAATTCAATTCCTTGGTATGTGGGGCCCCAATGTGGACAGGGATTGTACAGCTGCTGACCCCATGGCCCGGAGGAGCACTATTTCCCTCTGAAACTCTATGTGAACTGATAGGGTACACAGAGGTCTATCCAGTGAAGCAAATGGCATCCCCAGGGAGTTTATACAGGTTGGGAAGACAACATGGGAGGAAAGCTTAAGAATCTGCTTCTTGCATGCTGGAAACTAGATCCTCATACAGCCCTGGAAATTAATGACCTTGCAGTGCACATCCCTATGGGAGACCCAGATATGACCTGAGGCTTATATAATATGCAATCTCTATGAGAAAGGCAGACAAATAAAGTTCAATAGATTGGCCATCCCTGGGTTCCAAGCTAATCAGAAGAAAGGTATTGTTGTGTGTTTATGTGGGAGGCAGTGTCAAGGTCATATGTGAAGGGAGGGGGTTCGGCACACTGCCCCACCTGCTGCTCCTCTTTTCATGCACAGAATCACAGAATCATAGAGTTGGAAGGGGACATACAGGCCATCTAGTCCAACCTCCTGCTCAACGCAGGATCAGCACTTTGCCCCACCCGCTGCTCCTCTTTTCATGCACTTCCTTAGCAGGGTCCTAACAATGGGTCCTAATACATGGGTCATGCTGCTGACTATCACAATTTTTAAATCCTGCTTTCCCTCAGGGAATTCAAAGCAACATGTATTTCTTTGTTCCCTTATTTTAGCCTCACAAATCTGAAAGATATGGTAACAAATTGTCCATTATTCAATTCACTATCATTTTCTCTGGAGAAGGAAGTACTATTGAATAAGTTCATCTCAGCTGCCAAATATTTTAGACTAGTCCTCATGTGGCCTCTAAGTTAAACTTTGCTCACTGTGCACAGCCTGTGTGTGCTGCTGTTGGAGCCTTAGGCTTAAAGTACATGCATCCCCATCCTTGGGCAGAGCCACCTCTAAAGCCTACTCTTTACCTAATGTGGAAATTCTGCACGTTGACATTCCGATAGGGAGCTGTTTTCCTCTGGCACCACAGCAGCAGCCCCTCCTTGGCGGAGGTTTCTGGAAGAAAAAAGGAAAAGAGGCACTTTGAAGCAAAATTCGACCTCTACACTCAAGTTGGGAACTGGGTATGCAACCTGGGATGACCCAAGTGAAAAATCCTCTATGCCCAGCTGCCAGCCTCACCTTCCACTGAGATATCCTGAATAGCAAACCGAAGGATGATTGTCCAGATCATACCCAGAGTCATCTTCAGGTTCCCATCCACAATTTCTGGAAAAGGAGGGAGGACTTTTTGAGAGCAAGCTAAAAGCAGCATCTGCCTGGATTGACAGAAGCAGGTTGGGAATGGGGAGAGAGAAGGTGGCAAAGAGCAGGATGCTGGATGAGAGACTTATGGATTGATGCAACTGTTCTGTCCCCCTCCCCTCCATCATGATGCCTCTGATACAAATGTCATTTAAATTGTGATCTCAATGGATGGCTTTAGGCAAGCCACTGCCTCTGCTTCTCTAACAGTGGGAGATACCAGTGGTCCACTTGTTACAAGTGCTGTGGTGATTTGTAAAATGGTCTATATGAAGTGCTTTGTGGGAAATGCTACACGCATACTTAATAAGCAAAGAGGAGGCAATGACTTTGAACTTCTGGGGACTGGTACTTCCTCATTCCAATCCATGCTTGGTTTGAGGCCATATGACTGCAGGATGGGAAACCAATCCTGAGCTCTGACACTCACCTTCAGCCCCAATGGATACTAATTTGACCCCCTTGCTGGCAATGAAGTCCAGGGCCTTGTTGACATTGGCAATCTTGTGGAAGCGCATCTTGCCCTTGTCTGGCTTTGGCAACCGCTCACCTGGGAGGGAAGAAAAAGTAAAGAAAATGGAGACACAATTCCACCTTCACATGTATACAAAACTATATACTTTTGATAACACAGGAAAATTAATTTCCCCATCTATCTCAGTTCCAAAGTAGGTTGTCATTAGAACCTCATGGACCATTCTCAGTTGGCACTTCAAACTAAGATTTCTAGATGTGCAGAAGATCTGAGCATCTGTGATGGGAGGGACAGATATTACAAATGACAAAGCATTTCTCAGCCTACATTCAAAGGTAAATATGCCTTCCTATTTGCTATTCCTTTTTGAAAGGTAGTGTTTCCTGCTGTAAAATAGGTAATACTGAAAGCCAGGGCATAATTGTTTTAAGAAGTAACAAACTGCATAGCTTAACCTAAATATAGCACTATATCCTCTAATTAATGTCCATCCATGCCTAATGTAGCTAGTAGAACAGTAATCCTGACCAGACTCTGCTGCTTCTGTTCACTTCTGTTGATTATT
Source organism: Paroedura picta (assembly GCF_049243985.1). Lineage (NCBI taxonomy): Eukaryota > Metazoa > Chordata > Lepidosauria > Squamata > Gekkonidae > Paroedura > Paroedura picta. The sequence continues at coordinate 25,096,171 of NC_135369.1, read as the reverse complement.
ATTATTATTATCATCATCATCATCATCATTATTTTAATTATTTCCCGCCACTCCCTACAAGGCTCATGGCGGGTAACAGCAATCTTAATCCCAATTAAAATACCCATTAAAAGACTTTGGAAATCCTAACATGACAGAAAAAACAATCTTGATCCCACCACCCACTACCAGAGCAGCAGGAAGATGGAGGGCAAGGGGGGGGGGACATCTGTGCATATGGCCCTTGCATATACCCATGAACACATAGGGACCAAAACTGAAGTGATGTAAGTGAAAGAAGAAGCTGAAGCTCAGCAAGCATGATTTTTAGACAACCTGTTAAAAAAAGACTCTTCCTAACTCTTCCTCCTGCCCTGCTTGCTGAAGCTTCCCCTTTGATTTTTCTCAGTACATTCAAGTTTCTTTCTCAAGGTTCTACAGATTTTCCTCTTTCTGGTATAAACTATCCAAGGCTTTATTCATTGCACTGGCTCCCAATTTCCAAGCCCTGTAGTCTTTACCTTTTAAAGCCTTAGACGGCTCAGGTCCAGTGTCTGAAGGTCTACATCCTCCTCTAGAAAGCTACTTGGGATCTGAAGTCAACAGGCAGGGCCTTGCTGAAAGTACCCCCCCCCCTTTATGAGCTAGAAAACCCATTAGCACCTTAGAGATTAATAAGATTTGGGTATAAATTTTTGAGAGTCTGATGAAGGAACTTTGAATCCCAAAAGCTTCTATCTCCCAAATCTTGGTGGCAAAGGTAAACTTGTACCTAGTTCTTCCACTGCAGACTAGCATAATGACCCTCTGAAATTCCCTTTATAAGGTGACTTTAGAAAGGACTTTCTTGGCAGCTGTTCCTGAATTGCTACTGGCACCATTTTTTGCAGGCCTAGGAAAAATAGGACTATCTTTGTCTTGCTGTGTTTCTTTTGTATTTTAGACATTGATTGTTAATTCTGTTCCAGTTGTAGATCTTTATTTTAATTGTTTTATTCACTATTTATTGTTGCTTGGATCTGTTTTTGTAAGTATATACATCGCCATTGCTTGGGGGCATTCTCTGAGAATCAATCAATAACACCAAAGATAAAATCTCTATGGGAAGCAGTATACCTGAAATCACTTCCAGCAGAAGCATAAGTTTCAGGCCATTTCGGAAATCTTCCTCAATGTTCTCAATCTGTGTTCCTGCTTTCCGCAAATGAGAGTTGCACCAGGCTGTGAATGTCTGCAGTTAACAGGATGACAAAGGTTACACTAGTCACTTTCTGTAAAAGAAACAAACCATTACTTACAAACTTTTTTTTTTTACTGGGAAGGAAGCATGACACCAGAAGCAAGACCTGTACATTGAGCTAGAAAAATATTTATGGAGCTTATCCTCACACCAGATAGAGCAGATGCCACCATGCATCTTCCACAGATCTCCATGCACTTGCATGTTGTAGTTTTCCAGCTCCCATCAGAGTAGAATTCAGGTTGCTGCCTTTGAAGCTGTGAACAATCCTCATAGACGGTAGAGACAAAAACTTTGTGTCTAGGAACATTTCTTCCAACCTGACGATTTGTACTCTAACTTTTCCTTCTGCAACACCTTTGACTGATTCACATTTTACAAAGTTCTTATATCCACCATATAGACACTACGAGGACTTTGGATTAGGCATTCATGGAGGCCTTTTCTGCAGTCGATAAAAAAAGCCACTCACAGAATGAGAAACGTTTTACACAAAAATCTGGCTCTTTAAGGATCAGATCTGAATGCAATCCTCGATTGCCCTGTGGTTTGTGAATCTTCAGAAACCACAATTTCTCCCCTCCACAGGAATTCCATGTGCCATTATCCAATGAGGATAGATAAAAGCGGCATATAAGAACCAACTCTTCTTATGAGAAGATTCCTTCAAGAGGGACCTATGCCGGCAATTGCTTGGGGATGCTAGGTTGTCAAGGATTAAACCTCCATATTCCTCTGCCTCCGGCAGGGGAGAAACCTCAGCTGGATATAATGCCATTCAGCCCACCCTCCCGAGCAGCCATTTTCTCCAGAGGGACAGATCTCTGTTGCCAGGAGTCACTTGTAGTTCTGGCAGACCTCTATGTCTCCCCCTGAAAGTTGGCAACTCAAGCCCTGGCAGCAACCTCTGAGTGCCTTGATACCATTCAACTTGCATGGATTAAATAAGCCTGACTGGTTGCTACTGTAAGAGCAGGCACCTTCTGAAAGCCTGAGAGCAGGGTCTGGGAGACCAAGGTTTGAGCCCCATCTTGCTTCAGAAGCCCACTGGGTGATTTTGGACTGGTGGGGGTGGCAAGAGGGAGAAAGAGTATGAGCGAAGAAGGGGGAGAAGGGAAGAAGCAGTGGGCAGGGGGGATAGGATAGCCGCTCAAGCAAATTTCTTGCAGCTCCCAATTTGTTTTTACTAATTTCTTATAACTGGGTTTTTTTTGCTTGTCACTTTATATAAAAGAGAAGTTTTTTTCCCTGTTGTATAAATGCATGATGCCTACAAAATGAAGACAGATACTGCCAGATAAGAGTTTCTTAGCTAGCTCAGTATGTATAATTTTGTGTGTATGCAAAAAAATATTTTTACACAATATGTTAAATTTAAAAGACATCTTGTTAAGCACAGCTTCTGCCTGAATGGTTGTAGGACCACTATCAAAGATATACATAAACTCACTCCCTGACAATCTGTGGTTGGCTCCACCTTCCATGGCAACCATTTTGTAGTTGGTTCCATCTCCTCTGGCAGCCGTTTTGTCATTGCGCCAACCACCCTGTCAGTATTCCAAAGACTGCCACAGGCTGAAAATGATCAGCAATCCCTGACATATGCCACCCTGAGCTCCTCAGAGGAAGGGCAGATAAAATGTGAGAGACAGATCTCATACTTTCTTCTAAAAGTATTGACTTGTGGCCATACTCAAGACATTCCCAAACAGTGAAAAACAAATGAGACTTTCTCTAAATATTATTTTTACACTAATCTCAGTCTCATACCAATAGCATCTTAGATAAGTTAGGTTCCCCAAGCAATAGAAGGTGGGGGAGGGAAAGAAATAATACCTATATTTGCCACTTCTGTTTAAATCAAGGATGATGCGTGTTTAGCACTGGAGAGAGAAAGTGCACAGGCCAGAAAAAAGCCAACAAAATGGCACGGAGAGGAGGGAAAGAACTGCACCGTTAGTGATATCACAAGGTTGACCCAACAGGTGTCCCTGACACTCATATAAGAACATTCCATACAACATTATACTAGTGATGTGTTAGCAGAAGGCTCAGAGAGGGATGGGGGAAGTGTACATGGAGGGATTAAATTTCCAAGCTACAAAGTGTTGTCATCTGAAAAATGAGGGAGAAAGGTGGTATCCTCTCCTGCAGGACAGCAAAAACATACAATCCATGCTGATGTGCAGTTATCTCAGGAGGGCAGGGAAATGGGATCCTCACCTACCTTACTAAAGGACTAAACATTGTCTGGATTCCAGCTACTGCATTTGTGCATTTCTGTAATACTTCTACAACCTGTGCAGTTGTGAAAACCACCTAAATATCTAGGAAAGCAGATGCCTCTGGGAGGTTACCTGGAATTTCCCACTGAAAACATGAAACATGATTAAACAGGTACAACAGGAACATCTGGAGGCTCACAACTGCCTGCCCACTCAGCCTGCTTTTGGACTCCCTCTCCCTGCCCCATACTGTGTCCGGCCAAATTTAGATACGACCTCAAGATGCCTGTCATGAGGCAAGTTTCATGCAATGCCCTGAGTCTGCAGAAGATCTTTATGGTTTGCCACCTGGCGCCAGAGGGGTGGGAAGAGGGAAGGAGGAGGAGAGGTGTTGCTGGCCATCCCAGGGCAATGAGCTTATGTCCTGCAAAAAGTGTGCAGTGCAAGACGTGGGCAGATGGCACAATCTTGGCTTTCACAGCTCGCTCCAGCTGGCATCCCCCAGCAGCACCTTGGCTCCAAGGCTCAAGTTCATATTGCACTTCACTGCAGGTTCAGAGTCTGAGTTTGCTAGACCTAACCCGTCCACAGAAAACAACAAAAAACCCCAGCAAAAACAAAAATACAAAAGACACAAATCCCATGAAATTATGAGGCTCTGTCATCTGAAATATACATGTTAAGCAAAACAATGGTGCTCAACAACACAATGCAAATGAACTGAGTTAAAAGGATCAGGCAGTTACAGATTATGGCACACTCCTACTCTGGGCTAGTTAGACAAAAGATATAATGCAGCACAAAGACACATGGAGTTGAGTCTCATTCTGTTTGGTACAGGTATCTCCTATATTAAGCATGAAGGACTACAGCCTTAAACCCATCTTGTTCAATGGATTTCTGTGTGCTTAGAGCAGTTCTGGATTGTGAGGGAACTCTCAGGGCCATTCCGCACAAGGACCAATGTTGCCAATTGCTTTCACAATGCGGAAACGCTATTTTAAATAGTGGAATCTTGGCATTCCGCATAACTTCATTTGTAGTGGAATCCAGTAGCGTTTCATTCGTTCCTCACAGGTTTCTGGTCTCACAGCAATCGCTAGAAAGGAAGCAATTTTTTTCTGTGCTTGTTCCTGCCCCTGGCCGTCAATCAAATGGAACAGCCAATGGGCAGTTGTTATCATGCTCCCGAAAAGCCTCTTTCCCTTTAAGCACAGTTAAAAACACACACACACACACACACACACACACGTTGCAAGGAATATGCATTGATTCGTTGCAACGGAGAGACCCATCTAGCTGGCATGTGAGCTGGAGATTCATTATTACCACATTCCCCCAAGTGGAAAAAAAAATCCCCCCCACGGGCGCGATTTTTGGCCGAAATTAAAGGGAACTGGCGAACAGGGGGCTGTGTTATGCTTGGGGACTTAGGGGAGCTTTAAAACATTTCTGTGGAGGGACTGCAGCTGGAGAAGCCTCGCTGGGTGAATGAAGCCTCGCTGGTTCGTTGCTTTCCCTGCTCCAAGGAAAAAAAATGGCAATTGCTTCGCTGGAAGTTTGGAGGAGAGAGCCAGGGGGAGGGACTTAGTTGCAACCGCTACATCAAGAACGCACATGTCTTTTTTGCAAGTGTTGCAAGAGTGTAGCGATTTTCTGAGGGTGAATCCACTTTTCCCGATTCCACGAAAATCGCTACAACAAAGCGATTTTGGTGCTAGTGCTGCAGGAGTGTTGCAGATTGCTCACGACATCATGCGGAACGCAGTTTTAGTGGCGAAAACAAAATGTAAGACTAGTGCTATATTAAAGTTGTGCGGAATGGCCCTTAGTCTGTTGTGCATAGGGATATTACTGATTTTCCTGAACAAGCTATCTGGTTGGTATATGCATGTTTTCTGACATGGGTGTTTTCCACACAGAACAGGTTTGTATTCTTTCCCTGTTGCTGTTTCAGCTGTTGATAAAGTACAGCAGCAGTATGTGTGTGTGTGTGTGTGTTTGTGTGGGGGGGTCCAACTGAAAGGTTTCCCTACCCCAGTCTCCAGCAGGAGCCACTCCACTCCTTGCCATGAGGCTTTTTGTAATTTCCTTTAAAAAGCTCTAGAATATCATTAGTTATATCTAATATTGTAATTGTACTAATAAGTGTACCAGGTTATCTGAATGCACAGTTTTTTTAAAAGCATGTATCTAGTACTTTCTATTGCAGATATATGCCTTTCTCGTATGAATGAAAGAACAAACAAACGAACGAACGAATATACATAGTACATACAAACAAACAAACAAACAAAAAATAACTAGCTCTGCAGTGGAAGGTAACTTTTGACAGTTGTAAATGCAGAGAGCCTAGGCCATTTTGTAAGGTGTACTCTATACCAGGGGTAGTAAACCTGTGGTCCTCCAGATGTTCATGGACTACAATTCCCATGAGCCTCTACCAGCGGTTTCTGGCAGGGGCTCATGGGAATTGTAGTCTATGAACATCTGGAGGACCACAGGTTGACTATCCCTGCTCTATAGCATTCAAAAATTGACTCTATGGCCACTGAAGTTCCTTCCCTCCTCAAACACTGCCATCCTCGGGCTCCACTCCCAAAAATCTCGAGTTACTTCCCAACATTTCGGAGGCGCAAAGAGGAAATGGCTGCCACAAGGAATCCAAATATTCCCATCCATACAGCAGCCATTTGGGCTTTCCTGTAATCTTTCCCTTTTCCTGTAATCTTTCCCCAGATTTTCTCTGATGTTAAGATACATCAGAGGAAAACTGGGAAAAGTCCAGGAGATGCTCAAATGTACCACACTGCTTCCTAACAGCTTTAAATTTAGGGCAGATAACCTGTTCGGATACTGTTCTTCCCTCTCAGGTTGAACTGCATTCATTCTTTCTTCCCCAACCATATGAAGGAATTAAATTGATGGATGCTTTTCATTATCGGTATACAGATGGCATATAATATAGAAATGACACAAAACAGTATAAAAAGTCATAAAAGAAACAGACCAAGAACACCAGCCAGCCAAAATGGGATTAAATTTTTCACAATAACCATGCAAAGAGGGAAAAGGCTATTTCATATAACTGTGCCTAGAAATACTTAAAAAATTATGCCAGCTTTATAATGTTCTATTGTCGTGGTCAGTTTTGTTTTTTAACATTTTGAAGCCTGAATGTCTATTTTATAGATGGAAGGGCGGGATATAGATAATTCAATAAAAAGGTAACTGGAATGTCCTGGAATTAAGAAAAAAGTAAGGCGAGTCTTTTAAAAGAGAAGACATTAGATTAGAAACCTCAAAACTTAAAGGTAAAGTGAGGTCACTGATATTTAAAAGCACCATCACTGTGGATACATGAGCAATCAAAAACATTAAGCCATCTGTTTCACAGTATATATTCCACCTTTAAAAAACCCTCAACTACAAATATCATTGTGTTGCTAAGAGCCCATCTATTTTATTTTCCTGTAACAACTCCCTTTCACTGGCAGGTTAAAGCTACCATTTTATTTTCTTGTATTGATATGGATGATCTGAGGAGAGCTGTCTGTAATGGGAGGCTGAAAAACACTAGGCCTACAATTTCTCAGTAGCTTTTTTGTATCTGCCTGTCCATATTCATATAGATACTGTGCTTTCACATTCATCTAATGAATAGAGGACCCTTATCTGCATATGTTAACAACATGAATAAAATCAGTTCTGAAAAAAAAATTGCATAAAGCTTGTTTTTAGATAAGACCCATGTGGATATGTCTCAGCTATGTCTGTCTGAGAAGAACACCGTTTTAGAAATACCATAAGGCAGCCTTTATTAACCTTTTGACCATGGAGTAACCCCTGAAATATTCTTCAGGCTTTGAGTAACCCTAGAAGTTATTTGACCACACCTCCCTTTACACGCCCACAGAAGGCACATGTTTACAGTGTGCATGGCATCACTAATAAAATAAAATGCTTGTTAAATAACTTAGTTTCATTTTTGTGTGTAGAGAACCTTGCCCAAGGCAAGGAGGCATTCATCTCTGCTGTCATAGAGCCCACCATGCAAAGCAGCTATTCTCCTCAGGGGAAATTATTTATGTGCTTTGGAGATCACTTATAATTTGGGGAGATCTCCCTCCCACTCCTTTTCCACTCTGTGTGAATTCAACTGACCACCACAGACAGATGTGCAGAAAGCCACTCTGTCCTCATGACTCCTTCCTGGGTTAAATTTAAAAAAAATATATTTAAAAAATTAAATCCTCCCCCAACTGGACAAACCCCTCTGGGGCTATAGAGTAATCCTGGGGTTACTAGTAAACCTGGCTGAGAATGAAGGGATGTCAATAAGGATACGAACCTCCAGGGACCTGAGGATCCCCCAGAATTATAGAAAACAGTCCCCCTGAAGAAAACGGATTCTTTGGAGGGTGGACTCTGTGGCACTCCACTCCACTGAGGTCCCTGTCCTGCCCTCTCTTCCCCTGCTGGTTGCCAGGATGGACCTGGCAATGCTAGATGGCATATATATATATATATATATATATAAAATCCTTTTATTACAATACGTCTAGGGTTGCCAGGTACAAGTTGGCTTTCAGTAGGGAGGTGGGGAGAGGTAAAGTTGCAACTCTAAGTTGGGAAATTCCTGGAGATTTGGGAATGGAGCCTGGGGATGAAAGGAACCTCCCTGGAGTACAATGTCAAAAACTCCATTTTCCAAAGCATCCATTTTCTCTAGGAGAACTGATCTCAGTAGTTGGGAGATGAACTGTAATTCCAGGAGATACCCAATCCCTAAGCAGTGGTTCTCAACCTGGGGATAGGGACCCTTTGTGGGTCAAACGACCCTTTCATAGGGGTTGCAACAGGGCAAGCAGCTTGGCCAAGGGGGTGCCATCTACACAACAGCCTTGTGGAGTAGATCAAGAGCATTCATCTGTCTGTAGCAGCGGATAAAGAGCGAGATCGGCATGGTGGGACAAGAGGCAGAACTAAACTGAGAAACCCTGAAAAAAAAAACAATTTATATACAATAATGAACAATGGATCTTCACGCCATTGGTCAGTTTTGGTTTTAATTTCTGTAAAAGAACACTTGCTTAGTTTTATGGTTGGTGGTCACCACAACATGACGAACAGTATTAACAGGTCGCAGCATTAGGAAGGTTGAGAACCACTGCCCTAAAGTCTTGTCTCAGATTAAAACTATGCCACTTTCCCTGCAGTAGGCAAGATACTCATTGAAATAAAGATATAATACCACTGGCTACTTTTACTTATGTGACTATGCCTGTGATGGGAAATCTTCCTGAGGGGCCAAAAAGCAGAGAAAATGTATGAACAGGATTGCCAACCTTCAGGTGGTGTCTAGAGATCTGGTACTTCAAGTGATCTCCAGGCAACAGAAGTCAGTTAACCAAGAGAAAATGTCCACTTTGGAAGGTAGACACTATGGCATTTTTACTAGAATTTCTCACCTCCCCAAACTTTGCCCTCATCAGGCTCCTCCCCAAAATCTCCAGTATTTCCCAACCTGAAGCTGGCAACCATAGGTATGTAACAATATGGGAGTAGAGAGGGGAAGATGAATAGAAAGGAAATGGATTATTCATTATAAAAAAAATAATGGTGAGATGAAATGGCTAATGAGCTTCAGTGCATCAGGTTTAAGAAGGCCCAAACTGAGTCCGTTGGTAAGGAGCTAACATGATATTCCCAGGGGTTAAATGCCCTTTGCAACAACATCCCTAACAAAATGCCCTGCTGATCAGGACTTTTGATCACCTGTCCGTCCCCTTAACAAGCACTTTTCTGGCTAACAAGTCAAGAGGGCAATTATTTTGAGGAAACAAAATTGTTGCCCAAGCTCAGTCTTCTTTATGCTTGGCATCACCAGTTCTGTAGAAGTTACATTATGTTCCCTGAAAGCCACAGGCAGACTGGTTTGGGCACGGAGCAGAAAGAAGCTCAGGACCATATACAGCCAATTCACCTGTTTATGATGTTTCAAAAGGCAGCTTGGCAATCACCTTCCTGTACCTGGTTGCCAACTGTTGAATCAGATTGAAAACTTTCATGTTCCTGCCACTTCATGGCAGGACCACTTGGGTCTGTCCAAAGCACCTAAGGACTTTCATCCTCCCCATCCTGGCGTCAAGCCTCCTTCCGCTTCACAAGATAAATTTGCCTACCAGCAGCGGCTCTGGAATTATCAGCCTCCCCCTGCTGCCCAGCCACTAGCACCAAGCAGGAGTCCAACTCGAAGACAGGATGCTTCCAAGCTGCCATGGGGCTGGCAAGAGGGACAGGCTTAGAAAATGCTGGACAGGGGGATGTACTGTCAGCACAACACATGCCTGACTGCTCGCTTGTTCACTCCCTTCTTTCCTGGTGCGCCTGCCACTGCCTCTCTGGCCACTGGTTCAGCATCTCCTCCTAAGAGCACAAATCTGCTTGGGGCCCCCTTGGTGCTATGCAGTGCTGGGCTATTTGTCATCAATGGCTATCTTTCCCTATTCCTTTATTTAGATATGTGTCTGGGAGGATCGGAAAATTGAATAATACTGCCGTGTTTTTGCCTGTTTGGTTTTATTGTACTTATTAGCTTCAAAGCCCATTCCTAAGAACGGGCCTGATTAGCCCTATTCCAACTTGGACAGCCGGACACATCCCACCCCCCCAGGCTGTTTCACAAATGTATAGAGGAACCATGGATAAGGATGTCCCATTTTGTTTTTAACAGGGTTTTATTGGGGACAATTTGTAAACCGCCATGAGCCATTCTTGGGAGTGGCAGGAAATAAATGTTAATAGTAATAGTAATATTAATAGAAATAATAATAATAATCTATTAAAAGCTTTAACTGCAGACATACAGAGTTACTAATTCCCCCTCCGATTATTCACAATTAGCAATAAACTCATATTGCTAGATTCATTCTGATTGTTTAAAAAAAAGCCAAAACATTAAATGCATAGTAAATAGTAGAGTTTCTACACCAATGAAAGGGGGAGAATCACTTTCTGCTAAAATGGCTACTAAACACAGTTCAATGAATCTTTAGTTCCTATTTTAAAAACCCGCCTAGTATTAAACTGACCAATAAGGAGAGACCAACCACAGCACAGAAAAAAACAAAATTTTGGTGTCACAACCTGATTAAGTTTTTTCTCATTGGTATGCAGAATATATACTCTGTGATTCCAAAAGAAAAACTGGAGGGAAAAAACCCATCAAGCACAGGCAGCGCATTCGAAGTAAAGCCCTACCCACTCAGCTTCAAAGCTGTGTGTGTATAACAGGCCAATGATTGTTTCAGTTGCAACTACCACCACAGAACAAGGATCTTCACTGTGACTCAAGCTGTCTGTAAGCAAGAAAATACTATTAAGTAATATTGTCTTTTTAAAGGCACACTCCTTCGAGTTATGCATGGCCTTACTGCCTGATTTTTTATGGTTGGCTCTACCTTCTTCAGCAGCTAATTGATGTTGTACCTACAATCCTGTGTCAAAATTTCCAAGACACCCACAGTCTCAAAAAAGTTGGGGACCCCAGTTCTAGAAGAACTTTGAGGATATTTTATTACTACTAATAGTTTGATAGTTGTCAGCTGTGTTTTTATTTTATTTTTAATGAATTTTAAATGAAAATGCAGGACAAATGTTTCTGCAGAACGTATACAATGAAATTATCCAGGAGGGCAATTTTATAAGGGGAATAGGGTTGACATTTAATGTCTGAAGCTTTTTATTACATTGTTTATTGCCTGTATTTTACTGAATTTATTGTACTTTAAAAATTCTGTAACCTGTCTTGAATGTCAACAAGATCATAATTGAAGAAAGGGAATGAATTGATATTTTAGAACTCAGAACCAGTGTGGGGTGTGCTCTGCACAGCCTCAAAGCTCAGTGGGTAAACTTGAGTAAATCACTCTCCCTGTAAACCTAATGTACCTAATAGGGTTTCTGAAAGACTCATGGATTGCCATCCCCAAATATGGTAAATGCCTAGCCATAATATGTTAAATAGAAGATGGAAGCTGTTTGAGTTATCTGGAAGAAAGACAATATAAAGTTGATGTAGGGTTCTGAATGCTTCTAGGTATGAACAAATTCTTCAACAGTCAGACTAAGAGTGCCAGCTCCAGGCCGGGAAACCTCCACAGACCAGGGGAGGAAGGAGACCTTATATGGGGCATGATGCCATAGGTCCACCATTCAAAGTATCCATCCTCTCCAGGACAACTGGCCTCTGTAGTCTGGTTGAGGCCAGAGCGCAGAAGATCTGGGCCTCCCTCCACATTGAACGTCCATCTGTATTAGGATTGTCGGCATCTCCAAGTGTTTTGGCTCCCTGAGGCACTAGGGGAAGGAGGGGAGTGGACAGGACTTGTTTTTTTCAATGGATTGTCTTGTCGCCGGAGCTGGGTTTTGGTCTTATATTGGGTTTAGATCGTTTTATTCTAAGGTGACCAGATTGTCACACTTTTGGAGGGACATCTGGGAGTACCTGGCAAATTGTACTTATGTTGAAATTAAAATATATTACAATACTATTTTTGCGTTCTATGAAACTTTTTGTTGCTCCATATAGGCCAATTTTTTAATCAAGAACCCACCCGGTCAATTGTGTCCCGCTTTACCAATGTTAAAATCTGGTCACCTTATTTTATTGTAATCCACCTGGAGACACTGTCTGATAGCGGTGGCTAGTGCTTGGACAGGAGACCACCAAGACAGGCCAGGGTTGCAACGCAGAATTCATAGCAAAAAAAACCAAAACAAATCAAACCCTTGCCTTGAAAACTCTACAGCAGGGGTAGTCAACCTTTGGTCCTTCAGATGTTCATGGACTACAATTCCCATGAGCCACTGCCAGCAAATGCTGGCAGGGGCTCATGGGAAATGTAGTCCATGAACATCTGGAGGACCACAGGTTGACTACCCCTGCTCTACAGGATGCTATAAGATAGATTAAGATGAGTTGCTGTAGGTCAGCTGCAACTTCACAGCACTTTCCATCACCACCAATTTCTGTTTGCAGGCAATTTGCTATATATGTATTACTATCACTAGGTGAAAATGTATGAATAAGTAGCGGGAGGAGTTAGTGAGACAGAACATGGAAAGGGTGTAATCCTGTTATTTTAGGCAGTCACAGGTATTACCAAGATTTCAGTTCGGCTCTTCAGGATATATTAGTAATTCTCTGCTTCCTGAGACTGTGGAGAGCTTTCTGCTTCCAAGTTTTATCAATTCAAGGGGAAAAGCTAAGATGGCGGAGTAGGAAGACACCCAGATTTAACTTTTAAGAGAAGCATTTTAAGGATAGTATAGTATAGCAGGAACTCCTAAAAATAAGCAGAAGAAATGCAACAGGAATGCAGATCTATTTAGAAAACATTTGGCCTGTGTCTGCACAGTCTATTTCAAGGGGCTACTTCGAAGCAAGCATTTCAGGATGTCAGAAAAGCTTTACCAAAGAATGACCTGACTTATCTTGCTTTCTCACATGAATAAAATTCAACAGGAACATCTATTAAGACAAGCATCTTTGTGTACAAGAGCCAGTTTGGTGTAGGTTAGGAGTACAAACTTCTAATCTGACATGCTGGATTCGATTCTGCACTCCCCCACATGCGGCCAGCTGGGTGACCTTGGGCTGCTCTGACCAAGCAGGATTATCAGGGCTCTCTTAGCCTCACCCACCTGACAGGGTGTCTGTTGTGGGGAGAGGAAAGAGAAGGCGACTGTAAACGGTTTTGAGCCTCCTTCGGGTAGAGAAAAGCGGCATATAAGAATAAGGTGACCAGATTTTAACATTGGTAAAGCGGGAACACCATTGACTGGGGGGGGTTCTTGATTAAAATTGTGGTCTATATGGAGCCACAAAAAGTTTCATAGAACGCATAGAATGCAAAAATAGTATTGTAATATATATTTTTTAAATTTCAACATAAGTACAGTTTGCCAGGTACCCCCAGATGTCCCTCCAAAAGTGGGACAATCTGGTCACCTTATATAAGAACCAACTCTTCTTCTCTTCTACAAACAATTAATCCCATTTTGCCTCAGCTTTTTAATTTAAACAATGTTACCTTTTGTACAACTTTCAGCTTGTGCTTCATAGATTATAGCAAAATTTTTGATTGTGCAGTTCATCTAAAGCTATGGTTGGTTTTAAAAGAAATGGATGGGCCGAAGCAGCTGATTGTTTTGATGCGCAACCTGCACTCTAGAAAAAGAGGCTAACGTTAGGTCAGAATATTTATTTATTTATTATTATTATTATATTTATATACCGCCCTCCCCGGAGGCTCAGAAGAAACAGAATGGCTTCTAGTTAGTAAAGGTGCCAGAACGGGGTGTATTTTATCTCCCTGTCTCTTCAATCTATACACAGAACATATCATAAGAAATGCTGAATTATATCTAGATGAAGGTGGAGTGAAAACTGGTAGAAGGATCATTAACTATTTGAGATATGCAGATGACATTTCATTACTAGCAGTAAATACCTGAAACGATTACAGGTGATGAAAAATGGCATCAAGTCACACTAGGGTTGTGCGTGGCGGCATTCGAATTGGCTGTTCCAGAACAACGCAGCCAGTGCCGCGCTGCGTGGGGGGGAGGAGGCACGGGCACCGGTGCATCAGTCAGCACACACACACGCAGGCATGGAGCTCTGCACCTGCGTGTGCGCATTGGTGCCCACATCTCCCCCCCTCCCCATGGTGCTGGCTGCATCAGCCTGGAATAGCCTATTCAGACGCCGCCGCATACAATCCTACAACTGACTTATGGCAACCCCATAAAGCTTTTAAGGCAAGAGATGTTCATTGGTGGTTTGCCATAGCAATCCTGGTATTCTTTCATTGTTTCCCATTCAAATACTAATCTGGACTGACCCTGCTTAACTTTTACTGGGGAAATAAACAACTTTAAGGTAGATGATGAACAGGCCTCCCCTGCCTGGCTGGGGTGCAACTTACATCAGCACCAGCAGCCAGGCATTAAGGGGTGATTCTTAATGCTTCTTTATCTATGGAGGCTCAGGTCACAAAGGTAGCCCAGATGGCATTTTTCCACCTGCGCCAAGCACAGCTACTGGCACCATACCTGTCCATGGAACATTTGACCACAGTGATACATGCAGCAGTCACTTCCAGATTAGACTTCTGTAATTCGCTCAACATGGGCCTACCCTTGTCCCTGACCCAGGAATTGCAACTGGTACCGAATGTGACTGCACAGATCCTCACTAGGTCATCCTGGAGAGCCCATCTCTAGCCGTTGCCGAGACAGCAACATTGGTTGCCAATCTGCTTCCAGATCAAGTTCAAGGTATCGGTTTTGACCTTTAAGGCTATATACGGCCTAGGTCCTACCTATCTGCGAGACCGCTTATCTCCTTATACTTCCCACAGGGCACTTTGCTCGGCGGCTATGAATCTGTTGGTCCCGGGCCCTCAGGAGGTGTGCCTGGCCTCTTGGCCCTGGCCCCTACCTGGTGGAATGAGCTCTTGGACAAGCTGAGGGCCCTGTTGGAGCTCTCTTGGTTCTGTAGGGCCTGCAAGACGGAGCTCTTCTGCCAGGTTTTTGATTGTGGCTGGGCTGCCCACCAAGTTAATAAGATACACAACTGGGAATAGATGAGTTGAGGAGTAGAGTCTAGATAGGTTAGTTGTGTCGCCATCTATGAAAATTTTATTCTTTTTCTCAGTATCTTGGATTTTGTATTCTGGTGGCTGACACAGCTTGCCGTCTTGTGGGGTTTTAGTGTTTTATTATGTCTGTAAACCACCAGGAACTGGCTGGCCCAATAAAAATCAATAAAAAAAACAAATATACAAGTAAATAAATAAACACACTGAAATTCAAGATTTACTATTTCTTGGCTCCATCATCAACCAGAAGGGAGACTACAACCAAGAAACCAGAAGGAAAGTGGAAAGGGTAGCCATGAAGGAATTAGAAAAGGTTCTGAAGTGTAAAGATGTGTTGCTGGTGATCAGGATCAAGATAATTAATTCCGTAGCATTCTCCATTACTACATATGGGTATAAAACCTGGACAATGAAGAAGGAGACAGGAAGAAAATCGGTTCCTCTGAAATGTGGCATTGGAAGAGAGTTTTTCGGATACTGTGGATCACCAAAAAGACAAAGAAGAGTTGGGTTTTAGACCCTGCTTTTCATTGCCCGAAGGAGTCTCAAATCGGCTTACAATCGCCTTCCTTTCCTCTCCCCACAGCAGATACCCTGTGAGGTAGGTGGGGCTGAGAGAGCTCTGAGATAAGTCCTCTGTGAGAACAGCTCTAATGGCACTGTGACTATCCCAAGGTCACCCAGGTGGCTGCATGTGGAGGAGAGGGGAATCAAGTCTGGCTTGCCAGATTAGAAGCCACTGCTCTCAACCACTACACCAAATCAAACCTGAAGTCTCCCTAAAACTGAAAATTACAAAACTGAGGCCGTACTTTGGCCACATTATGAGAAGAAAGACAATCATGCTAGGAAAGTTGATGGCAGAAGACTCAAAATGAGATGGCTTGCCTCAGTCAAGGAAGTCACAGGTCTCAGTCTGCAAGACCTAAGTAAGGCTGTTAACAATGAGGGAAGCATGAAGGACATTAATTTGTAGGGTTGCCAAAAATCAAAAGCATCTTGAAGGCATTTAACACACAAATAACTATTAATAAATCTGGAAACTTTTGCTCTTATAGTCCTTGCTCTTTGGGAAAAGATCAGCAACAGAGCTATTCTCTTTTTCCAGACCATTCACAATCATATGGTATTTACATCCCATTGTTTTAGATGAAAGAGCATTTAGCACTTGCTTAAGACTCACAGATTATTTAAATCAATGGAACCTGGAAGTGTTTAACTTTGACTATGATTAGACTCTATGTGTCACATTTAGATCCTGACCTATTTTCAGTGGAATGACTGGGATCTCATTCTGTTTCTTGGAAAGCCTTTCATATGGCTGAACATGCCCATACATTATGGTTTCATCCTTTTGTAGGAGTATCTCTGGAATTCGTTAAGGCACAACACCTGCCTTCCCTCTACAGCCACCAAGGGGTATTCTATAGGCAGATGCTCTTGAATTCACCAGCTCCACAGATGGCACCTTCCACAACAGCTTCTGTAAGCTTACTTTGTACCTACACAGCATGCACTATAAGGCTCATAGTCGTACTGGACAGGACAGCTGTGCATGTGTACCATTTCTTCATGCACAGATATGCTAAAGAAAAGGAGCTTTTTCTTAATACCACGCTTTCCTCTACTCTGTCTTATAGTAGTTCAGAATTGCCTTCTCTTCCTCTCCCCACAACAGGTACCTAACAAGGTAGGTGGAGCTGGCAGAGTTCTAAGTGAACCATGACAGGCCCAAGGACACCCAGTAGGCTCATATGGAGGAGTGGGGAATAAAACCCAGGAGCCTACCACTCTTAACCACTACACTGCACTGGCTCACACAGTGCATCTGTCAGCCCAAGACAGGTCTACCTTCACAAAATGACTGATAGACATATACAGCCAATTGAAATATGGGAGGGGAAGCAAGACTTACAGCTGAACCAACATTTCAGATAGGCTGCACATTTTACACTTTCAGTTACATATATATGTTTACCCATTACCATTACCATGAACCAGGGGAAGTCAAACTGCGGCCCTCCAGATGTCCATGGACTACAATTCCCAGGAGCCCCTGCCAGCGAATGCTGGCAGGGGCTCATGGGAATTGTAGTCCATGGACATCTGGAGGGCCGCAGTTTGACTACCCCTGCCATGAACTGTTACGAATCTGCCCAACCCCTGGGACTCAGTATGAGTTGAGCTAAGGCTCTTTGCAGTCCCACCGTCCTTTAATGTTATTTTTGTTTTTGTTAATATGATAATGTTATTGTTGTTCCCACCTTACTGTTACCAGAATGATGTTACCTGTACCATTTTGTTGTTTCATGTAAACCGCTCTGAGCCTTCGGGGAGGGCGGTATATAAATACAATAAATAAATAATAAATGAAATAACATTATTTTATTCAGCATCCATTACCAATAACATATTTTTTATTATTTTATTAAATTGCTTTGTAATTGGGGAGGGAACGTTCCTTAGTGGTATTACAAGGCACAGCCAATCTATGCTGCATAGTGAAAGGCTGATCTAGGTAAATGGTGAGCAGCCAATTAGCACAGGCATAATAAATGGGGTTTAACAGATGCAAAGATCAAACTGGTGGGGCACTATATATTGCCACTGTCCCCAGACCAGAGAAATACATTCTAATCTACGTTTCCATCCCTGCCATTAATTTGAATGCTCTAGTGACAAAATATACACTGCAGAGCCAGTCACCCCACCTCAAAGAAATAAATGTTGTAAAATTACCTCCACACTTGACAGGAGACAGATGGAGCATAACAACAGGTTCTCAGTTAATTACTTTTAGCATTCCACAATTAAGAAGGATAGATCTGCACATCCCTCTCCAATTTTGATATTTTTATTTCCTTCACAATATTTTCCCCTGGAGATAAACCCAAACAAATGGTGACCACATAAACCTCTTATTCCAGTTTGGTCCTTGAATCTGTTAAAACTATTTATTATACTTATGCTAATTTGTCGCACATCCTCTACTTATATATATGGGCTGCTAACTTTCATTTCAGTGTATCTGAAGGTGTGTGATACACACAATGCACACAAATGCATGACTTGAATTAAATTTTGTTGGTCTTTAAGGTGTCACTGGACTCGAATTTTGTTCTGCTGCTTCAGACCAACGTGACTACTGAACAAAGCTGACCAAGGCATTCCTGAATCATCAATAGCAAATAAGATGTTTTGGCTTGGGGGGAAATTGGGTCTTGCTCTTCATTTTGCAAGAACAGCTACTGCTTATTATTTTTATCATAATTTTGTGATAATAAATATTTTAAAAACAGAAAACCTGGCAGCTGATTCATCATTGATAACTGACAGTTGATTCAACGTTTTGGCTAGCTGTGTGAGAGAACATGGAATAAGCTGGAAAAAGGAAGGGAAGAAAATTTAACGGAACAGTTGTCACGCAAAATCTCAAAAGTGCTGTGATTACCTTCAGTGGAGAATTCAGGGTTGCAACTGTTTATATATATATATCTCTCACCATAAATCATGTTTGAAAGAGATAGAATTAAACCAAGAGAACAGTAGAATATCAACAACAGTGTTGGTATTCACCATTAAAACTAAGCAAATACATAACTATAATTTCAGACTAAATATAGAAGCAGTCATAGAGGCCTTTGTAGTAGTAGTAGAAGATGATGAAGATGAAGAGTTGGTTCTTATATGCTGCTTTTCTCTACCCGAAGGAGTCTCAAAGCGGCTTACAATCGCCTTCCTTTCCTCTCCCCACAACAGACACCCTGTGAGGTAGGTCTAAGAGAGCCCTGATATTACTGCTTGGTTGGAACAGTTTTATCAGTGTTGTGGCGAGCCCAAGATCACCCAGCTGGCTGCATGTGGTGGAACAGGGAATCAAACGCGGCTTCCCAGGTTAGCAGTCTGTGCTCCTAAACACTACACCAAGCTGGCTATGTAACACAGCATGGGGAAAAGAAAAGCAGAAATATCTAATTTGCTGAAGTATCCTGAGACTCAGTTTCAGTAAGAGCAGCCAAAAGATGGAATAGGCATAAATAAGCAATAGGCAAGTCCAAAGGGTCTCTTCCTATACTTCTAATAGTCAGAAAACCAGTGGACTTTTCAAAGGCACAAAGTGCCAGATTCTAGTTCTGCCCAGCTGAACACATGAATAGGAAAGAAAATCAAGGACTTGGCAATATGACACATCTAGAGAAATACTCAAAGGGAAATCTGACTGTTCCTTAAAAACATTCCCCAGTGAAATATTTTAACCCATGCTTTCTCTGACATTTTAGTTTCCCTGAATGGGAATAGGAGTGGTATTAAAATATGCAAAACTCCCTCCCCCCAGTTATTGCAGTTTGAAATGGTACAGCCTAGCAAGGTCTACATGATTCAGCTCTCAAAACATACATAATGTTTTGAGTATTGATGTTATTATTTGGTACTTTGTGGGTCCCACAAATATTCCCAATCTATCTGGCACCCATGATTGAAAGCCATTTCCAGCATAGTGATAAGGCACAACAATGCTAGGATCTTGCCACAGGTGCTTTTGTCATGCCTGGAATTGCCCTGCCAGTGTTTACTGGAGCTTAACAGATTTACTGGAGTTTAATAGATTTGGCTGGAAGCACTACCATTGCAAAAGGGGCAATCCCATCCAACATGTGATGCTTGGAAGAGCCAAAGTATAATATAACTAGAGGTAAAGCCCATTGTATTTTCTAATACAATGGGCACTAGCCTGGGCGCTGCTGGCCCTGACAGCCTTGCTGGGCTCCTGGTGGGCCCCTTCCGCCATGCCAGCCCCGCGGTCCTGCTCCTTTCGCCGTGCCGAAGCCTCCCCCCCCCCGAGGTCCCAGATTTGGCACGTCGGCCCTGCTCTTTTACCGGCGGCGAGGGGTCTTCCCCCGGCCCCCTCACCTCCGAGTCTGGGACGGGCCAAGGGGCCAATTGGGAGCCGCGCACTGCGTGGCTCCCGATTGGCCCCGGACTGACACTCAGAGGGGCCAATCAGTGGCTCCTGAGTGGCCCCTTTGAGTTTTTATCCCAGACTCACCCTGCCCCTTTCTTCCCCCACATTGCCCTTACTGCATTATTACTACCGCTCCCGCGGAGCGGTTTACAGATTTAAAGCAGAAAGTTTGGAACGGTGAGGGTAAAAAGAGTGGGGGCTATAGCCAGGTCCTCCCTGGCCCCCAGTATAGGAAGTGAGGGGGTAGGGTTGCCAACTCCAGGTTGGGAAGCTGCTGGCTATTTAGAGATGGACTCTGGAGAGAACAAGGACCTAAGTGGGATACAATGGCATGGAGTCCGCCCTCCAAGGCATCCATTTTCTTCTAGGAAACTGATCTCTGTAGTCTGGAGATGAGTTATAATCCCAGGAGACACTCGAAATCCCACCTGGAGGCTGGCATCCCTACATCTGCCTCATCCTTTCTCCATTCTGTATACCTGTCCCTAAAATATCGGGAATTAACATTATTCCTTCTTATTTTTCTTCACAACAAACTCATCAGGTAGGCCATTTTTTAAAAAGTTATATATGGGGAAAGTGAAGCAAGTGTTTGGAATCCTTCCCAGAGTGCCCATGTGATGCTACCTTTCTTTGACTTCAATCCTACTTTTTCTCTAAAAGACATCGTAAATTTTAATCTCCAGCTTTTAAAAAAAGTGTCAATATGAGTCTCTTTCAATCCTCCCTTCTGTTATTTCATGGTGATACAAGGTCTGTAAGCTGTAAATTTTGGAATGAATGAGCAATTTTATGAAACTGCCTGACACACTTAAATTTATATAATAGCATTAAATATAAATAAACCTCATTATGCAGAATTTTTTAAATGCTAAAAAAAATGAATCCCCACTTTTTCATGGAAGCTTCCTAGGTGACCTTGGGACAGTCTGACATTCAGTCTAGCCTGCTTCACAAGGCTGTTGCAATGAAAAAAATGGAAAATTATGTATCTGCTTTGAGTCTCTACTCAGTAGAAAAGCACGGTATAAATGAAGTAAATTAAAAAATAAAATAGTGTTGCAAAATGCTTGTAAGCCTGCTGCTTTTTTTCTTTATAACTCTGTAAGTAAAAATGCTAAAAACTAACTTAAAAAAAATAAAAACCCTATATCACATTTTTATCCCACCCTTCCTCCTCCTCACTTCACTGTAAAGCTGATTAGGTTGAGAACAGATATTTGGCTCCATGTTGCCCAGTGAACTTCATCACTGAATGAGAATTTCAACCTTTCATTGCAGAGATATAATAGGAAATGCATATTTCTGCAACAAAAGACTTACAATAAAAAGATTGGGAATTCAGATAATCTGCTCCATGGATTGTTGTAACATCATATCAATATGGTATTTAATCACCATGTTAAAAACATAAACTGAAAAGCCCTGGTGGCTAAAGGGCCCCCGGATGTTTGCAGCTTGTGAACTGGGGCAGGGAAACTGCAGAGAAATTTGCTATGTGGAAGCCTGATTGCCAGTGCATTAAATCTGCAATCACTACAGTAACAGGGAGAACACAAAAGCATGTCCCCTTATAGAAACCATTTCTAATAACAAGACCACTCTAGCTGAAGATCTTGTCCGCCACCCCTCCATCTGTGGCAATATATTATTTTGTCATCAAGTCACAGACAATTTAGTATCATAGCGTTGAATGGCACCTCCAGGGTCATCTAGTCCAGTGGTCCCCAACCTTTTAATCACCGGGGTCCGGTCAATGCTTGACAATTTTACTGAGGCCCGGGGGGGGGGGGGTTAGTCTTTTGCCAAGGGATGTTGCTGCTGCCCGAGCCCCTGCTCCACTTGCTTTCCCGCCAGTGCCCCTGACTTCCCACCACCTGCTGGGGGGTGCTGACAGCAGCAGCTGCGCAGTGCCACGCCAAGGGGGAGCCCCAGCCATGGTGCCCACCAGAGAGCACCAAAGGTGAGCCGGCAGCAGAGTGGCAGGGCAGCCCCTGAGGCAGCAGCCGGGGAGGAGGACGAGGAGTTGCGGACCGGTACCAACTGATCCACGGACCGGTCCCGGTCCCCGGACCGGGGGTTGGGGACCACTGATCTAGTCTAACCCCCTGCAGAATGCAGGAAATTCACAACTTATAGTGACTCCATAGTTTTCAATGCAGGATAGAGTTAGAGGCAGTCTGCTATTACCTGGCTCCAGGTTACAATCCTAATATTCCTTAGTGGTCTCCCATCCAAATACGTACCAAAGCCAACGTTGCTTAGTTTCTGAGATCTGATGAAATTATACTAACCTGGACTACCCAGGTCAGGGCTATGGTCCAGCTTTTATGTTCACAGATGGTACTACATTACTGCTTTCCTAAGGCCAAATGATGATCCAAAAACTGTATGAGAATTCAAAACTAGTTCTTGTTGCTGACTGTATTATTGTTTTGTATTATTGATCTACTTGGCAGGAAATTTGATTTTTATCATGCTGAGCTGTTACTATGAAGTTTTGAGATTCTGTTCATTTTGATTTTTAACACTGTGATTTAAAAAAAATGTAAATGATCTTATGGATCTATTTAGGGCAGTAGACTACCACAAAGGGGTTTTAAAAAATCCCCAGCAAATCACCCATAGTACAATTCAGTTGTGCAGCCCTATGAAAGTGGTAATCTATACCCCCCACCACCACTTCCTTACCTAATATTTTTGCAAAGGAAAAAAGCACAACTGCTGTGTCTTCCCCAGAGCTGAACTACTCCCTTAAAGATAGATTCAAATGAGTAACCGTGTTGGTCTGAAGTAGCACAATCAAATCAGAGTCCAGTAGCACCTTTAAAACCAACACAAGGCGTGAGCTTTCGAGTGCAAGCACCCTTCATCTGACGAAGGGTCCTTGTACTCGAAAGCTCACGCCTTGAATAAATCTTTGTTGGTCTTAAAGGTGATACTGGACTCTGATTTTATTGTACTCCCTTAAATTAATTCATAACACAGCCATACAAGCCTCTTTAAATAGATTCTCTTGGAGGAGGCCAGGCCTTCTCATCCATTTCTCAGGGGGAGGAAAACCCTTCTTGTATCCGTATTAAGCTCTGCCCTGTTCCAAAATACAGCCATTAGCTCATCCCCTGCCTCCTTGCAAGGGGAGTACAGCCCAAGGGTAGTTTTTAGAAACTGCCTTACATGGGCAAGGCATCTGGAACAGCAGCAGCTACTTGATACCCCATTGCTTCAAAACCCCACCCCCACAGATCTCTAGCATCAGCAGGAAATGGTGCCCCAGGCCATAGTGCAAGGGTTGTTCAGCAGAGGAACAATCCCATATCAGCAAAGAGCATCCCAGGAGAAGAAACAGAGGTTGCACTTGCAAAATGGCACCTCCTCACAACACATAAAAAGAACTCTCCAGATGGCTGGGCAGAAATCACTGCTCACTTGCACACCCTGAGTATTTAGTATTTATTAAAGCATGGCAGTGTGATGCATTAATCAGAGTGCTTTGTTTTGACACGGGAGATCAGTGTTCAGATCTCAAAGATGCATTGATTCATGGTCTCTCAATTTATTTTGTGGTTGTTTTTCAAGAAGATACCCTGGGAATAAGTCAGGAAAGAGATTTTCCTTGTTCATATTAATTAGCCTAGATCTGTGAGAGAGATGAGTAGTTGCATCCCTGTTTTAGAAATTATTCTGAAATCCATTTTCCAGAGATAGAAAAAAAATTGAGTAATCTGACTGCTGTTTTGGTAGGTAGGTTGAGTTAGTTTAATGCCTAGGAGAGGCCCACTAACTCCATATCCTGTCCCTTTGAACTAGATGTTACAGGGAATGCTGCATAGATGGGAGAATTCCTTGCCACACACCCAAAGAGGGCCACTTATTCCTGATCCCAAAGTCTGAGCTGTCTGGTTTCTAAAAAATGACTTACTCTCATTAATTGCATATGTCATTCTAACATTCTATGTTAGCCAACAACTGTGACTGAAGGAAAGAAAATGGAGGATTGTGAATACAAAAGTATCTAGTTTGACCAGGTTGTGGAAGTCTCCCAGAGTCATCCGGAAGCCAGGACATGGAACCAAGCAGCCCTGTATGGAACAGGTGCTCCATATCTGGTACTGCAATATTCAACCCCTTTTGGGGATCCTCCCTCACTCTAGGCCTGAGCAATGTCCTGAGCCAAAAAGACATATCGGTTTGCCATGCAGGCTTCAGCTCCTGGCCTTCCCCAATGCTGTGAGTCAAGGGCTTTATAATTTGCCAAGGCCTTGGGTGCAAAGTAACAGGTGGAGAAATGCTTTTAGCAATGAGGTCAGTGGGAATGATGCCCAGGCCTCAAAGGCCAGGGTTGTATAGTCCCACAGAGGCCTGAGAGACAAACAGGTTTGAGTGGTTTTCAGAGTGTATGGCTCATGCTTTGGGCAATGGAGATTATAAACTTTAACAGTAACATAGACTGGAATGGACAGCTCCTTATTCTACATAGCTGCTTGCAGTTTTCTTTCAGTTTCCCTAACTCAAACAAAATGACGCTCTGAAATATGTAAATGTTTATATCTTCTGACCACTGCAATTCTGCTCTTCTCATCAGCATATTCATCGGTGTCACATAGCTCATGTTCAGTGCTGATACTGGGGTTCTTACTCTCAGCAATGATCTTCAATCGTTTCAGTTGCCAATTCAGTGCAGCAGCCTCCACATGGTGGGTTTCCCCACATGCTGTGTGCCCCAGTCTGTTGCACTAGTCATTCCCAGCATGCCACCAGTGGATTTACTCAAAGATTTTTTGAATTGGTCATTGGCCAGCAACGTAACAGTATATCAACATGTCAATCACTTGCATTGGAATCCACTCAAAGAAGGCAAAAAGCTTCCCAGTGGAAGAGAGAAAGTGGACTGGAGCAAGGGAAATGGCACAAATAAAGGAGGAGGTAAGAAAGTCCAGTTTTGCCTGTCTACATGGATGCCTTCCCAACTTTACTTCAATCTTTCTAAAACACAGTAGCAAAGCAGGTTTTGGAAATGTGGGAGATGCACAAAAGGTGCTATGAGGAAGCAGGGAGAATCCTTCCTTCCAACAGCATCCAAACTTAGACAACAGGCAAGATCTAATTGTTTGTAAGATCTCATTGTTTGCTTGCACAACACTGTTACAATAGACCAATATTATCACCTTCATTTTAAAGACTGAAGGACTGAGGCTGAAAGAGAGAGTGATATGTTAGCTAAAGCTGATCAGGTATTCTACGGGTTGGCAGAAAGTCACTCATTATTGAACGTTCTAGCTCCAACCAACTAAAAGCAGCTTTCCAGCCCTCCTCCAGTTCTTTTACTGACCCTTTAAAAACCACCACAGCAGCTTCTCTCCTCTTTCCTTCATGCTGAGGAGGCTAGGCATGTGTTTGTGAACATATAGTGCTTGGGATGAGAAAATACCAGTGCCTTTTTCAAAGCCATCTCTTCCTTCTTCCCATGCACACTCACATATCCTTGCTCTAGACACGAAAGGGATGTGTTTTTTACTCTTTCTCCCTGCATCATCATCGCTTTTTTCCTCTCACAGAGAAAACAAAAGGGTAATCATACAAGGGAAGTTACAACTGGGAGCTGTGGGAAACAGCAGAGGAAAGGTTTCCCCACTCAATCACTGCAGTACTTCTCTGGAACACTGTAACGTTTTGTACAAACCACCATTTTGTGACTTGCTGTACCTCCCAAGAAGACTTGTTTTTAGCCATCATTTTGTGACTGATGGATCTCAAGGCTCTTGAAAAAACCAAGCAGCTCCCCAAAACATAAAGTGTGCCCTCCCTTGACCTAAGCACCAGCTGAGCAGGAATCTGTACTAGAGTCCAAATTCAGCACCTGATTCTCTGAATAATACTAGTTTGTTTTCCTTGTGCAAGGTATTTCAAACAGTAAGAACACTGTGTGCAAGCCTGTGAAAAGGTACCCACAAATACATGTGTAGGCGATCATACTTGGAAGGAAAAAAAAAACTGTGACAGGCTGTGAGTGGGTTGTGCTGGAGTATGGGTCTTGGTACATTAATATAACAGTGTACTGATACTTGCGAGCTGGACTGTATCTGTGAAATGTGGCTGTCTTCCTGCACCTGAGAGTTTATCTTGCAGAGAGCTCTAACATGAAGGCAGAATTTTGCCAGAAGGCAGATTTTTCTGTTACTGCTGCACTGTGCCAGGAACTCTAAGTAGGCACTTTTCTTCCACTGCTTATAGCAATGGGGCCTGGCAACTCGCCATGATTTCTTTGCAACCAGGAATTGCTGCTGCAGTTTTGCACACCACTGTTTATCGCAAGGGCTGCACTGGAGTGGGAATCTATGTAAGCCTATAAAGTTGGGGGAAACAACTGAGATTGTTCTGAATGTTTGTGATAAGGACATCCCCATATGTGATGCCATTTTAAAACTTAGCCACTAGGATATGTTCCCCAATGCCACACAGAGATATATATAGGTCATTCCTTTCCCTCTCTTCAGTCTCCATCATTCCAGGCATAGCTCAGACACAGCTCTGGCTCTTGATGGATTCCACTCCAGTGACATATGCTCTCCCCTCCTCTTCTTTGTACCTCCTTCCCCCACCCCCAACAAATATCCTGAGTGTGAGTCCCTCCTGACGTACTCCAGCCCCAAATGTCACCCATGTTCCTTATGGGATGTAGATTTGGCTGATGGGGAGGGACAGCTGCAGAGACAGTGTGTGATATGTGGGGGGAGCAGCTGCCTCCTAGAGGGTGTCCCTCGCCTTGATAGCTACAAGCCTTGCAGTGCACGCTGCCTGTAAGTAAAAATCTGTCCTCCAGATCCAGGAGGAAAGTATTTTGCATAAATGAATTGCTGACAATAAAGAAAACATAATTTTAGATCAAATGGACTTCAGAGAGAACAGATATATCCTCAGATCCTAGCAGCAAATTCATTTGCAGGCCATCATCACAGAAGACATTGAAAATTCAGAGAAATCCTTACCAGAGTCCTAGGGACTAGGTTATGCTTCCAGTTCCATATACCAAACAGGGGTTTGTGAAACGTTTGCCCTGTTTTCCAAACTTTCATGCATGGCTAATCCAAGCCATTCTGCCAAGGAGAACTGTTCCCAGGACATTTCACTGATGCCCCAGAAATCAGCATTGATACCTTAAGCAGATTGCCTGTGCAGTTAGGCTGACCTGTTCTAACCCATCAAGGTGGATTTCCTTGGAGACTTCCCTCACTTTTCTGGATTGGCAAAGGAGAAAAAAAAAAGTAAGCTGCTGCAGCTATCCCTATGCTAATTTATGCAAATTTAATATTGCCCATAATTTAGCATGACCACCAAACTGAAGAGCACAAAGTAAACTTGAAAAGGCTTATTTAAAGTTGGTGATGTGGGCCTCCAGGACACTCCCAACTCTGAAAAGGACAATGGGACTGGCAATTCAGTCCTGGCTCCAATGAGTGTCTCCCACTCATTATCCCTTACCTTTCGCTGTTGCTTCTCCCAAGCAGGGTCGAGCAGCAGATCACGATCCCAGTCCTCCTCCTGGGCCATGTAGTCTTCAGTTGTCATGTATGAGTGGTTGTACTGGATGTGCGTTTCTACCTGCGTCGCCATGTCCCTTCTGTCTTGAACACCCCCTTTTCTATGTGCCTATCTTGCTCCCTACTATCCACAGTCCCCTGTGCTCTTTCTTACACTTAGCCCCCTTCTCTTCTGTTCACTCCCTTCAGCTCTTCTTGGAGGTCAAGATCCCCCAGTCCTCCCAGACTGTGCCTGCCTGCTTTGCTGCTGCACCTGTCAAAACCAACCCACGTGACCAGTCCTCAATAAGTATTATCAGCCTTGGGAAGGCGGATCAGATTCCATCTTAAAAAGGCCAAGGGGAGGGGACGGTACAAATGTCCCTACCAACCAGATGGGAGTGAAGACAGCTGCTGGCAAGCCAAGGATCCCCCTTTAAAACAGACCCAGCAGGCTCTTAAAGGGGAAATCTGCCCCTTTGGAATATGTAAATGTTGTGTCTTGACACAATCTATGCTGAATACAGAGTGACGGCTGCTGTTACAAACAAGGGTCTCCTTGTAGTGTGCCAGTGGTTAATATGAGCCAAGTGCATCAGAAATGCAGGGGGGAAAGACTATTAAATCAGGGAAGTAAACCTATATATTCATGTTTGAAAGCTAGGACAAATTCCTAGATCACAAGTCTTCCTGCAGCCTTCAACATTTCAATTTTCAAAACATACACCGAAATCATGACAGAACAAGTCCCCCCCCCAACCTGCAATTATGATTAGTTTTTAGCTTTGAAATGTTAAAATACAGTAGTCTCTAAAAACTGAGCAGTAAAAATGGGGAAGGATGAATCCTGCCCTTTTTGCTTACTGTTCAACTTTCTGTAATGTTTCCTAAACTGATCCTCATGTAGCACAGGACCATCAATGAGATTGTGATATCTGCCCGTCCAATCCAGATGGATGTGGGGGTTGTGTCATTTGATTACTTATTTGTATGTGGAAAGAAACATTCTGCACATGCTTTACATGTTCCAGGGTTATATTGAAGTATCAAAAAAGGGCTTCATTTAACTTTAAGCGAGTGTTTGGAATGTCAGAAACTGCCCTGAAAGGGTATTGGTCACCCTTCTAATCCTCTCCATCATGCTGCTATTTAGTGCATTAAACTTGCTGCAAAAACTTGAAATGATTAAGTTTGGCTCAATCCTGGAAAGTGAATGGATGTCCACTTCTTTCAGAAGGGAGACAGTTAGTGTTGTATGGTAGTTACCATGTCCAAAGTGAGAGACCCAGATTCAAATCCTTGCTCTGCCACAGAAGTTTGCCAGTTCCATGCTCTCAGCCTAACCTACCTCACAGAGTTGTTGTGAAAATAAGACTGAGGATGTAAGCAGCTTTGGGTTCCCATTGGGGGAAAGATGGGGTAAAAACAGAGGGCCATTCCGCACAGATTCTTTGTAGCAGGAGTGTGGCAAATTGTAATCGCCACTAAAATGCAGTTATGCACAACGTCGTAGACAATCTGCCACACTCCTGAAACCGATCCGCAAAAAGCGCTTCGTTGTAGCGCTTCCAGGGAAATCCCAAAAAGTGGATTCACCCTCTGGAAAGCGCTACACTCTTGCAACCAATCTGAAACACTAGTGGGAAAGTTCTGTGCGTTACCATTGTTGTGGTTTCAGCAAAGTCCCACCTCCTGGCTCTCTCCTCTGATCTTCCGGCAAAGCAATCGCCATTTTTTTTCTCAGAGCGAGCAGAGAGCAACGAACCAGCGAGCCTTCATTCACCCAGCGAGGCTTTCCCGGCTGCAGTCCCTCTGTTTTAAGTCACCAAGCACCACACAGCCCCGTTTGCTGGTTTATTTTCCCTTTATTTTTCCCTTTATTTTCGGCCAAAAATCGTACCTGTGCATGGGGGGGGGGGATTTTTTTTTTCACTTGGGGAAGCGTGGCAACGATGAAATGGCAGCTCACACGCCACCTCCTAGCTAGATGGGTCTCTCCGTTGCAACAAATCAACGCCGATTCGTTGCAACGTGTTTGTGTGTGTTTTTTTTTTAAACCTGCCTTAAAGGGAAAGGGACTTTTCGGGAGCATGATAACGGCCGCCCATTGGCTGCTCGTTTGTTTGACGGCCAGGGGCGGGACAAAGCTCAGCAAATATCGCTTCCTGGATAGCTTGTGGGAAATGATAGAAACGCAACTGGATTCCACTACAAAGGCAGGTATGCATAATGACGAATTCCACTATTTAAAATGGCTTTTTTTCGTTCCTAAACCAATTTGCAACATTGATCCTAGTGCGGAATGGGCCAGAGTAACTAAATCAATGAAACATTACATTATAACATTCAAATACATTTGCCCAAACTGTCATCCTACTTCTAGCATTGGATTTAAACTCAAAACTAAAGGGAGGAGGGAGGGTAGATCTGTCTTGATGAGTGGCATGAAAAGACAATAAGATAATAATTTAATCTGTACTATCCTGAATACAATGTCCACAGATTTGGGACAGCTTCCAAACAGGTTAAGTCAGGGGTGGGGTGGGTTGGGGTAGGGTGTGGCCAACATTTGTTTAATCCATGCTGCCAATGAAAAATCTGTAGTTCTCCTGCAGGCTGCTCCTGTTACACCAAAGCTATTCTTAGGATCAGTGGGTAAGGATTTGTTAGAGGCATAAGAGAGAGACTCATAGATCCAGAAATTTCACTCAGAGATCCCTGAAAATGCAGCCAAGACCCAAGAAATCATGAATATGTGAAAAACTTTGTAACATTCTACTTCTCCTTCCACTCATGTTTTTAATTTATAAGAATCCCCCCCCTTGAATTCTGTATTTTAAATTTGTTTTTCAATCTGTTCTCTCTCCCCATCTCTTCTTCTAGTTACACTTATGGGTTAATTGAAAGGTGTGAAATGTTAAGATTTTATTAAGATTGTAAACCATTTTGGGGATTCAAGTCAAAAAGGCAAGTCCTACTAATTTCCTATCTTCAACTTTGTTGTGCACAAAATAGTGGGGAATCTAGTTTGTACACCAAGGAGGACCTACCCAACTTCTCAACTACCCCTGCATCTTATGAACTGGACTCCCAAGCATTCTTTTCTTCTACGATAGAGCTGTCTGTGCCATGTTTGGCCTGGAGAGTTCAGAAATGGTAGAATATTGCTCAGAAAAGGTGTTAATTCTTTCTGCCCATACTTTTTATTCTTGAGAAAATTTCACCCTTAAGACAGAAGGGAACCCTGCATAAGCATTGCCGCCACCAAGCACAAATAAACCCACCAGGCTACTTGCAAAATAACTTTAAAAGTCCTCCACAATCAGCATCAAGACAAATACCTGCTAGTCTGAATATTAATTCGGAGGGTTCTCTGACTTTATTAATACCACTACTACTACTATTAATAAGAACAATGATGGTAAACTTATTGCTATCCCTCCCTTCCCTGGTCTGCTCAGGACAGGTGACAACCAACTTTAAAACAATCATATGAATTCAATAAACAATAAAACAATTATTACAATTGGCCCACCTCCTCCTAATAACACAAAACCTTTCTCCCAGTTGTATTGCTGGATGGGCTCTCAGGCAAGCGTTTATACCTTGGTGTTTATATCTTGGTGTTTGTACCTGGCCTCACCTATAGGCCTGACGGAACAACTTTGATTAAAGAACTGTTTTAACATGGACTTATGAAGGGGCTGCCTATTCATAGTTAAGCCCCCTCAGACCCTCACACAGAACGGTGCTGCTTACAAGCTAGGAAAGCTAGTCCTCCTTTATAATTTTAACCGAGTAACCTGCTTCATTTTTAATAACCCAAACATAAAACAAAAGCCTTATTTTAGAAATATTTCCTCAAACTGACTGGGGATTTGACGGCACTAAAGTACTTATTTAAAGTACCAGTTGCAATGTATGGCTGTGAAAATTGGACCATAAGGAAGGCCGAGTGTCAAAAAATTGAGGCTTTTGAACTCTGGTGCTGGAGAAGACTCTTGCGAGACCCTTGGACTGCAAGGCGAACAAACCGGTCAGTCCTAGAGGAGATCAGCCCTGACTGCTCCTTAGAAGGCCAGATCCTGAAGATGAAACTCAAATATTTTGGCCACCTCATGAGAAGGAAGGACTCCCTGGAGAAGAGCCTAATGCTGGGAGCGATTGAGGGCAAAAGAAGAAGGGGACGACAGAGAATGAGGTGGCTGGATGGAGTCACTGAAGCAGTCGGTGCAAACTTAAATGGACTCCATGGTGGAGGACAGGAAGGCCTCGAGGATCATAGTCCATGGGCTCGCGATGGGTCGGACACGACTTCGCACCTAACAACAACAAAGTACTTATTTGCAAAGGATATTGTATGAAGCTGCTTCTGAATATAAATAAATTAACCTGTGAAAACCAGCGACTAAACTACCCACCCAGACTAATCACCGTTACCCTTTCTGAGGTAAAATGCCCACAACACTGGGGAAGGGAAACTCGGAGCACACAGCTGTTAACGGATTGGCAAGGCGCTCCATCAATCAAACATAGGTGGAGGAGGAGGAGCCGAGAGACGCTGATTGGCGAAAATGATATTATTGAAAACAGAGCGCGCCGAAAGGAAAAACAGAACGAGAACGCGCACAAGTTGCGCATGCGCTGCTATGGCTGGCACTGGTTGGAGCCGGAACGTGGTGCCCGTATACGCGGGAGCGGTGCTGGGGGGCGCGCTCGTTTTAGAGGTGTTCGTGGTACTGCTGCAACTACGGCACGAAGAGGGCGACGCGCACGAGCACGAAAAGGGGCCGCCGTTCCCGTTCGCGTCGCTGATAGCCTTGCTCTTCCTGCTTGGGAACGCGCTTGAGAATGCACGCCGCTTCATCACTGCCTCGCCCAGCACGCGCGGCGTCATGCTTGCGGGGGCGGGCCAAGGCTGGGAGTAAGTGACGCGCCTCCACCTGTAGGTGGGGCCGAGGCAGAACTTGATCGATGGCACGTATGGCCAAAGGGGGCGGAATCTGAGAATAAGGAGGAGGGGATTGGGCGAGGGGGGCGTGGCTTGTGGTGGGAGCAGACAAAGGGTCAATCCCAACCAGAAGGTTGGTGGTAGTGGGTGTGTTTGGGATTTCAGTGTCTCTTAACGCGAGAACTCTGCATGTGCTCGAAGGCATTATGTTCCCCTCCTAAGACTTTTATTGCGAGAGCGATTTGTTTTGGAAAATCAGGGTTTTGTTTTAGTCTGTTGTAGCTGGAGCAAACGAGAGTCAAGCTGTAGCATAAAACAGATTTGCTATGGCTAGCACCACTCCCAGATCCCCAGGATTTTACCAGGCCAGAGTTAGCAACCTTGATGTAACACGAGTTCTTTCATCCAGTTGACAAAAGGGAGCTAAGCAATGAAAACCTGTGCCCAAATAAATCTGTTGGCCTGTGTTGCAAAACTGCTTTATTGATTAAAAATAAATCTTGTAGCACCATATGGAGTCACATCGGTAGCGTAGGTGGGATGGAAGACAGCATTATAAGATGAGATTGAAAAATGAATAAATCGTGAAAGCAAAGGTACTTAAGTTAGCCGTTCAAAGTAAATGAGATGTAGCCAGAGGATGGGAAAAACCAAGATTCTTTCTCTTGGGTTTTTAAAGTTATTTTTGATTAATAGAGCAGAGACAGAACTCTTGTAAATAGAATCCCTGTAGTGAGCCAGGTGAGATGCCAGTTTTGAAAGGAGAGTGAATCGAACAGCAAGGTACCATCACTGCCATTCTGTAGCCACCTGCTCTCTCTTCTTTTTCCAGTTACTGCTACAGCTGCCAGACCCACGTGCCTCCCCGCTGTGCTCATTGCTTCTCCTGCAATGTTTGTGTCCTACGCCGTGACCACCATTGCACGCTACTGGCCCAGTGCTTGGGCTACCAGAACTACCGCTACTTCCTTTGCCTGCTACTGCACGGGGCTGCTGCCCTGCTGTTTGGCTGCCTGCTCAACGCCAAGGTAGTCATGTTGCTACAATGGGAGGAGACTACTATCCATACAGTTCTTCTGCTTGTTGTGCCATGGCTCATGCTACTGATAGGTAAGGAGTTTTATTCCTGATGTCGCAGTGAACCTTCTGTCCCATTTACATCCAGGTCTGGCTCTCTCCCTTGGTTTGGAGATCATTAATTCTGTCATGCAGCTGAATGCCTCTGGAGGAGAGCAAAAGAGTCAAAGGAGTTGGTCCACTATGAGTTTGTCCTTCCCTTGTCTGTCAGCTACCTGTCTGAGTAATGCAGCTTCAGTCATCTTCAGTGCCCTCTTTTTAGGGTTGGGAGGAGAAGAGCTCTTTTTTAGCATACTGCTTTTCACTACCCTCAAAGGTTACAATCATCTATCTTTCCTCTCCCCCCAACAGACATGCTGTGAGACAGGTGGGGCTGAAAGAGCTCTGAGAGAACTGTGATTGGCCGAAGGTCACCCAGCTGGCTGCTGTGCAGGAGCAGGGAATCAAACCTGGTTCTCCAGATTAGAGTATGCTGCTACTATACTATGCCGGCAGTATGAACAGATGGACTCCGATTCTTTAAGTTGCTGATTGGATGCGTTAGCAAAGTGGTCTCGTTAAGACCTGAATTTCTTTATTGGACCCAGCTGAGTTTAAATGTATGCTGTGAGCTGAGTCTAAACGACAGGCAATAATGTTGGTCAGTCCCAATAATGTGTAAATGTACATGTGCTGAATCCCCCCAACCTTTGCAGATTAGCCTCTAAGATCCTCCCCCCTTTCCCAGCTAGATTAAAAGAAGAAAATGTGGGGAGAAAAGGGGTTGGCATTTTGTTTTTTGATAATTGGATTCACATTTTTGCTTTCTGTGTGATTTGTCCCAAGCTTGGCCACTGTCTGCAGAGGTCAGGCAGATGGCATTTAGAGGTGAAGCTTTGTCAGTGATGACTCCCTGCCTGTGAAATGCCCTTCCCTATGAGGCTTACCTGCTTTACTGGCCTTTAAGTCGTGGGCCAAAACATTTCCCTTTACCTGCACGTTTCATTAAAGCATTCCTTCTTTTTAAGCTGCTTTTACAGCTGTTTCTAGCCTGAGGACTCTTTCACATATATTTATTAAAACATGTATATCCCATTTCTCCTTTACTCCTAAGGGGTGGGGTAGTCAACAGATAGATGTCTGACAATTGTAGTTGGTGCACAGGGACATATGGAAGAAGACAGTCCTTCAAATATCGATTTAGGCTGCTTAATGCTGTTTTTAATGGCTTGTATCAGTGCTTTATTGATTAAGGTGACCAGATTTTAATATTGGTAAAGCGGGACATCATTGACTGGGGGGGGGTTTCTTGATTAAAAATGTGGTCTATATGGAGCAACAAAAAGTTTCATAGAATGCAAAAATAGTATTGTAATATATATTTTTTAATTTCAACATAAGTACAATTTGCCAAGTACCCCCCAGATGTCCCTCCCAAAGTGGGACAATCTGGTCACCTTATTATTGATAGCCCTGCAGCCTAATCAGGGTTTTTTTGCCCAGGGTAATGCTCCCAATGAATTGCACTGAGAGGAAAGCCTTTTTAATATTTATTTTACTGCAGCAGAATAGACATGGGAGTTCCCAAGTGTGTGTGCCCTACACCTGGTAACACAGCTTTTTATACACCTACCTCATGCCTACCTCACAGAGCTGCCTAGCTAATTCCATAATACCATAAAGAGTCATTTCCAGAACTCCCTCTCTCAGCCCTCCCCAAGAACTGCTACCTTGTTTTTCAGAAGGTTCGTTTTTTACAGAACAGAAAGTACATTTCTTTATTTGGGGCCTTGATGCAGAGAAGTTGCTTGACCCAATCTTTAATATAAACATTCTTCATCCTGTATTATCTCAAAGGAATTTTCTAGGCCAGCAGTGGGTAGAGACAGGCTCTCTCTCTTTCTTGAGATTCCACCATGCAATTTCATAGATACATTTCCACTGGATACTCAATAAGAAGGTTGTGATCATTTCTTTGAATGTCACTACATCGTTATGGTTGATAGTATTTATGATTTTATTGAATTTCACTTCAAGCAGGCCTCTGGAGATTTGCATCTCCTCATCTTTCTGCTCAAGACATTGTCTTCTCCACCATCAAAACTGAAACGATTTGCTTTCATCTCCTGCCTCTCTTCCTTCCCTTCATCTCCTGCTCCTCTGCCATATCTTATATTTTCCTTTCCCTCCCAGTCTCTTTTGACAAGTTGACTATCTTGTTGTTGTCTCCTTCATCCTTCATCCTATCCCTTCTCCACTCTGGATGCTGCCTCTCCTATCAACCTGACCTGTCTCCTCCTCTGGTTCTTTTCCAGTGGTATTCATGAGAACCAGCATTATGCAGTGGTTAGAAGTGTCAAAATTTGGGTGACTCAGTTTCAGATCCCCACTCTGCCATGAAACCTCACTTGAAGAACTTAGATCAGTCATTCCCTTTCAGACTTCCCTTCCTCTCAGGATTGTTGTTGTAAGGATAAAATGGATGAGCGTAAAATGGTAACTCACTTTGGGCCCCCATTAGGAAGAAAAGTGGGTTATAAACATCTGAAATTAACACACACTACAATTTCAGCCATTCATAACAAGCTTTCTGTTAACCCATCCTGACACTCTTAAAAAATTCCCCTTCTACCTCCAAATTCCTACACCAGGCTGCTTCCTCCAACTATCAGGTGCTTGCTTACCACTCTCCATGCAAGCTACCCTTACCAAAGGACTCTGTCCTCAGCTGGTTTTCTTCCTGTTTAATCTCTCATTTAGTGTTTCCGTATGAGCAAGTTATTCCTCTGCAGCTCTTTCTCCCAAAAGGACTTGGTCTCCAGCCTTACGGTCATTCCGTTTCCTGAGATAAAATTTCAGTGCCTGTTAGCAGAATAGGAACTAGGGCATGAGGAGGGATTACTGCTGATGTGAACAAGCTTACAATAGGGGCTGTGTCTCCTACTGCTTGATACATGACCTGGATGTAAATGTTTTCATGTGCTGTTTTATGGTGCAAGAATCTACTTGAAGAAGTAAAAGTCGGTTTTTATATTCTGCTTTTCAGTACCCGAAGAAATCCCAAAGCAACTTACAATTGCCTTTCCTTCCTCACCCCACAATAGACACCCTATGAGGTAGATGAGGCTGAGAGAGCTCTGATAGGTCTACTCTGTCAGAACAGCACTATCAGGGCTGTGACAAGCTCAGGGTCACTCAGCTGGCTGCATGTGGAGGAGCAGGGAATCAAACCCAGCTCAGCAGATTAGAAGCCTTGCTTGCGCAGGGTCCATGCTAATCTTCTCTGTATCATTCCAATTTTAGTATATGTGTTGCCGAAGCGAGTACAAAAAATATGGATGGGCTTTGAATTTCTCCCCTAGGGCAAGTCAGTGTTACAACCTTCATTTATGCCTTTGTGACGGATGTCTGCATGGTGGGCTTCCTCTTCTGCACTGGTTTCCTGCTCTTCCATGTTTTGCTGACGCTGCGTGGACAGACAACCAAAGAATGGTTTGAAGGAAATCTCCAGTATGACTTGGGATGGCGGAGCAATCTTCAGGATATTCTGGGAGAGCGATGGTACCTTGTGTGGCTCTCGCCTTTCATCACCTCCCCTGTGTCAGGGGACGGAATCACCTTCCAAACCAGGAAACTCAAATCTGAGCCACTTGCCAAGTCCCGTGACTGCTAAAGGTGGGTTCTATGTGCATTCTGAGACCATTTTATTATTTATTTCATTTCTATGCTGCTGCTCCTAGATCGACTAGCCTTCAGTGACTCAAAACATAATTTAAAAGAGTAAAAGGAATAAAAATCAAAGCATAACATTAAGAACCCTCTCCCATACTGCCCCCCCCCCAAAGAAAACACTACACCAAGCTGCTGAATTGCTGTGCTATATTTTGAGCAGGATCCTTGTTTGTTTGTTTATTTGATTTCTATACCGCCCTTCCATATGGCTCAGGGTGGTTTACATACAACATGGGGGATACATGGAAGGAATTAGTACATAACATAAACAAATACAACAACAACAACCCAATAATGCAATTACAGTGATAAACAATACAACAGGAACGGAACCCAGCCAAGGCCCCCAAGAAGACAGACTGGTTCAGGCCATGGAGGGGCGAAACTGTTGACGGTCTCAGGTAAATGCCTAGTGGAGGAGCTCCCTTTTGCAGGCCCTGCGGAATTTTGGGAGCTCAGACAGGGCCCTGTTCTCCCCCTCACTGGCAGTCTTCAAGCAAATGTTGGATGCACACTTTTCTTGGATGCTTTAGGGTGCTTTGGGCTGATCCTGCATTGAGCAGGGGATTGGATTAGATGGCCTGTATGGCCCCTTCCAACTCTATAATTCTGTGATATATTTTGGAAGACCCACTGTGGGCGGAGCAGTGTCCAGGACCCATCTAGGTGTCCGGACATCGCTTCTGGCTCCACAGGCCAATCCAGGTGCGCCCAGC
Source organism: Paroedura picta (assembly GCF_049243985.1). NCBI lineage: Eukaryota > Metazoa > Chordata > Lepidosauria > Squamata > Gekkonidae > Paroedura > Paroedura picta. The sequence continues at coordinate 25,058,120 of NC_135369.1, read as the reverse complement.
AAAGGTGCCAAAGGCACTTGCACAACAGGCCGGCTGGCTGCAGGAATGTCAACCGAGCTGCCAGCGGCATGCACAGGTAGGGTGGCAGGAGCGCCCTTGGGGTGGGGGTGGGGCACCGCTGACCCCCGTTGCGTTCCTGGATGCAATGGGCTTTCAGACTAGTAATTAAATAAAGCTATCAATATTATAAAATGAGCAATGAGTACTCAAATCCAGTTTGGTCATGAAAGCGCTTGTTTTGACACTCACTCTGTTCTTCCAGGTTTCCTTTTCGCTGCTTACCAGAGAAGATCTGTCTTGGTGTGGAAAACTGATGGCTGCCTTTGATCAAAACTGAAGATGATTTTACTGTGGAACTCTCAATATACTGCTCCGCCTTCATCAGATCTCTGTCTGCTTTGGCCCCTTTTCCCACTGCAGAAATGCTTCTTTGGTGTTTGAAGTGGTTAGCTTCATTGACTGGGAAGGAAGACAATATGGGTAATGTCTTTCTGGGCCAACTTGTTTGGGACTTTTTTCATCTCAGCTCAACGTTGAGGGACCAAATTTCTTTGCCCTCTCTATGCTTTACCATTAGATCTTTAGCCCTTAATGTCATCTCCTCCTTATTCTCTCAGGCAGTAATGGACATTCAGTAGTTGGAAATGGAGGAACACTATAAACTTGGTGAGGAACTGCCAGATCTGTGGTAATAGTGGAGATTTTGTCTCTCTTTTCCTTCCCCTCTGCAACAGTTGAGGGGCTGGGTGGGTGAGTTCCTGGAAAATGTACGCAACACATTTGTAGAAGAGAACAGAGCTTGGTCTAATGCATTGTGAGATTCTCCAATTCCCGTATGTTGTATTTCTAGTAATATTTGTTTACCCACCTCCTTTAGGATTCTGCCTCACAATAGTTGGCTGTTGCAGCTGTCTGCATTGATGACCTGGGGTCTTTCCATGTGGGGCTACCACAATATTAGTTGCCTGTTAACAGTTCACTATGCGCACTCACTCCTTAAACCACTTTCCATCAAATCTGGTCATTAGTGTTATTGTAAACCCTTGGAGGTAAGCTCCAGGATTGGGGTGCAAAGAGGACTTTGGTGCCTAACTGAGTTACGTCTAATTATAATGTTGCTAATTTGGAAGGTCAAACCACTGGTCCCTCTCTAGCCCATGTGGTGGCTCATGAGATCATGGGAATGGAATCCAAGCCATTCTGCACAGAGGGTAGGTACTCCGCTAATGACACCTCCCTCCCCCATAAGATGGAAAACATTTATCTAAAATGGTACACTGAGCAGAACACAATGGCCCCACAGCAGTAGAAAGGAGCAACGGTGGCCCAAGAACTTCAGCAGACTCTGAGAATAGCAACAAATCCACAAACCTGCTTTTCCCAGAAAATCTCTTAGCAACTCTCCCCGGGAGTCCTGGGAGATGTCAGCCTACGCACATTGTGAGTAGTTCTTTGTACCTCCAGCAGTAAGCTGACATATAGTGCTAACAAATCAAAAAGAGCAGGGAAGAGGCTTGTCCACACTACCAAGCTCTGGTGATGTCCACTCATTCCATAGCACTGAGGAGTCGACTTGGCCAAATTCACTGCAAATCTCTTATCTACAAACCCTGCAGGGTAGCTTTGGGCAAGCAACTCTTTGCTGATTCAGGGTTTTGGCTGAGATCTTGACCTATTTTGTGAGGTTGTTGTAAAGGCATAAGAATACTGTGCATATAAAAAAGTTATTTAAACTACACTCTCGTTGGGACTTTTTTCTACAAGAACATACAAGCAACCTTGCTTAATCAGAACAAGTTCGTTTTCCTCCAGCATTGCTTTTCTGATTACTGTTCCATATTCTACATTTCGGGCAGGGTGTGTGTACGTCTTATGTGCTTTATCAGCAACAGTGACAGAGAAACAATACAAGCAGTTATGTAGAAACTACCTTTGAGAGCAATTTCTTTTTAGAAAACTGTAACATATAATTTGTATTTCACAGAGGATGGCAGCTGTTCTAGGTGACAGAGAAAAAGTGCCACATTCTCAGCAAAAGGCTTCCCTAGGGATGCCAGCCTTCAGGTGGGAACCGGAGATTACCTGGAATTACAGCTCATATCCAGACTACAGAGATCAATGCCCCTTGAGATTCTGGGGGACTCTGTGGCATTGTACCCCACTGAGGTCCTCCCAGACTCAATCCCCAAATTTCTAGGACTTTCCCAGTCTGGCAACTCTAACCCCCCCTTCCCCCCATCCACCACCAGTGGACAGATGGGACCTGGCAACTCTAGTTCAACTCTCCTGTACACAAAGCTGCACTTGATGAAATTTTTAAAAGACAGCCATTAATGGATTTTGTGTTAACAAGAGTGTGTTTTTGCAGAACTCTAAACCTCACAAATAGAACAAGGATTAACAGTATTTCTGAATGTGGGACAGTCCAGGCGGAGTACCCATATATTTTGTCAATATTATTCTAGTTGAAAAGGTTCCATAATGAAGAGCTGGCTCATGTGTCTTGCTTCAGCCTAAGAATCTGTATATTACTTTTACATGTTTTACATCATTTGATGGCTGGTGTACAGTGCCAGTTCTGGGGCTTAGGCCTGACTGAAGCCCTACCACCCCCGTTGCCATGACAACTGCCTGACAGAGGAAGCCATGTTTTATTCCAGAAGCCACCCCTCCCCAACAAGGCCTGTTCTGGAAGTGGACCTGTTGCTGTGGTAACCAGAAAGCAGCTAGGTCAGTTCCATGTTGTGGGTGCCATGCTGAACCCTCACCGCCAGTCAGTGCTGAACAACGCATGCATCAAACCTGCTGGGGATCCCATTAACCGGACACCAGGCACCATCTATGAGCCCAAAGGGCAGGTCCGGCTCTTGGGGCTGCTTTCTGAGAGCTCCACTTCCACTCAGGTAGATTGGATCAACCTGCTGGAATTGCGTGCTGCCATAACTGGAGGGCCACATATTAATCCTCTCAGCTGTGCATCATATCACTATCGTTAATGTTTTATCACAGTAAGTATAGTATATTTAAGGTGACCAGATTGTCCCACTTTTGGAGGGACATCTGGGGGCACCTGGCAAATTGAACTTATGTTGAAATTAAAAAAATATATATTACAATACTATTTTTGCATTCTATGAAAATTGTTGTTGCTCCATATAGACCAAATGTTTAATCAAGAACCCTCCAATGGTGTTCTGCTTTACCAATGTTAAAATCTGGTCACTTTAAGTATACTATAAAGAAAGACTGTGTAGGAGGTTTATAGTATATGAGCAAAGGGATAGGTCAGGGTGTTATGAAGATTCACCTTATAGCTTGCACCTCATTTTATAACATGCATCCAGGTACTGAGCCTTTGGGGAGGGCAGTATACAAATATAATAAATAATAAATACTGCTCAGCTTCTAATATTTGACAAGGTTAGACTATCCTGATCAGGCATGCTAGTGCAGGGAAATTGAGTATGAAGTTGCCAGATATTCTTTGTTCTTCTATGGGTATGCTAATGTGGTATGATGTAGAGATTAGTATTGTACTACAACCTGGGAAACCCAGGTTTGAATCCCCATTCTCCCATGGAAGCTTGCTTGGTGACTTTGGGCTAGTCACACACCCAGCCTAACTTACCTAACAGAGTCGTGTGGATAAAACAAAAGAGATCAAAATAGTGTAAGTGTATTTGGGCACCCACTGGGGGAAAATAAAGTGAATAATAATAAATGTTTTAGAAAGTGAAGATGATATAGAATGCGGGTTTTGTATTGTATACCCACTGAGGTCTTGGCCATTGGCAAACTAGAGATCCAGCTTGTTGTAGTGGTTAGGAGTGCCAGCTGCTAATCTGGTGAGCCAGATTTGATTTCCTGTTCCTCACATGCAGCCAGCTGAGTGATCTTGGGTTCCACAGCACTGATAAAGCTGTTCTGACAAGCAGTAGTATTAGGGCTCTCTCAGTCTCACCCACCTCACAGGGTGTCTGTTGTGGAGAGAGGAAAGGGAAGGCAATTGTAAGCCGCTTTGAGGCTCCTTCAGGTAGAGAAAACCGTCATATAAGAATCAACTCTTCTAAACAGAGTGATTGATATCTTGAGGACACACTAAAACAGAATGAAGTAGTTATTTGGATATATCGGTTCTCTTGCTAGTTGCTATATTCTTAATTGTTTGGGGGTGGGAGAGGGAATGGGAAGGTCCCTGGAGCATGAAGACCCCTCTGGGATGTATTATGGTATTATGGTAGGCAAGCGAGTAGGGAGGCAAAGAAACACTGTACATACTCATGCTGTTTCTCCATTGAGTACATGTCTTGCCTCACATAAGCTACTATAACCGGAAGAGAAGGTAATTCTCCTTCCTTTGTTTCTAAACTGCTGTGGACAGATCCATGTTAGACTCTCACAATGTAACATCCAAGACTAGCAATTCCTGAATGAGCTATAGGAAGACGTGCATTTTCTTGTTTTGTACCCTAGTTCCCCTACCCTGGTAGTTCTAGTAAAATACTTTATTATACTTTAACACCGCCATTCCCGTTCTGATCATTTATTAACTCTGCTACTTTAAAATACAAAATACCCAACAGTTTCCTCAATTCTAATCCAGTACCCTAGCCACTCCACCATACTGGTGTATGGTACTGGTATACTGGTGTACTACACCATACCACTACACCATACTATACAGTGAGAAATTTCAAGGGTCACTCCAGAAGTAAACCACTGATAAAACTGCCCATGGAACTGCATACTATTGGGTGACAGTACTATTTTTAAGCTCCACGGTGTCTGTGCGTACAGGAGGACTATCTGGATGCTGGAGATGGAATGCTAATCTGTATGAAGCGAGCAAACAAGAAGAGCGCCACCTCGATTGGGAAGGGCTGCTTGGAGAAGCCTGAGAAATTAGGCACTAATGTCACTGACAACCCAGACCCAGGGCCAGATTCCAAGCCAAACAGGCAAGTGGTTTGGGCAGGTGGAAGAGGGCAGAAGAATGGTAAATGCTGGGAATGGTAAATTTGTACAATCTTATGCTGAAGCTCTCTTGCTGGTCTGGTTTAGCAAAGCTGATTTTAAATCCTATGTGCATGAGCTACAGTTTTGAAAGCCCTGTTGCTAAGATTGTTTTGATCTGGGCTACCCAGCAGTTCAAGCTTAGCATTTATTTTTCTTTTAGGGTTAAATTATACCATGTTTTGATGTCTTCCTGGAATCTCTGTTTAGGATAGCGGATCAGATTTTGAATGGGTTATTTTAAAATGTAACTTACCAAGAGCCTGACTTCTTTGCTGTGTACTTGTATGTTGCAGCTGACTTTAGGGTTTTTAATGCCAGTGATTAAGCAGAGGTGGCATGGCATTGCCTCCTTCTTCTGCAGAATCTTCCTTGGCAGCCTCCAACCCCAGTACCAACCCTGCTTAGTTTCCAAAGTCCAATGAGATCAAGCTACAGTACACTATTACAGATCTCCTATTTTTTTAAACTTAGGTTTGACAAAACCACTCTTGAAAATGTATTTATCTGCTAAATCTTAGAGAAGGCAAAACTGAAAGTAAAATCAAATTCAGAAAATTGGGTTTCAAAGCAGAAGGGAAATCAGGTCTGTGTCTGATTGGAGTGCTGTTTTCCCTAGGCAGCAGGAAGTACCGGAGGAGCCCAAGCCCTCCGCACCAGTCTCCAAGGCCAGCTCCCGAAGCCCTTCAGCAGCACTTGAGCCCCCCAGACAACCGCGTCCAGGTTCATTTCCATTCCACTGGATGTGGGAGAAATTCTCCATCAAGAGCCAAGCCACATATGAACACCGATCCTTCGGGAAGGCTAAGAAGAATTCCTCCAAGGTTTCCAGAAGCTCTACTTGTGAGCCCCTCAGCACGTCAGATTCCACCAGCAGGCGAGGATCCATCGACGCTAAACACAACTATTCCCTGGCTGAACATGGAACCTCAGAAGGTCCCAAAGAGCTCCGCTATAAGCATCAGAAGCGCCGCCAGCTCATGGGCCCATCTCCTGGGAGTTCTCTTTTCCCTCTGTACTTGAAGATGGAGGCCCGGTCTGAGGCTCGGAAGCGCCAGCTGCGCCAGGAACGCCGGCACTGGCTCCAGCTCACTCAGCAGTTACTGAGCCTTGAGGACCGGTCTCCCTGGCGTGAGAAACGTCTCTCAGCCAAGCAGCTGGAAGAGAAACTGAGAGCAGAACTTCTCTGCCTGGCCACGGAGCCTGAGGACCCCAGTCCACAAAGGGAGAAAATCAGAACCAAGACTGCCAAAGAGGAGCCAACGTTCAAACCCGCCATCAACCACAAGATCCCCAATTTCAAGAATCTGCAGAAGCGTTTCCAGGAACAACTTGAGCAAAAGAAAGATCAAGGTAGAGAGCAAGCATCAATTTGTTTAAAAAAGGAAGGTGGCGGGAGACATCAGGGCTGGCTGAGTAACTTTCAAGGAAGCCTTTTCCTATCTGCATTTATTCTAATCCCTTCAGCTCATAGAATGTCTTCTTTCTCCCTTTGGGCAACCTATGAAACAGAGCAGCCAGGCCTCTTCTCCAAATTTTACCTATTTTGCAAATTGAACTGCTAGTTTACAAGACCATCGATTGGAGCAACTGGGTCTTTGCAAGACCACAAATCCTTCACCCAGAAGCCAATCAGCAGGCACCTAGTTTAGAATTTAAAGAAAAAAGGTTAGAATAATGAACACTCTGCAATAGCATTACATTGTTTAATAAGCTGATTTAAAAACATATACTCCACTTCCTCCCTTTATTCAAATATAAAAATATAGAACACCTTAAATAGGATAATTGTAATCATGCTTCTAACATGATTTTGTGGATGTTGTCAAAGTGAATGAGTATAATAAAATCTACATCTCGGGTTCCTTGGTTTTCCTTGGGGGAGCCTTAGCCTTTCCTCCAGATTTGGGAACTTCTGAAGATGTTGGCGGCCCCAACCTCTGTCCCTTATTAATATCTACATTTTTCTGTCCTGCCCAGCAAAGCTCACCATCTGTAAGCCTTTCCGCCTTACCTCCACTGGCAGCTCCCAAACATTCTCTGGGGAAGAGGAGAAGCAGGATCAGGAAGACCCTTTTTATGAGATTGGCAACCTCTGGGGAGATAACTGGAGGGCCCAGTCTTGCCCAGACTTTGGCCCTTCTAGCGTTCATCCAGTGATGCACACTAAGACCTCTGATAAGCGGCAGGAAGCCAACAGGTAAGCATAACGTGCTTCAGACTTACCTAGTAAGGATTAATGTATCATGTTATGATATTCCTTGTTTTATTCCTTTCCACAGTCTTGTAAGGAACACTGAAAATCTGTGGTGCAGGAAGTTGAAATCCCATTCCCCTCCCCCCCATGGCTGAGCAGGTGCAAGCCCAGGCCCAGTTCTGCTGCAGTAACAGTGGTGTCTGGGAGCCGCTCCAAGCAGCTCCTACAACCTGCTGCTACTGCAGCTAGGCCTTAAGAGGCTTCCAGTGTTCACTGCTGCAGCTGGACCACAAGTGGCTCCTGGTGTTTGCTACCATAGTTGGGCCCAGAGCAGCTCCTGGAGTCCACCACTGGGCTAGCCACACCTCCCAGCCCCTGCCTCAGAAGCAAGGTAAGTGTGTTGTCTGCCCATGCATAAACTTGGGGTAGTCCCATAAGTTTGCAGGAAAATTTGTTTAGCATCCATGTGGCCTCAATTTGCAGATTAAGGTATCTGCACATGGGGACCAAACATTAGATATACAGACAGCAATTTATCATAGCAATTTTTAAAAAGCGTTTTTTGGGGGGGAGAGTCTGAGGGAAGGAAAGTGTGGGTAAAAACCACTAGGTCAATGGCTGAGGCAAGGGCAGGGGAGTAGATTGATGCCCCCCCCCCAGGAAGATCGGCCACCATTTTTTGGAACAGCTTTAATGATGGCCAGCATGATCGATCCCTTTGGGCAGGCATACCGGTATGGGATGGGTTCTATTTAACGTCGTGCAGTGTTGTATTTTTATGTGTTTTAATGGGGGGGGGGTTAATTGGGATTTTATGTATGGGGACTATCTGTAACCTGCCACAGGCTGGCTTGCTGGGAATGGCAGGCAATAAATCCAATATAGTAATAATATAAATAATAAAGTTGCAGGATACCCTTTTGGCGAGAAGGGGTGCTCTGTGTTTGCCCAAATGCATGAAACTCCTTGCAATTTTTCACCCTCCTCTTCCAGCCCTACCCTGATGAGAACACTGCCTTGGGAATAGGCCTGTCTTCCAGCCATGGTATCTGCCTGCTCCTTATTTTATTGTGAATGTAGCTGCGATTCACAAATTTATCCCCAACCAGCCTCCACGATTCAATCGCTCTTCCAGCCTGACCACCAACCTTCCTGCCTACCTGCCCTTGCCTCACGCTTGAAACCTGTGTGCTGGTCTCTTTGGCAGACTGCTCCTGCTAGAATGGGAACGGCGGGAACGGCAGGAGAAGCGGCGAGCCGAACTGCGCAGGATCAAGGAGCAGCAAGTGCAGCGGGAAGTGGCCAAATGCCTGGCAGGTTACCGGAGCACAGGCCACTGTGCCTTGTCAGTCGAAAAAAGGCGAGAGCAACTCCGGTAGGCTACCATGACTCACCTCTGCTTGGTTTGCCTGTGGTCTCGAGCTCTGTTTCCTGGCACGTGATCAACTAGTTTTTGAGGCAAGAGAGGTGGTTTGCCATTGCCTCCTTTTAGGTAGTGTCTCAGGTCTTCCTTTGTTGTCTCCCATCCAAGCGCTAAACATGGATGACCCTGCTTAGCTTTCAAGATCCAACAAGATTGAGCTAGCCTGGGTTAGGTCAGGGCATGATATTGTGGCATAGCCTTTAAAATAAAGCTGGCCTTCTGGGGTGGAGGAAGTTGGAGGGGTGGAAAGAAATAAGACAAAGATCTCTAACGACATTTCCTTCTCGTTGCTGAACAGGAGGCAGGAGAAGCAGCGCATGGAGGAATACTCCTTACAGCTGCAAGAGATGCAGGACCGTGTGGAGAGCAGGCCTTACCTCTTCGAGAGGGTCATGCAGGTGAAAGGGGAAGGGGGAAGTTCTACTTCATACCAACCTGGGTAGCATGAATCAGTTACCCACATTCCTTCAGTCAGGTTACTAAAGGAGAGCCCCCCACTCCAAGTACAGATGAAAATGTGTACAAGGACTGAGTTGAACCATTTGTAGATTTATTTATACACTGCAGTCATTGGACATGGCACTGGACTTCATAAGCACAGAGGCAAGTCTCGTAGAAATTAAAGTTTGCCAATGGAAAGAGAGCAAAGAGGAAAGGCAACGAGGAATGGATTTATTGTTGACATTGACTCACAACAGCTCTCCAGTACCTCCTTTAAATGAAGATACCAGGGACTGAATCTAAGATCGTCTCACATGGGAATGCATGTATGCTACTGAGCCATGCTCCCTCTTCCAAATTAATCTGAAACAAATGTGATTTGAAAAGGTTTCAGCCTGCCCACAGATTATCAGGAAGGTAGCAAGGTTCTTAAAAGCTTTTCTGAGCAGATGAACACACACAAGAAGCTTCCTCACACCGAATCAGACCTTTGGTCAATCAAGGTCAGTGTCATCTACTCAGAGTGGCAGCAGCTCTCCAGGGTCTCAGACTACAGACTTTCACAAAACATGCTGCCTGGTTCTTTGGACCGGAGGTGCCAGCAGTTGAACCGGGGTCCTTCTGCATGCAAAGCAGGAGCTCTTCCATGGAGCCACAGCCCTTCTCTCCTTGAAGTAAGAACAGTCAGGACTAGTTCACTTAAAAGAAAACGGGTCCTTGCATTCCCCAAAGAGCCAGGTAGCTGGAACACACACAGAAATGGGGTGCCTGCTTATTCCCTTCCACAAAGAGCCTCACTTCATAGACATAGGCTGTTTCCACATAGCTGTGGCTCTCAAATAGGGTCAGGCTTTTTCTCAGCATACCCACAATTATCTACAAGCAGCATGGGGCAAGAACCAACTAAATAGCCTATGCTAAAAAGCCTTCTATTATCCTCTAATGTCCAACCGATCCAGCATCTGATATCCAACAGATTCAGCCAAATGGCACTTCAGTATCCCAAATGGAGATGAATGCAGTCATTTCTATTCCTATCAACTATGGGGCAGTCTCCCTTTGTGCTGCCTGCCATTTGAACATCCACTCAAAGTGTCTCCTCTCCCTCAGGCCAACGCCCGTCAGGCTGTGGAGCGGCGTTTTTCCCAGGTTCTGACTGCTCTGGGCATCGATGAAGAGATGCTGTGGAAGCACGCTGTCCGGCAGGCTGCTAGGAAATGCTCTTCCAAGGCCACGTAAGGCTCTGGGGAACTGGGGGAGTGGGGCAAGGCCTTCTTCTCCTTGAGGTTTTTCAGCCCGAACTGTGCATTCCCCCAAAACCAAGCAGGTGAGCCAATGAGCTGTACGTTGTATTTTCACAGTGGGGCAAGTAGAATCACCTGGGGCCATTTTCAGTCCAGAAAATGGCACAAGCTAAAGGTGTCAATCTTCAGTCTCCGTGCATTATGGTCCCAGTCTGAATCAGGTTGTGCAGGTCTGGGAAATGCAGGACTTTAGAACGTGCCTCTCCATGCAACCTGGGAGCATCCCCATGGAAAACTTAAGATTTAGTTAGGCCCTTTGGAGGCAGCAAAAATGCTTTCTCTATTCCTGGTCTTTTCTCTTTTTTGTGGCAAGGTAGCACTGTACTGCTGGACTGCTGCTGGGATGGGAACTCGTGAAATGAGGGCACACCCTTTGCTTCTGCCTGGAAGAGCTTTGGTTTCACCGACCAACTGTGTTGCATTTCAGGTATAATAGAGCAGAGTCTCCTGATGACTTCTCAGAGCAAACCTGACAGATAGCAGAGAAAGAGAGAGAAGATCACCACGGACAGCCATTGAACCCCAGTCTTGCAGTCATGGAACATGTAAAAATAAAGTTAGCTTTGGAAAGCAGAGCAGCCTTTGCCTTGGTACTGTGACTACTCTGAGCAGGTGGGAAAAGGGAAGCTACAAATGGTGCCGGGTGAAAGGAAGAAATTCTTCTGAGCTTTTTACACAGATTCTACATCATTATTGAGGCAGGAAGGGATATTGTGGAATGCAACCATGCCTGCGGGCACATTTCTCTGGCTTGAAGACCCAGCAAGAGCCCAGGATGGTTCACATCGCATTTTCTGGCCTCTTCTGTGTATAGTGTTTACTGTGTATGTGCCACCTTATAGCTCTTTTTTACCCACCCCAATTTTAAAGGTCAGTCTCCTTTTTTGATACAAGGGACGCACACAAACCCCAAAAATGAGATCCACTCTTGTTTGGAAAGGCACAAATATCTGTCCATTCCCAATGGTACACAGCATCCTGTCTTGGTTATTCTTTGGCGAGGTGGAGGTCGAGATCTTATTTTTATTCAGGCTGCTTCTTATGCAATAAGGACCCCTTGCCACAGAGCAAGCTGCAGGTTTGGGGGTGGTGGGGGGGAGAAGATGTAAGTTTGTGGGTCATACTTGGGTCCTAGCCTGATAGGTAATGTTGTCAACCTCTAGGTAGCACCTGGAGATCTCCTGGGATTGTGTCTGATCTCCAGACTAGAGATCAGTTCCCCTGGGCAAACCCCTCCATTCCCCAAGGTCCAAACTCCTCCCCCTAATCTCCAAGAATATCCCAATGTAGTAGAAATGGCAGCCCTAGTTAGTTGGGAGTTCCCAGTGCAGCAACACTGGAACACTGTGCTGAGCAGTTTATTTTACTCCCGGAGCTTGTTTTGAATACACAGCCCAACTATGGAGCACACAAGGTGATAATAAAGTTGGGAGTACCTGTGAAAATCTACTGTAACCAGAAATTTCGTGGTGTAATGGCTCACAGGCTCCACTGGGAGGCAGTGTGAGTCAATGCAAGGCTACCAAAAAAGGACAAAATAATAGAATGAAATTGAATCTGCTTTCCAAAGCAGTGGTTTGCTCCAGGGGAACTGCTCTCTGTAGCTGGAAAATCAGTTGTGATTCTGGTAGGATGCCAGGCCCTGCCCAGAGGTTGGCAACCTTAAAAGCATAGCTAGGATTAGAGGGAAGAGGGTGGGAAAAGGTATCAGGGTATGTGCAATGAGGATTGGTCTCCCTGGCCAGGTGGCTTTGTTGCCCGTCCCTGCAATGCCACCTATGCCTATTCCTCTGCATACATGGACATCACATCCTCCATCTGCATCTGCCGTAGACACACAATGGGTGGGTGGGCTTGCCTTACTGTAAGCTACCTGAAAGACATTAACTACTCTTCTGTGACCTACCTAGGGTTGCCAACACCAGCTTGATAAATTCCTGGAGAGGGCAGAGCTAGCAGTCAGCTCCTGAGATAATTCTTCCTCCTTCTCCCGCTCCTCCAAATACATAGTGCAGGGGGTTGGACTAGATGACCCATGAGGTCCCTTCCAACTATTTGATTCTATGATTCTATGATTTGGGGATCTCTAGACAAGGTAGAGTATAAGGGAGGGAGAGAGCTAAAGTTGCCAAGTCCTCCTTGGCCACCAGCAGGGGCTGGGGATATGGTTGCCACTTGCCATCTCCAGGTTAGGAAACTCCCAGAGATTTGGAAGCCTGGACAAAACAGGGATCTCAGTGGAGTATTTAGTGTCAGATTTCACTAGACTCTATGGAATACCATAGAGTCTGTCCTCTGAAGCTGCCATTTCCTCCTGGGGCACTATCTCTGCAGTCTAGAGATGAGATAGGAGCTTACAGGCCTCTGACCGAAGATTTCAAGCAGCTCGATGAACATAAATAAAAGGAATAAAAATGAGGCATTATGGTGTTTGGGAAATGAGCGAGAACGGAAGGTGGAGGAGAACTGGAGAACTCTCCAATGTCAAAGACTTTATAACATTCAGTATTCTGGATTATCTGTATTAGAGTTACTACTTCTAAGCCAATTATAAGACAAGAATAGCCCTGGCTGATCATCTAGTCCACTATCCTGGCTCATACAGTGGCCAGCCAGCTACTCCTGATCAGGGGTAGTCAACCTGTGGTCCTCCAGATGTTCATGGACTACAATTCCCATGAGCCCCTGCCAGGGTTCCTCATCCTGCAGAAGTGACATCATTGCACCAATCCCCTCACACACCAGAAGGCCCCGCCCCCCCCATTTCCCACTGGTTGCCAAACCTAGCGATAATAGTTTGAATTTTCCCAGTCCCACCCACATGGCAGCTAATTTACCCATAATGCCCATTTCCTTCCCTTGCCACAGAGGGCTTTGTATGTTTTCAGCAGCAGCCAGTTACCACCCTTTTTCACCCCTAGTGTTTCTGGATTAGGTGACTGGATTCTATAACTATGTGTAACAGTTCTTTGAATTACCAGTTTTCCTTTATTCTTTAAAGTAACTATTTGGCATCTTTCATTGTGGAGTTAAATTGCCAGGCCTATTGTTGGGAATATTGGGGGGGGGCTTGGGGGGGGGGCTTGGGGGGGGCAGTGCAGCATCACAGGGTGGTGTCACCCAGAAGTTGCATCACTGGATAGTGTAGGAATTCTCCAGATCCTTATGGTAAAGACTGAGGGAATTTGTAGACTGCCCCAGCAACTAGAAGTGATGTCATTGTGTCCACAATGTTACCCCCCCCACACACACACACACCCCAATACTGGCTCAAGCTGGAGGTGTCAGGTCCCAGCAGGAGAACCTGTCTTGTCAGGGCAGCACCAGTCAGGAAAAAGCAAGGTCAGAGAAAGCTGAGTGAAAAGCCAAGAGGATCGATGCAGTTAGGTGCGGCAATCCAAGAATCAAAGACCAACAGGTCCGAAGTCAGAAGTTCTAGGAGTTAAGTCAGGCAGGAGTCCAGCAAGGTGAATGGCAGCAAGTACTTTGCAGGTTGCATCCACATCTGTCTGACATCCCAGCCAACATTAGATAATTCTTTGCGCCAACGCTAGCTCTCACCCTGAGAAGACTCATCTATCTCAAGCAGGCAGTGACGGGCCAGTAACCATGCTCTGTGCCTTTTAGTCTGCAGCTCACTTCTGCTGCCTGTGTTGTTTTGCAGATCTCTCTGGTGAGCTGACAGACTGAGGAGCTTCAACTGGACAGCCAAGACAGGCTGTAAGGCTGAAGTGCTTCAGCAGGCATTTCCAGCTGCAAATCTTGCACGGGTTCTCCTTCCAGCTCATCCTGTTGGGATTCTGCCACTGCTGCACTCCCACTCCTCAGTTCTTCTTCCGAGGAGTCCCCACTGACCTGAGGCTGGGCCATGAAACCCCCACCATTTTAATGCCATGGCAAGAGCCAGCAGGGATTGGAGGCAGCCTGGCAAACCTATGGCAGACATACGAGGATAAAGTGATGTCCCTGTCACGGAAGAGCTGGAGTCAGCATGGTGCAGTGTCGGGGTAGTCAACCTGTGGTCCTCCAGATGTTCATGGACTACAATTCCCATGAGCCCCTACCAGCAAACGTAGTCCATGGACATCTGGAGGGCCACAAGTTGACTACCTCTGGTGTAGTGGTTAAGAGTGGCAGTATCTAATCTAGAAAGCCAGGTTTGATTTCCCGCTTCTCCGCATGCGGCCATATGGGTGCTTTGAGGCCCCTTTGAGTAGTGAAAAGTTGGGTATAAAAACCAATTATTCTAGAGACTTTTTTAAAAGTTGGGAGTTCAGAGAACCTTCTATGCATATTGTTTTCACATTATATTAATGGAATGGCATTCAATTGCTTTCTTGAAACTGAAAAAGGCCTGTAGGAGAAGGGGTGGGCAAACTCTGCGGAGACCTGCTAGGTAGTCTCCCACCCACCCCCACCCCCAGCCTGGGGGTGCCCAAGTCTGTGGATGCTCTCCCAAGTCACCTTGGGATCTGGGTCAGCTCATAAGGCTCCACGGTCCTGGGCCTATTCTGCACACAATAGATAATGCACTTTCAATGCACTTTAGAAGTAGATTTTCCTGTTCCACATGTGTTTCCTATGTGTGCAGAATGGCCCCTGGTCCCATTCGTGGCCGCCATCTTGGTTTTCGGCGTGCCACGGCTTTGACTTTCAGTGGGCAGGTTTCTCTCCTCCCCCCCCCAACAGCTCTGGTTCTTTGTCCCCAGATGCCCTCTTGCCTCTGTACTGTATTGGCAGCTGTAGCAGCATTGGGGAAATAATGCTTTCCTATTTCCTGCCATCCTACCTCAACTGGGCACAGATAGTGGCATCACAAAGACATAGGAGATTCTGATTTGGAAGGCTAGTGTCTTCTGCGTTCCAGGACTCCAACAGCTCTGTTGGGCAAAAAGGCTTTGGCTGGGGGTCAAGTATATGTCTGGAGGACCACAGTGAGAGACAAAGCCATGGATTACCTAACAGTACCCGTGATACCTTCTACATCCACTGCAATGGAAAAACCTTTGGCTAAAGAAGAGCCACAGACTCAGGCCGCAGCTAGTGGGGTCATGAGCCATACATCAGCTTTCGGCATGCCTGCCCAGGCCACATCGACTGTGATGTCCATCACCTCAGGGTTGTCTACCCCAACCAGGAGGAGGTACAGCAGAACATTTCCATCAAAGAGATGGAGCAAGCATTCTGCACATCGTTCCAACTTGCACAAAATCAAACACGAAGGTGGGACTTTTGAATCCTTTGGGGTGAGGCAATAGGACTGCCAGTTCTGGGTTGGAAAAAATCTGGAGACTTTGGGGGGGGGGGTTAAAGCCTGCAAAAGGTATGGTTTGGGGATGAGAGGAACTTCAATGGGGTATAATGCCATACAGTCACCTTCTAAGTGGCCGTTTTCTCCAGGGGAACTGATCTCTGTTATCTGGACAAGATATAATTCTGAGGGATCTCCAGGTCGCACCTAGAGGCTGCCATCCTTGCAAGGCAAAGAGCTTCCCATCTCCTAGGTTTCTACATCACTGCCCTTTTCCAGAGCAGTGGAAAATTTTTAGATCTGTTTCCTCCCAAGCCGACATGCACCCAATTTGGACTGTGTTTACTTGGGAGTCCCAAATGAGCACGGGAATGCAACGTGAGATGATCTATGTTGTAATTTATTTATTTGTTTTATTTGTTTGTTTATTCTATCTGTGGCTTCTGGCCACCACAAGTTCTTCAAGAAGAAGAAGAAGAGTTGGCTCTTATATGCCGTTTTTCCCTACCCGAAGGAGGCTCAAAGCAGCTTACAATCGCCTTCCCATTCTTCTCCCCACAACAGACACCCTGTGGGGTGGGTGAGGCTGAGAGAGTCCGGTCAGAACAGTTTTATCAGTGCTGTGGCGAGCCCAAGGTCACCCAGCTGGTTGCATGTGGGGGAGTGCAGAATCAAACCTGGTATGCCAGATTAGAAGTCCGCACTCCTAACCACTACACCAAACTGGCTTGAGAAGTGGTGGGGTAGAAATCGAATAATACATAAATAAAAGTGGATTCCAAAATATAAAGAACAATGCAAGCAAATAGTATAAGTCATCTAATGAACTGTACAATATTACTATGATCACAAACAAAAACTTTGTAAGATGTAAGGGTGTCAGTTAGGGCTGCCAAGCTAGAAAACTCCTGTAGGTTTATATTTGTTTGTTTGTTTATATTTTGACTTATATATCATTGCTCTCGGTATATAAGTCAAAATATAAACAAACAAACAAACAAATATAAACCTACAGGAGTTTTCTAGCTTGGCAGCCCTAACTGACACCCTTACATATTTTGACTTATATACCGTTGCTCTCATGAGCCTCTTGTGGCGCAGAGTGGTAAGGCAACAGAAATGCTGTCTGAAGCTGTCAGCCCATGAGGTTGGGAGTTCGATCCCAGCAGCCGGCTCAAGGCTGACTCAGCCTTCCATCCTTCCGAGGTCGGTAAAATGAGTACCCAGCTTGCTGGGGGGTAAACGGTAATGACTGGGGAAGGCACTGGCAAACCCCGTATTGAGTCTGCCATGAAAACGCTGGAGGGCATCACCCCAAGGGTCAGACATGACTCAGTGCTTGCACAGGGGATACCTTTACCTTTACCGTTGCTCTCAAAGACTCGCAGCGGTTTACAATAAAAGAATAAAATCAAAGAAGAATAAAACTACCCAACCCACAAAATCCTCAATACATTAAAAGATGGCTGTTCTCTGGTGTTAATACCATATCTCTCTTCCCTTGCTCAGCAGTTCTTTCCTTAGGAGCGAGGTTCTAATTCTAGGAGTAAGTCCAACCTTGAAGGCATGCATGTTCTGCAGGTGGTCTCTGTAATTGGAGACAAGATATAATTCCATTGGATCCCCAGGTGCCACCTGGTGGCTGCCATATTCATGGCCAGGTTGCCTGCTATGGTGGGCAACCTCCCCCCCCCCAAAAAAATGGGGGGAACCAGCATCAACCTGCCATTTCCTCCATGAGATAGCCCAGGCAAGCCCGATCCCGTCAGATCTTGGAAGCTAAGCCGGGTCGGCCTCGGATAGTACTTGGAAGGGTGACCTCCAAGGAATACCAGGATCATGACGCAGGGGCAGGCAATGGCTAACCACCTCCGAACATCTCTTACCTGGCAGCCAGGCAATCTTAGGTTTTCCTGGCTATATTACACACAAGCCATATGGTCGATAGGTATATAAGTAAAATAATACTACAGATCAAACTGATAGCAAAAGATCAGCTAGAGGGAAAAACTGGCCATCTTACTTGTTCCATGCTTCTTTCTTTGCAAGCAAAAAATACTATTGTCATGCTACGTCACTTACGTATAATGCCATTTTCCCGGCAGGCAGATTCTTGCATGCTTGGCGTCAGCACAAAAGCCTGTTTCATTGGGTTTAGGGTGTTTGAAACCAGGTATTTGGCCAGGATTTGTTGTTGTTGTTAGGTGCAAAGACGTGTCCGACCCATCGCGACCCCATGGACAATGATCCTCCAGGCCTTCCTGTCCTCTACCATTCCCCGGAGTCCATTTAAGCTCGCACCGACTGCTTCAGTGACTCCATCCAGCCACCTCATTCTCTGTCGTCCCCTTCTTCTTTTGCCCTCAATCGCTCCCAGCATTAGGCTCTTCTCCAGGGAGTCCTTCCTTCTCATGAGGTGGCCAAAGTATTTGAGTTTCATCTTCAGGATCTGGCCTTCTAAGGAGCAGTCAGGGCTGATCTCCTCTAGGACTGACCGGTTTGTTCGCCTTGCAGTCCAAGGGACTCGCAAGAGTCTTCCCCAGCACCAGAGTTCAAAAGCCTCAATTCTTTGACGCTCGGCCTTCCTTATGGTCCAACTTTCACAGGCCAGGCTTAGGCTTGCCAAATTTCAAGCATCCTCAACACTTCTGCTTTGTCTAGTGGTTTGATTTGTAGACATTGGCAGGTGAGAATGCTTATCGCTGAATCAGAAAAGCCTCACTTTTTGACTTTTATATGTCACGAAGATACTGTCAAAGGCAGGGGTAGTCAACCTGTGGTCCTCCAGATGTTCATGGACTACAATAACCATGAGCCCCTGCATGAAAACGCTGGCAGGGGCTCATGGGAATTTTAGTCCATGAACATCAGAAGGACCACAGGTTGACTACCCCTGGTCAAAGGCACAGCAGCACATCTGGTGGTGGGGGGGTTGTCCTGACTCCTGGGCAGGAATGAACTGCACCTAAGAGAATAATCATGTGTGTTTAGGGAAGCCACACAAGCGCCGTGGCCGCAAGCGGAAACGCCACCAACGTTCTCTGAAGGAGTCGTTCGGTTACATATGGGCCAAGGTCAAGCCGCATCTCATCTTCCTGCGCAAGATCATCCAAGACTTGACCCAGTCTTTCCTGTTTGACCTGTTCATCTTTACTGTTGTCGGGATCAACACGATTTTGCTGGTTGCTCAAACTTTCGCTGTGGTAGAAATCCGGGGAGGTAAGGCAAATTCCTAAAACTCAAGCATAATGACTCTACCATTTTCTCCTCTCTGGGACCATGACGCAAGATATTCACAAGAAAGTATCTTGCTGGTTTTCAAGTATGCCGCCTCATCTGTAAACCGCTCCGCGGTAATATGTAAACCGCTCTGCAGTAATAAATAAAAGGCTAAGGGCAAGTTGGGAGGAATTAGGACGGGCGCTGTCCGGGATAAAAACTCAGAGGGGCGAATCAGGAGCCGCAAAGCGGCTCCTGATTCGCCTCTCCGACTGTCACTCCTGGGCCAAGCAGGAAATGGTGAGGTGTGCAAAGCCCCCATGGCAGGGACAGTTGGCCTGTTGATCTGTTCCCTATAGATATTCCACAGGAGGGAACAACCACCCCATACATAGACGGCATAGCACACGTGCTGAGTCCATAGCAATTCCAACAGCCTCCCCCTACAATGCAGCAGTGCCCCACGACATCCCTCTGAGTGGCACACACAGGCTCAGCCCATCAGCACCTGCCAATTTGGCCACTGCTCTGCAATGCCACTCAGCCCCCCTCCCCCAAAAGCTAGCCGGCAAGAAGGAAAGACCAAGGGCCAATGCAACCACTATTTTAGAGGTGAATTCAATCAGTACAAAAGTGTCAAGGCCATCTTGGTGTAGTGGTTAGGACTGCAGACTTCTAATCTGGTGAGCCAGGTCTGATTCCCTGCTCCTCCCCCACATGCAGACAGCTGGGTGACCTTGGGCTTGCTACAGCACTGATAAAGTTGTTCTGACCGAGCAGTGATATCAGGGCTCTCTCAGCCTCACCCACCTCACAGGGTGTCTGTTGTGGGGAGAGGAAAGGGAAGGTGAATGAAAGCCACTTTGAGATTCCTTCGGGTAAAGCGACAGGGAATAACCAACTCTTCTTCTTCATATGCTGGAAAATGCAAGATCTGTAGTGTGCATGATTTAAAAGCATATGAAGAATATCTTACAGGGGGTGTTGGAAGAGATGTGTATTTAGCATAATTAGAACACAAACTTCCTAATATTTTTTCAAATAATCTCCAGCATCCTGGTCAGTTGGAGACTTCATGCTCCTTTGGGCACACTTCCTCTCTGCTTGCCTCCAGAACAAACAGAATGAAGACAACCAAACAGTTATACAGGAATCTCTCTCTCCTCTCTTTTCTTTTCATAGTTGTTTCTCTTTTCAATAAAAACTATCTTATTCTTTTTCAGCAGCTTATAGTGTGATAGGGTTAAGCTATTTTGTCACCTCCCCTCTTCCCCTTTTAAAGTACTAATACAGCTACAGGTTCTTCAAAGGGGAAGGGAGGACAAGATTGCCTAGTTCCTCTGTGCTGCAGGACCTAGCAAATTCAGTTTTAAAATGGCAACAACATCCACAAGTCCAATCTGTGGACACAGTGACATCTAGCTTGACCCTATGTCTCCACTGGAACCAATCCATTGTTCACACAAGTTTTTCTTCTGCCCCTTCCCCAAAAGACATTACATAATGTTACAGCAGCAAACAGAAACCAATAGTCTGACAACCTTCTTGACGCTACTAGTATTTGTTTCCAGACAGATGTCTTTGTGGAGGAAAATGGCCTTGCGATTGAGGTTGTTTTCCGTCTCTTACTCCCTCTAGAATGGTTCTTTTCTGCCTTGGATGCTTTGTTCCTTTCTGTCTATGTGGTGGAGGCGATCCTCAAGATCATTGCGCTTGATGTGGAATACTTCTATGATCCATGGAATGACATTGGTGAGTATCCAGCCGATGTGGACAACCGCAGATTCAAGGCCTCCTAGATTCAAGCTATATACGGTAATTCA
Organism: Paroedura picta; assembly: GCF_049243985.1. Lineage (NCBI taxonomy): Eukaryota > Metazoa > Chordata > Lepidosauria > Squamata > Gekkonidae > Paroedura > Paroedura picta. The sequence goes on along the minus strand of NC_135369.1, from coordinate 25,037,449 downwards.
CAGATTACTCAATGACAGACACATTCCCAGGACTAGAGCATGTACATGTTTAAGGAGGGAGGGGATAACTGGGTAAAAGGTCGGCCATCTGTAGTCACCTACTCCAGGGGTGTGTCTTAGGCTTGGGGGTTTCTCATCTCCAACCGTTCCAGAAGGAAGACCACCACAACTTGTCTAGCCAGTTTGCCTTTATCTTTGTTTCATTCTTCTCCCCCGCCCCACCACCAGATTTCTTCATCATGATCATGACGGTCCTGGATTTCATGCTGCCACTGATATTCTACGGGCAAGGCAACCGGGGCAACAAGGTCACACTCTTCCGAGTCCTCAAAATCTTCAAGGGGGTCCGGGCCATCCGGGCTATCCGATTCCTCCTCACCCTCCGGTCAGCACCTGAATTTGGAACTGCAGCAGAGGCTCTGGAAAAAGAACTGGGAGATGGGTTTGGCCGTGGAGCCCTGCTTAACTCTGTGCCTACTTTTCCCCGTATAGATATCTGGAGAACTTTCAAGAAGTGACAAGCACCTTCATGCTCTCCTGCCGGTCCATCGGGGCCATCATCCTTCTCATGTTCACTTTCCTTTGTATCCTTCCAGGGAAGAGTCAGGGGGGAAGCAGGGCTATTCCATTGAATTTCCTGCCCCAGGTGACTTGTGATACTGACTCTGAGAATCCCCCGAGAATCCCTTCTATAGACTGTATCTCTCAGAATCTCACAAAGCCCACCCATGAGCCTGATGCATGAACACATGAAATTGCCTCATACTGAGCCAGACAGTCCACAAAGGTCAGTGTGGTCTGCTCTGACACACAGTGGCCATTTCCACAAGGATTATTTGCCATGGGCTTAATGCAGCTGGGGAATGGGACGGCTCTCCTGCTTCCGCACACCATCGTGGCCCAGTACAATCCATGCACTTTCTGGGATTTCCCCGGCTTTCCTCCAGTCTGTTCAGGGACTGCTAAGTCAGCTTTCCTCTTTGTTGTCCAAAGCCAGTTAGCATGATGGCGGTGGCAGAAAACCAAAAAAATTGCTGGAAGGTTGATGTCAAAACAGTGGCGTCCAGCTAAGAGCCAGTTTGGTGTAATGGCTAGGAGTGCAGACTTCTAATCTGGTGAGCTGGGTTTGATTTTGCGCTCCCCCACATGCAACCAGCTGGGTGTCCTTGGGCTGGCCACAGCACTGATAAAGCTGTTCTGACCAAGCAGTAATATCAAGGCTCTCTCAGCCTCACCTCCCTCACAGGGTGTCTGTTGTGGGGAGAGGAAACGGAAGGCAACTGTAAGCCGCTTTGAGACTCCTTCAGGTAGAGAAAAGCGGCATATAGAACCAACTCTTCTTCTAATACCAGGAAGTGACATCACATCACTTAAATGATCTTCTTGGATATGGACAAAATTCCTCCCTCCCTGCCCCCTAATGATGGCTGCCACATGTGAGTGAGAAAGTTTAGATTTTCCTGCCCACATAGCCATTTTCTATGACCTTGTCCCTGGGTAGTCATTTCCTCTCACCACCGATAGTTGCTGTTGTTTTTAAGCCACAATTGAATATTATTATATCGATGCAACATTATGACTGTGTGTATCAGGTTCCCCATGGTTTCAGGCAAATGTCTTCTACTTCACCTGCTACCTAATCCTTTTTTACTGGAGCCAGGGACTGAACTTGGGTTCTTTGGCATGCAAGGCAGGGGTTCTACCACCAAGCCACAGCAATCCTCCTAAGTGGGGAAACACTGCTGGAACTATTCTCCCATGTTCTAGTCCCATCTACATCCTCCTCTTTTATTTTATTTATTTATTTGGAGATTTATATACAGCCCCTCTCTAAAATCAAGATAGTAAAACCTTAATGATCACTGTTGCATCAGCAGAAGCAATAAGTAACTCGTAGCCAGCTGGATGTTAGAACTGGAGGACGTGAGAGGTGGGGAAGGGTCAAGCTGTATGAAGGGGGCAATTTCTTCCCATAATTGGCAGTCCCCTATCTTGATCTAGGGAGAAGGCGGCATTCCCCCCACACACACACACACATCCCGCTTTTCAGATACAGCTTGTCTATTGCAAGTCTTTTTCCTGTGTTGTCACCAAGGGGAGGTCCAGAGCACACAGGGTGTCCTGTGCTGACCAGGCAGGCAGCCTTCCTGGGAATTTCACAAGCACTAACTGTTCCAAGTCGCACCCCTCAAAAAGGGTTGCCAGCTTCAGGCTGAAAAATACATGAAGATTCTGAGGGTATAGTGTGGTGAGGGTGAGGTTTGAGGAGGGGAACTTAAATGGAGTATACTGCCACTACCTGGAGGTTGGCAACCCCACCCTCAAAGGTTGGAGACAGATAACAGTTCTCATGAGAATTGGCAGTATTTTTGAGACAGGTTTTTTCCATGCAGAAGTGAAATGTGTATTGGGGGGGGGGGAACCACCTGACCTCAATGCACACAGTAGCACACCATTTCCTGTTAAACCGTCCTGAGGCAACGGATCTGACTACACACCCTATGCAGAAAGAAAGGCACTGCCCCTTTCCAGTTTGGTGTAGAGAGCCAGTTTGGTGTAGTGGTTAGGAGTGCGGACTTCTAATCTGGCATGCCAGATTCGATTCTGCGCTCCCCCACATGCAACCAGCTGGGTGACCTTGGGCTCGCCACGGCACTGATAAAATTGTTCTGACCAAGCAGTGATATCAGGGCTCTCTCAGCCTCACCCACCTCACAGGGTGTCTGTTGTGGGGAGAGGAATGGGAAGGCGACTGTAAGCCGCTTTGAGCCTCCTTCGGGTAGGGGAAAGCGGCATATATGAACCAACTCTTCTTCTTCTTCTTCTTCTTCTTCCTTGAAATTAGCTCCTTAGCTTTACTTCCCTCCCTGCTTCCCAGTCATGTCTTCTGTGATGCTGCGCGAACTATTTGAGGAAGCTGACCCAAAGCATTTTGGGGACCTCTTCAACACCATCTTCACCCTCTTCCAGTTCTTCACCTTGGACGACTGGTCACTCATCTACCTGACGTGCTATCATAAAGGCTAGTTTATTTATTTAAAGCTTTGTATCCTGCCTTTTTAGAGCCTCTTGTGGCGCAGAGTGATAAGGCAGCCGCCTGAAAACTTTGCCCATGAGGCTGGGAGTTCAATCCCAGCAGCCGGCTCAAGGTTGACTCAGCCTTCCATCCTTCCGAGGTCGGTAAAATGAGTACCCAGCTTGCTGGGGGGTAAATGGTCATGACTGGGGAAGGCACTGGCAAACCACCCCGTATTGAGTCTGCCATGAAAACGCTAGAGGGCGTCACCCCAAGGGTCAGACATGACTCGGTGCTTGCACAGGGGATACCTTTACCTTTACCTTTACCTTATCCTGCCTTTTTTGCCCAACGGGGATACGAAATAGTTAAAATTACAATACAAGCCAGCATTAAAGATGGTACATATATGATAACCGGCAGCTAAGACAAACAAGAAGGAGGGTTAATAAGGGAAGGCCAGATGAAACAGAAGACAATAATAAAGTACAGATTAATCTTCATGAGGCTGGAATGCCACAGGTTTCGTGCTATAACTAAGCCCTTCCTGGGGCTGCCACATGTCTGGCTTTGGATGCCGTCAGCACCTGAAACAGGGCCTGTGAATATTATCATATTTATCATGTGGTAGCAGGTAGTCCTTAAGGTATTTGTGTCCCATAGGAAGAACCAGTGGTCTGCCTAGTCCAGCATCCTGTCTCACACAATGACCAAGAATTTCTTTTGGAGGAACAACAAGGCATGGAGGCCAAGGCCTTCTGTTGATGTTGCCTCCTGCAACGAGGATCCAAATGCTGGCTCCCTCTAACACTATGGCTAGAAGCCACTGATGAACCTCCCTGACTAATCCTCTTGTCTATGCCTATGGCGATCACTACATCTTCTGGCAGCAAATTCTACATTTTAATCACTCGCTGTGTATTTCCTTTTGTCTGTCTTGAATTTACTGACCATCAGCTTCACTGGATGCTCCCCAGTTGTACTATTTTAGTAGACAAAGAAAAATTTCTCTTTGACAACTCTTTCCATCCTGTGCATAATTTTATCAGCCTCTATCATGTCTCCACTTTGTTGTCTATTTCCTAAACTGAAAAGTCCCAAACCTTTAGCACTTTGAACTGGAAGCAAACTGGAAGCCAGTTCAGATAACATAACTGCAGTGACCTGCTCCAGCCAACATTCTTGTTGAAATTGAAAAGAGACGTGTGGGAGAACCATGGCTAGATGGGCAACACAATTGTGGTTGGATGCTAGGATGCTCTGGAGCTGTCCACTCATTTCCTTCCCTTTCTCCCTTCTAGGTGCCTGGTACATCATCATCTTCCTGATTTTCTACATTCTTGTGGAATACTTCTTATTCCTCAAGTAAGTCTGAACTGAGCAACCTTTCTTGTTGGAGGACTCCAGAAAGGGAGGGTGAAGAATCCTCTGCCAAAGCAGACTTAAGCCACTTTGGTGAAAGAGTGAACATGCTCCTCCCTGGGCATTATTCTCAGTCAAGTCTGAGACCTAAGGATGCTACACTGTACAAACCAACCTTTTGAGATTCTTAGGTATCATGAACAAAAAGAAAGTTTCTAATCCCTGTGGCTGCAGAGAGGGAAAGCTTGAGGCTGTATGTGCAGAACCTACTCAGTAAAATCTCAAAAGGTCCAGGAGCCTGTGGAATTTTACTGCTGAGATAATATCTACAGTGCTTTAAACATTCAAAATCAAGCCCCCCCCTTCTTTTACTTTTTTATTTCTTGGCCTTCTCTGGGTGAAATATAAGATTATAGACTGTGGAACCAACAAATCAAAGAAATTGATATATTTTCCATTATTTCTTTTTAAATATAACTTTCAATAATACTTAATATAAAATCTTTTCCCCCATTTTTGTTTCTGGTTCTTTTCTCTCTCTCTCCCCTCCCTTTGGTGTAGTTTGGTGTAGGGGTTAGGAGTGCGTACTTCTAATCTGGTGAGCTGGGTTCGATTCTGCACTCCCCCACATGCAGCCAGCTGGATGACCTTGGGCTCCCCACAGCACTGATAAAACTGTTCTGACCGAGCTGTGATATCAGGGCTCTCTCAGCCTCACCCACCTCACAGGGTGTCTGTTGTGGGGAGAGGAAAGGGAAGGCGACTGTAAGCCCCTTTGAGCCTCCTTCGGGTAGGGAAAAGCGGCATATAAGAACCAACTCTTCTTCTTCTGTCCCCTCCCATTCTGTCTTCCCCATTACTTTTTTCCTTTTTATTTCTCTCCCCTTCCCTTTCTTACTACATTTTCATTTTAATAGAAGACATAAAATGTTTTGTGATTCTGAAATGATGATTAGGAAATAAGCCATATTTTCCATTTCTTTTACTGTTATTCATACAGATTTAAAATAACATATTTCTCCATTATAACAGATATTCTCTATACTTTGATCATTTAAACAATATAAAATATGATAGCTGTAAACTCTGATATCTACATAGAAAAAGGTATATGGAAAATGTGTATAATATTTTTAGAAACAAGGGCAAAAAAAATAATGGCAACTGGAACATGTCAAAAAGATAAAAGTAAAGTAGAAGAAAGTGATGATGAAAAAACAAAAAAAAGGTGGAAAACCTATGGCGAATATTGGTATATCAAGTGCAACTATTTGAGGACAGAACTCAGAATAACATTCAGGTTATCCTGAGGAACATTCAAGAATCTGAGGGAAGAGCACAGAAAAATATTCAAGAAGCATGCTGTCAAGAACTATTGGCTGGATTGTCAGAGATTAATGGAAAACTACAAAACCAAATACAAGAAATTCTAAGCAAAAATGCATTATATATATATATCTAGAAAGATTCCCAGATTGAGAAAGCAAAACAAAGAATGTTAATCTTTGAAATCCAATGCAGATCTAATAACCTGTGTTTTGTTTGTTTGTTTGTTTGTTTGTTTATACCCCGCCTCTCTTGACTATCACCTTGAGGCGACTTACAATGATGTATGTACCGTATTTGCCGGCGTATAAGACGACCCCTCAACATTTCCACTCAAAATACAATACTATGGGCCACTATGGGCAACTATGTCTATCCCAACTGAAGTGCACCCGGCGTATAAGACGACCCCCCCCCACTGGGAGGCATGTTTTTCAGGGGGGAAAAGTAGTCTTATACGCCAGCAAATACTGTATGTATGTATGTATGCGTTTGTTTGTTTTGTTTACCACTGCTCTCGGCTAGCTGGCCAGTGGTGGTGTACAACAGTAGAAATTACAATAAAAACATATGTTACACTCTAACTGCCCTCCCAGTACCCCAATCACCGAAGTCAATGGGCCCACATCCCAGTAGACCTGGCACCTCAAGGAGTGTGCAGATGAAGGGCCGTAGATCTTCCCTGCCCTCTCCTGCAAGCAGAGGATCCACACAGTGGAAATGAAGGAAAAATTTTAAACAGCCGACAGCAAAGTTTATCTAAGAACTCAGGAGAAGAAACAGCTACATCATCAACATGGGGACAAAGTGGATAAATTTAAAATAGTATCAGTAAATATGAATGGACTGAAATTTCCTAAGAAACCTATAATTTTTTTAACCAACTTAAAAAGCAAAATGCAGAAATTTTATACCTACAGGAAACTCACATAAAGAAGAAACATACATATTTTAAATAATAAAATATTAGGTATATTCGTGCTTCAGCTGTAAGTAAAAACTGTAGAGTAGCTATTTATATGAACTGCCCATAACAAGAAATAATAGAATAATTAAGAGATCCTGAGGGAAGATATTTAATTTAAAAATGAGGCTCCTGAAAAACAAGGTGCGCATACTAACAACAATATATGTGCCATATAAAACTACAGTTAAATTCTTGAAGGCTTTTTTCCTAAGGCTATGCTAGATTTCAAGATGAAGATATAATGGTTTTTGGAGACCTGAATGGAATTTTAGATCTTAGGAAGGATGTATCTAGAAATCCTAAATGTGGGAAACTATCGAAAAATGTATTTCAGTATTTGAAAATGCTGAAATTTTATTTATTTATTTATATTTTAATTACATTTGTATACCGCCCCCCCTGAGGCTCAGGGTGGTTCACATGGAATGTAAAGTAATTGTACATCAACTTCAATTTTTCATATTGAATAGAATAGAGTAACGGCAATGGTAATGATAATAATTAATGCCTAGAGAATCAGTCCTAGAGGAGATCAGCCCGGACTGCTCCTTAGAAGGCCAGATCCTGAAGATGAAACTCAAATACTTTGGCCACCTCATGAGAAGGAAGAACTTCCTGGAGAAGAGCCTAATGCTGGGAGCGATTGAGGGCAAAAGAAGAAGGGGACGACAGAGAATGAGGTGGCTGGATGGAGACACTGAAGCAGTCGGTGCAAACTTAAATGGACTCCGAGGAATGGTAGAGGACAGGAAGGCCTGGAGGATCATTGTCCATGGGGTCGCGATGGGTCGGACACGACTTCGCACCTAACAACAACAAGAGAATCAAACATCCAAGAGACAGAGATTTCACTTTTTCCTGACATCAAACCTATCCAAGAATAGACATGTGATGTAAATCAAAAATCTAGATAAAGCAGAGATTCAATAGCAAATATTCACAGATCATAACCCTATAAAGATAGTCTGGCAGTGGAACAGAAAATCAAGAGGAAGAGGGAGACTCATTTATTACATGTTCTTTTATTACAAGACAATGTAATAAATAAGTGTAAAAAAGATAAGGAGGATTAAAAAACTAAATAATGCAGAAGGAATGTCCTCAGCTACAATTTGGGAAGTAAGTAAAGCTTAATTAGAGGACTCTTGTTAGCAGCTGCTGCCTGGAAGACAAGAGAAAAAAACAGAACAAACCAAGACAATAGAAAATATACAGAGATTGGAGCAAGACTACAAAAAAAAATTCCAACAAAGATATATTAGTAGAAATCAGACAATTAAACAAGCAATTAGATATGTTAGAAATGGAAGAATGTTAAAAAAAATTAAACAAGGGCAATTTAAACATGCAGACAAGTTTGGCAGATATTTGGTGTATTGTCAGGAAGGAAAATGAAAAAATAATAACATGTATAAAGAAAGGAGATCAAATTATATGTGCAAAAAAGATACACAAGAACAATTTTCAATACTCTATCAGGATTGTACAAAAAGAAATCTCTTTCAGAAACTGGAATAAGAGGATATTTAAAAGACACCCCAATTACAAAGCTTATGCCAGAACACAGAAAAAAATTAAATCAAACAATAACAATTCAAGAAATGTTCTAGGCAGTAAAATATATAAAAAAGGACAATGCACCAGACCTAAATGAGCTGACAGCAATGAATTACAAACATTTTGAAAAAGTTTTAATGGTACCATTACAAAAAGTTATGAATTAGATAAAAGAAGGAAAGACAATCATCAGAAAGGCCAAACTGAGAGTGAGCTATAATTTGTTAGATAATCCCTCTTTTCCTTTTGTATCCCTTTTATTTGTTAAAATCCCTCTTGTTTGTTAAAATAAAAAAATGTATTAAACAAAATCAATGTAGTTAAATGGGACTCGCTAATCTCCCGGACTAGGGAGGCCAATTTCACTGTCAAACAGAACACCAAAACATCACCTGCCTCTCTATGATGCACCCATGCCTTCCTCCTTTGCATTTCCCCCCTCCATCCAGGTATTGCAAAATAAAATCAGATCAGGCTGATTGGACAGGACTACATAGCATAGTCAGCAGATATAGTATTTCTTTCGTTCGTTCGTTCGTTCCTTCCTTCTTTCCTTCCTTCTTTCCTTCCTTGGCTTCATCCACTGGATGTGATTCTTCACTGGGCCCCAGGTGGTCAACCGATAGCAACAGAGCAAATGCTGAGACTTTTCTTTGGGGACCGGATTCCATCGTACCAGGGGACTTGCCCCATGGGGAAAGCTCCTGATGCATGTCTTTCTACACACTATGAGTTTCTGGCAGGGCTTCTGATGAAAAGCCAAACAAATCCTTCCAATCCCAATTAAGGAGACTCAGTGAATGTCTCCTCAGGCTGTAGGTTTTGGCTGCTGATAAAAACAGCAGCAGAATGAGGGATGGGCAGGACCTCACCTGTTGGGTGTGATTTAGCAAGAAGTTCTCCTGTGCCCCAGTAAATGAAAGGGAGCTGAGCAAATGTATGGAATAAATGTATGGAATGGGAAGGCGACTGTAAGCCGCTTTGAGCCTCCTTTGGGTAAGGAAAAGCGGCATATAAGAACCAGCTCTTCTTCTTCTTCTTCTTCTTCTTCTTCTTCTTCTTCTTCTTCTTCTTCTTCTTCTTCTTCTTCTTCTTCTTCTTCTTCTTCTACTGTTTTGTCTCTATGAGGCTTCCTACTTCCTGCTAATTAGAAGTTGGGTTTTACTGATTTTCTGCCATGTCGGTAATGTTTTATGTCTTTTAATGGGGTTTTAATGGGGATTTTAAGATACTGTAACAAATTGGATAACAACAACAACAACAACAACAACAATAGTGTGACTGGGTCAGCATGGTGATGCCACAAAAGGGATTGAATTTTTGAATGAGAGGCAGAGACACATTCTGCTGGGAAAAGAGGGGGTTGACTTTCTCCTTCATCCCTCCAGTTGACACGTCTTCTGCTCTCTCTCTCTCTCTTCTGAAGCCTGGTGATTGCCGTCCTCGTGGATAATTTCCAGATGGCCCTGCTTAAGCGCCAGGAACTCAAGAAACAGAAGGTCAGGCATATACAACCTGAGGGTGGGGGGAAGGAAAATCAACTCTGTGTGGGTTGCCAGCACCAGACCCAGAAGAAGATTCCCAGCTTTTGGGGCCCTTGGACAAAGCATGTTATTCCATACCTCAGCACCATGAACACCATCTCCCTTTGTGCACATACAAATCAAATACCTAATTTCAACATTCTTTCTATACTTAATTCCTTTTCCTGTAGCTCATATCATTGTTTCTTTGTTTCCCAGTAGACATCTTTTTTGGGTCAACAGTTCCAGTTCTTTGTCAGCTACAGCAGGGGTAGTCAACCTGTGGTCCTCCAGATGTTCATGGACTACAATTCCCATGAGCCCCTGCCAGCGTTTGCTGGCAGGGGCTCATGTGAATTGTAGTCCATGGGCATCTGGAGGGACCACAGGTTGACTACCCCTGAGCTACAGGACTCTAAAGCAGCAAACTCTCCCTTCATACCTCACTACATAATTTACAAGACCATTCAGACTGGAAAACCAATGACACTTTTACAAAGCATAGTAAAAAAAGTTATTAAATGCTTTCCACAATGTGTTGGGTAGAAAAAGTTGACAAAGAGAAAATGTTCTGCCTCTTCCACAATATTAGAACCCGAGGGCATTCAATCAAACTGATGGGCAGTAAATTCAGGATGGACAAAAAGAAATACCTCTTTCATGGAGAAATATTAAAATGTAGTATTCACTCCCAGAGGATTTCAAAGCACTAGTATTTGCCTTCACTTCCACCATGAATTCCTGTTAGGTTCTTTTAGGTTCTGCATTTCACCGCACTTTCATTGCACACATGTATCGGGAGGTTTTCCCCCCATTCTGCATTGATTCTCCTTTGTTCAGTCCCACCTATCCCCTTGCACTGGAGACACTGCTGTTTACCTCCTTCCTTATTCCCCTTTCAAGTCAATACTAGCAGGGAACTAAACCTCATGCAATTCCTTTTAAACTTTATCCGTCATTAAAAAATATTTAATCCAGCAATCCAAAACGAGTCTCATCTTGCTAGACTCATACTGCTTGTCAAAAAATATATTTAAAACAAGGGGGGAAAGGAGGGAAGATGGCAGAAAGTGCAGAGTAGGTGGAATGACCTCGGTGTGGGGGTGATCTTCCAGTGGCAGCAAAAGAGCAGGGGGGGGGGGAATCCAAGGAAATCTGTATGCTTTTTAATTACCTTCAGTTTAGAAGTGAAATAAGGGAAAAGTCAACACAAAAGCACTCTCAGAAAACCCGGGGAAGCAGTGACCAGAAAGTGAACTGAGTGATGAAGGGAGGAAAATAAGTGCAGAATGACAAAGAAAACCTGATGGACATTCATGGGGAAAGCACTCATGCCATAGATTCATGGAGGATAAATGGCTACTAGCCTTGGTGACTGAGGCGAACTTCCAAATTCAGAGGCACTAATCCTCTGAAAAGAGCCTCTTGTGGCGCAGAGTGGTAAGGCAGCAGATATGCAGTCTGAAAACTTTGCCCATGAGGCTGGGAGTTCGATCCCAGCAGCCGGCTCAAGGTTGACTCAGCCTTCCATCCTTCCGAGGTCGGTAAAATGAGTACCCAGCTTGCTGGGGGGTAAATGGTCATGACTGGGGAAGGCACTGGCAAACCACCCCTTATTGAGTCTGCCATGAAAACGCTAGAGGGCGTCACCCCAAGGGTCAGACATGACCCGGTGCTTGCACAGGGGATACCTTTACCTTTACTTTTAATCCTCTGAATCCCAGGAGGCAACATAAGAGGATGGCCTTGGCCTTTATGCCCGGTTGTTGGCTGTCCATAGTAACTAGTTAGCCACTGTGTGAGACAAGATGTCAGACTAGATGGACTACTGGCCTGATCTAGCAGGGTTCTTCTTATGTTTTACCCTCTTGGAAGGCAACTGTGTCCCCTCCCTCGTGAAACTCAATCTGGCTTCAGGGAGGCTGTACTGGATGCACCTGAAACTTACTTGCCAGATGCTGCTTCAGCCAGTAGGTCTGGATGTTGTGGCTTTGAAACAGCAAAAGCTACCACCCTCCACCCCCTCCCCCCTCCCCGCATCACTATGCAGTGCACAGGAGTCATTGCAGATATACACACTATCAAGTTCCTGCTTGGAATTTACTTTGTTTAAAACATTTGTATGACACTTTCCCACCCAAATCAAGTCTCCAAAGCAGTAAACATCAAAGCATTAAAAAGTTTCAATAATAAAACAGCATTTAAAATATATATAGAAGAATTCAATTTAAAAAAATCAGCACACAAATACATTCAACACCAAAAGCAAAAGAAAGACCATTAATAAGTATTGGGGGTCTGCCAAACAAAACACCAAAGTTTTCACTCGCTGGTAAAAGACAATAGAGACTGAAATCTCCAGGGGACCAAAGTTTTGCTGCCCCAGTTCAAAAGGCCCTTCCTTGGGTTGCCGCCCATCTAGCCACAGTAATCCTGCTCCTTCTTATGCATCCTGTTTTCCATTGGAAGCTGAATTCCTTGTTGCTCTTTCTCCCCTTCCCATTTTACAGAAGCTCTTTCAAACGGTGGAGACCAGCACAGAAGAAGTTCCTCATGACAAGGGAGAAGGTGAATGGGGGTTCTAGGAAGGGGAGAAGTACAATTGATCCTGAGGTCTGCACCAGGACTTCGTGCTAAGCATATCAGAACAGTATAGCCAAGAGGTTTCTCTGAGCCAGGCTTTCTAAACCAGGGTTTCTTGATGGCCCTGGAAGGGATTCCCAAATGGGTGGGAGTTAATTTTTTATATATTTTTAAATTTTGTTAAATATACGGTCATTTTGACCCGCTCCTCCTCCTAAAATGGCCAACGATAGCCCTGGAGGGGGTAGAAAGGGGAGGGGTCCCAGATGGGCATGTCTACAGCTATGCTTCCTGACCATATCCTGCTTGGTTGCACCACTTCCAGGGTTTCTCGAAGCCTGGAGAATGTTTCAGTGTTTCTCAATGGTAAAAAAATAGTGAAAGGCTGCTCTGAGCATACACAGATTACCTCTCACCACTGAGAAAGCCTGCTGATGGGGCCTGGGCCTTTTTTTGTAGACTACTGAGCCAGCGTTCAGAATTTTTAGAGTTCTAGACTTAGCAAGGTGCCAGAGCATCTTGAGCGGCATCAGCCTCCCTTTCCCTTTGTCCGTATGCTCGAAATGTACCACTTGTTGCCAGATGGCAACATGTTTAGCTACTGAGTGAGCTGCAGCTCCCTTCTCTGCTGCTCTACATATTTCAGTCTATACACTGGTGCTCTTCTACCATTGATCTGAGGCAGGAGGGCAGAGCAGAGCTACATAGATGATTCGACAGTGTCTTAGAATGTCTTCCATGCTGGGCCCATTAGTGTCTCCTACACCAAACCCTACACCAACCACAGGAGCCAACAGAAAGCTCGGGCAGTCACCTGCGTACCAGATCTGTGGGTTTAGTCAGGACGCAGACACTTCAGCTCTAAGAGAGAACTTTTCTTAACAAGGAGGGAAACTGAACAGGAACAGGGAGAAAACATAAGCTTTACATATACATCCAACTGCTTCAGACCACACCCCCTAGATACATTATTGGCTGTTAACGCACACTTACGATTGGCTTCTACTCTGCCGATTGACTGCTTGAAACATTCTAGCGAATCACAGCTGAGGACCAAGGATCCAGGTCCTGGCACAAGTTCAGATACAAGAACTCTGTTCACTACTTTACTTACTGCAATACATGTGCTAACAATTGAACACACCACCGAAATTTTTGCCATCCTTTGGAAGAGAACTAACAACTGATAAATAGGCATCTTCCATTGGTTGACTGTGTTGTTTTATAGCTCTTATTTTGGTTCTTTTATTGGCTGCTGAACATATCTTATGTTTAATGCATGTGTGATATAATTGGACCTCTGAAGAAGGCCCTACGTAGGCCGAAATGGGTCTGTAGTTGATTTATGTAGTGCATATAACACTGTTCTTGCATTAGCCTATGGGCTGTGTATGTATGTTTTTAATTTTTAGGATTTTTAAGTCGTGCACAATAAAGCCCATATAATTTTGTCATTAATTGATGCTATACACTCAACCTATTAAGGTCCTGACTGTTTTCAGTTCGGTTTTTGTGGTTGTGGTTCCAGATTTCCACCCCCCCCCACCCCCTTTGGCTCTTAGTCCTAGATCTGAGACTGGCAAAATGAAATACATAAAGGATCTGTCTGTCTGTCTATCTATCTAGATTTTTATACCGCCCTTCCCTACGGCTCTGGGTGGTTTACATAAAACATTTTGGAACATTTACATAGAACAATATCAAAAACAATATAATAGTTTACAACACACCAACTATAACAACTAGAATAGCACTTCAACAATAACTTTGACACTCCCTCAGCAGGTTCGATCTCTCAGTCTCTCAAATACACTGGGCCCAGACTGTGTATGGCTTTAACGGTAATTATCAAAACCTTCAGCTTAATCCAGAATTGAACTGGTAGCCAGCTGAGTTCTTGGAGTACCAGCCGGATATGAGCTATCTTCATTTCGCTGAAAAGAGAAGGACTATAAACTGTCCCCAACCAAGAGGAGATTTGTTAGCTCCCCAGAGCTGAGATCTCTATTTTTATCATTCTTATTTGGGTTACTTTGCAAAGTCCCAGAAATAGTAGATGAAACTGACCAGGAGGCAATGCAACATGTGGACAAGAACTCCCCAATCTCTGCATGTCAGCTAGCCTGATTCTGCTTTGCTCTTTCTGGCAGGAAAGGAATACAAGAAGGAAGATGAAGAGGAGTTTTTCAGGCAGCTGGTCAGCGACAAATATGGCACCCTCGAATTGTCAGAGAGGTGAGGAACTTATCGATTTATTTAAACCAGAGGTAGTCAACCTGTGGTCCTCCAGATGTCAATGGACTACAATTCCCATGAGCCCCTGCCAGCATTTGCTTTGCAGGTTAACTACCCCTGATTTATTATTATTATTATTATTATTATTATTATTATTATTATTATTAAACTTTTATACTGCCGTTCCCTTAGGAACCATCCATTAGCCACCATTCTCCTTTAGGGAACTCAAGGCGGCTTACAACATAAATAAAACATTACTTCAAACACACTGCTAAAAACAACGATAAGCATCCATCCAAAATTGAAATTTAAAAGCACCAAGTAGGACTGCTAATCAAAGGCAGGAATCTTTCCCCTGTACCGTCCTTTTGGGAGTAACCCAGAGAACCAGCTGGGCCCAGACGACGTTTTATATTTCACACAAGATCACAACAGCTGCAAATTCTCTGGAGCAACTCTCCATCAAGAAGCAGCATAGGAGCCTGGTTCAGATTGGGTCTGTGGCACAGTGGAAGGCGGGGACCCTGCTCCTTCCACCTTGTATTCTCAACTGGAAATGGCCCTGGGAGAGGGGCATTATTTGCCCTATTTGGGATTGCACATGCAAGCATTCATTGCATGTGCATCCCACCAGTGGGGCAAATTAAGGCCCCAGGGCCATTTTGAGTCAGGAAAACAGTGTGTCTGGGGGACCAGGCCTCCCCCTCCCCTGTGCCCTAGTCTCAATCTGAATAGGGACCCTGCAGTGCTTTTGAACTAAATTGCCCTGTAAAATCAGAGTCCAGTAGCACCTTTAAGACCAAGAAAGATTTGTTTGTTTATTTCTTTATTTACTTGCATTTACTTGTAACAGGACTAACTTTTGCTTATATGTTCCTACTGTTATGATGGTCAGTTCTTAGTCTGATGAAGAGTGCTTGCACTCGAAAGCTCACGCCTTGAATAAATCTTTGTTGGTTTTAAAGGTGCTACTGGACTCTGATTTTATTGTGCTACTTCAGATCAGCAAGGCTACTCATTTGAATAAATTGCCCTGTGACATTCGCTTGCAAAATGTAAAGTGTTGTTTTGGCAGAATGCTTAGCCCTGTTTGTAAGTTATAAGGAATTGCATATACAATGCACATGCAATGCATACACAAGTGCATATACAATAGGGGAGTAGCTGTGGCTCAGTGACAAAGCATCTGTTTTGCATACAAGACATTGCCAGTCTGAGTAGACAGTATTAACATTGATGGCCCCATGCTCTGATACAGTATAAGAAAGCTTCATGTGTTCAATCCAGCCCTGTTCAGGTTACGATGAATGCATGTACATCCTGTGTATACATTCATACACCCATTCATAAGAAAGAATCAAATTCACTGATGAAACTCTGGACTAGGAACTGGATAAATTTAGGGGCCATTCCACACAACTTAAATTTAGCCAAAGTCTTACCTTTTGTAAACGCTATTAATTTAACGTTCCGCATGACGTCGTAAACAAACCGCCAAACTCCCGCCAAACTGGGGTGCCCAAAACTGAACACAGTACTCCAAATGAGGCCGAACCAGAGCGGAGTAAATACTAGATTATGCACATATGTGAGATTAATGGTGGCAGAAAAAGTCACACAAGCTCTCTTTTCTTTCCCTTCCAGAGAGTTTCAGCTTCTCTACAGGTATTTTCAGCTGATAACAGCTATAGAGACAAATCAGCAGCAGTTCCGGGCTCGGTCTGCCGCCTCTGACAAGATAGTAGATACTTTCTTCGAGGTGGGAGAGTATACAAAGGTTTGTAACTGCTGGAGTTTTCTGCAGTCTTTCCATCTGTTCTCAATGGAACCAAACGTTCATCTCTCATACTGTGTGCCGCATGATGAATCCAGAGAGACCAGGGAATACCCTTTCTTGGAAGGTCACTAGAACTGCTATTTGAGGTCAGCCCAAAAACTGCATCTTGACCAAGAGTTCCCTATCTTGTTGATCCTGTGGGCATTTCTGGAATGTGGAAGGTGAATAAGTGGGCATATGCCTTGATCTGGCTAGCCTTCAAATCTCGGAAATTGAGTCAGCCCTTGGTCAGTATTTGGATGGGAGGCCATCAAGAAAGTCCAGGATCGCTTCACAGAGACAGGCAGTGTTGTTTTTTTATACCCTGCTTTTCACTGCCTGAAGGAGTCCGAAAGCGGCTTACAATAGCCTCCCCTTCCCTGCAATACACACCCTGTGAAGTAGGTGAGGCTGAGAGAGCTCTGACAGGACTGCTCAGTCAGAACAGCACTACCAGGACTGTGATGAGCCAGCTGGCTGCATGTGGAGGAGTGGGGAATCAAACTTGGCTCGCCAGATTAGAAGCCGCCGCTCTTAAGCACAACACCATCCTGACTCTCTGGGGTTACCTGGTGAACTGGTTCTCTGGGGTTGCTTTGTCAACTGCAACTTGATGGCAAAACAACACACACACACAACAAAACAGTGGGCATATAATATAATAATTGTAATTAATAATAAACGCTGGCTCCTTGTTCCTTCTCATTGCAGGCAATTGAAGGAATTCAAGATGAAAGATAGAAGAGAGCTTGCAGAGGAGCTGTCGCTGGAATTTGCCTTCTGTCACAGGATTTAGATTTTTAACTGTCAAATTATGTTTGAGTTATTAAAATAACTTTGTTCATGTTGCGTTCTAACAGCATTGGCCAGTTGAAGCTGGCTATCATAGTTGGGTGCCTTGTGAAACCCCTATAGTGCTAGGGCTAAAAAGAAAAGTCAACCTTCGTGAAATGGGATGACAAAAACTCCCATCTAGGAATGCCTAGAATCTGCTCTCTGTTCTGCAGCTGTGGACTTTGGGAAAGTGGCAGGGCATCTGCTTGACATGCAGTAGGTCCCCAGTTCAATCCCTCCAGTTAAAAGTACCAGGTCATAGGTGACACGGAAGACTGAAACCCTGGACAGCCACTGCTGGTGTTAGCAGGCAGCATTTTTACTTATTTATTTTATTATTCGATTTCTATACCGCCACCTGTCCAAAGACTCATGGCAGTGTACAATAAAACCATAAAACCCCATAAATTCAACAATCCCCCCACAACACCACCAGATGGCAAAACTCCCTGACCTCCCCGTCCCAGAAACCCACCCAAGGTCGGACTCACAGGTATTAATGTGAGGACCTGATCTTGTGGAGGGGTCCAATTAAACTTACTGGCCTTGATAGACCCACAGCCTGATTCAGTATAAAGCAGTTTTATGTGTTTATTTGTTCACACTGAAATAAATTGTCAGCCTTGTGATCTTTCACAAATCCATCAAAGGATCTACTCATGAGAAAGACTAGTAAGGATCAACCGAAGTGCCCTTTTAATACTACAGTATTCTTTTTAAAAATGCGATGAAGCAGAGCCAGGACACAGTGGCACCAAAGCCGGTAGGATGGCAACAGGGGAAAGTAGTGAATGGTGGCTTGTCATCTTTCTCAGAAGGAACTTCAGCTACATCTTAAAAATCCAACAACTGAACAGATAGGATAGCATTTGGACTGCACTTGTGAAAAACCGCCAAGACACTAGAAAGATCAATGAGGTAGGAATGACTGTCATTTTCTCCTCATAAAGCGGAATGGGTTTAAAGGAACTTCAATTTTAGAATCAGGTAGGTAGCCATTTTTGCCTGAAGCAGCAGGACAAACATTGAATCCAGCGGCACCTTTTAAGACCAGCCAAGTTTTATTAAAGGTATAAAGTTTTGCGTGCCCACACACTTCCTCAGATACAATGAAATGGGAATTACCAGTCCATACGTATAAGTAGAGGTACTTATAGAATACAATAAAAAAGTTTAATAGATTCATGGGACCAAGCAGGAATAACAATCTTAGCATATGTTACCATTTGTTGGGGTATAATTCGGGGGGGGGGGGGAGGAATATAGCGAAGGAAAGAAATCTGTCAAAATTGGAGCTTAATGGGCAGAAGTGTCTTTAATTGTGAGATGCTGAGAGTCTGGGTCTCAGTTAATTACTTCTTATCTCTTCCATAGCAAAAGTCTTCTAGGCAACATTTGGGTCCCTGTTAAGATTCCCCAGAAAGTATGGTATCCCTGGAATCTTGAGCAGGAGATTAAAAATCCTGTTGGTAGAAGATGGTGTAATAGAGACTTTGACTCAAGTAGTTCCTCCCTATATACTTTTTTTTCTTGCCAACCTGAAACCAAAAGGTAACGCCGTTTCAGAATCCTTTGCAAAAGGTATTTGAAAGCAAACTACATGTCATGGTTTCTTTCATCTTCATGTTCTGATGAGGAAACTTCTGGAGAAGAATAATGGCATCTTTATTTAACAGGGCAAGCAATCACAGCTACATTATTCTCATTCTGACATCCCTTTATTGGCTGTCCATTCATTTTGGGGTCCAATACTAAGTGTTACTGCTTATCCTTAAAATGCCTTATGGCACAAACATGAAGGACAGCCTCTCTGCATGTTCCTTGTCAGTAGCTTTTAGCCTAAGGGCCAGACTCTCTGCAGCCACACAGCAGCTGTGGGGAATAACTCTTTAAAATGAAACGACAGCCCATGTGGGGGAAGGAAGTTATCTTGGCTTTCTTCCAAACCGTTTTGGTGTGAAACTTGTGCTGGGGGGGGGGAATTATTACCCCATTTTTGCTGCCCCACTTCCTCCCCTCACAGCAGCAATCTGAGCATGTTTGCACTCTCCTGGATTCCCTGGGCTAGCCCATTCTCATCAGGGCCCATTCTGCACACATTGGATAATGCACATTCAAGGGGCTTTTGCAGCTGGCTTTTGCAGTGCAGAACAGGGAAATCGACTTCTAAAGTGCATTGAAAGTGCTTTATCTTACATGTGCAGACCGGGCCCAGGTCTTGGAAGCTAAGCAGAGTCGGTCCTGGCTACTATGAGGATGGAAGACAACCAAGGGATTCCAGGGCTGCTATGTAGAGGCAAGCAATGGCAAACTACCTCTCTTCATCTCTTGCTGCTTGATGGTACTTTCCACCACCAAAGAGAATCCCGGGATAAAGTTCATGAAGTTACAGTCCCATTCCTGTATGCCAACCTTTCTCAACTTTGAGAAGCCCCTCCCCTGAAACATTCTTCAGGCTTCAAGAAACCCCAGAAGTGGTAGCGATTGTGCGGAATACGGTTGGGAAGCATAGCTGGGTACACGCCCACCAAGGGCCCCTTCCCCTTCCTACCTCCTCCTGGCCCATAATTGGCCATTTTGAGAGGTACGGCAGGTTGACATGACCATATATGGTCATATCACCCAATAAATGTTTAACAAGTTTTAAAAAGTATTAACTCCCACCCATTCAGGAAACCATCCTAGAGCCATTAAGAAACCCCAGGGTTTCACAAAACCCTGATTGAGAACCGGTTTGATTCCCCACTCCTCTTCCACAAGCAGCCAGCTGGATGACCTTGGGCCATTCGCAGCTCTCTAAACCCCATTGCCTTACAGGGAGTCTGTGGTGGGGAGAGGAAGGGAAGGTGATTGTAAACTGCTTTTAGATGCCTTCGGGTAGTGGAGGCAGGGTGTAAAAACCTGCTCTTCTTTCACCTGCTCAGCTATTCCTTAGCACATATTGAATTGGTGGGCAATCCTCGGATACACCTTTCAACTATTTGCACAGATCAGAATACATTCTGCAATGGAACAAAGCATTGGCCAATATGAAGTGTCAAACTTCAAGGCTACACCATGAGTTAAGGGCCATTACATAAACTGATTGGCTGTTGCAGCAGCATTAAGATAGGCAAAAAGCTAGAGCATGGTCAGCTGGTGATCCTACAGATGTCCACTGGTGTATTACTGCTCGAAACAAGCAGTGACTGGAATTTCAAGGCAGCCTTTCAAATATTTCTTTGCCTCAGGGGAAGGTTCCTGGTGAGGCAAAGCTTGTTTCATTATCTTGCACAGTTTGATCTTCAGAATGCCTACAATGGAAACAACTTCAAAGTGAATTTGCACTGGCACAAAGTACTTTGAAGACTGGCTAGATTAGAGAAACCTGAGCAGTATCAGTTCTTTAGTCCCCCTCCCCCAGATTCCAGGGAGAGAAAAAAGATGAAAATAACGAAGTCTAAACATAAAAGCAAAGCTCCGATGCACAGTGTCTTGCATGAGGCATAATGCTGGTTTATAAAGCATGCGCCAGTTTCATTAATCTCATTTTTTCTCAACTGTGCTCACATCTAGCAGCACTGTTTCCCTTCCCTTCTTGTGGCGTGTGAGCAGAACTGACACATTTCAAGGCCAAATCCAAGGGTAAAACTAGGGACACAATAAGAATATTGTTTGGCTATACTTCTACCTGGGGGAAAAATAGCTTATAACTGTAAGCATACATTTGTGCCAGCCACCCCAGAAGACTAGAAATTGAAAGCTGTTGATATACACAAGCACACAAGAGTTGCTTCGTTTCTAGTTCACCTTATTCATTCCTTCTGTATTCCACTTATAGCTCCACTTCCTTCTAAAGGTAAAGGTATCCCCTGTGCAAGCACCGAGTCATGTCTGACCCTTGGGGTGACGCCCTCCAGCGTTTTCATGGCAGACTCAATACGGGGTGGTTTGCCAGTGCCTTCCCCAGTCATGACCGTTTACCCCCCAGCAAGCTGGGTACTCATTTTACCGACCTCGGAAGGATGGAAGGCTGAGTCAACCTTGAGCCGGCTGCTGGGATCGAACTCCCAGCCTCATGGGCAGAGCTTTCAGACGGCTGCCTTACCACTCTGCGCCACAAGAGGCTCACTTCCTTCTACCTCTCACCTATTGGGGTAGGAGTAAAGAACGGCACAATATCAAGAACAGTCTTTAAAGCCTAGTGCATTGCATTTAAAAAGTAGCATGTTTGATTGTTAGCACCATGAACATATAAAAAACTCCCTGCAGGTGGAGTTATTGTGGCTCTATCCCAGTCTTCTTCATAAGATGCCAACTCTCCCTTGGCACAGAATTTCCAGTTTACCACCACAACAAAAAGTATAAACACAATTTCCATGAGGTATCATAGGTTTATTTCTTTGAAGCCATATACTTTTTATTAAGCATTAGAAATCCACATACAAAACAAAACTCCTGCTCCGCATGTAATAAAACAAGAACTGTCTTTCCAAAAGGAGGTGCTGTGCTTACATTTCTATTAAGATACAATCCATGCCTGATAAACTCTATGTTGTTGAAAATTAAAAGTAATGCATTACAGCCACTGAGATTGTGTCTTTGGGAAAACAAGGTGTGTTGTGTTTTTTTAAAGGTTTGCTTCTTTAAAATTATTTTCATCATGGAAGATAACACCACCAATTTGAAACCGGGGTAAACAATCGTTACACAAGGCAAAAAGGTTACTCAATCAATTCAAAACTTTTATAAAGAGATGTGGAAAAGTACCTAAAATAGTTTCTTCTTGTATAAAATTTCAGTAATAAAATATTGCTTGCAATAAATAAGAAATGTGAATTTCATGAATACTGTTCTTTTCCATTTTCTTGGTACCTAAAAACTATTTAATCCTTTAATCTCCCGTATTATTAACAAAAGAAATTCTGTCTGTACATGAACAAATATTTTGTCATCAGTGACTGGAAGGAATGTTGGTAACTGGTAGATTTAAATTACTTCCAGAGTCAAAACTGTTGGCAGAGTAATTAACACAGCAACCGTGCACAACCTGATAAAGGTTTATTTAGGAATTAACACACTTGATAGGAATGAGATACGGACTGGGTCCTAACTACATCTCTAGCTGAAAGAGAGAGGGTCAAGGCCAATTGTGGCACTTCCGAGAAGGGGGAAATTGCCCTGAGGGTAGCAACCTGGAGACAGACAAGCAATGATGCTTGTAAGGAGAGAAGGTGCTGACCTCACTATCCTATCTAATTGTATTCTTGCTGCCCCCTGTAGGGTCTGCCTCTCTTCTTTGTACACCAGACATTGCCCTTTCTAACAAAAATATCAAGACTTTTTTTTAAAGGAACACCATATGTAACTTCCTTTATATCTTATAATAATATAGACAAGCTCATGAGTCTCCCCAAACATTGCTTAAGTGCACACAACTCAGGCCAAGGAAGAGGGTAAATGCACGCTGGGGTGCTTTTAGATGGATATATTGGATTTCATCGCTGCCCGTCCCATCTGCAGACATGGTAATTTGGAACAGTTCTTGAGTAGCTGTTCAATGGCGATGTGACGAACATTAAGCTGTGAAGCCAAGGAGTCTTTTTCTTGCACTTGCAGAGTTAGCTCTTCAAACACATCTGAAAGAAGTTTTGGCGTCAAGTTAAGTCGCTGTTTCCAAAGGCACATGCAATGAGAGACGGCGAAACTGCTAGTTTCATTTGCTTTCTCTAATAGTTGCCCCATATTTGTGTGTGGGGAGGACTTTTGCTAAACTTAACACTGAAGAGCAGACGTACTAATCAGCTTTCAAAAGCGCTTTCAGAGGACAGCCAATTTGGCTGGCAGTAGAACAGCAAGATCCCAGTCCCATAGCTTGTTCGAGATCAACAAGGTTTTTGGGGTGCAATGTTTTGAGACGTCATCAGATCGACTTTTGGACGCATTATTTATAATGGGATTTATCGGCCACCCCTCTCACGCGGACCATCTTGTTGGTCTCCAAAATGCTACTGAACCTAAATGTTTGAAGTGCTGATTGATTATTACTTGAATGTTTAGAAACTAATGAATCCCCAGATCACCCCCAAAAGTCCCACTTCACCTCCAGGGCTCTAAACAAGGGGAAGTCAACCTGTGGTCCTCCAGATGTCCATGGACTACAATTCCCATGAACCACTGCCAGCGGTTGCTGGCAGTGGCTCATGGGAATTGTAGTCCATGGACATCTGGAGGACCACAGGTTGAATACCTCTGCTCTAAACCAATCCCTGTGATTTTTTCCTCAATCAAATCCAAGTGTGTCAGCCAATCAGAGCCCATGGAATTCCACTGGATAAAAGCAAATGGGCTAGCCTCAGCTTGAGGAGGAGAAGGAAGATTTTATTCCTCAAACTGGGTATTTCATGGTTCTGGATAAGAGCATCGGCTTAACCAGGTTTTTATTTGGCTTTTAGTTAAGAGTTTGAGGTTGGCTTAGGAAAGAAAGCTCGTTTTAGCGAGGCAAGCAAGGATCCTGTTAAGGGCCTGACATTCTTAACTTACATGTGGAGAGGAGCTCTGCTAAAAAAGTGAAACTGGAAAGGATGGAAATAGGTTCCAGTGATGCCTAATCAGCTAGGCTAACCTGTCTGGAGAAAATGAAATCAAATCTCCCTTCAGGGTTTATTGATGTGGAACGCACAGCACTGTGTCACTGGGCTGGCCCCGGCCACGCTGTGCCTCTGAGGCTGCCCCCGCATTCCAGAGAACGGGGGCAGCTTTAGGAGACTGATGGGGGGGGGGTAGGGCCAGCCCAGCGAGACAGTGCTGTGTATTGCTGAATTGGCCCCACCCCCACCAGAAGACTTGCCAGCAGGTAAGGAGGTTGGGGAGGGGGAGGGGGCAGAGAGCAAGAATTCTCGCCCCTTATGCGGATGTTCCAAATAAAGTGTTAGAATCCTTGTTGGCTGATTTTTTTATGTTAATTGTAGCTTAATTACAAAGTAGTTATTGACATTGGGCAAAAGTTTAACAAAGTGTGAATCCAGGGACACCTTTAAGACCAAGAACGTTTTATTCAAGATAAGCTTTCGTGTGCAAGCACACTTCTTCAAATCTAAAATTTGCAACCTAGGGGAGTGAAGACAAGAGCCAGTTTTACATTGTATACTGAAGCAATCCACATAAAATGCTTACCTTACAATACTTTATTCTACAGTTATGGCCTTAGATTAGCAGGTTTCCAAATAAGAAAATTAGGGAGCACATTGCTTACATGCTACAAAGCTTTTAAAGAAAATCTGTTTCCCTCCTTTTGATTGTGCGTGGCTGGGGTTTAAATAATCCACAGTAGGGTGGATACAGGGTAGGAAATTGGACAGTCTTTAATCCAGTGGTTTACCCCAGAAACACCCCCCCCTCCCCATTGTAGCTGCTCCACCATATAATGCAGCTTTCCCTCACCTTGTATTTGCTTGAGGAGTTTCTCACTCAGTTGCTGCACCTCTTCAAACACCATCATACTCACTGAAACATGAAAACAAAACAGATCAGTGAGATATCACAGGATAGGGGAGGCTTCTCAAGCTTCTCACAGGATAGGGGAGGCTTCTCATGCAAGCATTCCCTTTAACTACTTTTATTTGCATGTCAATAGCAACCACTGTGTAAAGTGTAACAAATTAATAAGCTGCTCAGTCATCTCTCCATTATTGGGGTGTCCCCTCCCTTCCCCCCTAGGCATACATTGGAACACTGGAAAATACTATCTAATTTCAAAGCCTTACAAAAATATCAGACTGCTAGTAATGCAATACAATGCCCTACCACAGTGTGGACATTTTTGTATTTCCCCTTAACAGGGTTTCATACTTACAGGCCACCACTGTTACTGTTCCTTTACAAAGACTTAAAGAAACAAAAAGCCATTGTTCAGCTGAAAATGAAGATCAATTAACTCCTGAACCCCTGAACAGAAACTTACCTAAGCTGGCAGAGGAGTTCAAAAAGGGGATATAAAAACCTCTATCTGACATTCTCACACTATGCATGCAAAAAAACTATACATATCTAGTTCAACTCACAATATGGTGGATCGAATAAAACAGAACGGCAGTGATACCTTAAGAGTCTAAAACAGATGTGACTGCATATCTAAGATGAAGCGAAATTGGGTAAGGTGAAGCATTATTGGGTCTGTACTAGTGCAATCACTAAATGGAATGTGTTTATTACAAGTAGTTATGATTGCATCTGTTAACAAACTTGAAAACAAGAGTGGCCTAATTTTAGGGGGCGCAGCTTGCAACCTCACCTGTTCCCCCTTGGTAAATCCTGGTGATTATGCGACACTGTGACTATCTACGTTCAGCTGGTGAAGATTACGAACTGCTTTGTTAAACCACATGGAACAAAAATAATCATTTCTACTTACACTGCTCCCTGCTATACTGGGGAGTTCTTCGGACGCAGGTGTTTGTGTCAGTTTTAACTTTTTCCACTTCTGGTGTTTGGTTATGACTAGACCACAACGTACCACTGCAACAAAATGTAGCACCTGTTTGTTGCAACATGTCAAGTCTAAAACCACTGGATTCTCTCTGTTCCAAAATACTTTGTGAACAGTTTGAAATACTCCCGGCATTCCCGTCTATCCATTTGGCTGAGTATTTAGGAACCTGGGAATCAAACTGAGGAAGGAGCTTCCTCTCTCTCGCATGTCTGAAGCTAAAGAGGTGGCGCTGTGTTTGCTTGGAACTGTCAGAATCCAAATCCAAATCTTTGTTTTGTGCATACTGTATAATCCAGTTAATTTTTCTGCTTAAGATGTTTTTCACTTCTGCATAAGTGCTCTTGGAGAGTTTTGACCGTGGGCAACTCTGGTTTGCTATTAAGTGGAATTTCTCAAAGCAGTCTCTGTGCCCTCTCAATGACCTTGTATGCAGGAGATCAGATTTTGGGATCCCTGGGAAGAGAAAACAAATGGTAATTTTTTTTTTACAAGTTAGCTTACAGCAAACATTTTATTAGGACTATTTTGAAACCTCAGAGAAAGCAATTAGGGGTCATGTTTTAAGAAAATCTACAGTAGCCTTTTTCAACCTTTTGGCCATGATGTTAGCTGGCCATGCCTCCCTGCTGTGCCCCCAGAGGTTGCATGCCCTCAGAAGTGACATCACCACCTGCATTAACAGGCAGGTCCAAGGAGAAAGGGGAGGGGGACAGATGACATGGACCGGACACAGGAGTAGGTGCACAGGCCCCACCCCCTCCCAGGTGCAGAAACCATGAGAGAACTAACATTTGGGAAAGGGGAGGAGGGGCTAAGGAAGCAACCAGTTCCCTAGCTTGTGGCCAAGTCCATTAAGGCAGGAGGGGAAAGGCTGCAGACCCCCTCTGGAGTTCCCACGGACCCTTGGTTGGGCATCCCTGATCTGCAGAAAAGCTTTTCCTGGGTGCAAGAAACTTGTTGCTGGATTTCCGCCTGACTTTAATGCTGCTTTACAGTTTCCAGGATGTTACAGTTTCCAGGAAGTTGCACTTGTAAACTTGCTAAGAGACAACAATATCCTGATTAAGAGGAAGACTTCCAAAACTATATTGAGAACACTACCTTCCAATAAGGAATTGTTCTGTGCTGTATTCAAAAAAATGATTGGTTCCGTGCATTAGAACCAATTTCAGAGATTTCAACTACCAGCACCCCAATTCAGAATTAGTGGAAGTTTTTTCAAGCCCAGGAGGGTTACACTAGTTGTGGTTTCAGATGACTGGAAAAACCATGATAAGCCATTAAAGCTTACGACATGATGTGTTACTACATAAACAGAACATTGTAAACATTTGATCATACAGTTCCTTCACACTGTAGCAGCTTGGAAATCTGAAAATATGACAGTTTGGGACTTCTATGCAGTGAAAGGGTTGGCAGCCCCCAGTATGTGTGACAATCTACAGCATGCCAGACTGTTGTGCTCAGAAGCCAAAAGCTCTCCCCATTGCTCTCCTCAGCAGATATTCACAGATTTGCTGTCTCCGAACATGACAGTTCCCTCTGCCATTAGCATAAGTATGCTTATCCTTCAAGAATTTACCTAAGCCCCTTTCAAAGCCATCTAAGTTGGTGATCAAAAGTACATCTTAAATTCTACAAGTTAGTTAACTAATAAGTGACATAGTATTTCCCTATGCCTGTCCTGGCCCCCCTCTCTGCTCTTCTTGTATTATACTACCTTTGTTTTCTCATTACTATCACACAGTTGCACGGTATCTGACAGCAAGAGTTCCTTATTTTCAGTGGGCTTGAGGAGAATTGTGTGGTGTTATATTTCACTGGATTTTTCTGAACGTTTTACAGGAAGGTTAGCATAAGAGAACCCAGCTTAAGGCGGGTTTTGGAATAATTTCGCATTTTTGACGTTTCCTCCTCTTGCTTTCCTTTCATAAACCACGAATAGTGTAGAACTGCAGATGGATTAGCTGCCTTGCATTATAAAGAGAATGCTGATGCTTACGGCTTTCCGTTAATTGCCAATTCAATGCCAGTTCTTATTTGCATCCATCTGTTTACCTAGAAACAAGTATTTACCTAGGAACACTGTTGGTAAGTAAGGGACAAAAATTAAACTGCCAGAATACTATCCCCACGCTTTTTAGAGTCAAAGGGAATGCTCTGTAAATTACAGGTTCAAAATAAGATCTGATCTCCAAGGCACTTTCAAGGAAGGTGTGGCTCTTTATTGGAACGTATGTTCTCTGAAATGTTCCACCCAAACGTCACACTCACCCAAGACTGCCAACCATTTGTTACTCTCTTTCATTTTGCATCTGTCTAAGGTAGCCTCAGCTTGAATTGCAATGAGCACCGAGATGGGTACAAGACCTGTGGAGTACAACACCCACCCCCATTTGGGTGGAGACATGGGCATAGCGGCTTACACTCATGGAAAGACTAGTCTAGATCCGCTCCCAAGCATCCCTAATTAGACCTGTGACCATGACAGGTACATCCGCTGTGAACTGGGTCACGCCGTACAAAAAATAAAATACGCTCTGTGCTCCATGAGAGTGCAAGTACATAATTCTCCCACGGGCAGAAACGTGTTACTATTTTAACTAGAAGGATACAGCAGCTCAATTATGCAAAGGAGTTCTTTCCTGTTGAACCTGGAGGCCATGTGGAGAACAGAAATCTGGTGTCCTTTGGCAGTCCTGTTAAGGTCTACTTATAGACATTTATAATCCAGAAAAGTAGGCAAGACTGACATTGTAGACTGGATCCAGTGTAAATGTCTGTGGGTGGAACATAACCCCTCCGAGTGCAACAAAAGAAATGGCCCTGTGTTGCTGCTCCGGGGGCAGGAAACCCCCTAAAACAGAATGGGAAGGTCAGGTCGACTCCAGAAGGGAAGAATGGGTGAAAACTATCCCACTTCTGCCTTCAGGAACTCTATGAGATCCAATCCTTTCATCATAAAATTCCAGTTAAGATGCCAAAAAAACTCAAAATAGATCCCTCAGGGAACCGGAATTAATTCTTAGGACAGATTAATGAAAATAAAATGACAGTAAAGTTCGATTCCCCCAAATACTATAATTATCTCCTCAAGCTCAAAGCAATATTTATACACCATAGGTTGGTCTGTCTTAGTTTCTTCCACCTGGTTATGAGGTTCTTTCATCAACCTGCCAGTAGTAGGAGGGGGAAGTTGATTAGCCGATCTTGCCATGCTAGCTAGCTAACTAATAATGTCGAAACTGTAGTTGTTGTTTTAATGGATTTTAATGGGGTTTTAAAATGTTGTAACCCGCCATGAGCCACAAGGGAGTGGCGGGCAATAAATCGAATGATGATATTATTATTATTATTATTATTTTATTAATAACAACAACAACAACAACAACAACCACCCTGAACTGGAGATCTGGGCTGGGTGGCTATCATCGTCCTTGACTCTTTCCCAATTTCAAATTCCCAGTGCAAATGACTGCTAGAATTGTCTGTTTCTTGTAATGGATTCCAGGCACAGCCTGGGCATTCTACCACCTACTTCCCCACCACACACCCTGACTGACATGGCAGAGGTACTTTGGGGCTTAAAAGAGAGCCAACATGGTGTAGCGGTTAAGGAGATGGTCTCTAATCAGGAGAGCCAGGTGTGAGTCCATACTCCTTACATGAAGCCAGCTGGGTGGCCTTGGGCCAGTCGCAGGTGTGGAGAGAGGAAGCAAAAAGCGGGTACAAAAAAAAGTTTTTCTTCTTAAGATACCTATGCTATATGTTCTGGGACAGCGGTTCCCAATCCCTAGTCCAGGAACCGGGACCGGTCCGTGGATCAGTCAGTACTGGGCTACGGCTCCTCCTTGTCCTCCTCCCCAGCTGCTGCCTCGGGGGCTGCCCTGCCACTAGCTCACCTTTGGTGCTCTCCAGTGGCCGCCATGGCTGGGGCTCCCCCTCGGCATGGCACTGCGCAGTCACTGCTGGCAGCACCCCCCAGCAGGAAATCAGGGGCGCCAGTGGGAAAGCAAGTGGAGCAGGGGCTCAGGTGGC
Organism: Paroedura picta; assembly: GCF_049243985.1. Lineage (NCBI taxonomy): Eukaryota > Metazoa > Chordata > Lepidosauria > Squamata > Gekkonidae > Paroedura > Paroedura picta. The sequence goes on along the minus strand of NC_135369.1, from coordinate 25,007,719 downwards.
CATGACATCCCTCAGCAAAAGACTACCCCCCCCCAGGCCTCAGTAAAATTGTCAAGTGTTGACGGGTCCCCAGTGATAAAAAGGTTGGGGACCACTGTTTCTGGAGATTTCAATGTTCATGCTGTCAGAACCTGCTCAGGATTTCATAGCCCACACATAATAAAGGACATACCATGGATAATCTTTTCACATTGAAACTTCGGGGGCTGGAGATTCAGCATGCGCTGTGGTCATGGGTTAATTTAGTAATGACACTTGATGGGGAGCCAGTTAAAATGGGTCTGCTCATGGAGCCTTACGGACCATCTGCATTCTGAAATGCCATAGGTAGGAACTTGGAATTAGAAATTTCTGGAAATGATCGGCAATTTGGTAAACCCTCAAATTAAATCTGAATGTAATTGCTAGAGAGCTCAGTTCAAGACCTGAATTAGCACACACCGTGGCAAAGAACTCTTGCATCACTGCTACCATTACATAAGCTATTTTGCACCCAGCTTAGCCGCTTAAGGTTTTCCAGCATTTGTTGACTCTTTGGAAACTCAGAGCAGTTTATGAATATGTATAAATTACAAAATATAGAGTAAAAATTTAAATTATCTAGAATTAAAATTAACAATTAAACATTAAAATGCAGGATTAAATGGCATTAAAATTGCCCATAATGGGCATGGGGGGTATCATACGAGATAGCCCTCAAGAGGGTTTTTAAGCTGGCAGAGTCGGACAGAGGCCAACAGTTACTGATTTACTTCTGGCCTCATAGTCCCATCTCTAAGTACTCAAACTGACTTTTTAATGAAGTTCTAATGAATGTTCTAATTTTATTTCTGGTTGTAAAACAGCTGAGATATTAGTGTCCAGGGTCTGGTCCATGTATGGTACATTTCAATCTAACTCTGACGAATGTCAACAGGTTCTTGGGAAGGCTACAAATTATACTTGATCCTTGTCCAATTTTGTTGCTGAAATCATGTAAGGATCATATTAAGTAGTTCCAAATGCCCATCATAAATCAATACCTCAATGCACCTTTTCCTTGGTCATTAAAACTGGAAGTCATCCACTTAGAAAACACTGCTCAAGAAGAATTAGATGGCAAATTATTGCCCAATCTCTAATTTGCCATTTCTGGACAAGGTAAGAGACTTTTAGTCTAGATTCTGGTCAAACTATGGGATGGAGACAGTGCTGGCGACTTTTGCTTATGATATCCATTTAAATGTAGACAAGTGACAATTTTTGTTGCTCTTACTGAATTGATTAATAGGCTCTGATACTGCAGCCTTGCCATCTTGGCTGAGGCATTTGGAGATAGATGTAGGGACTAAGGGGTGTGTTTTGGATTGATATAAACTCTTATTTATGGATGAGTTTATCAGAGAGCTGTTGTTCAAGACCAGGTGAGACCAGTGGTGGGTGTGCCCCAAGGGGTTCCACAAGTCTCAATCTTACTCCCCCATCCTCTATGTAAAGTTCTTTGGACAAACCATTTTCTGTTTTAAAGAAGGCTGTCATCTATTTGCCAATGAAAGCCTGCTTTATACCTCTTTATCCAAATCACCCAGTGTGGCTGTAGAGGTCCTGAGACACTGTCTGACTCCTGGGGTCAAAGGGCTGGCTGTAAACAAGTTGAAACTGAATCCTGACAAGACACAAGGGCTGTTAGTTTGGAGGACTGAGGTCTGGAAGGACATGGAGTTGCCCACATTTGAGAGGGGCCCAGCTGACTTTCACTGACATAGTTAAGTGCCTAGGGCATATGCAGAACTCAAAAGCATTAAAAGAGAAGCAAGTCAACACATGGTTTGCTCTCTCACTCCAAACCAGGGTGTGTAATCCTGATTTGCAGGCAAGCTAACAAGCCAAAGCATGCAATCCGAATGAAATTGCAAATATAAACGTTCATTTTTCAGCTATGTGCAAGAGGCTTTCTTATAACACACACACACGATTTTGTTATTCATCAAGCACAGCTGTGCTTCTGATCATCCCTGATATAAGATTTAAATAATAACGCTCTAAGGAATTCCTGTCCCAGCACCATGTATCTATTTCCTTGGCTGTACACAGAACAAGATATTTAAAACAGAAAGTGGATACATGCAGAGGAAGCCAGAACTACCCTTAAATTATCTCTAATTTATAATGATCATTTCAGAACAGCTCCCTCCCATCTCCTTTGAAGCAAGCATTAGTCACTTTTCTTGTAACCTTCCTCAACCGACAATCTGATTGTATACTCTAGCTTTTGTACCCAGCTCCTGTTTCTCTTACACAACACATGCTGGGCTTGTTTTCTCTTTGTGTGCAAGTCTCCACTCTTCCGAGTTTTGCTAACAGCTGGGCATGTTCAGAGAACAAAGAACAGACACAAAAGCAGATCCACTGCTACAGCTCACCAACTATAGCCTCCTTTATGTCTCTCTTCCCTTCAACTGAAGAAAGCTGTTTCAGGATCTCATGTTTGGGGAGTGTGCAAATAGTGACTTCAGGGCTGCAACTATTTAAAGTGCATGCAAGTCAATGGGACAATTTTCAGTACATGTAAATCAATTTTAAAATGAATGTATTAGTCAATTAGGCAAATTAACGCTCCAACTAACTGTTCTTGCTGTCAAATGAATTGGCAAACTGATCATCAAATGATTTTAATTATTTTGCACTTGGAGGAACATGAGATTTCTAACTTTGCAATCCTGGTCCCACTGCACTGTTAATTGGAAGTCTTAGCTGTCTGATTATATTATTTTATATGGTGTGATGTACCTTAAGTTCCAATTAGAATGAATGAGCTACAAAAATATTAAGATTAAAAACAAAGACTATGGCATGGCTCGCCTTGAAAGATAATAGGCCAGCAAAACCCATGAAGTTCAATTAATTGTCCTGTCAGGATACAATACCAAGATGGAGCCAAAATTAATGTAAGGAATTTTTAGCATACAGTCCATTGACTCAAGTTGAAGGAGAGTACCAAAGTCACCTATGTAGTGACATACAGTGCCTGCATGTACTAAGTTAAATTTCTAGAGTTGCATGAGATTTACAGCCAGTATCGTCACAGCAATGTGTTATGGTTCATATCCTGCTGAAACCCTTGGTAGATGTTGCAGGCTTCCACACATTTTGGAATATACAATGCCATGCTCATTTAACTAGGTTAGGAACTCTACACACAAATGATGGAAGTGTAAGCTGTTCAAGCAAGCCACAAGGGCAATCCATTCTGGGAAGATGGTCCTGAATAAACAAGGGCTTGAAGTTGCACGAGTGTATTCATATTATAAGGGCAAAATAATATACAGGTTATCCCAGCAATCCAGATAATCAGACTAGACCCAGATGGCAATTGTTTGTCAGCCTCCCAAACCTGTGGGCCAACTGCAGTGTACTTTTTACCTGCCCCCAACTCAGAGCAGCATTGTATTCTCATGAGAGGCAGGAGGAGAGTGAAGGATTTCACCCTGTTTAATGCCACATACAGTGAACTAGTGGATGAGCTTTTTCCCTTGCAGAACAAATTGTTCTGCTCACCTTGGAAGCCTTCTAATGGCAGAGAAATGAGACCTATCCCAGCAACTTCTGAAAACTTTCAGTCAAGAACATAAAATACTGCTGCAGGTATTTACACACTTGTAATTAAATGTGAACCTCAGACGCAGGACAATTGTGTTTCATTTAGACATCTGATGTGAATAAACACATGGAAACATTATCAAATTATAATTTGAGAACATTTGCTGAGGATTTTCACCCAGTCATATATCATGGCTATCACTCCCCCTGACAAACAGAGCACATATTGTCCTTCTAGTCAGTGAACTATTTTCCTTCTCATAATGTAGTTTTTAGATCCTCAATCTGGGACTCTCCAAAGCAGAAATCCACAAATCTACTTGCACTCTTGTCCCACTGGTAGGCAGCAAGCCCAGTAGCTTTTATGCCCTCTCCTAAGCTGTTAAAAACACTGTCCTTTGGAGAAAGCTAAGGAACCATAGAAATATCTCTGCTATAGATGCGTACCTTTTCCTGTTTCTGTGCAAACCAGGACATAAGGGAGTGAAACATAAATGAGGCTGGACATTAAACAGGCCAATATTAGTGGCCCCCTCACACTGAAAGGCCCGGTATTAAATACTGAACTGCACTTACCTTCAATGTTCAGCTCAAAACAAATGTGGCAGAATGAGAGAGTCTCTCTTTCCGTTCCTAATTTGCATATGCTGCAAACATTATCATCGTTCAAGTCAATGTTAACAAACTGCTCTTCACTCATAGTGTCCCTAAAAAATAATAAAGTTACCCTGTTACCAATACAGCTGGCTCAAGGCAGTTCACATCATCATCATGTAAAATATAAAGCAAAGAAAATTAAAACAAGATCTCACGCCCCCAAGCACTATATCCTTTCCTGCCATGTGCATGACTGTGCATGTCAACACCCACCAGAGGTGGGGTGGAAAGGAGGAACCCAATCAATGTTCCACCACCCAGCCTCAACCAAATGCCTGGTGGAAGAGCTCTGTTTTACAGGCCCTGTAATTTAAGATTGAAGTGTGTTCTCTAGCCATCATTTTGTTCTACTAACTGGTTCAGAATGCAGCAGTGTGGGTCCTGATCCGAACGCCTTGGAGAGCCAGCATTAGACCTATTCTTAGGCAACTGTACTGGCTTCCAGTTGAATTCTAGATTAATTTTATTTATTTAGATTTATATACCGCCCTCCCTGAAGGCTCAGTTCACGATTTTGCTATTGAACTTCAAGGCCATACACAGTGTGGGACTGGCATACCTGAGGGACTGCCTTGCTGACTATACCCCCGTGAAGAACAATTCACTCAGCCATTTCAAATAGGCGGGTAATCCCAAGCCCTAGAGAAGTATGTCTGGTCTCAACCAGGGCCAGGGCCTTTTCAGTCCTGACTCCTACCTGGTGGAATAAGCTCCCTGAAGAGCTATAGGCCCTCCAGGAACTCCCCTCCCCTGTTCCGTAGGACCTGCTAAACAGAGCTCTTCCACCATGATTTTGGCAGGGGCAGTAAACGATTAATACCACCACCTAAATGGGCCCTTTCTAAGAACAACCCACTCCTGTAGGATGGGGAGTACACAGAAAAAGATTTTTAATTGATGTGTATATGATATAATTTTAACTATTTTTAACTGTTTTAGGTATTTAAATTATGTGTTTAAATTATGTAAGCTGCCCTGAGCAGGTAAATACCGGGAAGTGTGTTATAGAAATTTAATTACAAATATAACATTACAATAATTTAAGACAGGACAACAGTATTCTCCACATCCAGATGGTTTTCCTTGACCTAAATACTTTACATTTACTTTGCAGGTACTACTATCCTGAAACTCTTATGATAGGAAAACAAACATTTTCCTGGGAATTGCTATCAAGGGCGTAGAAAGTATGCGCTGGTTCAGTTACTGCAGCACTCTGCAGATGTTAATCTGGTTAGCGATTCTTCTGCCATTATCAGATCTCCCATATCAAGCACAAGAGGTACAAGGCTTAAATCTCATTTGTATTCAGCGTCCTCTTAAAGCAACATCCAGGATACAGTTTGGTTTACTCAAAGGCAGCCAGGCCAAATCAAACAAGGCAGTGTGTTCCGATTTATTTGTCTGGAAAAGATTAAGTAGTAAGCTAATGGGATCTCCAGCTCCTCTTTCAGCTGGAATAAGAAGGTGAAGGTGCTGCCCCCCCCCCAGCACAGGTTCATTAGTTTTCTTCAAGTATCTATTAACACTGGGGGGGGGGCTGAACTGCTCCCCTTAACAGTTACAGAAGCTACAAGCAGGATTGTAGCCTTTCTATAAAGAGAATTAAGCAATCAGTAGTTCACATAGTACCTTTTGCTGGCCAGATATTCAAAATCATTCTATGAATTAGATAAGGTAGCCCCTTTTTATAATAAATGCAAAAGTACATCTACCAGCAGAAGATTAAACTATGTGTGGGACAGAGTCTATATTAGAATCCATACCTTGGTGACTCAAGTTCAGTTATTGTTCTGAACTTTTAGAGACAATGTCAAACCTAAAACAAGAATACTTTGTTTGAGTGAAATAATCAAAAGGGAATTAATTTTCCTATCACTTTCAAAAACAGTAGGCATCAATACAACTGGAAGTCATGAATGTGCTCTCAGAAGCCATGCCCATGGACATAACAAGGTAAATGTACAAAGCATGTGGTGAGACATTTTTCACTATACACAGGTTTAATTAGTCTTTTACCCATTGTTTTACAATGACCTCTCCTTGTAAATTCTGGTTGAATTCCCAATCAGGTCCAAGGTATTGGTACTGACTGTTAAGACCATTTGCGAGGGACTGCCTTATTTATTATTTTATTTATTATATTTATATACCGCCCTCCCTGGAGGCTCAGAGCGGTTTACATGAGAACAAAGAATAATACATAAAACAGTCTATAAACATGTGAATAACCTTACAATAATAACTAATAGTTGTAACCATATAACAATATAACCGTATAAACAATATAGACAATACAGCAGTGCTACAATGCAAACAGGTCCAGAGCATACTGGTGTAATTCCGAGGAGGGACGGGGGGGGGGGGGCAGAGGGGGAAGCAGGGACCCTTCAGTCGCTGTTGATTATGTCTGGTCTCAACCACATGCCTGGCAGAAGAGCTCCTTTTTACAGGCCCTGCGGAACTGTTTAAGCTCCGTCAGGGCCCTGATCTCCACCAGGAGCTCATTCCACAAGGTGGGGGCCAGAACAGAGAATGCTCTGACCCTGGTCGAGACCAGGCGGACTTCTTTAGGGCCAGGGATCCCTAGCTAGTTGGTAGCGGTGGAGCGCAGAGCTCTTACTGACTATATCCCCCAAAGAGCAATCTGCTCTGCCAACATGAACATGCTGGCGACCCCTAACCTGAGAGATGTAAATTTGGCTTCAACCACGGCCAAGGCTTCTTCAGTCCTGGCCCCGGCCCGTGAAATGAGCTCCCAGAAGAACTGCAGGTTTTACAGGAACTGCCCCAGTTCTGTAAAATACAGTTCTTACGCCTGGCCCTTGACTGAGGCCAACAAGTCAACAGGGTACCATCAATAGGGCCCTCCTCCATAACCCTCTCCCACCTGGACTAAGAAGGAAGCAGAGCTGTTCTGTTGGCAAGTCTGGCAGCTGCAGTGTACTAGTTCATTTAACTGTCTTTAATTCTTATTAAATTGTTTTTATGACTGTTTTTATGTTGTAAATCACACTGAGACAGCTGTGCTGAGAAGGTGCAGTATAGAAATTAAATAAATAAAATAAATAAGTAATCTCCTCCCCTCGTTTCTGTTGCTTCAGCTGCTTTGAAGGGACATTCCATGCATCAAATAAAATGAGCTCTGATTCACAGACACAGAATATCTGTTTATCTTTAAAGCACTACAGGGTTCCTCTTTCAGTTTCACATGATGTCCCAAGAGGCGCCCTGGGATTTGTCTTTTAAAACTGAGCCCCAGAACACCAACAACCGCCTATCAGTTAGCTCTACCTCGCCACCAAATACAGTTGGGGATGCTCTACTTATTCCCAAGAAGGAAGCCCCACAGGAAAACAACAACGGGGGGAGATAAAGTACATGCATCAAGGCCCACTCCCCCTGCTGCTTTCTGACTATGTGGTGCTCTTTTCCAGGAATAAGCAGGAGGCTCCCAGAACCCAGGGCTGCCAAGTCCCCAGGTGAGACTCAGAGTTGCCCAAGGATTACTACTCCAGACGAGAGATTAGGTCCCCTCTAAGAAATAGGGCATTTTAGGTATCACGTCTCCGCTGAGACCCCTTCCCTTCCCTTCCCCAAACTCCACCCCTCAAGCGGCCAGGACTTTCCCATGGCAAGAAACGGCCACCCAGAGCTCGGCACAGAGAGGGAAGCGGGAGCCACCCACCCAGCACAGCCGCCTTCACCTGCGAGGGCAGCGCAAGGCCTGAGACGGGGGGGGGGGGGAGGAAGAGGGTCGCAGGGGGGAGAAGAGACGCCACGGAGCACCACGCGGCGGTGGGCGGCCCTTCCTTTCCTGCCCTCCCCGCCTGAGGAGGCTTCCTCAGCTATCCCGGCACGGCTTTCCATCCCCTCCCCGCGCCGAGCCCAGATCCGCCCAGGCGTCTCCTCTCACCGCGGCTTCCCGCCGGCCTCCGCCGCTCCGCTCCGCTCTCTTCCCCTGCAAATGGCTGCCGATGTCAAACCTGGGCCGAGAAAAAGCCCCGCGCGCTTCAAGCCCCGCCCCTTCTGCTTCTGCGCGACACCATTGCGTGACGGGGGGGGGGGGGTGGAAGCCGTCGATGCCGTCCGGACCAACCCAGGTAGGGAATGGCCAGCGGCAGGGGCTCATGGGAATTGTAGTCCCCGGGCGTCTGGAGAGCCGCAGTTTGCTGGCTTCTAGGTTTTCCTGTGCAGGACCACTTTTTTAGATACATTGAAATGGAAATTACCAGTCCCTGCATATGGGCAACGGGCGAACGGCTAATTAGCACACAGGGCCGAGAACAAATTCAGAGTCCAGTGGCACCTTGGAGACTAACGACGTTTTATTCAAGGCATGAGCTTTGGTGTGCGCACACGTGGTTGGTCTTATTATTATTATTATTATTATATTTATTTCCCGCCTCTCCCTTGGTGCCACTTGTTCTGCTGCTTCAGACCAACACGGCTACCTGCTTGAATCATACAGACTCGCGTTCCAAGCAGGCATAGCAAGCTTAATTTTTATGGTTGCCATTTGTTTGGGGTTTTTTCGGGGGGGCATAGTGAAGGAAATAAATATATCAAAAAGAAAGACCAAGGGGCAAATGTATCCTTGATTAATGAATTGACTAATACTGTTTAATTTCTACTGGGGAATGCTGAACTATTGGGGAAGTTTGTCCTGCGTAGTCCACGGAACTTTGGAGAGCCTTCGTCTCCCTTTTCCCGAGTTTTGAGTGCGTCCGTTTGGTCAACCGATCCCAAAAACGTCCCGATGTTTCTTACGCTGCCCCCAATGCCCCTTTTGCGTTTGTCGCCGCCCGCCGGAATCAAAGCGACCAGGTGACGCGCCCTTTGCGTCACGCGCGGAGGGAAAGCAGTGTGGCGGGCCCCCGGGGTTTCCCGCGCTGCCTCTCCGTGACGTAGGCCGGGTCTAGCCAATAAGACAACAGGGAAGGGGATCCCGCCTGCGTCGGAGGACAGGCGATTGATTCCTGGCTGATGTTGGCTTTGGGGCTCATCGTAGGCATCCTCCATCGAAGAGTCGAAGCGTTCCCTGCCAGATGTTTCAAAGTGAAGTATGGGGGTGGGGAGGGGTAATTTACCTGGGCAAGATCTGCAGTCATTCCATATTCTGTCACAGAACAAGAAACCTATCCTGAGGCAAGCTATAAAAGACTGCTCTCATTTTTTTATTTCATAGAGTTTATTGTTTGCCTCAGGTTAGGTTTCTCCTTGTTCTAGTTTGCACTTTGAAACCGTCCTGTGTCACTCTTGTTATTCCATATTCTGTCGGCAACTCTTATGGGTCCAATTAGGCATTTGGCTCCCAGTCCAATTTTTGCACATCAGTATATTCCAGGGAGTGATCTCCATTCCAATGCAACCCAGTAGGCACTGACCCTGATTCAGTCCAGCAGTCATATGGATTCTACATTCATCCAGTTGGGCCAGCCAGTGCTTTCCTGGCAGTACCTGCTGGGGGGGAGGCTAACTTGGCCCCTGTAAATCCACTGAATGTGGAGGGCAGGTAGAGGAGAGTCAGCTGGGGATCTCCTGCGAGTTTGGTGTCTCTAGCTTGTAGGTGATCTGGCCTACTGGGACACAAACCAAAGCAGTTCATTTGGCTGCACTCCCCCCCCCCCAAAAAAAAAAACATACACACTTTTCTATTTCCTTCTGGAAGACATTGAGAATACAGGGAACTTTCTGGGTAGTGGCTGGAGATCTCCCATTATTAAAACTGATGATCTCTAAACAACAGAGATCAGTTCCACTGGAAAAAATGGCTCCCTTGGAAGGTTGACTGTATGGCATCATATCTCACTGATGTCCTACCAAAGTTCTCCCTTCTCAGGCTCCATCCCCAAATCTCCAGGAGTTTCCCAACCTGAATCTTGCAACCCTAACATGAGCATACAACCAACTGGTCACCAGCGGCAGTAAGAAGAAGAGTTGGTTCTTATATGCCGCTTTTCTCTACCCGAAGGAGGCTCAAAGCAGCTTACAGTCGCCTTCCCTTTCCTCTCCTCACAACTGTGAGGTGGGTATCACTGCTCGGTCAGAACAGTTTTATCAGTGCCATGGCGAACCCAAGGTCACTCCTAACCACTGCACCAAACTGGCTCTCTAAGGTTGACAGCTCTGGTCTGGGAACCACCTGGAGATTTTTTTGGGGGGAGGGGGTTGGGGGAAGAGAGGGATCTCAGCAGGGTGTAATTCCATAGAGTCCATCTTCCAATGCAACCATTTGCTCCACAGGTACTGATGTTGATTGTCCAGAAATCAACTGTAGTAGTGGGAGATCTTTAGGAGCCACCTGGACACTGGCAACCCTAAGCGTTTATTTTGCATGCATACAGCACCACCCTTCACATGCTCAGAAGAGATGCTGTCCCCTGCAGGGACAGAAAAAGAACCTCCCTCCTCTCCATGTATACCGGAACCTCTCTAGTATATGAAGAAACAAACGCTGAAGATGGCCACTCTTCCACCAGTATGCTGTAGTTGTTCCTGGAGCACCTAAAGAGAGTGTGTGTTATAAATCCACTCTCCTATGGTGGTATATAAATAATAGCCAAAGAGAATAGCGGAAGAATCTGTGTGGTACAGTGGTTAGGGTGTTGGACTGGGACAGGCTTTCACAACAGGGTTTTGTGAAACCCTGGAGTTTCTCACCAGTCCTGGAAGGTTTCCACGATTGGGTGGGAGTTAATTAATTTTTAATTAAAGAAATTAATCGAGTAATATGACCATATATGGTTAGGTCAACCTGCCTCCCCCTCCCCAAATGGCCAATGATGGGCCTGGAGGGGATGGAAAGGGGAGGGGCCCCGGTCATAAAAATCCTTGTTGGCTGAGTCTCATGGGTAGTGACAGGAATCCAGAAATGTAAGTACTCTCATTTTAACTGTGTTGGGGTGGTGGCGGCAGGGGGTGACAGAGTGGTGGATGCCCGCCCCAGGCCTGCCCCAGTGGCATAGGTCTCTGGGCTGTTTCTGGCCTTGCGGGGGGAGGGGCGATGGGGGGGGTAACATTTAGTGGGAATATTTGCATGTCACTTCTGATGAAATGTGACTTCTGGGGTCATGGTAGGAAGGTGTGCCCTGTTCCATGGTTTCTCAAAGCCTGAAGAATGTTTCAGGGGTTTCTCACCAGTAACAAGGCTGAGAAAAGGATCTGGGAAATGCCATATTTGAATTCTCACCCTGCCATGCAACTCACTGGTTGAACTTGGGTTAATCTCTCTCACTTCGCTGAAGCTACCCTGCAGGATTGGTGTGAAGATAAAAAGATAAACAGAAGATAAACTGAACTCTACCCTGCCCTTAATGTCTCATAGAAAACCTTTATAGGTGGATTGCTCATTGCTCTTTTTTGTAAACATGGTTGTAAATATGCCTTAAAAAGAGGTTCTAATGAGTAGCTGTGTTGGTCTGAAGTAGCACAATAATGTTATGTTATGATGGTCAGTTCCTAGTCTGATAAAGAGTTCTTGCACTTGAAAGTTCACACCTTGAATAAATCTTTGTTGGTCTTAAAGGTGCTACTGGACTCTGATTTTATTTAAAAAGAGGTGCATTTTAATAATACAGAACATATAACTAAATGCTACAACTTTTTAAAATGTTTCAAGTACATATTAAGTTTCAGCTGCTAAAAAGTTCAGGAAGAGTGCGCTCTGCTTAGTTAGCCAGAAGCACACGTTTTCTGTAGTCAACTAAATGAAGGGTAAAGATTGCACTAGGTTCTGTTTGATTAATGTTCTACCTGGTAAGTCAGCATGGTCTGCTGTCAGCCTCCCCCGCCTAATTTCCATTGATGCTAACCCATCAGCCAAGTCAAGATGAAGCAGTGAATGTTGTCCTTGAATGAATTCAGACATAAATGGATTAACTGGTTAAACCATTGCTTGTCTCTGGAAATAGCAAGTGGGAGGAACTTGAGTCCCAGCAGCTTGAGCACTGGGTTTAATGAGCAGAAGGTTTAGAACAGATTTTTAAAAGTTCTTCACCCAGAGAGTAATTAAATGAAGAAGAAGAAGAGTTGGTTCTTATATGCCGCTTTTCCCTACCCGAAGGAGGCTCAAAGCGGCTTACAGTCGCCTTCCCATTCCTCTCCCCACAACAGACACCCTGTGGGGTGGGTGAGGCTGAGAGAGCCCTGATATCACTGCTCGGTCAGAACAGTTTTATCAGTGCTGTGGCGAGCCCAAGGTCACCCAGCTGGTTGCATGTGGGGGAGTGCAGAATCAAACCCAGCATGCCAGATTAGAAGTCCGCACTCCTAACCACTACACCAATCTGGCTCTCAAATGACACAAGGCTGCCCCTGTATGGAAAACACCCTTAGCTATCCTGAAGGCTAAAATGTTCTTCTGTGGTTTATCTTCTTCCAGCCTCCCTTTCTAAGAAAACCTACGCCATTTCTCTGGAAGCATTCTTTGCAGAACTGCATCTCCACGAACTGATGCATCAAAATAACAAAGGAACTGTTCTGCTGGGGATGTCATTCCATCAGTGAGTTTGGAGGAGTGGCTGCCAGATAATGAGGGCCTTTGTCCCAGGAGAGCACCTCTTCACAATGAGTAGAGGATTTTCAGAAACTGAACTCAATATCTGATCAGTTTTGAATAAGTCCCCCTGAACAGGTGGTATGAGCAGAATTAGTGATTTAAACATAATGGCTTCTATAAACCTAATGGCTTCTATGTACCGGACGTGCCTGAAACTCACTTCAGACAAAATAATGGCATTAATAGGGGATTTTCTCTAGCAAGAAGCAGGTTTGATTCCCACTCCACCGCATAATTAGTGTCTGCAAATTTAGATTCTTTTCGTAGCTAACCAGAACTGAGGAAAAATTCAAGCACATATTTTGTAGCAGTTTTCATGTTGAAATAAAATCTGCCATAAAGGTAAAGGAATCCCCTGTGCAAGCACCAGGTCATGCCTGACCCTTGAGGTAATGCCCTCTAGCATTTTCATGGCAGACTCAATAGGGGGTGGTTTGCCAGTGCTTTCCCCAGTCATTACCATTTTACCCCCCAGCAAGCTGGGTACTCATTTTACTGACCTTGGAAGGATGAGTCAACCTTGAGCCGGCTGCTGGGATCGAACTCCCAACCTCATGGGCAGAGCTTTCAGGCTGCATGTCTGCTGCCTTACCACTCTGCGCCACAAGAGGCTCTTAAAATATGCCATATAGCCATACAAAACGATCTCACAGAACTGCAAGTAGCTGTAGAGTGGTGGTAACCAAATGAATAAGGAGGGCTAAATATATTTTTAATATGTCTGAATTCTCTCTTCTTCCGCCACTAATGGGAGTTGGTGATACACTGCTACCATCTACTGGGTACTGGAGGAAGCAGCAGGTAAAAAAATCTCATTTGGTCACTAGCTGAAAAGCAACAGGGGGCAAACAAGTCCCCAGCCTTGAAGACAAATTACAAAAATAATATTTTAAATGCTGGGATCCCTTTGGTCAGTTCTATTAGGTAAGTAGCTATCTGCCTTCACCTGAGAGCACTGCTATCATGGATAACTTGTAACCCTATTTGCATATCTGAAGAAGAGATCTGTGACTCTCAAAAGCATTGAAAAATATGTTAGCATTTAATGTGTGACTGGCCATTTGTAACACCACGCACTTCAACAGAGACAGGCACTTGAGTCTCTTTATGCCAAATTTTTGGATACATAAACCTGTACATGGGTATGATCATCTGTCTCTCTGATGCATTTTTACCTTGCCTTTCGTCAGAACAGCGACACAGTTCACACCTGTTTTATCTTCACAACAACTAGGTAAGGCTGAGTGTGCCAGGCCCAATGTTACCCAGCATCCATCTTGGTGGAGTGGGAATTTGAACCCAAGTCCTAGCCTGATACCATGTTGGCTCACTCATACTTCCAGCTCCTTGCAGACAGCTAAAAGTATTTAACTTGAAGGATAGAAAGCAATTATAGTTCCCCTGCTCCCACAGGGTACTGTACACAGAGCATCAGTATAGCCTTAGATTCTTATTAAGTGCCAAAATGTGCAATTTTATGCATTCTAATAATATGGAAGTAAAGTACAAGTGAACATAGTATGTCTCAGTAGACACAGACTACCAGAATTGTGGAACTTATATACACATACTCAAGTTTCCCACTAAGACATGCAATTGGTCATTAATGGTGGCCCATGATCAATCCATAACTGTTCTGTGATTGGCTTTAAATAGAGCCCAAGGCTGGCAAATCCCAAGAGAAGACTCAGGATCCTCGCCTCAAGTCCCCTGAAATCCAGAAACACTGAGGAACTCACCCTCAGTGTCCTTGAACCAATGTAACTGCTCACATGGCTCTCTTTAAGGCAAAACCTGATGCTCCACTGCTTGATAATGAATGGCCCTTTCATAGCTCACTGCCGGGAAAGCAGCTAGGATGCAGTCTTGAAATCAAGCTGAGTTCTCCATGCCTATGACCCAGCTGCATATCTACACCTAATCCAATCACAGCTGCTGTTGTCATTTGCCTGTTAATGTTATCAGTATCTAAAATCACTACTTTCCAGGCGTGGTGTAATGGTTAAGAGTGGTAGTCTCTAATCTGGAGTACCGGATTTGACTCCCCACTCCTCCACATACCGCCAGCTGGATGACCTTGGCCAGTCAGTTTCCTTACAGCAGTACTCACTGCAGTTCTACCAGAGCTCTCTCAACCCCACTTACCTTACAGAGTATCTGTTTTGAGGAGAGGAGGGGAAGGCTATTGTAAGCCGCTTAGAAATTCCTTCAGATAGTGAAAAGTAGATGATAAAACCCAACTCTTCCCCTTCTATATAGGACAGATAGACTAACACTCGATATGTATCTGGAGCAAAGACTCAGCGCCTAACCTTATCCAAATTTTGTAAGCCTTTAAATCGCTACTGGACTTTCCAGCTGCTATATAGCACCTTTATCTTCACTTTTATCTGTAGCTTTAATAAAGGCTTAGTGTATAGGAATTGGTAGCAGAAACTTTTCACTCGCACAGGCAGAAATCAAGCCACACAATCAACTACAGATCCCAGAAATCAACGAAACACAATATTGCTTCAGTTTAACGAATGGAAGGCAATCCTGATTTCCAATTGGCTGCGCTTTGGCACGCGGAGTTGTCTCGAGGCGCCGTGGAGCGCATGTGCAAAAACGATATGCCCAAGATTGCAGAGTGGTCCGCGGCCGACTTCTCATTGGCTCGGTGGGGTCGCGCGGACATTTGTCGTTGCGTTCCCCAGAGATCTGCCTACGGTGGCCGCGTTGTGTCATTAGGAGCTTAGGCGTTGCGCGAGCGGTGTGGAAGGCAAGATGGCGACCGAGCCGCATTCTGAGCCCCCGCAGGCTGGGGAGCTCCCCATGCCTGCCTACGGGGCCTGGTCGCCCAACGAGCTCCAAGCGAAGCTGGCGGAGATTGGGGCGCCCACGCAGGGTGAGTGGCGTGGCGGCTTTCTGTCGTGCTCGGAGCGAGTGTTGTTTATATTCTCGTATTGTCAGGCTTTTGCAGGCCCGGAGTCCATTCTTGAGTCTGCTCATTGGGTGACTTTCTACCTCTGCCCTCCCTCACAGAGCTGTTGTAAACCGAAGGGCGGGATGCAGAGTCATAAATAAATGTGTTGTAATCCTCAGCCTAGCCCTGTGCATTTGGCCATTATTATTCCCCCTATTTGGCAGCTACATTTGAGAGAGAGGCCTGCCGCAGGCCACTCTATGAATCTGTGGCAGAAGTTAGGTTTCAAGCAAGGGGAAAGGCTTTCTGAATCGAAGCTTAGCTGTTTCTGTGGAGGAGCTAGAGGGGAAGCTGGAGGAAAACAGGACAGAGGAGGAACATTCGACTTAATGTGTGTCAGAAGTTCTTCAATATTTATTTAGTTGCAGGAATTTATGAGCTATATTTAATGATACTTCCAAGAATCACGTAAAAATACATCTGTAAAATGCTGAAAATCAAAATTTAAACAGTAACTGCACGTTGAAAAAAAATCAAATAAATTAGGAACTGCCTGAAATGGGGCTTATTTTAAAACATTTGGAGATTCAGTAGCCCTGAGCCTTCGGGGAGGGCGGTATATAAATCCAAAAAATAAATAATAAAAATAAATAAGGAGGCTTGGAGAGCTTGGGTCAGGGAGAGAATGAATTAGTTGAAAGAGATTTTGTCTTTCTTATCACTCATCCTAGTATTCTGCAGCTCTGTAGCTATAGTTGTGTGGTATTCTGGGGCTATGTTAGTTTATGCAATATATGGTAAATGCTATCATCTCCTCTGGTCCTCTTCAGGTGGCCGTGAGGAACTGGTGGAACGGTTGCAGACATACACGCTTCAGGTAAGTCTTTTATGTGCTAACAATGAGCTTGTGTTTTGTATTGGAGGATGGGAGTACTGCTCAGTTCCTTGATTTCTGACCTACAGTGACCTGCAGGGTTCCATCTTATCCCCCATGTTCATTGACATGAAACTACTAAATGACATCATCTAGATTTGGGCCGAGCTGTCACCAGTGTGTAGAAGCCCTTGTCTCTTGTTTTGTGCTTCCAGCTGATCCCAGAGAAGCGTTAAAAACCCTGAATGCAGTTTAGGGGTTAGTGGAGATAATAGCCTAAAACATTCTTATGAGCTTGAAAACTGCTGGTGAGTTGAAAGACTGATATGGGAATTAAGGGCTCTTCTGGCTAGGATTGCACTTCCCCTGTAGTAGCAGGTCTGTAGCTTAGGGATGCCACTGAACCCAGTCCTGCTGGATAAGCAACAAGATCAAGACAGCCTTGTATGTTGAGTATTTCTAGGTACAACTTTTCTTGGGCAGAAAAGATCTTGCCACCATTATGCATGCCCTGGTAACTAGTTTACTGTAATGACATCTACATGGGGTTCAAATAGAGTTTAGAAGTTACTGTTGGCACAGAATGTTGCATCCAGGATGTTGACCAACTGCTGTGCCAAATTTCTGAGGCCCTGCTTTTGGTGCCCCTGCCTTCTGAGGTTAGCCAGCTGCCATCCCTAGAGACATTTGTTTTGTCCTTTCTATCACTGTCATCTGCCAGCAGGTGAAGACTTTATTATCTGACATTCCTTCAATAATCCTTCCTCTCTTCTTGCCCTGTAATTTTAATTTGTATCTTTTGGTTTTTTATGTATATGTATCTTTTGGTTTTAATTGTTAGCCGACTCAAGGTGACAAAAGTTGTGAGAGGTGGGATATAAATCCAAGAAACAAAAAATAAATAAATAATATATGTAAAATTATTTATGTATAAAAGATAAAGGTATCCTCTGTGCAAGCACCGAGTCATGTCTGACCCTTGAGGTGACGCCCTCTAGCGTTTTCTTGGCAGACTCAATAGGGGGTGATTTGCCATTTCCTTCCCCAGTTATTACCGTTTACTCACCAGCAAGCTGGGTACTCATTTTACCCACCTTGGAAGGATGGAAGGCTGAGTCTACCTTGAGCCAGCTGCTGGGTTCGAACTCCCAGCCTCGTGGTCAGAGCTTCAGGCAGCATGTCGGCTGCCTTACCACCCTGTGCCACAAGAGGCTCTATTTATGTATATTAATATACATATTATGTATATGTATTTCAGTTCTCATTTTGGTGCATTTTTATAGTTGTTAAACGCATAGGTGGCCTTGACTGGGTAGCCTATAAATCTTTTGAATAAATAAAGAACTATCTTGGCCATCATTCTCTTGGAGATAAGGTTGTCTAAAGATCCGTCTTGTGTGAAAATGAGTTCTCTTGGCCTAGCCTTTAGGTCTTTGAGAGCACTGGGTGTTAAGAAAGTGGTAGAGGGATGGTGGGCTATCATTAGGACACTATGATGTCAATCTGTGTTGAAGACAAAAGCGTATGTTAATGAAAGTGGTACAGCAGGGCAGGAGAAATCCCAATTTAGGCATCTCTGACTTTGTATTTGTGCCTGGACATTTGAAGTTTGCTTTCATGTATATTTAGAAGATGGGAAGTAGGTTTTAAGAAGTCTTTTGCCTGCCTTGGAGCATATAAACCTCCTCCCCAGAAAAATTAATCTGTCCCCTCTATTGTTATCTTCCCTTCACATGTCTGATTTTGTTTCGCACTCCCCCCCCCCCCCACACACACACACAACTGTTACTGGCCATCTTCCCTGGTAGTGTTTTATGCATGTTGAGCCTCTACATGATTTTGTTCAGTTGTTTAAATCTTTATACATGTATCGTATTTTAAATGCTGTTTTAATGTACTCATTGACTGATTGCTGAAACATTTTTATGCTTATGGCCTTTGGGACCCTATTTGGGTGGAAAGTAGCAATTATGTATTTTATGGCCTGTATGGCCCCTTCCAACTCTATGATTCTATGATTCTATAAATAACACAAATGGTTGCTGAAAGGGTGCTGGTTTAGAGTTCCCTTATATGGTCCTGTACCCTTTCCATTGTAGTAAGGTGATTCTTTTTGGTAGTGATGTTATCTTGATCCCACCCAAAGTGTTCTGATGTGAGCTTCCAACTGCAGAGACTTGTACAATGCAGTTTTAATCAACCAATGCTAACGGCGGCTACTCCTTTTTGCAGACAGGAATGGTGCTCAATAGGCCTGTTCTGCGGGGAGATGAAGGAGAGAAGCCAGTCCCTCCTCCCATGCCAGGACAGGTAAGTAATTCATCCAGGAACACGGAAGCTTTGGGGGAAGGTCCAGACTTCACTTGCAGAGCTTTCGGAAGTCCCAGGTTCAATCCCTGTCCTGTCCAGGGAGAGTAGTATGTCTGAGAAAACTTCTCTCTGGGCCCTTGGAAAGCGTAGAGAGTGTGTGGGGTTAATGGCAGCTTCTGTGCTTGTGGGGCTCACCTTTTTGCTGGGTACTGCTGAAACTTGGAGAGGGTTCTCTTTGCCAAACCTGCGCTGTTTCCTTAATGCTCCTTTGCATTGTGTATTCTTGTGCTCTTCAAAGAATAGCTCTTCCTTCTGGCTCTCATTATCTGACAGCAGGGACAGCCTAAAGCTTCAGAATGTTTTAAAAGATTAAATTAAGATGATCTTTCATCATCATACAATAAGATGAGATCTTCTGAAAAGTGGTTGCAATCAGAGAGCCGTTTGCAGCCTTTAGCCGAATGGCTGGAGCGCTCAGGAGGACCATTAAAAACAGAAAGGTGTTTCTTAGTGCACTTGTCCTAAGCAGGTGGTTCTCCATTTCTTACTGTTCAAAGATGCTCCTGGTTATGGAATGATAGAAACTTGGCTTTGTGCTTCTAAGCCTGTGCCGACTGCTGCGAGGTAAGGGAGCAAGCGGCCTCATGCCTGGCCTTGCAAAGAAATGATACCATCATGAAACCTCAAAATTATGTTGCCACCTGCACAACGGCGTTCTTGGTGCCCATTTGAGCCATTATCAAGTACAAGGAAACCTTGACTGCTGTGCCCTGCCCTGTGGGATATGCAGGACAGCCTTCAAGCCCAAGCCTCCCACGGCTGCCTTCTTTAACCTCTGCAGCTCTCCGGGATCCCTCTGCCGCCGCCTCCGATGGGGATGCCACCGATGCAGCCCCCGCCACCCCCTCCGCCTCCCCCTGGCATGGGCCTCAACTTTCCCATGGGTGTAGGCCCCCCTCCACCGCCCCCTGGCCTGGGGCAGCCTCTTCGCATGCAGGCAGTGGATCCTTCTGCGTTGCCTGAGGAGGAGCGGCTGAAGCTGGCTCAGCAGCAAGCCGCCATGCTGTTACAGCAGGAGGAGAGGGTAAAGCAGGTATGGCTGTGCTCTTTCTCATTACGTGCACTGGCTTTGTGCAGTGGTGTGAAGAATCCTGGCAACAGGGCATGTGTTGAGCCGCTGGTGTTCTTCCTGTAGCTTTAAGCAACTGACTGTGCAGCCCTGGTCTGCTCAGAGGTGTAGGATTTCCACGTCTCCCCACAGTTCATCCTTCAGTTCACCGCCCATGAACCAAAACCAGTTCCTCTGAAGCGCTGCCCCTCGTCCTCTTATCACTGTTGCCCTGTTACTGTTTGTGATGCCTGTGAACCCTCTTGCTCTCAGCTTGTGGCATGCTGGGCATGGCCAGTGCACGCCACTGAATGCTCCCCTCCCTTGGATGCACTTCCTGTGAGGTGGGACGTGGGAGAGAAACTGGATCCTGGGAGGCTAATGATCCAGACTGTTAATTGCAATATCTTTTCATGCAATCTCTGCTTAGCTTTCTTCAGCCTGGCTTTCTCAACTAGGTCAGACTTGGAAGTCCAGCTCTTTCCCTCCCTCCCACCAAATCTGGACAGGTCAATCCAATAGGAGTAGCCCAGAAGTAGCCATTTCCTATGACCAGAGCCTGGGGGTGGGGGTTCCGCATCAGGAGGCTTGAATCTGTGTGTCTCCACACTCCCCTTCTTAGGCTGCTGTACTTATGGAACAGGAGCGCCAGCAGGAGATGTCCAAGTTGTCTCCCTCAGTACCAAGGCCTGTTCCAGACTTGGGCCCGAGACCTCAGGGACTCCCAAGAGGTGAGTTTCTATGGATTAAAGAAGGGGGCTGTAGATTGTTCACACGAGGAAGAGAAGTGTTGAGTAGTCCTGCAGAAGCCACTTAAATAGAGGATGGGCCTAATTCTGGCCTGTTAGTGTATTCTGTATACATTCCCCACTGTAACCCTTATGAGGGTCATGTTTCCAGTGGGATGTCCCCAAGTTCCCCATTTGGCTTTCTAGAAAGCATGTAGTGTTCCTTGCTTTGGAGTGGTCGCAGGCACTTCGGCAGCATGAGTTTTATGCCAGTGATACTCAGGTGAGGGGTCCTTTCCCTTATTGGTTATTCTAAGTATGAAACAAACAGCACCCCACTTGCATGGTTTATTGACTTTGGGATGAGGGCAGAGAACAGGGTTGAGGCCATATCTGATGAGTTTAACTTGATCTAAACAAAGGTCTCACAACTCCTGTTATCTTTTTGGAATTCCTTGACCAGGGATACAGCTTGAAAGAGTTGTAATGGTGGTAAGAAACTCTGAAGGGTAACCTCCTTCACAATCGTATTAGTCCCCTCTGCCCTCTATCTGGTAGTGTTTACAAAATTTCAAGCTTGAGAGAGTTGGCGATTAAAAAACCCAAACCACACAAAAGGTATTGGAGAATTTCAGTGTTCTACTTCTAAGATGAACACATCTGGGTTGTTTTGTTCTGTGTATTGTAGAATACATGCTGCTTTTCTGGTTGTCTACTGGCTATGGTAATTAGTCTCTAGGTTTCACTGAGCAGGAGTGCCTGTCCTTAATTTGTCATCCTTATGGCTCTCCCAGGATCATTTGGCCAGCTTCTTTGAGCTCCATCCAGTCCATGTGCTGATACAGGCCGGTCTCTTACAGCCACCCTGAATGCTAGAAAAGAGGCCAGCTGGAAAACCAATATATATATTTCCAGCTAGTGGAAGACTGGTAGCTTGGCTGTGAGTGTTGCTACTTCCCTTTCCTTATGAGCATTCACTTGCTTGCCCTGTTCCTAGGGAGTACCCCTGTGGCACCAGTTGGCCTGCCAGGCCCAAGACCTCGAGGGCCTCCTCCTCCTCCTGGAGAAGACAGTCGTGAGGTGAGGCGGGGAGTTGGGTCTCTGAGCAGTCGAGAAAACAGAGGGGTTATATGACCTGTCTAGTCTGCATGGGGAGGTTTTAAGCCTTTTGAGAAACAGTCTTCAGCCCTGCACAAACTGGGCTACTTGGCATTGCAGAGAGGGTATTGGGATCTGAGTTGAGGACCTGAGGAAAACGCTGAGTAAAATTCCAAGGGGAAAACCCCGAGAGATTGTGCTTCCAGTCTGCCATGCAAGGCAGTGAGTACAACTGTGGAACACACATCAGAATGGGAACACACACTGGGAGATGATCCCAGCTTGAGACAGAAGAGCTGGGAAATAATAGGAAGCAGCCGGTCTTTGAAAGGGGAGGGAGATGCAGGGGAGTGCAGAGTTAAGTGGCAGATGGGAAATCCTCCAATTGAAGACTGAAAGGGGAAGGATGCTAAAGGGGTTCAGAGTGTTGCATTATTCTTGGCCAGACATTTAGGTGTGATCCTGGATGCTCCCTTTTCGATGGAGGCTCAGGTCACAGGATTAGCCTACATGGCATTTTTCTATCTGCGCCAAGTGAAGCTGCTAGCTGTCCTTGGATTGCTTGGTCACAGTCACCCATGCAACAGTCACCTCCAGATTAGATTCCTATGCAGGCCTACCTTGTCTCTGACCCGGAAATTGCAGCTGGTGCCAAATGTGGCTGCTAGGGTCCTCATGGGAAGATCTTGGAGGGCCCACATCCAGCCAGTGCTGAGGCAGCTGCATTGACTCCCAGTTGCTGCCTGGATAAGGTTCAAGGTTTGGGTATTAACCTTTAATGCCATCTGCAGTCTGGGCCCCACATGTTTGCAAGACCACCTGTCTCCTTATACCCCCTGCAGGGCCCTTCGTTCTGCAGGTGCATATCTGTTGGAGATTCACCTGGCCTCGACCAAGGCCAAGGACCCGACCTGGTGAAATGAGCTCCCGGGAGAATTGAGGGACTTGTCAGAACTTTCCCAGTTCCACAGGGCCTGCAAGAAAATTTCATGACCTAATTTTCTTAATCCAATAGGAGTGTAGCAGGGATAGGAAGCAAACCAAAAATTGAGTCCAATGGGACCTTTAAGACCAACAAAGATTTATTCAAGGCGTGAGCTTTTGAGTGCGTGCACTCTTCCTCTGACAAAATGGAACAAGGATCACGAGAGTACAGATATAAGGCAAAAAGTAAATTAGTAAACTGTGTCATAATATCCAAATTATGCAGTCTGGTAATTCTTTGCGAAAACAGCTCATCAGTCCTTTTGGGCCAGTTGTAGTTCACAAAAACACTGGAGAAATAAAAGTGTTAAGGTTAGTAATTAATGGCAGACACTTTCCCAGTTGTGAGGAGAAATAATTAAAGGAGACTAGTTGCTTGCCCCCTCTGTCTCCTCCCAATCGTGGAAGCATCCCCAAAAGTGACAAGGTGCTCAGTTTGTTATTTTGTCCTGAAACCGGACAGTTAGATTCTGATAGGAAGCACTGAGCCAAGTCATGTGGGGAGTCTCCACTCCTGCCATCTTGGCTTCCTGTAGTCTGTCAGTGACTCAAAATTTAACTCTTTGGGTTCTATTGAAGTAGTGAGTGTGAGCTGCTAACAAGCCCACTTTAAAGGGGAAGGGGTGAAGGCCAACATAATGGGGGCTTTCCTGGACATGATGACAAGTATCAGTTTAGATACTGGGGCTGGGAGATGGAGCTGTTGACCAGAATAGGGAACTAAAATGAAGCCTGTCGCGGCTGGTACACCTTGTTTTGTTTTCCAGATCGATGACTCTGGGGTGGGCCCCAAGATCCCCCAGGCCCTAGAGAAGATCCTCCAGCTGAAGGAAATGCGTCAGGGAGAGCTCACTGCTGTGCCCAGCGGTACAGGTAATAGGCTCCTTGCCAGGCAGCGTGTGCTCATAGGTTGAAGGTGTCGTATCAGGTTCTCTACAAATGGCCTTCCCAAATGGGCTCACATCAGCTGTGGCAGCTGGTACCTGCTGGGAATAGTAATAGCATTTTATAAGCAGTGATGATACATAAAAAATTCTGGAGTTATGGGGAATAGGCTGTTGGCGTTCTACAAGCTTCTTGTTCCCCCTAACAAGGTTAGGAGGAATTTGCAGGAGTTTTTTGTGCTCGGAGTAATTCTGAAAGTTATCTCCATAAAGCGTTCCCTTGTTTCCTGTGCTCTGCCTCTTGGAGCACCAAAAACCCCTTTTTGGTTCAACTTCTTGTCTGGTCCCTTGAGTTGTCACTGGGTTGTGCTCAAGCTAATCTTTTCTGTGGAAGGGGCGAGGAACTTTTTTTTTCTAGTAGTACAAACTGAGAACATTGGGGACAGTTAGAGGAAGAGGAGAGCTTTGTGGGAATTTCTGTATTGGCTGAGGGATGTTGGGGTCTCCCGCTCAGTAGATGATGGGTGCATGCCCCCTTTTTACTGTCAGCTCCTCAGATTTCTTACTTCATTACAGATGATGACATGGAGCTGGCCTCAGCAGGCATTTCTGCTTCGGATGCAGAGGACGATGCATCCGCTCTGTCCAAAAAAGAGGTAAGGAGGCCCTACTTTTCTTGGCTTAAAAGTCAGGAACCAGTTTTGTCAAAAGCAATCACCCCCTGCACCAAATTATCCAGGGGTAATCTGCAGCCAGTAACTGCTTCTGGTGCAGCCTTCTGTGAGCCCTCCAATGCTTGACCTGCGATTATGACTATTGCTGCCCATCAGTGTGGCTGTGCCATTGGATCTGCACAGGAACAGGCTTACCTTACCTGGGAAAACTCTTTATTGGGAGCTGAACAAAAGTTTTGCCAGGCTGGCAGAAAGGCTCTGTTATTAAGTATTGGGGGCCCAATGGAGAGGACACCCTGCTAAAGAGCAAGTGCCAATTAAGCCCTTTTTGTCTATTTGGCAGAAAAACCGTAAGCGGCGGAACCGGAAGAAAAAGAAGAAGCAAAACACATCCCAGAAAGATGGCCCAGCTACCCAGGAGGCAAATGGGCGTGGGAATGAGTCAGGGGCTGATGCTTCTGTGGAGATTGAGTATGTCACAGAGGAGCCTGAAATCTATGACCCCAATTTCATTTTCTTCAAGAGGATCTTTGAGGCTTTCAAGGTGCGATGGTGCTTGGGGCTTAGTGGTATATTTCTCTCTTTGTTCTGGGTTCTTTCCTCTCCAACATGGAAGAACTCTGAGGCTAGATCTGGGAGCCTTCTATGGATCATGATTGCTTCCTTAATATGTGAAGCACAATGATGAGGCTGTAGGGTTAAACATGCTTGTCTCATGGGGGTGGTTTAAAGTTCATTTCCAACCGTCTGGGGAAAGGTGTTTAGGAATTGTCTTGGGAATGTGCCCCAGATTTAAGAAATTAGACCCCTGTACTTTAATGTCAACAAAAAGCAGATGAATCCTTTCCCAGTTTAGAGTGAGAACTGCTGCTTGGATAATCCAGAATCTTCCGTGAGACTCCTATTTGCAGACTCCAAAAGCGTGCCCCCCCCATATGCTGTGCATTGTTAGCAAATGTCACAATTCTTCCAAAACTAGCAGGCAACGTCCCACTTCAAATGAAAAATTTGACCTTTTGGTGTTCTGTTGTTAATGGCTGTCTAAGGGGGCCAGGATTTGCCTATCCAGCCTTTTAGGAAATGTGGTTGGAATGTAGGTGTGCCATCCGATAAAGAAGTAGGTGTCTGAATGTGGGAAGGATGCCTGCCCGACTTATTCATGCCGCAGCAGTTTTGGAACCTGCTGCCTCCAGCTCTTTCTCCTTCTGTCTCTGCAGTTGACAGATGATGTGAAAAAAGACAAGGAGAAGGAACCAGAGAAGGCAGACAAGGTGGCCAGTTCAGCTGCCCCCAAGAAGAAGGGCTTTGAGGAGGAGCGGAAGGACAGTGATGACAGCTCAGATGATGAACAGGTAGGAGGTGTCCCCTCCCCCCCCCTATGAAGGAGAGGTCTGTGATTGACTGCTGGCTAACATAACTACAAGCTTCATGCTCAAGGGCGGTCCCTCTGTGGTCACTGTATAATAGTGTACAAACAGTAGGGGATGGGAATCTTTCTTTCTGGCCGGGCTTGCCAAGGCCTAGACAGGCTGCAGCAGGCCTTTTGGGGGTGGGAGGTATGGAAGGGGGGAGTCCCCACCAGGACTTCCCCTCCCTGACATGGGCAGGCTCACCAAGGCCTGGAGAGGCCACGGTGGGCCTTTCCGGGGAAGAGGGAAGGAGGGAGTCCCTGCCAGCACTCTCCCCTGTCCAGAAAAGGCTCGCTGTAACCTCTCCAGGCAAGATTCAAGGTGGATGTTCTTGTGGGAAGGAGGTGGTTGTTTGCATAATGTTTAAAGCAGCAATGAAATATAGGTAATAGAAATGACAGCCTGTCCTTCTCTAATACACTCAGGAAAAGAAGCCAGAAGCCCCCAAACTCTCCAAGAAGAAGCTGAGGCGAATGAACCGCTTTACTGTAGCAGAGCTCAAACAGGTGCTGTCAGGTGGGGGTTGGGCAAGCAAATGGGGGAAAGCAGACGGGCTTAGCAGGTGAAAGAGGAGCTGAGGGATGGACTCTTAGCCCCGATTTAATCGAGGGTTGGGTTTTTCATTGGTTTGTCCTCCAAATCTTCCTCTCTTCTTGCCGGTTGCGATTTGTGAGTCCCCCAAGGGCAGGGCATGCCACTGCCCCCAAGTCCCCTCATCCGGGGTGTTCTGTGAAAAGGAACATTGGGCTGTTGCCTGTCTCAAGGTTATTATGCCTTTCATTTATTTATTTACTGATTCAATTTATATACCATCTTCCCAGCAAGCCAGCTCAGGGCGGTATACAGCAATAACAATAGCATATGTTAAAATTAACAAATGATGTTTTAAAGACCATTTGCAAGCCGCATCTATAACAAATAGCAGCATCGATTATAATGATGATTTCTATTGCCGCCCCATTCAGTGGGTCCATATCCAGGTTAAGAAGTTTTTTGTGGGGGGATGTTTTTTTGTAGGGAGTCCATTTTCCGATGGGTTCCCCACTTTAATGATCCTGTATTTTTTGTGGGGCCACATGTGGTTATTCATCGGTGAGGACACATTGCTCAATGTGTGTTTTCGGATGCACTCTGAGCCAGTGGCCTTGAAGTGGGGCTCAGCCTTTGGGTCATGACAGATTCAAGCCTTTCAGGCCCCAGAGGAAGCAACTGACTAGATCGGGGATGCTTGGGGGTCTGCAAGAGCTTCAGAGGGAGTTCACAGGAGCTCTGGAGGGGGTCCAGGGTATTGCCCCTCCTGCCTTAATGGATTCTGCCATAAACTAAGGCGGGGTAGTCAACCTGTGGTCCTCCAGATGTTCATGGACTACAATTCCTATGAGCCCCTGCCAGCGTTTGCTGGCAGGGGCTCATGGGAATTGTAGCCCATGAACATCTGGAGGACCACAGGTTGACTACCCCTGAGCTAAGGAACTGGCTGCTTCTATTGCTCCCCCTCCCAAGCAGGAGTTCTCTTGTGGTTTCTGCATGTTGACTCCTCCTTAAACCATCTCCTGTCTCTCCTCCCTCAGTCCTCCTTGAGCCTCTCTGTTACTGTGGGTGGTGATGTCACTTCTGGGGGCATGGTAGGGAGGCATGGACAGCTGACATCATTTCTGGGGCTCCTCGAAACATGAAGAATTATTTCAGGGGCTCCCCCATGGTCTAAAAGGATGAAAAAGGCTGGTCTAGACACAGGAGAGTGGGGAGGGAGTAGTCTGGCTTTTGGGGGTCTTCCCAGTTCAACCTTGTTGGTTGTGTTTCTCCCCCCCCCCCCACAGCTTGTGGCCCGCCCCGACGTGGTGGAGATGCATGACGTGACAGCCCAGGACCCTAAACTCTTAGTCCACCTGAAGGCCACTCGTAACTCCGTCCCGGTCCCTCGGCACTGGTGCTTCAAGCGCAAATACCTGCAAGGCAAGAGGGGCATTGAGAAGCCACCGTTTGAACTGCCTGAGTTCATCAAGCGCACAGGGATCCAGGAGATGAGGGAGGCCCTGCAAGAGAAGGTAGGGTGTCGTCTCGCGCCTCTCCAGGGAAGGGAATTTCAGTAGGGCCGAGGTTCTGTAGCCTTCTGTGGAATGAAGTTCACGCTGAGTGTGAGTCACTGGTAGTGGTGTCCCAGAGGGCCTCCTGACTTCGGCACTGTTCCTTTCAATGGCCAGCCTCAAGAGAGTGCTAAGAACCTGCCCAGAGTTCACCTTTGCTCTGCCCTTTGACAGAGAGGGGTGGGGAGAATCCTGAGAAGGAACGGGTGGGGTGGGGGGTGCTCCACTGCAAATCTCCATGCTAAGACAAGTGATTCAGGGGAGCCAGGGGCCCCTTGTTGCTGTCTTGCTTGAGCTGCTGCCTTGGAGTGGGCTCATGCAGCTGCTCCAAAATGCACAAACCTTCAAAGCTGTCTTTGAACTCTCCAGGAGTAACTCTCCAGGATTTCAAGCAGAGGTTGGGCTTTCCCAACACCTGAGGGCCTTTTTCAATTAAAGATGCCCAGAATCAGACTTCTGCTTGCAGCGCCTTGTGCTTCATCACTGCCCAAACTGTTTTTCTGCCCAAACAAAGTGTGGACAATCCCTAGCCAAGGCTGCATGTGCTGAAGGGAAATGCTGGTTGTGTGCTGGTAGGAACTGACTCCTGTCTGTAATGGCAGAGATGCAACTTCTGTATTTTAACTATCATACTTTTGGGAATGGGAAGGGGCTGTACAGCTGTTGACAATCTGGCTCCAGAGAGTCCAACAGTGTAGCTTGCTCTTGCCTTCCACCCCCATAGCCAAAAAGAGGTATAATTTTTCTTTTCAAAAGGAAAGCTGAGATTTTGTAGTTGGACTGGATCTCATAAGACACACTGGGCTGCCTGTACAACTGAGCACAGGGCTTTAAATACACAGAAATGGGAATGCTGGTCACGCACACCTGCCTGTAGATGGCTGCCTCCTTTTGTGGCAGGCGCTGTTGGGCTGCCACTCATCCGAATCTGTCCCTCCGGGGGGGGGGGGGATTATATGCCACCTTTTAAGAGGCTGGCAAAACCTTGCTGTGGTTGTATCATTTTCTCCCCTGCTGTGCCCGCCTCCCAGGAAGAACAGAAGACCATGAAGTCCAAGATGAGGGAGAAAGTTCGCCCCAAGATGGGCAAAATCGATATCGATTATCAAAAGCTGCACGACGCCTTCTTCAAGTGGCAGACCAAACCGAAGCTGACGATCCACGGCGACCTGTATTATGAGGTAAATGCCTTAGTTGCTAGGCCTAGCTTTCTCCTTTGGGGGAACGGGCAAGGAGGAGCACTCCTGGCCTGTCCCTCATGGGTTCCTCCCCTTCCCCACCAGGGCAAGGAGTTTGAGACACGACTCAAGGAGAAGAAACCGGGAGATTTGTCGGATGAGCTGCGCATTGCGCTGGGGATGCCTGTGGGGCCGGTGAGTGGCAAGACGTGAGGCTGCTTTGGGTGTTGTCAGGAGCATCTGATAAAGGCCTCAGAGGCAAAGCAGGCTGTAAGTTCAGTTCCCTGAGCTCCCCCGAAGAACCAAAACTTGTCTGTCCTGCGAGGCACTATTGGAAGAGCTTGCAAAATTAAGGTGGGGTGTGCATGTGTGCCTATGTCTGTGCATAGACCAGCAATTATAAAATTATAAAATAAAATATTCAACCTGCTTTTTCTTTTCCCCTTATGCCTGCCCACCCACACACCACACTCCATGGGGTTCTTGAAAAGTATTGCAGCATATATGGATTCAGCAATTAGCTCATGCAGTTTGTATCCTCCATACACTCTGACCCATCAGGCCCTCAGAATGGCTCACCTTCTTTAAACACAGTCTTAACACCCTCTATTCCCTGCTGCCCACCATCCCAATGCGTCAGCCCCACTTGGAATGGCCGTTGTTTGGATGGTGAGTGCTTTCATGTCCCACAGCCATACAGGGAAAAGCTAGGGCCATTCTGTCTCTCACGTCAATCAGTTGGTGGCTTGGAATAGCAGCTTCCAGGCCCGGGGATTGGGGGTGCATTTGGGGGATTGATGCTTTGTGTTTGGAAAGAGCAAGTAATGGATGTTGGTCATGGCAAGGGGGGAGGCAACATTGGTGGGTGAGGCTGGGATGATAGGACAGAGGAGGACCAGTGGAACTAGGATGCTGTGTGTAGCCAGGAAGCTTTTTGCAGGCTAATGCTTTGTTCTTTTGGGGCGAATGCAGAATGCACACAAGGTTCCACCTCCGTGGCTGATTGCCATGCAGCGCTACGGCCCGCCACCCTCTTACCCCAATCTGAAGATTCCAGGCTTGAATTCGCCAATCCCAGAGGTGAGTGGGGACATTTCGGATGCCTTGCCATAGGAGAGGAGGCTTTCTAAGGTAGAACCTCTGGCAATACAGAAAAGAGGTCTGTGGCCCAGCATATTTGTGATAGCCCGGCCCTTGTGATCCTTTGGGGGAGAAAGATTCTGCAGCCCAGCCAACTTCTCATGGAGCTGTTTCCTTTTCCCAACCTCTGAATCTGCAAGGGATAAAAGTTCTCCCAAATCACCGGGAGCCATTAATGTGGTACAGCCCATGCTCTTTGCAGACCCCCTCTGCAGCCTGAAGAAGCTTGACATTTTAAAATGATATAGCCAGAAGACCTCAGCATGCTTCTGGGGTCCTTCTTATACTCCCCTTGTCCCACTTGTAGCAGGTACAAAGCAAATACATCTGATGAAGTGAACAGTGACTTATTCATGCCCTGCCACAAATTTAGTTAGCCTTTAAGGTTACTCTTGGTTGTTTTTGCTACTACAGACTAACATGACTACCCATCTTGACCTAAAGCAAATACAGTTTTTCCAAGTCCCGTATTAATTTAAATGCCCGTCATTATCTAAGTGACAAAGAACTGTAAAAACCGGAATTGCAAAGTTGCTTTCACCACATAACTCACTCCCGTTATGTATTTATTTTTATTTATTACATTTATACACCCGAATGAAGAATAAATGATGCTTTAAAAATAAACTCAGGTCTCTAATGGCTTCTGCAGTGCCCTTAATACCATGCATAAGGTGGCTATCTTTATGGGAAAGCAGCTGTGTCCTCCACAGTGCAGGCTGGCTTTCTGGAAGAGGCCATAAGGCAAGTGTGTCCTGTTAGTGAGTCCCTAGGCTTGGATATTGCCTTTATGAGTCAGTCCAGGCTGGGCCTGCAGCACCACCAGTACTGGGGAAAAGTAATTACGGCTTTCCTACCAGGCTACTCTAGTCAGAGAGGTGTCTACGCCAATATTACCAGCAGAAACTTGGGGCAACTGAGGTGGGCCCCAGGGGCGTAGGGGCAGCCACCCTTGCCCTTTGGGTGCTGTCCCATCAAATGCTGAATTTATATGCCCAATATCAGTTCCTTTGTCGTATGCACACAACCCTGATCCTCAAGGAACTGTCTAATTGGTAATAGAACCAGGGAATTTTGCTAGTGTTCAGAGATCATGTAGAGAAGTAACACTGCTTTAAAGAACAACTCTAGGGTCCCTTTTCAGCTCCTCCTGCCTTGGCTTGGAAGAGGCAGCAAGTGACTCTTGTATCTCCTCTTCCCCCAGGGATGCTCATTTGGGTACCATGCTGGGGGCTGGGGCAAACCCCCTGTGGATGAGACTGGGAAACCTCTCTATGGAGACGTCTTTGGGACCAATGCAGCTGAATTCCAGGTATGGATTTATGTCGGGTGGTACCAATGTGGAAAAAGAATGAGCTCTTCTCCCCCTTTGTTTGGTATGTGCCAGGTGCTATGCAGAGGGCTCGCCATTGGCACGCCCTTTCACCCTTTCCGTTCCTTAGACCAAGACAGAGGAAGAAGAGATTGACCGGACACCGTGGGGAGAACTGGAGCCCTCTGATGAAGAGTCGTCTGAGGAAGAAGAGGATGAGGAAAGTGATGAAGAGAAACCAGATGAGACAGGCTTCATCACACCTGCCGACAGGTAGGCGCTGCCTCTTTCCTGCAGTGGAGCAGGATGCGGGGAGATTTTAAGTGGGGCTGATAGTACTGGCTGGATTTTTAACTACTTGAGTTGCTCTCTCCCTAGTGGCCTGATCACACCTGGTGGATTCTCATCGGTGCCTGCTGGGATGGAAACACCTGAACTCATTGAACTGCGTAAGAAGAAGATCGAGGAAGCTATGGATGGGTAAGTACTGACTCGTCTCTATATGGTCCAGAGCAGAGGTAGTCAAACTGCGGCCCTCCAAATGTCCATGGACTACAATTCTCATGAGCCCCTGTCAGCTTTTGCTGGCAGGGGCTCATGGGAATTGTAGTCCATGGACATCTGGAGGGCCGCAGTTTGACTACCCCTGGTCTTGGAGGGACAGCCCTTGGGGAGGCAGAGCTTGCGTCTGGTGAGGGTTGTTGGCCTTTTCTCCAGGGCGCATTGCTCCAGAGGTAGCATAAAAATAGCAGAGGATGCGATTAGAGAGCACCTGTCCCACAAGGCCACATAGGTTGCATGACTGCGGCTCTCCCAATTAAGTGATCTTGTTTTTTATCCACAGCGTCTCCTGGTTAGCAGGTCTCAGGAAGCATCATCCCTGTCCGTGAGACCAGTGTCTCCATATCAGAGGTTGCACATATGTAGTCGTTCCACACGTGCCTTGAAAGTGTAGGATTCAGCATCATTTCAGTTTCTGTGCCATATCAAAACAATATGTATTTGGGGGGGAGGGGCGTGCTAAGTGGGGAAGGGTGGGGCTCCTGTGCTCTCTAGAGTCACTTTCACTGACTTGGATTAGAAAAATGTAACCTTATGAAACAAATGCATCCCCGTTTGGTGAATATGCATGATACGTAAGTGGTGCAAAATCCCAGTTCTCTCAGCTCAGAGTCTGCAGGGGACAGGGTCGCCCAAGACGGTCCTGAGTGATAATCCCTCCCCACCCTCCACTCCGTCCCGTCCGCGCTGATGAGAGTTGTGTTGTTTCCTTCTGCCTCGTCCTCTGCAGCAGTGAGACGCCCCAGCTGTTCACAGTGCTGCCAGAGAAGAGGACGGCAACTGTGGGCGGTGCCATGATGGGCTCCACCCACATTTACGACATGACAACGGTAAGGAGAGGGTGAACCCTGGCTGGCAGGAAGCGGCAGCGCTGCTCAGGCTTTCCTGCTTGACCCTTCTGGTGTCTCCTTGCAGGTGATGAGCCGCAAAGGGCCGGTGCCAGAGATCCAGGGTGTGGAGGTCGCCTTGGCCCCCGAGGAGCTGGAGCTTGACCCGATGGCCATGACACAGAAGTACGAGGAGCACGTGCGGGAGCAGCAGGCCCAGGTGGAGAAGGAGGACTTCAGTGACATGGTGGCCGAACATGCTGCCAAGCAGAAGGTGAGGCGGTTTTCTAACCTAATGTATATGAAAAGCCCACAGTATTGTCAGTATTGACCAATGGCTGTTACGGAACATTGACAAAAAGTGCAACTCCTCCAAGGGAAAGGTGCAACGAGTTGGGCATCCTTGACATTGGGCTTTGGGTGGCAAGAGGAACTCTGGGTCAGTGATAGAAAAGTGATAGACTGTGAGAGGGGCATGAATTTTCTGTTAGGATGGAGGAGACCAAGAGGTGATGGGAGGGGCCAAGTGTTGCTGCTGCCTGATGGGAAATAGCGTAGTGGCAAAAGAGGTTCTCCTAAGTACGTGTGAATTTTCTTGCTGCAACAGTTTCTGACCGTGGCCTGGTTAGCTAGACCGTGCTGTGACCAGCTCTCTGCCTCTGTCCCCACAGCAAAAGAAGCGGAAAGCCCAGCCCCAGGACACCAGAGCCGGTGCCAAGAAATACAAGGAATTCAAGTTCTAGTTCCAGCATCTGTCAGTCACTGTCTTTTGTTGTGTTTGTTTTTAAACTTCTGTCCCCACCTGAGTATCCTCATGGCCAGGACACCCTGGGCTATCTGCGCATATTGCCCCTGGCTAACGACGTAGATTATTTTGTAAATAAACTCAGAATTCCTCTCTGGAGACCTCGTTTTCTAAGCCAGCCAGCCAACTAGTCCGGCTTTTGTACTGATTTTTTCCAGGGCAAGGGCTTTGGAGTGAAAGGGTAACTTTGGGCACAGGCTCGGAGGGGGGCGGGGTGGTAGGCCTGTGAGCTCTCGGGACTTTTGCTTGAACTCCTTTCCATCCAACCCCTCACAAGTCATTCCTCAATCCCAGCACAGCCTCCAGGAAAACAAGGCTGCCTGCAAGCCTCCTCTTTCCACTACAAAATCGACCCTTCTCCTTCCCCACCTTGTTGCACTCTTTTAAGGCTGCTTTCTAAATCCCCTAGATTAGCGATCCCCAACCTGTGGGCCGTGGACCACATGTGGCCCGACTAATTGGAGGTGGGTCCCGAAGGACGCCTTCTCCCCCCCAGCCCTTTACTTCATCCCCCCCAGCCCTTTACAACACACTTCATTGTCTGTATCTTATTTTGAAGTGATGTTTAAACATTACCATAGCGATCAGAGAGCATTAGGGCAGTGGTTGAGAGTAGAGGAGTAAACTACCCCCCCCCCCCCACCGGGCCTCAGTAAAAGGCATTGAGTGGTCCCCGGCATTGAGTGGTCCCCAGTGATAAAAAGGTTGGGGACCACTGCCCTAGATGAAGATTTAGAAGGGAGGGCAAGATTAAGGTACTTTGCAATGGCAGTTCGGGGTCTCAAAGGAATGCTGACATTGTTCTACCTGTGCAGGGCCTCCTGAACTACTGACTGGAGGTTTCTGCAAAGCTTCGCCTTAAGAATGAGAAACTTTGGCTAACAGAGGTCTGCCCACCAGGAGATTCCAAGAGACACTCATTCTGAATGACAGGGACACTCACTCCTCTACCCCCCCCCCCCCGAGAGCCAGTTTGGTGTAGTGGTTAGAAATGTGGACTTCTAATCTGGCTTGCCAGGTTCGATTCTGCACTCCTCCACATGCAGCCAGCTGGGTGACCTTGGGCTCACCACTGCACTGATAAAGTTCTTCTGACCGGGCAGTGATATCACGGCTCTCTCAGCCTCACCCACCTCACAGGGTGTCTGATGTGGGGAGAGGAAAGGGAAGGCGACTATAAGCCACTTTGAGCCTCCTTCGGGTAGGGAAAAGTGGCATATAAGAACCAACTCTTCTTCTTCTTTCTTGCTGCATAAAGGAGGGCCAAGCTGAACTTGCATTCTGTGTTGACAGTAGGAACAGTTTTGGTCTTTCTCCCTGTTTTCTTCCATGAATCATTTGTCCAGTTGCCAAGATGCTTTCCAAATTTTTGTTCAGAGACCAGTGAGGGTATGGGGGGGGACATTCAAGTCCCTTTGGCTTCAGTCTCTTTACTCCCCCTTCCCCCAATAATGATTTCCAATTTCAGGCTGGGAGTGAACACAACTAATGCTTGTAAAACCATTTCATGGTAAGTTATGCTATGAAAATCATGTAATTAAGCGGAATTATTTCCCAAGGATTTGAGATCGTGGGCCCAGGAATGGGGTAGTATATCTGTACCACTGACTGCTCGAATCATGTCAGCTTTTTAACTCACAAGTTGGAGGAGGGGGTTCCTTTGATAGAGCCGCTCCCTCTGCTGCAGCTGCTGCTCACCCAGAGAACAAGCATTTTGTTTCTGTCCGTCTTCTAGCTTGCAAGGCAGAAGAGGGCACTGTATAGACTTGGTCCTTCAAGGACAATCAAGTTCCAAGGCTGGAGCTGTTCTTTGACATTGTGAAGAACAAGCACCTTTGTTCTAAAACCTCTTCAGCACAGCAGGGGTCCCATTCAGAAAGTGAAAGGATTCTAAATATAAGGGAAATTGCTATGTAGGCTGCAATCCTCTATATAGGACAAAACCAAAGCCAGAGGCACCTGGAACTTACTCCATTGTGAACTCTTATGAGTCAGCCCTTCTCTCTTTGGATGCAGTCCTAAGAAGCTTGGGAGAGCATGTCTCATTGAAATTGGTGGGGCTTGTGAATTAACCTGGGCATGGTAACTGCAGTACCTTAGCTTATCAGGAGAGGGAGGTGTGGCTGATGCTATCAGCCTTGCAGAAATTCCCAGGTTCAAACCTTAGTCCTCTGCAGTGATATCTTTTAACATCAAGTCACAGCAAACTTAAGGTAACCCCATAATGCTTTCAAGGCAAGAGATGAACAGAGATGGTTTGCCGGCCTCTGCCTAGCATCCCTGGGCCTTCCTTAGTGGTTTCTGATCCAAGTACTAACCATGGCAGCCCTTGCTTAGCTCCTGAGATCTGATGGGATTGGGTTAGCCTGGGTCATTCAGGTAGGGTGGAGTAATAGTGGTCCTGGAAAGATGTTGTCATGGAGACGTGTTGATAGGCCGATTGCCTGATGGTAATAGGGCAGCTGCAGGTGTGGACTTCCATAGGAGGGACCTTGATTCTGCTTGCCCACGAGAGGCCCTGGATCTCTTGCTTGAAGAGGGTGGCACTGCATCTTAAAGGCCAGTAGGTTTACTGAGATCCAGAGCAGCCTTTCAGAAAAATTTGACATGCCAAATATGCTACAAGGTTGTCATTCCCCCCCGCCCCTTTGGGTTTTACTGTAACACGAATCACAGCTATGTGTGCCTTTGGAGAAGATGGAGAAAGGGAGGAGGTCCTGCAAAATTCCTTTTAAACTCCTGCTTTCACCAGCAATGACTACATATGAGCACATAGTTATACTACATTGCCATTTTGACCTTCGCGAATGGAAGAAAGGAAGAAAGCAGATACGCACCCTTCCGTACACTGGCATTTCACGTGAGGTTTTCTACACTAGCTCAGAAATTTGTTTTAATGCTAGGCATTCAATCCACCATTCGTACGTATTGCAGATGGGGGTGGGTGGGGAGGGGCTTTTACCTAGGGCGTGTTCTTATGCAGAGGTAAATTTCTTCTACTTTTTATCAGGCTTCCTCCCTCAGATACCCTTCCTCAACTTTTATTTACCATTGAGAACCCCCTAAAACATTCTTCAGGTTTTGAGATACCCCAGATCGTGTGATCGTGCAGAATATGGTCGGGAAGCAGAGCTATGGACAATGCCTACCTGGGGACCCTCCCCTTCTCACCCCCTCCAGGCCCATCATTGGCCATGGGGGGGGGTCAATTTGACCCTCTATGGTCATATCAATATATAAAAAATTAGCTCCCACCCATTTGAGAAACCCTTCTAGAACTATCAAGAAATCCCAGGGTCTCACAAAACCCTGGTTGAGAAAGCCTGCCCTTGATTAGACATTTAGTATTTCTGCCTCCAGCATCACAAGTGTGTTGAGGAAGGCTGCTAGAAGCCTGCATGTGAGCATGCAAGTGTTTGGGCTGTGAAAGTAGGGTGGACAAAGCTGGAGCTTGACTTCCACTGTTATGTGGGATCTCCTCCTATTGTGTGCCAGCTGAAGAAGAAGAGTTGGTTCTTATACGCCGCTTTTCTTTACCCGAAGCAGGAGTTTAAAAGGAGGCTCAAAGCGGCTTACAGTCGCCTTCCCTTTCCTCTCCCCACAACAGACACCCTGTGAGGGAAGGGAGGCTGAGAGAGCCCTGTTATCACTGCTCAGTCAGAACAACTTTATCAGTGCTGTGGGGAGCCCAAGGTCACCCAGCTGGTTGCATGTGGGGGAGTGCAGGATCGAATCCAGCATGCCAGATTAGAAGTCCGCACTCCTAACCACCACACCAAACTGGCTTTCAGGGGTCAAAAGCTGAGTGGGCTTTTGCCCCCCTGCTTCCATCAGTGGCAGATTGTCTGCTGGTGTTTTCCCTGGCCGCATCTGTCCATCTTCCAGCTCTCTGGAGGCCCTGCTACAATTGGTGCTTTGTGACTTCTACCTCTGCCCTCGATCTGGGTCGTGAAGGAGGGAGGGGGGAGCCCTAGCACAAAGGGGATTTCTCCAGTTCCAGCACGCCTGCTGTTGTACCTCCCAGCCGGGCTGGCCTCCGCCTGCACATGGTGCACAATGGGGGTCTGACTGGCCCCTGGAACAAAGGGGAAGCCTGAAGAAGAGGATCAGGGAAAAGGCATTTTCTGCTCCAGTTCTTCAAAGAGCAGCAGCAAGTGTTGTGAACAGAGACTTCCGCGCACTCCCAAAAGCTGGGCAGAGTTTTGCTTTGGAAAGAGGAGTGGAGTGGGTGGGGAAGAGGGCCCACTGG
This sequence comes from Paroedura picta, assembly GCF_049243985.1. Lineage (NCBI taxonomy): Eukaryota > Metazoa > Chordata > Lepidosauria > Squamata > Gekkonidae > Paroedura > Paroedura picta. Next base: position 24,969,790 of record NC_135369.1, on the reverse strand, counting down.
GTTAGAAAGGGGCCATAGAGTTTGTGGCAGCTTGGACGGAGTCTTCTAAAGGTGAGGGGAAATTCATGGCTAAAAGGTCTGCTTATGAGCAGCTGAGGAGAGGGGGAAGCCAGAGATTAGAGGCAGGAGTACCAGCAGCCGCTAATTATCTTGCTCCCTTTAATTAAAAAAATCTAGATAGTAGGCAGCAAAGAAAAGGGCGTCTGTGAAGGAACATCTGCTGCGGCTAATTCCCCCTTCCGATTTTCTTGTCCTTCAAAAAATTTTAATGAAGCAAAATGTTTTTCCATCAAGAAACTGGGTAGGGCGGGGGTGCTGAGAGCGGGTTCCTGTTTTGTAATTTCGAAGGACTTTGTAGTCTATTTCTGAAGGGTAGGTGGGCCTTGCCAGTCCCCTTGTAGGAGCATAAATTGCAGACTGGCAAAATAGACGATGCAATCTCTGCAAGCAGGTTCTTCTACAGTGGCTTGTTGGGGTGTGAGACTAGAGAGGGGTGTCTTGTGGGTTCAGATTCCTTTAGTGGAGTGAACTCTTGCTTGATGACCTTGGGGCCAGCAAATTCTGAGCCACAGGGTTAAGATCAAATGTAGGAGAGGAGAGAGAGCATGTAGGATGTTCTTTAGAGAAAGGGCAGGCTGAGAATACAAGAGACCAACGTTGCAGGTATCCAAGCTAGGAATGTGTGGGTAGGTGCGTGAGTAAGTTAGATCATTAGACAGCTCGGTTTTCTGGAGCTGGAGGTGTCTGTTCTATTGAAATGTCATGTAGGCAACGCAGCTTTGCTGCTTTCTACTGCGTCAACTGACGGCTCTATCTACTCCCAATAATAGCCTCTGGCAGCAGTTCCCTGCTACAGCCGATGTTGGCTCAAAATGGTCTTTCTAGCCTAGTTCCGTTAGTTCCTTTAGACTTTTCTTAGGGGCATCTGAAGGTGGCTGCATGGGGGGGGGGGGTTTACAAAGCTCTCCAGCAGGTGGTTCTATGTGGTTTTCACTCATTCTAGAAAACGAGGAACCCTGAAGCTGAAGTCTTAAGTTGTGGCTTCAGCAATGGCAGAAGTCCTTCCTATGGCTCACAGTTAGATGTCCCCTCCCTTTGGGCTGCTGGCTTCCCTGGGCCATTGCAAACTGCCCTGGAGACTCATTTTCAAAAAGTGGTTTACAGTGGGGATTGTCTGACCATACTACGTGACCGTCAACAGTTGGGTAGCCGTCTTGGTCTGAAACGACGAAGTTTGAGTTCATTGGCACCTTTAAGACCATCAGAGTTTAATTCTGGGCATAAGCTTTCATGAGCTGGCAGTGAAGAACTTTGTTCTGCCTTATACAGAGTCAGACCCTTGAGCTCAGTTTGTCTGCTCTGACTGCCAGGGGCTCAGGTGGAAGGAACTGGGAATGCCAGGACTGAACCTGGGCCCTTCTACAAGCAAGGCAGATGTTCTACCAGGGAGCCGATCTCTGGGGTGGGGTGAAACACTTAATTCAACACCCCCCCTTCCCGCCTGGAGTTACAGATCTTTTCCACTGGTATCTTGGACTCTGGCCAGCATCTTTCAAAAAAAGAGGCATGCAGTTGAAAGCATGATTGTCTATTCAAACAGGTGGGAAACACTGCAAAAGCCTTGGAAACCCCTGAAGATTTTCCTTTTTTTTTTGTGACTGCTTAGTATACCCCAAAAACATTTTAAAGTTATTTTTAGATGAAAGATTTATTAAGGTGTTCCTTTGTTTGGGCTTTCCTCCCAGGGAACTATGCCCTTGGTTTCCAATAACCAAGTTCATTCGAAATCTTGAGAAGCGTCTTCAGTGAACTGTAGAGGGAAATGCAGGAATTTGATATATGATTAGTGGAACAGCTGAGCAGTCAGAGAGGTTGGAGTTAGGAAGCAAAAGCGGCTTGCCTGTACAATTAAGCAGTGACTGCTCCGGGGCAGGAATACCTGGAGGGGCACCTTAGGAACCTCTGGCAATGCATCTACCCCAGATCCCTTTGCAGTGCACTGGAAGAAGAAGAGTTGTTTTTTATACGCCGCTTTTCTCTACCCAAAGGAGTCTCAGAGCGGCTTGCAATCACTTGCCCTTTCCTCTCCCCACAACAGACGCCCTGTGAGGGAGGTGAAGCTGAGAGAGTCCTGATATTACTGAAGAAGAGTTGGTTCTTATATGCCACTTTTCTCTACCTGAAGGAGTCTCAAAGCGGCTTCCAATCGCCTTCCTCTTCCCACAACAGACACCCTGTGAAGTAGGTGATGCTGAGAGAGCCCTGGTGTTACTGTTGTGTGAGAGCAGCATTGTCAAGACTGTGAATTTCTTCCAAGCCAGACTGGCCAGGGATTCTGTTTTCTTTTATTTATTTATTTGGGGGGGGGGCACCATCTGGGCATGGAATTGAGGTCTCTGTGCATGGGAAGGTAATTGTGAATGTCCTGCATTTTACAGGGGGTTAGACTAGATGGCCCTGGAGGTTTCCTCCAACTCTATGATTCTATGACTGTGACTAGCCCAAGGTCACCTGTGGAGGAGTGGGGAATCAAACCCAGCTTGCCAGATTAGAAGCCGCTGCTCTTAACTGCTGCACCAAGGATCGTCTGTGCAGTTCGTGATGTGCAGATGTTGGACTACACTCCAAGAACGCTGCTGGACACAGCAGCCCTTTACTTGGGGTCTGTCTTTTTATGCCAGCACATCACAACTGACTTACGGTGACCCTGCAGGGTTTTCCAGGAGAGAGATGTTCAGAGGTGGGCTTCCAGTGCCTGCCTTCCTCTCATGACCCTGGTATCCCATGGAGGTCTCCGATCCAAAGAATTACCAGCACTGACCCTGCTCAATTTCTAAAATCTGACAAGATTGGGCTAGCATGAGCTACCCAGACCAAGGTGTTTGCTTTTTGGCACCTGTTAATTGCTATTCCTATTTTATCCCACCATTCTTCTAAGGGGAGCCAGGTGTCATACAACAGGGGTAGTCAACCTGTGGTCCTCCAATGTTCATGGACTACAATTCCCATGAGCTCATGGGAATTGTAGTCCATGGACATCTGGAGGACTACAGGGTTCTGCTGCTGATTTTGTAATGGGGAGGGGCATGCCTCGATGCGGCTGACTTGTGGGCAGAAGATCCCTGGATCAGTCCCTTTCCTCTCCCAAGCATTCTGGGGAAAGAGCAGCCATCATTGCTGCAACCATTTGGGCACAGGCTTTAGAGTCCGCTCTAGATTCAGTCCTGTTTCATCACCGGAGGGTTCCGTAGAGTGGAGGCTACATTGAAGACTACAAGCGAATGGGAAGTTGTTGATTTTGGCGCTTAACTATTGTCTTTTCCCCTTGTGTGTGGTCCTGGCTTGCTAGAATGCCTGTGGATTTCAGTGGCACTTGAAACTTCATTTCTAGTAATAATTTTGAAGGCTGTATGCTGGCCTAAGGGATTGATTTTGCAGCTCGCAAGATGGCAAAAATGCTGAGGCCCCAGGAGGTTATTGAGCAGGACGGGAACTACTTCTCTATCCACACAACGCTTTCTGGAATTACTTTGTCCAGTTCAAAATCGGGGAAGAGTTTAAAGAAGACATCAAAGGCCAGAACAACAGAAAAAGCAAGAGTGTTGGTGATGGTGGTAAGCTGGTTTGTGTTCAGAGGGAGGAAGGGAGAAGAAAAACAGAGGCTGGAGTCACTGGACTAAAGCAGTGGTCCCCAACCTTTTTATCACCGGAGACCAGTCAATGCTTGACAATTTTACTGAGGCCTAGGCGGGGGTAGTCTTTTGCTGCGGGATGCCTGAGCCCCTGTTCCACTAGCTTTCCCGCCGGCGCCCCTGACTTCCCGCCGCCCACTGGGGGGCGCTGCTAGCAGCAGCTGCGCAGTGCCATGCTGAGGGGGAGCCCCAGCCATGGCAGCCGCTGGAGAGCACCAAAGGTGAGCTGGTGGCAGAGTGGCAGGGCAGCCCCCGAGGCAGCAGCTGGGGAGAAGGGCGAGGAGGAGCCGCAGCCCGGTAACGACTGATCAGCGGACCGGTACCGGTCCCTGGACCGGGGGTTGGGGACCACTAGACTAAAGGACATGGACTCGATTTGGAACCTTGGTGTGAAGACCAAGTAAGGTTTTCAAAAGAGCAGGAAGCAAAATCCAGAGACATACAACTTTGTAGGAGATTTGATGAGTTGAATTCAGAAGAATGGTCCAAGTCAAGTGTTCTGTCACTTGCATTTTCCAAAGTGTCTTCAGGGAAGTTTGTCCATGTGCAGGGTGACTCCTGCAGAAGGCCTTGTTCAGAAGAGCAAAGCTGTCTTGGCGGAGCATAGGTGGTGCTGTGACTATGGACTGGGGGCTGTGGACAACTTTGTATGTGATAATTAACACCTTAAACCAAGGATTCTCACTCTGGCATCTGAGGACCCCCAGGGGCCTGTGAGAACTCCAGAGGGGGCTGCAGCCTTTCCCCTCCTGACTTAATGGACTTGGCCACAAGCTAAAGAACTGGCTGCCCCTGGGTAGGCCATGGGTGTAAAAATCAAAGGGGGGCAGGAGTTCATTGAATTATAGAATCACAGAGTTGGAAGGGACCTCCTGGGTCATCTAGTCCAACCCCCTGCACTATGCAGGACACTCACATCCCAATTGCTTATCCACTGTAACCTGCCACCCCCTTGAACCTTCACAGAATCAGCCTCTCTGTCAGATGGCTATCCAGCCTCTGTTTAAAAATTTCCAAAGATGGAGAACTCACCACCTCCCGAGGACGCCACTGAGAAACCGCTCGTAACTGTCAGGAACTTCTTCCAGATGTTGAGACAGAATTTCTTTTGCATTAATTTCATCCCATTCGTTCTGGTCCGTCCCTCTGGGGCAAGAGAGAACAACTCTGCTCCATCCTCTATATGGCATCCTTTTAAATACTTGAAGATGGTTATCAGATCCTCTCTCAGTCGTCTCCTCTCCAGGGTAAACAGAGTTGGTTGTGGTATGGTATGTGGGGGTAGGGTGGGGGTCTGGGCTGTCCCCTTATGCCTTCCTTTCCATCCTACAGGAGGTGGAACCACCATAGTAGAGTAATAAAGGTGGGAGAAGAGAGCGAAAGGAAGGCAAAGGACGCAGGAGGTTATATCACCTGGGGGGTGTGGCAGGGAGCTGTGGCCAGCTGACAACACATCAGGGGGGTCCCTGGGACCTGAAAGTTTACATCAGGAGCTCCTCCATGGTCAAAACACTGAAAAAGGCTGCCTCAAACTGAGCCCACTAACTGCAGGGCTCTAATTCCTGATAATAGCTGAAATACGACATTCTGTATCAACTGAGGGACCACTGCAGTGGTCTAGCCTCAGTGTCACCTTGGCATGGATCCTGGATGCCAGATTGACTGTAGCAAGGTAGGAGGCTACATTGTGCTGGAAGAAAGTGTAATTTTGCAGCTGTGTTGACTCACTTCTCCAGCAATTGAGATAGCAAGGGATCAGCTAAAACATAATGCTAGAGGGGAGCCTGATGTCCTTCGAGATATCTTCCTTCCCATCCAGAGTCACCTCGGACTTTAAAGGGTTTTATTTGTTAAATTTCTATACTGTTCTTCCCTTGTGGGCTCGGGTTGGTTTACAACATATAAAACATTATCACAATCCTTTAAAAGTTTTTATTACACTCATTAAAATTATTACAATTGCAGAAATCTGTATTTTAATTTACCTTCCTGGTGCTAATTCACCTTTACTTAAGAGTGTAATCCTTTCCTCATGAGTGCAGGGGGATGGTAAAGTGCTAGAAAGATGTTTTGCCTGCAATACGATTTTAAATTCTTGTCTACCAAATTGTAGCACAACAAAATTTGAGTTCAATGGCACCTTTAAGACCAACCAAGATTTATTCAAAGTGTGAGCTTTTGAGTGCAAGCACTCTTCCTCAGACAGTGGAACAAGAATTGTAAGAGTACAGATATAAAGCAAAAGTAAATTAGTGGCAAATTAGTAAACTGTGTCATAATATCCAAATTATGCAGTCTGGTAACTCTTTGCTAAAACAGCTAAAAGGACTGTTTAGCTGTCTTAGCAAAGAATTACCAGACAGCATAGTTTGGATATTAATTTGTTTACTAATTTGCCACTAATTTACTTTTGCCTTATATCGGTACTCTTATGATGCCTGTTCCATTGACTGAGGAAGTGTGCATGTAAATCTTTGTTGGTCTGAAAGGTGCTATTGGACTCAAATTTTGTTGTGCTACTTCAGGCCATATGGCTACCCTCTTGAATCAATGTGCTTCATGTGGATTCAGATGAGCATTTCTCCTTTCCTAGCCTGATCCTCCAGCTGTTAATTATTCAGAGGTTCGTTGCATCAAATCACGGATGTTTCACTTAGCCATCACAGCTAGTAACAACGGAGAATCCTTCTCCTTTATGCATTTTGCTTGTATCCTTTGAATTTTAATGCCAGCAGCCATCACTGCATTTATATAGTGCCGAATCCCATGAATTAATGATATGCCAGGTGCAGAGGTGGTTCCCTTTTCTTGCTCCACAGCCACTGCCAATTGAATCCATCGGGTGGCCAAAAGAGTCCTAGCAGCACAAGACAGAGAAGTTAAAATAACTGTCCCCTCTCTGCTCTATTGATAATGTTTCAGGGGAGGCTGGAATTAGAATCATAGAGTTAGAAAGGACCTCCAGGATCATCTAGTCCAACTCCCTGCAGAATGCATGAAATTCAGTTACACTGAAATTTATAATTCCAGTCATGCATTGGATGGGTGATAGCAAGGGGGGGGGGACAACATTTACAGGGAAAAGCAATCTGACTGGGCAGTGGGAAATGCAGAGACTGGCAGCATGGTGCAGGGGGAACAAGATGGGGAAGCACAGTAGTACGTAGGTGGGGCTCTGCACATCCATGAAAACATGTTGAGGGTGGGGAAAGAAGAGATTACCATGAATTTCCCTCCCCAGGAATTCGCGGCTTCTCAGGACTCAACAGATGTGGCGCAAAGAAACCTTTTCTCTGAACCTGCACCTTAAGAGTCTGATTTTGGTGTGAAACTGAAGAAATTCCACAGAGCTAAAAGAGTGCTGACACAAAATTTTAAATCACTGTGGAAACATCAGATTGTGATGGGCAGGCCCGGTTTAAGGACTCACAGGGCCCGTAGCACCACAACCAGTCTAAGGATTTGCAAGGCTTTAGCAAAGCACAACTGGTGCTGTTACATCATGTGATGCACTAGTACCAAGGAGGGCACTCTTCCAAGGGATACTTGGAACTTTGGAAGCAGCTGAAAACCTTCACTTTGATGAAAACATTTCTTGAACTTTGGTGGGACATGCAAGTGCAATGCCCCAATATCTAAGGGAGCCTTTACACTTATGCGGCTTGTGGTCCACGAGTATACTCAATGAGCAATTACTAACTAACATGCATTGCCCTTTTTTTGTTCTTGTGGTGCACAAACTATAAGTATGAAGACCCCCTAACTGAACAGCACTGGGGCCCCTGGGACTGTGTTACTACGATAAACCGCTTTTGGCTGGTGGGTTTGGAACAGAGATGACAAGGAAACAGAAAATCCAGAAATGGTAGTATAGCAAAGGCAAGGGAAATGTCGTTGCAGCATTTATACCGTCCTTGCATATGGAGGTGAAGGTGGCAAAACTGGGTCAAGAAAAGGGCACCATCCTGCCTCTCAAATCCATGAGCTACCTGGGCAGCTGCTTTAACAGGTCACTTTCTAGGACTCAGGTGGAAGAAGTGGGGAAGCATTTGTCATTTTTGAATCTGCATATGGGGAAAATCCCAGTATTTCTCACTGTTTTATCTAGATACCACCCAAAGGTTGCTGGGATAAAAATGCTGTACCTAAATAAAACAACTTTGAGAGATAGGTCGACCAGAGCTACACAGGTGAGATTAATGGCTGAACAAGGATTTGCACCTTGCACCATCTTAATTGACAAGGCAGCTGAGGAATAAAGACTAGCGGAGACTTGTGGGTGATGGCCCCAGTTATGGTTTCTTGGTTTAGAGTCCAAAGCTCACTCCACAGCCACGACACAATGCTACTTCTTTTGATATGGGTCTGATTGTGAGGGCCCAGCTCAAAGGCAACCTCCAACTTTATAGAATGGTGCAAGTATTTAAATCAGCTCACAAGGAGGCTCTCTGCCGAAATTCTCAGGTACCTTCGGCATATGTGCCGTGGCTACTTTCAGCGTAGGAAAGCCGCTGTGGGTATTCGCACATGACTGGAGACGCTCTTGCCTTGACAAGGGCTTGGCACACGTGAGAACATGTACGCGGGCCAGCAAGCGCCCCCTCTGAAGCTTGCCGAATACCAAGCGCCGGCCTGACGCCACACAGTTGGGCCGGCGCTTCCTTGCGTGCGTTCCGACGAAGCAGCTCGACACGTGCCTGGCCAACACGCACGTGCGCAGCAGGGCCTTCGGAGCCGTCTCCGGGCCGACACGTGCCCGCCGGGAGCCCAAAGCGTCAGCGCGCGTCGCGCGACCCGCTTGCCTTTGACGCGCCGTCTCCCCCTCGGGCGCTGGGCGGGGAGGGGGCTCCAGCCCGCCCGCGCGCCCTCCGCCTCCCGCCTCCCCGCACGCATCATGGCGCGGCGCTCGGACGCCGCCGGCTCGTCGCCTGTGCGCAACGCTGCGGAGCCCCCCTCCCCCCCGGCCCCGCACTAGGGCTTCTCCGCCGCCGCCGGCCTTGGCCGCTTCTCCGGGCCGGACGATGCGGCGAGCGACACAGCCGGGCTCGGCCAGGGCCCCCGCGCCACATTCCCGAGGGCTGAGCCGGCGCAGGAGCCCGCAGTGGAGCTGGAGCGCACGGCCGAGCGCCTGCCGCCGCCGCCCCGGGGCCACACAGGTGCGTCCGAGAGAGAGAGGGAGGGAGGGAGAGCTGCGCGCCCAGGGCACAGGATAAGGGGGCGGGACGGGACCCCCACCCCAGCCCGCCCCACACACGCGCAGCAGTCTCCTCCGAGCCCGCCTGCAATCCCTTCTCGGGGGGGGGGGGGGCTCCTTTTCTGCCACTTTCCCGTGCGAAGAGGGGCCGCGGAGGCTGGGGGGGGGGGAGTGCGGGCAAAGGGTGCGTGTGTGTGTGTGAGTGTCGGCGTGCAGCCGCGTTTCGGCAAGCCTGGGGTGCGTGAATGTGAAATCGGGGCTGTAAAACAACCCGGCAGAACGCCGAGGGGAGGGTGGCTGCTCCGCTTCGGATGGAGAGAGACGGACGGGAGGAGCAAGGGGGCTGAAAGCGGGAACGCCCCCGCCCCTCCTTCCACCCCCCCCCCCGCCCCCAATATTAGCCAAATGCGGAGCCCCAGGCATCGCTCACCTGCAAGGAAGCCTGCTGCCAGCCGGTTGAACTTAGTTCCCCGAAAGCACAGTTAGGATCAGGCTCTGCGTTTTATTTGGGAGGGTGGGGGATTTTTTTTATTAAAAAAAGATGATTTTTTAATTTTTAAAAAGCTCATATTGTGTAACGCGGAGATTTTGGTTGGAGGGGAGGAATGAAGACAGTAAGAAAGATTGGTGAGCAGAGGCAGGCTTGGAAGGACTTGGGGGCATTTCTGGCCGACAGAGGACACCTTTAGGGTGACCCAGACACGTCAACTCCGCTATGAAGCAAGGTGAGACTGGGGCTTTGAGGGCGCTATTAAGGGGTACGTAGCTGGAGACAAACAGATCAGTCCCATCTCAGAACTCGTTGATTCAATTCAGAGTGCCCAGCAGAATTTCCCAGTGGGTTTGCGGGGTGCATGTATGGTGGGGAAGGGGGAGGGAGAGATAACAGCACCCACTGAAGGATAAAAAGAACCCACTCTGGATCTGGTGAGCCAGTGCTGTTTCCTTGAGGGGTGCTGCTGAGAATTCTCCTCTAAGAATCCTGGGGGAAGGGCTTCTTCCCCCTCCCTGACTCCCCACTGGAATATCAGGACCATGTTCAATTGTGTTTTATTTGCTCTCATTTCCGTAGTGCTGGGCGAAAACTGCTGTAAGAGCTGGCTTGTGATGACTCAGGATGAACGCTCTGCATGTTCTCAGAAGCACATCCCCTTCTGACTGCTGAGCAAAAGTGGTTGGAACAGGGGAAAGGGGGTATTGCATACGTGGTTGCCTAGAGTGGTGGAAGTCTGAGGAGTGGAGAGCAAGAATGTGTTTATTTGGTTGTCTTCTCCAAGGAGCTCAGGGCTGTGGACACAGATCTCATTTCCCCCACTCTATTTCTTTGAGAACGGCCAAATTGACAGAGAGTGACTGGCCCAAGGTTACCCAGTGCGCTTCATGGCACAGGTGGGATTTGAACCTGGGTCTCTGCAACTCTGATCTAACTATATCGCACTGACACTGGAATTATGCCTCGGTTTCCACAGTGGTGCAAGAGTTGCTCTTTGTACCCCATTTTTCTCTTGCCTGAGGAGTCTCAAAGTGGCTTGCAATCAGTCACCTTTCCCTTCCTCTCCCCACAACAGTCACTGTGACTGGCCCAAGGTTACCCAGCTGGCTGCATATGGAGGAAGAATGGAGAACTGAACCTAGTTTTCCAGAAGGATAGATTTGTCTGAAGTAGCACAATAAAATCAGAGTCCAGTAGCACCTTTAAGACCAACAAAAATTTATTCAAGGCGTGAGTTTTCGAGCGCAAGCGTTCTTCCTCAGACTAAGAACTGACCATCATAACAGTAGGAATATATAAGCAAAAGTTAATCCTGTTACATTAGTAAACTGTGTCACAGCATCCACACACAGCCACATGATCATTCTATGTTTTCCAGATTAGAGTCTGCTGCTCCTTACGTGTACGCCATGCTGGCTCTTGCTGGTGGTATGTGTCATAAGGCAGGGGTAGTCAACCTGTGTTCCTCTAGATGTTCATGGACTACAATTCCCATGAGCCCCCTGCCAGCGAATTGTAGTCCATGGACATCTGGAGGACCACAGGTTGAATACCCCTGTCATAAGGCTTTCTCTCAGGCTTTGTGGTGCAACTTGGGGGCCGTGAATGTCTTGGGGTGGTCCCTGAGGCAAGGAGAGGGGAGCAGTTATTTCAGTCAGTAACATTTAATTGGCACAAAACGTAGATTCAAATGGGCAGCCGTGTTGGTCTGAAGTATTACAATAAAATCAGAGTCCAGTAGCACTTTTAAGACCAACCAAGATTTATTCAAGACGTGAGCTTTCGAGTGTTAATCTGAGGAAGAGCGTTTGCATTTGAAAGCTCACGCCTTGAATAAATCTTTGTTGGTCTTAAAGGTGCTACTGGACTCTGATTTTATTGAACTAAAAAGAGGAACTAAAAAGAATGGGCCATGGAATTAAATAACAGAGCAGGCCATGAAATGGTAAAACAAACCATAAAATACAAGTTAGACAACTGTAGCAACAATAATCGTTACGTCTGAATCTCTTATCAGATTAAGAACTGCAGGGCCAAGGACTTATTTATAAAAGACTTTGTTCTCGACATGGCAATAAAGCATCCTCACAGCATCTCTCACATAAGGGGCAGTCTAACAGAATACGTGAGAGAGTCAGGACAACCAGAGCCACATGGACAAAGTCTTGTGTGGTATGGAATATGATTAAACCTTCCCTCGGGGACCCTTGAGGGAAACACTTTCATCCATGTGAGAAAAAATGTTCTTCTTTTGAATGGAGCATCAGGTAAATGAAAATACTGGGGCATAAAGCCCCTCTGAAGAGAAATGCTAAAAAACTGTGGAGAACAAACCCGGGGCTGAGCAGGCATAAATTCTTGATGCCCACGATCTCGGTTTAATAATCCAATAAATGCACCTTTCTTCCAAAGGTATTATGGTATGGGAAGAATGATTATGAGGATGTCTAGGGAGAGAACCAGTTTGGTGTAGTGGTTAGGAGCGCAGACTTCTAATCTGGCAAGCCAGGTTTGATTCCCTGCTCCTCCACATGCAGCCAGCTGGGTGACTTTGGGCTCGCCACAGCACAGATAAGGCTGTTCTGACTGAGCAGTAATATCAGGGCTCCCTCAGCCTCACCTCCCTCACAGGGTGTCTGTTGTGGGGAGAGGAAAGGGAAGGTGACTGTAAGCCGCTTCGAGACGCCTTCTGGTAGAGAAAAGCGGCATATAAGAACCAATTCTTCTAGGGTGAGGGGAAAACATAAATGCCATGCCAAGGTAACCAATACCGGGTATATGGAGATCTACTGAATGAACATAGGTATATGTATATAGTAAGCTCTTTTTGCATAACTTCTGCTATTAATATTAGCTGGGGAGGTCAGAGCAGTGAATGAGTCTCTGATTAACACGCACACAACCTGGCGTCTGCAGTTTCTTTCATAAGGACTAGAAACAGACAGCACTAAGGATGCTGAATCAGCAAATTTTGCAGCTGTGATCTCAGGACTGTGAAATACTTGGCCCATAAGGTTTGTTACACTCATGGAAATGGGTGGGACAAGATGGTCTTGCCCTATATCGCACGGTGAGGCTAGTGAGTGTGTTCTTCCTCTGTGAACTGTTCAAGAGAAGCTTGGGCTGGTTTGCCTTTGGGGTTTTGGTCTTCAAGGGCATGGAAGGATTGTCGGAAGAGGGAAGGATCACAACAAGATCTGAAGGTAGGTGTCTCATTGCAAACTCGGGTTCAGAGTGGGTTCTGGGTCTGGAAAGACTAACGGTCTTCAGCAGACCAATTGACTGTACAGTTTTGTCCCCCCTGCCTGCACAAATATGAATAACTATTTTCACTCCCATCCCCATGACATGCGTAAGCTGACTGGCTAAGGGACTCCATTTGGGTCAGTTAACCTTCTTTGCCAGAGTTGGATTAATATTCTCAACAGCCCGATTAATATTTCTAGTGGTTAGATTATTATTTGAGACAGCTGAGTGCTTTTTGGCTGCGTGAGAAATGCCAGGCGTGTTGCTTGTTTCCGGCTGTGTTTCTCTCGGCGTTTTCCAGGCGTCTGCCCTTATCTGCAAATCCATCTTGAATGGCTGATTCTCGGTTCTGTGACTTCTGTCTGGAGAAATTGGGAAGTGGCCTTGGCTCTTGATGTGCCTTCTGGGCTGGTATTTTGCCCCCTTTTGGTTCTTTACTTGGAATGTTAGGATTATTAACCCCCTCTGTACTGGCAGGTATGACCTTGGCTTTGCAGTGTGCTGTGTGACACTTCTTTTGAACTCAGGATCAGTCGCAGAATCTGTTTTTGGTGCTGAGTTTGAGACACTGTTTGTCTGAACTAATAACCAAGAGAGAAGGAATACCTCTGTATGCAAAGTGCATCTCTCTCTCTCTCTCTCCCCGCTGATTCTTGATACAGATGCTCCATTGCAAATAATTAATACTTTGGGCATTCACAATGGCAGTGAATGCAGAATCTTCACCATGTGGGTGGGGCCAGGTGTGTTGATCGGTCGTGGGAAAAGAAAAAAGGAGTCTTTGTTCACCTTTAAGAGGAGGTTTGTTGTTGGCATGAGATCCCACTTCATCAAGTGAAAATTTTCTGATTCAGATTTAAATATTGAAATAATAGGAGCAAAAGTAGGCAAATACACCATGTCCCATAGGACAAGCGCTGGAGTTTGTCCATGATTCGTATCCCATGTTCAGTATATCTAATATGATTGATCTGCAGCACAACAGCCTTGGCAAATATAGATAGATTATATTTACATACTCAAGGCGGAAGATTTTCCACGCCACATCATTGGCATGAGGTGTGGGGTGGGGGGTTGAAAAAGTAATAAGTATAGTTAAAAAAAACGGTGACAGGGAAGAGGTATGGCTTATGACCCATTCTATGCAAACCCATAAAAGGATTTTAGATAGATGATGGTGCTTGTCAAGTGGATTTATGCTTGAGTTTTGCATAAAAACATCGTAGCCTTCGCCTCTTGTGTTTTATTGCCTTTGGACTTCACGGTTCATAATTCGTGTGTGTATGTGTGTAACATACACATCCCTTAGAATCATAGAATCATAGAGTTGGAAGGGGCCATACAGGCCATCTAGTCCAACCCCCTGCTCAACGCAGGATCAGCTCTAAGCATCCTAAAGCATCCAAGAAAAGTGTGTATCCAGCCTTTGCTTGAAGACTGCCAGTGAGGGGGAGCTCACCACCTCCTTAGGCAGCCTATTCCACTGCTGAACTACTCTGACTGTGAAAAACTTTTTCCTGATATCTAGCCTATATCGTTGTACTTGAAGTTTAAACCCATTACTGCGTGTCCTCTCCTCTGCAGCCAACAGAAACAGCATCCTGCCCTCCTCTAAGTGCCAACCTTTCAAATACTTAAAGAGGGCTATCATGTCCCCTCTCAACCTCCTTTTCTCCAGGCTGAACATTCCCAAGTCCCTCAACCTATCTTCATAGGGCTTGGTCCCTTGGCCCCAGATCATCTTCGTCGCTCTCCTCTGTACCCTTTCAATTTTATCTACGTCCTTCTTGAAGTGAGGCCTCCAGAACTGCACACAGTACTCCAGGTGTGGTCTGACCAGTGCCGTATACAATGGGACTATGACATCTTGTGATTTTGATGTGATGCCCCTGTTGATACAGCCCAAAATGGCATTTGCCTTTTTTACCACTGCATCACACTGCCAAGCCCTTTTGGCCAACCCCTTTGTGCTTTGGATATGGACTCTGGTCCACAGAAACTTGTGCTATGATGTGTCTTTGAGTTTTTTCAAAGTGCCACGAGACTCCTTCCTCTTTTCCTTCTCCCTGAGTAGCCTTGGGTTGTCACCTTCCAGGTGGGGACCTGGGAATGGCTGCTTTGAGGGGCAGTTTCTATGGCAGTGTACTTTGCTGAGCTCCTTCCCCAAACCCTTCCCTCCTAAGGTAACTCCTCACAAATCTATAGGTACATCCCCACCCAGAAATGTCAACACTAAATCTACCCCTTTGCATCTAGGAAAGTAGGCAGAAGGTTTGGATCCAGGAATGTAGGGTCCAGCTGGACTTGGAAGCTTTGCTCTTCAGAATCTCCAGTTGTATCAATTCTAATTTTAACCTGTGGCATATCCTGGAGTGTCCCATCTGTTGGAAATTACCTTGTTTCTGAAGGCGACATAATCCAATTAGGACAACTCACCATTCAGGTCTTCCTGACCTTTGTTGAGAAGACACATTCAGCTCCTTCACCTGTCATGGTTTCAGTTTTCTTTCAGCCTCTGAAGAAGGGTTCTGTGTCATTCTAAAGTTATAGCTTCCCCCACCAGCACCTTGGAGAGTCCAGTGGCATCTCTTTCTTTTTCCTCTCCCTGCAAGGTATCTGCCTGGCTTGTGTCAAAGATGTGGCTAAGATGCCCTTCAACCATGTTGGCACTGGCAGGTTATGTGGCTGAACTATAAATATTTCACCTTTGGCAGCACAGTGGGACTCAGGTAAGGCAAAGTGTGGAGAAGAACAGCCCTCTCAGCTCTGGAGTAGTGGAGACCTTGTCTCTGTGCCCCAATATTTGAGAACCCTGCATTGAGTTTTAAAAGGACTTTAAAGGGACAAATAATGTTCAGAAACACTGAAGCTGGGATAAAAATTAGGTTAGACTTCCTTTCACCACTGGTTTTGAGGGAAGGCACTCTACGCATGCTCAGAGGAACTCTTCTCATTATTTCGTTGGCACCATTGAATTTAATTAATTTACATCCTTGCTTTCCCTCCCAATGGGGACCAGCAACTTATTTTTGACAGAGGACATGACAGTAAAAAGGGAGAGGTGATACCTGCAGTAAACAATGCAACAAAACGTGATACTATCCCTTATTGAAAGGACCGCTTGACATTATCTGTTGTGTCTGCACTGCCTTGGGGATTAAGCCTTTGTTGTTGGTTCGCCAGGAGGAGGCCCAGGTTAAAACGCCCTCTGCCTGTGTGTCTTTTTTGTGGTGGAAAAATACATGAAAGGGAAGGTTTGGGACCAGAAGCTCTGCTGCTGCCTGGCTAGGAAGCCCCAGGGATCAGACTGAGCTCTCGGTAAGACCAGCTGCTGTGTTTTGTGGACTCTTGGGGGTAGGTGTCCATGGGCCTGGTCAAGCGCAGCTCTGTTCTCGCCCCCCTCCCTCCCAAATGGAATTGAAATGGAAGAAGTGGAGCATGACTGTCTCTCTCTCCTGTTCCATTTAGCCACAGTGGTGCTGCCAGTTCTGAAAGGAGTGCAGAAAGTTGACAGCTCTGCTTTTTGCAGTGTTTCCATGATCGGTAAATAGGAGATTGTCACAGTGGTGTCTGGGAGCAGCAGAATGTGGGACTGTCTTCCTCTGTTACTTCCAGTCAGTGGGTTGGCCCAGCATCCCCAGTTGTTGGCGGGCTTACTACCAGGTTGTGAGCCTTGCCAGGTGCAAAGCTTTGCTGACCATCCCATTGCCAGCTGCCCATCCCTATCCTGAAGCATCCTTGGCAGACCAATCCCCTCGATGGTCAAGTCCAAGGAAAGAGCTTCCTTGCATGTATTCTATGGCTGGGTAGTTCCTTCTCTTACCATGGCAGCTTCCACACAAAGGTTCAGCATCCAAACAGGTGTGTGTGTGTGTGGGGGGGGGGTGGTTCTTACTTGGCGCACCCTTACAATGTCACCCTCACTTCCTTCTTTTGCTCTCACTTGGCTGCGATCTTTCACAAACCTGATTTGGGTATGACCTCCTGGGAAAGACGCTGTCAATGCTCCATCACATGTTGCATGGACTGGGAAAGCACATGGTTTGCACAGTCCCCACCCCATGTACCTCTTCACTGGTATCTTTGCATCAGCCTCTCCTGACCACCATTTCCATTTTCCTGCACCACCTGAGGGCTTTATTTTTTTTTTAAGACATCATGCTGTCACATTAAACTGCAGTAATATGAACTACTGATGTCTGGGGAGGAGGCTTCTGGTCATGCAGGGGGGCAGAATGGCTGCAGTGAGCAGCTGGGGTCAGGAACATGCAGGGGAAAGCTCCCTGTGGATGCTCCGCTACCTGTGCAAAGCAGCACGTTCATGGAAATTAATCACCAGGATACAACTTAGATTTCCAAACTGCAACCCCAAAGTCACTGGGCTGCTGGGTCACTTTTAGCTGATGTAAAAAATGTTAACATATTCCAGTGTACCTGAGGGATTGCCTCCCCACCTATGCCCCCAAAAGAGCTCTGCGCTCCACTGCCACCAACCAGCTAAGGATCCCTGGTCCTAAAGAAGTCCGTCTGGTCTCGACCAGGGCCAGAGCATTCTCTGTCCTGGCCCCTACCTGGTGGAATGAGCTCCCAGAGGAGATCAGGGCCCTGACGGAGCTTAAACAGTTCCGCAGGGTCTGCAAAAAGGAGCTCTTCCGCCAGGCATTTGGCTGAGACCAGACGTAATCAACAGCGACCGAAGGGCCCCTGCTACCCCCCGGCCCCCCTCCAGAATTCCATCAATAAGCCCTGGACCTGTTCGTACTGCTACATTGTTGTATTGTTATATTGTGCCGGTGCACTGTTATCTGGTTACAATTATTAGTTATTATTATAAGGTTATTCACATGTTTTTATATACCGTTTTATGTATTGTTCCTTGTTATTATGTAAATCGCCCTGAGCCTCCGGGGAGGGCGGTATATAAGTATGATAAATAAATAAATAAATTGCAAAACAGAATCAGGGTCCAGTGGCACCTTTAAGACCAACAAAGATTTGTTCAAGGTGTGAGCTTTCGAGTGCAGGACCTCTTGCACTCGAAAGCTCACACCTTGAATAAATCTTGGTTGGTCTTAAAGGTGCCACTGGACCCTGATTCTGTTTTGTTGTGCTGCTTCAGACCAACCTGGCTACCCACTTGAAAATATTCCATCGCATTTGCTTTAGTTTCGGGTGGCATCAGCTATGGAGTGTGAGTGTAAAATCACAGTGTCAAGCCCTCCCGAAACATTGGGAACGTGCAATAAGTGCACACTGGAGAGTTTTAAGTTGCAGCAGCCCTCTGTTGTGTGTTGGCTATTCCCCAGTTTCCAGTGCTGCCGTGGGAATCAGCTGGGAATGATTTTGAATTTTTTATCTGTGCTCTTTTGACCTCCAAATCCCCGTTTCTAGTGTCACTTCTTCTATGCAAGCTGAATGTGCGATTCTTTAAATATACCTTCATCAACGTTATCAGAACATTGGTATGTTAAGCATGATATGTCTATGATACATAGATATGATGCACATTGTATGTCTAAATGGCATATAAAAATTGGCCACTGTGTGTACCCAATGCAAAAGAATCTACAGTGAAAAGCTATAAACTGAAACAATAGCCAGGAATTGAAATGGATATAAACGAAGCAGGGAATGTTTGCTCAGGCCCAGAACTGGGAGCAAATATTTAATTTCAGCCAGGGTTTGCCTTGCCCCGGAACACAGCTGTTGATGCAGTGCCCCGGAGCCATGTTATTTTCTCCTTGCCAGGCCCCATTCCTCAGCCTCCTTCGTCAGACCCTTCCACCTCCCCTCTTAATGAAAAGATCTGACCCTTCCTGCATTCTGTATTTTCCGTACTGTTTGACCTGAATAAACATGAAATTGTCGATGCCTGGAAAAGCTGTTCCTTCCTCCCTCTGTTTCGAAGTTGGGGAAGATGCCTCCTCCATGCCAGAGGCTTGACTTTGACATAAATATCTTTGGGGAGGGGGGTGTTGAGACACTGCTGGGGAAGGAGGCTGTGCAAACAGATGGCACATCCTTGTTCCCAGAGGCTGGAAAAGCTCTGGAGAACAACCCCCTACCCTTACCTGCCCTCCAGCTGCTGCTGATTCTGCACTCCCAAATATCCTCCCTGTCCAGTTGTTGGGGGATGGGGGGCCTTTGGCAAAGGCAGATACAGGAGCCCTTAGGGGGGAGCTTTGGTTTTTATTCCTTCTGACTGTCTTCCCATGCCTTTAACCGTAGGAGAACTGGCAGAAATTCAACAGAGGCCATTTTTGATGGAATGGAGATGCTTTGACAGGTAGGGTTGTCAAACTCTAGGTGATGGTTGGAGATCTTCTGGGATTACAGCTGAACTCCAGGTGACAGAGATCTATTTACCTGGAGAAAAGATCTTTTTAAGAAGGTAGGCTTTATGGCATTATAAGGCCCTCCCCTTCCCAAACCTCACTGTCTTCAGGCTCCACCCTCAAAATTTCCAGGTATTTGTCAACCCAAAGCTGGCATCCCCACTGATAGTTAAAAAATCCCACAGGTATTGTTTCCTCCCCTGTCAGGAGAAAAAAAAAGAATGCCCACCCTACTCATGTGAGGATTAGTTAACCATACCACCATGGTCAAATTCAGCATATTGAACAAGTTGGGATTTTGTCTTCACCTGTGGCCCTCCAGATGTCCATGGACTACAATTCCCATGAGCCCCTGCCAGCAGTTTGACTATCCCTGGTGTAAGTTTTTAAGTGAAGCGAGTGTCCTAATTCAGTGGGAAAACTTGAGCCAGGACCTGTTTGCAATCCCCAGGCTCTGGGTGATGGAAAAAATAATGTTACAGCAGGGAGTGCCTCTGAGGATGTGCAGAGAGCATTTTTCTTGTACAGCCAAGGATCTGTAGCTAACCAGGCATGCATAAGACTAGAAGAGAAAATGTTTCCAGAGAGTTTGATCTTTAGCGCCAGAACTTTCTCTAGAGATTGTGAAAGCAGAAACCAGAGAATGATGACTTTTTGTCAAATAATTAAATGTTGCAGAATAAAAGGTGGTGCATGCACAGTTGCTTCTCCATGCATGACAGATCTGCATAGGAATTGGCTCCTGAGTAGGAGGCTAGTAAGTTAGCATTGCAAATGTTCACCAGGATAGTTGTTTCCCAGTGATCCCACAGAAAGAAAATAATGGGAAGTTATTTATTTTATTTTATTCCTTACATTTTATACTGCTCTCCCTTGTGGCTCAGGGCAGTTTACAGAGAACATGAGGTCCAATGACACATACAACATAGATTTAGTCACTGAATCCGTCAACCATAACGTAACATCAACATATTTAATGTTTCGACTATAACCCCGCAGATAGTGGATCTTATTGGTTGGAAGAAGGACTTTATTGAGCCAGTAATGCCTAATGGTTTAGAACCAGGTTTCCTTGAGTCTGTGACCTCTGGTAGGGGAAGGGAGCCATGTGGTTAGAGCAGAGGACTGGAAATTGGAACTGCTGGGTGTCTGAGAGGAAGCATTGTGAGTCTGAATGGGCCGTACAGAATGCTCTGAAACCAGGTCACCTGTCCCGGGTCCTTGCCTTGTTTAATCCTAGACAGTAACCTGAGCCCACGTAACCAGGCACGGCTTCCCTAGCTGAGCCGATGGGATGGGGATAAATTGATACCTTCTGGAACTAGGCAAGTGGCCAGTCCTTTTCATTTTTTCCTTCTGAATGGGCAAGTCAAGAAGCTCCCGGAACAGTAGGAAAGCTTAAGGCCAGCTCTTTGGTCTAGTGTTTCTATTAATGCCCTGTGTTGTAGTTTCGAAGTCTGCAATTTATGATCTTAATAATAATGGTATAGATTTTAATTTCTTTTTTTTGCTTCCACTACACTCCTGGCCATGTACAAATTTCTATGTCCTCCATTTTGTTCTCACAAAAACCACCCTGTGTGGTAGATTAAGGTGAGAGAGAACAGCTGGCCCAAAGTGGGCATCCCTGGGCAGAGTGGGAATTTGAAAATGGGAATCCTAAACTCTACTCCAGAGGTCCCCAGCCTTTTTGAGCCTTCGGGCACTTTTGAATCTTGATGTTGCTTGAGGGATGCAGTCCTAGAATCAGAGTTGGAAGGGGGCCATACAGGCCATCTAGTCCAACCTCCTGCTCAGTGCAGGATCAGCTTACAGCAGCCCTTCTCAACTTTTTCGCCATTGAGAAACCCCTGTAACATTCTTCAGGCTTCGAGAATCTCCAGAATTGCCGGGAATCATACAGAATGTGGTTGGGAAGCATAGCTTTGTACATGCCCACCTGAGGCCCCTCCCCTCCCCACCCCCTCCAGGCCCATCATTGGCCATTTTGGAGGAGGGGTCAACCTGACCATATATGGTCATCTCACCTGATAAATGTCTATCAAATTTAATAAATATATACACAAATAAATTAACTCCCACCCATTTGGGAAACCCTTCCAGGGCTTTCAAGAAACCCTGTCAAGCCGCTGCTTAAAGACTGCCAGTGAGGGGAGGGTCACCACCTCCTTAGGCAGCCTATTCCACTGCTAAACTGCTATGAAAATCCCCCCCCCATCTAGCCATTCTACATGTAGTTTAAAGCTATTGCTTCAGGTCCTATCCTCCGCTGCCAACGGGAACGCTGCCAACGGCCTTTCAAATACTTAAAGACAGCAATCATGTCCCCTCTCAACCTCCTCTTCTCCAGGCGGAACATTCCCAAGTCCCCCAGCCTTTCCTTATAGGACTTGGTCACCAGGTCATCCTCATTGCTCTCTTCTGAACCATCTCAATTTTGCCCTCATTCTTTTTGAAGTGAGACCTCCAGAACTGCATACCAATGCGGTATACAGCAAGACTATGACATCTTCTGACTTTGATGTGATGCTGTTAGACCCTGTTAGGTCTTGTAGGATCTAATGCCTTTTCAAGCCTGCTCTGACCCCATGAGTTTCTAAGTTCAGGAAAGTTCAGGAGTATGGTTTCTCTGAGCCGAAGAAAATAACTGCATTTATAGGTCGACCTGACATTTCGAAGGCTTCCTGGATGATAGACACAAGAAAATTGGAAAACATGTTTCCTTTTTAAAATCTGATGGATAGAGATCAAGTAAACAGTTTTAGCCACGCTGAGCATGACAATTACGATTCCAGAAAATGTTAGGTCAAAGTTAGGTCCCGTCTAGCATGAATCTGCATGATGTTCAAAGTCATATAAAAAGGCCAGGCTGGGAAGGGCAGAGATATGGGAGATTGATCAGAGGATTGCCTCAGGTCTATTTCCTATATTACGTTCTTGCTTCCTTAGTTATATCAAAGAAAAGAACTCCGGTCGCTCCACAAGACTCTGGATAGGTGAGAAATAGAATCACGTCTATGGGGGTATTATTAACCACAACCGTTTGCCTGTGCCATTGTGCTAGGCTGGGTCATTCACGGTCTAGAGTGCTTCTGCTTTGTGATGCCATGCTGAAATATAATGGCTGCAAAGCTACATGACTGTTTTGAATGCCTAAAGTTCAATGCACACATTAGGTCTGTTTGTTGTAAAACATTGTCAGATAAGTTGCCTGATATCTGTATTTCAGATGTGTTTTCCTGGAAACCCTCTCTAACGGTTTGCATCTAAATAGAAAGAATGTGTGTCGAATACTTCCAATAAATCAAGAACAAAATTATACGTTGATGGTCCTCTCATCAAACTTCTTAGGTATCTCCCATAGCGAGACTAAAGATCCCTCGTGTGTGAGTAACAGGCTTAGCTGGACTTAAGTACAGGTTAACAATGCCTATTCATACAGCCTAAAACTGCATTCGCCTTCTTTGCTGCTACATCTCACTGTCTGCTCACATTTTACAGTCCACAAGTACCTCAAGATTTCATTCACACACACTGCTGCTCTGAAATATATCTCCTGTCCAGTATGCATGTGTCTCATTTTTGTGACCCAGATGCAGAACTCTGAACTTCTCCTTCTTTAATTACATCTTGTTCTCATTTGCCCACTTTTGTAGCATGTTCAGATATCGTTTAACTCCACTTCTTCCTTCTGGAGTGTTCACTTTTCCTCCCAATTTGTTGTCATTTGCAAATGTAATGAGGAGTCCCCCTACCCCTTCATCCAGATCATAAAAATGTTGAAAAGTACCGGCCTCAGTAGCAAGCCCTGTGGTACCCTACTGCTCACCTCCCTCTGGTCTGATAAAACACCATTGATAACTACTCTTTGGGTGCATTTTTCTAACCCAGCCTTTCTCACCATTTTGACAGTGGAGAAATCCCTGAAACATCCTTCAGGCTTCGAGAAACTTTCAAAGTGGCACGATCATGCAGAATATGGTTGGGAAGCACAGCTGTGTACACAGCTGCCTACCCAGGACCCCTCTCCTTGTGCTGTGGTGGCAGCTGCTGTCCAAGTAAAGTTTTTAAAAAATCTGCACAGCCAATTAAATATCCAGGGGCCAGTCAGAAGTCTTGCTGGGCAAAAGTCCCAATTGGCCTTATGCGCTTTCTAAAAACTCTGGGCAGGATCCAGGAAGGGTGTCAGCTGTCACCATGCTGGGGACTCTTACCTTAGTCCAACATTCTGACCCCTCCAATGCACCTTGCTGATTTGCAGGAAATGGTTCAGTGAATCCATGAAAGAGGCTGGATTTAAATTTGGCCTTTTCAGTCCCAAGCCCCAATTCTTTAGCAGTTGGATGGCAAGAGGTGAGATATGGACTGTGAAGCACAGTCTATACATATTTACGTAAAGATCACCACACTAAATTCAGTGGAATTTGCTCTCAACTACATTAGCTGAAGCTCAAAACTGTTAAAACCATTTTTTTTAAAAAATCTCATATCCCTTCAGCTTTGGTGCTCAGAAATGTTGGGGCTGGCAGCTGGGAATTTGGAAGAGTGCCACGCAAGTGCTCAACTTTCTCCTTCGCTGCAGGCTTTGCCCCTTGTACAGAGACCTTGATTTCCATGTTCTTCTCCCAAGGGGATAATGAATCAGCAAAGCAAGGATTTCCCCCACCCCCCTTGGCTGTCACATTTGGTGGAAGGGGGGCAGGCTGGGAGGAGGAAGGGTGAAAAGTTTGGCATGAGCAGGAGGCGGAAGAAGGAGGCACATTTTAGCCTCTCCCTGCCTCCCTCCCTTGGTTATATGTTTATGAGGTAACCATATAAACTAAGCTTATCCTGTTTGGTCCTTGAATCTGTTAAACATCTTCATTGTGCTGTATAGTTACCCTTTCACCCCATCAGTATGATGTACTGCTCACTCTATATCTATATGTATAGACTGGTAATTTCCGTTTTATTGTATCTGAAGATATGTACGGGCACGTATAAGCTAGAGCTGTTTTTTTTATTATGATGACTTTTGATGGGAGACCCTGGCTGGGATTACTTTTGTTGAGTATTTGCTGCTGATTTTGTGTTTCATGGTTTTTCAGGGCTACATGGACACGTTGCTTTGTTGTTGTTTTTTTTAAAAAACAGTTTAATCTCATGCTGAAATTGAGGAAGAAATATGTTTAGAGGAGATTTGGAGCTGCACAGAACCAAACTGGAGGGATTCAGTGCCACGGGGTCTGATGAACTGGTCCATCTTCTCCTTCTCAGTGATTTTCAAAGCTCTGAATTTGGTAATAGGCTTTTAATTGTGGTTGCTAGCTCTGGACTGGGAAATGCCTAGAGATTTTGGGGGGTGGAGCCTGAGAAGGGCAGGTTTTGCTGGGGGGGGGGCTTTGGGATATAATGCTACCTTCCAAGGCAGCCATTTTCTCCAGGTGAACTGGTCGGTGTTGCTTGTAGAACAGTCATAGTAGTGGAAGATCTCCGGTCACCAACTGGAGGTTGGCAACCCTACATGTAAACTATTAAGTAATCAGCTATGTAGACTTCCTTTTCATGGCCATGGCAGGCATTAGAGGTTTGGTTTTTAGACAATGTCTTTGAAAGGTGAATGTATGTAGACCTGTCACATGTTTGTTTTAAAATTGCTATAAAATGCCCCGGTCTCTAAAATAAATAGATTTAGAGGGAAGGGGGACTAAATAAGATCAGGAGTCTTTACAGAAATGGAAGCCTGTTTCTTAGGCCATCAGCCTTAGATCGATCCCAAATGTGTGAAAGGAAGGCATTCTGCACATGCTCAATGGTGCTCTAATTTTCATTGTCACCAGCAGTTGTGACTTTGAAGGGGGTCCATGGAAGCTCTGAAGTGACATGTTTTTTTTGGGGTGGGTGGGTGGGTCTGGGCTGTCTTCTCAGCTCCTACTTTTCTTTCCGGTCTACATGAGGCAGAGCCACCATAGTAGTTGTAAAAGTGGGGGGAGAGAGCAAAAGGAGGGGTGTGGCGGGGGAACGTGGCCAATTGCCATCACTTCTGGGGCTCCTGGAAGTCGGAAAAATGACTTCAGGGGCTCCTCCATGGTCAGAGGTTGAAAAAGGCTGGTCTGTAGGCTTTAAAAAAAAAATTAAAATAAATCATCTCAGTTCGGGCTTGGTCTTTATATTCCTTCTGGCCTTGGAGTAAGATAAAGAAACTGACACTAAGAAGGGGGAAATAGCCAGAGCCCCTTTAGCTGTGCACAGGAGGAATTGCTGGAGAATGAGAGCAGATAAAACCTCTGTTAAAGGGAGTCAGTCTATCTAATCCTCCGGTTTCTTTCTGTTAGACGCGCACAAAGGCTGCTTGTGTCTGCAGCGATGGAGGCTGTTCTGGGGACAGGTGTGCTCACCTGGGGGAACAACAAACTGGGGCCTTGCATCCAGGGGGGCTTCTGTTCTAAGACATGATATGCTAGAGGGCACACCTGCCTGGAAGCCCTTCTCTCTGTGATCCCAGATGTGCAAGGAAGCTGCATGACAGAAGATCAGAAGCGGAACAGCGGATGTCACTGTTCAAGAATTCTGAGGAGACATTCTGCCTCTAGGAAATTTCACCTTTAATAGGCGATACTCAACAAGCCTGTATTCTTTTGTCCAATTCCCCAGTTCTCTCCCTTTGAACTTCCACAGTCACATAGCAAATTCTGCTACCCAAGGGAGATGAAAGGTGCGATCTTGCATATATTAACCATTCTTGGATATTCAGTCCCATGTTGAGCCAGCCCAGATTATCTAAACTCATTGGCATCGTTAAATTAGGGATGCCAGCTCCAGACTGGGAAATTCCTTGAGATCTGAGGGTGAAATCTGGGAAGGTTGGGGCTTGGGAAGGGGCGGGACCTCAGTGGGATATAATGCCATAAAGCCCGCTCTCTAAAGGAGCCAATTTTCCGGGGGAACTGATCACTGTAGTCTGGAGAGCACATGTAATTTTGGGAGCTCTCCAGGCCTTACCTGGAGTTGGCAACCTAAAGGATCAAGTACAGGGTCTTAAGGCTGCCTAGAATATTACACTATCCCAGGGGTAGTTAAACTGCAGCCCTCCAGATGTCCATGGACTACAATTCCCATGAGCTGGCAGGGGCTCATGGGAATTGTAGTCCATGGACATCTGGAGGGCCGCAGTTTGACTACCCCTACACTATCCTAATCCTAAATATGTGTGTGTGTGGGGGGGGAGGGTTGGTTGTGGTTATTTAAAATGCTGACGGAAGTGTAATCTACTCATGCTCAAAGGATAAATTCTTCACTGAAATTCAGCTCTGGGGCGAAGCCCTGAGAAGCCTCAGTTCAGACGAAGTCTCCTTGTCTCCTTTTCCTTCCGTGACGGACACCAATCCCCTATTCAGCCAGGGATGGTTTCCCTGACAGGATCAGAGCCAAGAGTCAAAGTGGCTCCTTCTGTAGGCCAAGTTCATCAATAGCAGAACTAGGTCTCAGGGGCAATCTTGGTGTCCGACGTCCACAGGAGATTGTAAGCGCTTGGAGGGGGTCCAGAAAAAGAGCCGGGGGAATGATCTGAGCAGTGAGACACCTAATCGCCTGTTATTTGAACCAAGGTGACTTGGTACCTGTCTCCAGTTTCCTCTGCGAAAAGAGATTGCCCGGTTGTGTTTTTTCCTCTGCATGTGCTTGTGTCACACGCTATCCTACTAGTCACTGCAGTTCTTTGGGCTTTGCTTGCTTCAGCCAGGATTAAGTTGGCCAGGAAGACTTCAAGGTGGCCATGGGTGTTTAAAGAGATTGGCAAGGCACCTGTAGAACAGGAAGTAACCGTTCACCAAATCAGAATGACCTTGGCCGGCTGTAATGTGAAATGACTTGAGAAAGCCTGTGTGGAGCTGATCCGAGGTGCGAAAGAAAAAAAACTAGAAGCGAAGGGGCCGGTTCGTGTGCCTACCAAGACTCTGCGGATCACTACACAGAAAAGGCCATGTGATGAAGGATCTGAGACTTGGGATCGTTTCCAGATGGGTATTCAGAAATATCTTATCCATTTGCACAGTTTGTCAGAGATTGTCAAGCAGATGACTTGAGCCTAGTGGTAGAATATGTGGGAGGGGAGGCTCTGAGATGGTTTGTGTAATGGGAAATGTAAAAGTCAGCAAAAGAAGTCCTGGGGGGAAAAGATGGTAGTGAGACTTCAACCAAGAGGCACCTTAAAGACTAATGTGAGCTATTCCAACAAAGCTTGTTTTATATATATATTGCTGCTGTGGATGTGCACTTCTTGCATTTACTAAAGAGAGCTTTAAACATTGCTAGGAGGAGGAGACTATTGCGGAAGGAAAATACACTGCAGTTAGTGGATGCCAAGGGTCAGCCTCAGCAGCTTTATTCCATGATAAGAGCTTATTCTGGTGCCATCTTCTTATTCTTCTTTACAACACCCATTCTGCCAGGAGCTCAAGGTCTCCTACAGGGTTCTCCGCTCTAGTTTATCCTCGGAACAACCCTGTGAGGCAGCTACGTTGAAAGTAAGTGACAAGCCAGGACTGGTGGTGGGAAACTCTGAATTTGTGTCTTCTCTGATACTCTATCCTGGTTTGTGGCTGAAATAATTATTGAGAGGACCTGCAAGCCACAGTTAGTGCCATGTTGTGTTTTTATTCTTTTATTGTGTGAACCGCCGTGAGCCCAATCGGGAACAGCGGTATATACATTTAAATTAAAAATAAATAAATAAAATATATCTTGGTGTGGCACACAGGACTTCCAGTGCTAGTGGTCTTCTTGATTTCCAAAACATTATCTGTTTACTTACCTATTTATTCAATTTATATGCTGCTGCAACCCAGAGCCAATTTATATGCTGCAGCTTGCGGCAGATTATAAAGGGTCAGTTGAGCACCTCTTCTTTGGAATTTAAGCCCCCAGGGAATGAGTTTGCATGCTGGGGACTCAGAATTGAAGGCGCTGCACAACAGATATAGGCACAAGTGTGTAATGGAGCAGTTGTGAAGGAGATAAGGGCTGAACGTGCACCAGAGTAGAAAATTCGGCCTCCCTCTTGGTTTCTTGGTGAGGTTGCAGATACAACTAGACGGGGTTGAGGCCAGGATAAAAATAAAAACTATGGGCTTCCCTCCATCTCCACCATTTTCACCTCCCACCTCTCCCATCGCAGCTCTCCAAATACAACTGGATGAGCCCCGCATACAAAGATCCCTCACCATAGGCCTGAAAACTCCTTAGGATTAGCAAATTTTAAACTGCAGTGTTTGTAATGTTTTTATTATGTGGTATTAAATTGTACAGTAAGTCACCATGAGCCCGAATGCAGGGAGGAATGGCCTAAAAACTGAAATATAATAGCAGAGCCTCTTGTGGCGCAGAGTGGTAAGGCAGCTGACATGCAGTCTGGAGCTCTGTCCATGAGGCTGGGAGTTCGATCCCAGCAGCCAGCTCAAGGTCAACTCAGCCTTCCATCCTTCCAAGGTCGGTAAAATGAGTACCCAGCTTGCTGTTGGGGGGTAAAACGGTAATGACTGGGGAAGGCACTGGCAAACCACCCCGTATTGAGTCTGCCACGAAAACTCTAGAGCAGTGGTCCCCAACCTTTCTGAGGTTGGGGACCGGCAGGGCATCGGGCCGCACCCGCGTGGCGCGCCCGCGTGGCGCGCCCGGGTGCCGCGCCCGGGTGCCGCGCCCACGCATCAGGCCGCACCCGCACGGGCGCAGCCAGCCCTGATTCCCTCTCCCCGCCCTCCCGCAGTAAGAAGCTTCCCGGGCCGCAAGCTTGCGGCCCGGGAAGTTTTTTACTGCAGGGGGGGGCGGGGAGAGGGAGCCGCGGCCCGGCGCCATGGCCTTCGCGGCCCGGCACCGGGTTGGGGACCACTGCTCTAGAGGGTGTCACCTCAAGGGTCAGACATGACCCGGTGCTTGCACAGGGGATACCTTTTACCTTTTACCTATAATAATAGCAATAGTAGATTTCACCCTTCTCTGGCAGTGTTTTACATGAACATACTGCTCTCTTGTTTCTTTGCTGCCAGCCTGTTTTTGCTGAAATCTGCCAGCCACCGGACTCATATTGCTGGATGTCTCTCTGCTGAATGTGTGAACTGCCTGCATTGTGTACGTGTGTGTGTTGATTTTGTAGAGAAGTGAAGACCTGAAAATTATGGGAGGAAGGGTTTCAGTTCTTCTGACAGAAGCAAATGGGAAATTTTGGGGAACCCTAAACAAAAACAAACCCATAAAATCTTTTCTCATGCAATGTTTTTTAAGCCACGGTTTTGCTCCCTCTAAACACGTAGCATGAAAAATTGTATGCAAGTCAAGTTACAGTCTTAGATGATGATCATTCCTGGGCATGCTTCAGTATCCTTGCACCAAGTAGAAAGGCTAAAATTACTCCTTGCTGCCTGCTCACACCGTGCAAAAGCGATCTTCTTCCACGGTGCATTCTGCATGTCCAAAGTATGGCAGAACACATTTCTTCTGATCCAATTTCAAAACCAAATTAAACAAAATCATGTGGACCGTCTGTAGCGCATTCCATCAACCCTTCCCCCCCCCATGCATGCTGTTATTTTGTTAATAATTATGTTAAAAGCATTCTGGGTTGCCGCAGCTGGTGGGCTGTTGCTTGCGCAAGTGAAACTCCATTCGGTACATTTTTCCCCTGCTCATGCACTAGGATCCGGCCCAGTGAATACTGTAGTGATATACGACATGCCTTTAGAGGGTTTGTTTATAGTTTAAATGGGTATAATGCTGCCAACAATTAATATGCTGTAATGTTTGATAATACAGTATTAAAGTATTCTCTGTTTGCCGTGTTATAATGTGGTATCCCAGTGTGTTGATAGGCCCATTATGATGCTATGAGTCTGCCCAAACAATACATTTTCCTCCGTTTCCAACAGAATGCTAATGTTAGCACAAGGTGCAGCAGTTCGCAGCTCTTTCTCGAGGATCTACAATTTAGCTTGCTGAAAAGGACAAGCATTTATGTTTTTAAAGCCCATAAATGTGCCAAATGGTAAAATTGTGTATGCGGATGGCATTTTAATGATGCACTTTATATTGTTAAAAAGCGCTCAAATAAATTTCCTTGATAGGAAAGTGAACAGTGCATATGTTATCACTCCTCCCCCTACCCAAGTGTTTGCCTTCCCCAATAATTAAACAACAGCAACAACCAGTTTTGCCCTCATGGCTTCAAAATGTCTGTAAGATTTATATTTCTAGACTCAAGGTGACAAAACCTCTGATTCTGTTTTAGGTGGCATTCACACACATATATGTTAAGTGTTGTCTAGCCTGACTGCTTCTGACATCTGGTGGCTCTAGGAATTTTGACTTCCAAAGCATCCTGTTGTTAACAGCCTTCCTCAGGTCCATCCATCCCAGGTCTTCTGCTTTTCCTGCTGCCTTCAGTTTTTCCAATGACTCTTGTATTCTCCAAGGCATGATAGCCTTGGTTTCATACAGCCGTGCCCAAACTGTGGCTCTCCAGATGTCCATGGACTTCAGTTAGCAGGAGTCCCTGCCAGCGAGCAAGAGAAGGACCGGCTAGCAAGGGAAGAACCATGAGCAGGGTCTCATGGTAATCATAGTCCATGGACATCTGGAGAGTTTGGCCACCTCTAGTTCAGTGCTTCTCACATTCCATGTTCCTGTTATAGGCGTTGAACAGCTTTAGACTTTTGTTTGGCATTCATTCACATCAACAACTCCTTTCAGCAGCCCAGTTAATGCTCTGCTTCTGTCCAGGAGCCCCTTGCTGGGTGAGGCTGGCGCTGCACCTGGATAGGTTCCCCAGCATGGCCTGCCCTCTGCCCTCGGTACTCTACAGTCCCAAGACGATGTCCCGCAAGAAGGCATTCCTCCTTCTCCTCCTGGCCTTCAGCACTGGCACCTTGCTACTGCGCCAAAGTGCCCACCTTGGCTGGTAAGGGGGCAGGGCCAGGAGACGGGAAGGGGATAGGCTAAGAAGAAAAGAGCTGGAGATGAGAAAAGGGGAGGTGTCCTTGGAAACTCCATCCTAGGACTAAGGATGGAGAGGATTAAAAACTAAAGGGTTGATGGGGGGGGGGGAGTTGTGATTGAGGTGCATGCTGAAAATGGGGCAAGGTGGAGGAGCTGAGAGTGGAAAGGGGTGGAACCAGAAGGGGAAAAGTCCAGGAAGTGGGATAAATAGGAGGAGCTCAAAGAAGACAAGGGGAAAACCATTGGTAAGGGCAGAGAAAAGGGAAAGGGTGGGGCCACATGCAAATCATAGGGATTGTGAGAGCAGAAAGGGGGCGGCCCAAAAATGTGTGCGGGAGAGAGACTAGAAGGGCAAGGAGAATGGCCAGCTTCAGAGGGAAAGGCATTGTGTCTTCAATGTCAGAGGGAAAGACATTGAAGAGACGGATTGGGGGGGGGGAGGGTGAAGCTAGAGAAAGGGCATGACGATGCTCACCCTGTGTTTCTGCCGGCAGGTTCCCGAAGTCGCCATCCTTCAGCTGCGCTCCGCTGCTGTCCCTCCGCCCCAAGCACACTGCTGTGGCCTTCCTGAAGACCCACAAGACGGCCAGCAGCACCATGCAAAACCTTCTCTTCCGCTTTGCCGAGCGGCACAATCTGACGGTGGCGCTGCCCCACCACGCCTACGGCCACCAGTTCTGCTACCCCCGCAACTTCTCGACCCGCTTCGTGCACCCGCACACCCTCCCCCCTCGCATCATCGCCAGCCACCTGCGCTTCAACCGCGAGGAGTTGCGTCGCCTCATGCCCAACGACACCGTCTACGTCACCATCCTCCGCGAGCCGGTCGCCATGTTTGAGTCACTCTTCAGCTACTACAATCAGTATTGTCCCGCCTTCAAGCGGGTGCCCAATGGCTCCATGGAGGTCTTCCTCGACAACCCCCACAGCTATTACCGACCCCACGAGAAGTATGCCATGTACGCCCGTAATACCATGGTGCATGACTTGGGGGGCGACCCTGAACACAGCCCAGGTGACCCCACGTACCTCCCGGAGTTCATCCGCCAAGTGGAGAGCATCTTTTCTCTGGTCATGCTTGCAGAATACTTCGATGAGTCGTTGGTCCTCCTCCGTCGTCTCCTGGCATGGGACCTGGAGGACATCCTCTATGTCAAGCTGAACATGCGCAGCCCAGAGTCCAAGGTCAATGTCACTTCAGCCCGCCTGGCCGCCCAGATCCGCGCCTGGAATGCCCTGGATGCCCACCTGTACGACCACTTCAACGCTACCTTCTGGCGGAAGTTGAACGACGTGGGCCGAGACTGTGTGCAGAAAGAGGTGCATGCTCTCCACCAGGCCTGTGAGCGCCTGGCACACCACTGCTTTCGGGGCCAGCCCCAGATGCGCCCCGCCATGCAGATCAAGAACAAAGAGCTCCGCCCCTGGCAACCCAGCGCCAAGGTAGATATTGTGGGCTATGATTTGCCAGGCTCAGGGCCTCCCTTGGATGAACAGTGCCTCAAACTGGTCATGCCCGAGGTACAGTATTCCCAATACCTGCTGCGGAAGCAGAGTCTGAGGAACCGACGGAGGGCTACCCCCCACCGGCCTCTCCCGCCTCGAGGACTCCTGCGACCGCCCCGACACTCACCACTGAAGGGAGCCTGAACTCCCCTGAGGCAGCTGGAGCACCAGGGAGGCTGCTGCTTTGACTCATGCTGCAGCTTTGGAGGTGTGTCCCCTGAAGCCTGTCCTGCCAGCTAGGGGCTTGTGGGAAGGCTTCCCAGCTTCTCTGTATCCTGTGAGCTTTTGCAATACTTAGGGTGGGACTTTTGGTTTCTAGAGCACAGGGTGGGGTGAGGTGGGGTGGGGAGAACCAGCTGATTCAACAGTGGTTCTTCTTGAGTCCTTGGAACTATCGGACACTTGACCCTGCTTTGCCCTACACAAACTCAGGACCTAGACCTATGGATGAGCGGGACTCTCCTCTGAATGCACTGAAACTGTGTGAAATATGCTTGGCCAAGCAGGCTCTTTGAAATCCAGCTGGGTGCTTCCAGTTTGGTTTGTTTTCTCCTGTACTTTTGGGGGGTTGTTACTGGATGTGTACAGAAGCCCGATTAGCCGTGCCCCCATCTCTCATAGTGGGGCAGTGACAGCCCCCCATCTCTCTCTCTCTCTCTCTCTCTGTCTTGGATGTCCCCTTCCTTGTTCTGATCATACATCTGGCTCTTCTTGTCCTTACCACCTAAATCAATGTTTGATGTGAGCCCCCATCAAGTTTCACATGGTAGAAAGGCCATGGCTCCCTGGGACCATTTCCGCAGCTGAGTAATATCCCATTTCAGCAGTCTTAACCTGGGGAATAATTAATTTTCTGCACAAAAATCTGGCTTTACAGAGTAGATCTGAATACAATCCCAGTGTGCCTCGCGGGTTATGACTCTTCAAAATACGCAGTACCCCCTTCCCTCCCAGAAGGAGATTTACAGCTATCCAATGAGGAATTTCAGGATTCAAGTCTGTTTTCCTTTCCTGCCTCTAGTGGTGTTGTCATGGATACATATTAACTCCGCCCACTACTCCCTTTCCGCACTTAAAAAAAACAATTATTTTACAATGCAAATTTGGTGTAACAATTGTGTTCACTTTTAGGGACTGTTCCAGAAAGTTATCCTATGTAGTTTTGTTTTCTGTCCTATTGATATAGGAAGACGTTTTCATTCTCCGGAATGAAGCTGAATCTGTGTTGAGAGTCATTTGGGGTTGTAAGGCTGTCGAGAACTAGAATTCCACATTCCCTCCTGCTGTCTTCCCCTCCAGCATCTAAATGCACTTTCAGGATTTAAGGTGCAATTGGGCACTTTAATTTGTTCATCACACTCTTTGCCACCAGAACTCCCATGCAGTTTAGAGACATTAGTGAAGTCGTAGTTTTTCATTTTTTCTAGATAAACAGTTCTATGAAACGGGAAGTTGGTTCATAGAATGTTGTTGTGTTGTTGTGTCCTGATTTGAAATTTTGTTAGGCTAATGTTGAATTTTTTTTTAATTTAATGTCCCTATTCTTAGTTTTCTTGCTGATGTAGCCATGTTATGGTAACCAGCATGCTTTGCCTTCATGCATGCATGGTGATTAAGCAAACATCCACACGAGACACACATAACCTAGCTTGTGTGATTTGAGTGTCTCCTGAATCTAGGGGGTGAGGGAGCATTGCAATAAGTCTGGGCTTCTACAGGAAGGGAACAAAAACAATTAGAACATAAAATTACACTTCAATCATGGGGGCTCACAATCTGAGAGTGTCTGCATGCTGCATTTTTGTGGCTGACATCTGTTCCACATAATATATTTCTGGTAAGGCCTTGGAGGAGGAGCATGTCTCATGGCTTAAGTGCCACTCAGGGCGGCTGTCCCGCCCCTGAGTGCCTCCTCCTGCAACCGGCTTGCCTGTCTGTCCCCTACCCCTGACCACCCCCTCCTTCTTCCACTTCCCTCCAAGGCACAGAGGCTGCAGATCCTTACTGCATGAGAGCTGCCCCTACTGGTGAGTTCCTTCCTGGGGACCTCCAGTCTGCAGCCTTTCCTGGGGGGGAGGGAGAGGCCATCTACAGAGTTCTTCCACCCTACTCCAGTCTAGCACCCATTGTATTCCTGAATGCAATGGCTTGACCCCTAGTTTTAAATTATGTTACTGCACGATTGTGTGATTGTGCATGCACAAGCTAAAAAATCGTTTTTAAAAAATTTGACAGGAGGTGGCACTGCCTATTCCTCCAAAGAAAATGCAAAACACATGGGCCGCATTCAGTCCTGTGCTGTGATGGAAGAAAACCACAGATGCAGAATGCCAAGCATAATTTTATATTCTAAATTTAGCAATGGACAACTCCAAACTGCGGAAATGGTCTGGTGCAGCATCTGCTTTGCATGCAGAAGGTCCCAGGTTCAATCCCTGTCATCTTCAGTTAAAGGGGTCAGGTGGGAGGTGATGAGACACTCTTCCTGAGGCCCTGGACAGGTGCTGCCAGTCAGGGTAGACAAACCTGACCTTGAGATGGACCCATGGTCCAGTTCAGCGTAAGGTAGCTTTACACATTTGCATCTGATACTGTCACATCTACCGTCTTGGGCTCTCCTAGTGATTCCCCTGCTCTTCCTCCCCTGGCTGGCCATTCACTTCCCATCCCTCCCATGCCCCCCTCCTAAGACTCCCCACGGGTCAGCTCCCAGAACTTATTTTAACCCCCTTTAACACAGAAGGACCACCTCTGTGCATTCTTCAAGGAGAAACAGGAGATCAATAAAACCTGTTAGACTCAGTGTGCCTTTCTTTGGTTCTCTCCTTGGTGCAAAGTGTGTGTTTTGTGTCTTGGGGGACGGGGTGTTTTCTTCTAGCTGTCTGGAGCTGTTTGGCTTCTCCTCCCCAGGAGAGAAGAGGCATGCAGGTGGTTCGGTGGGCAGCAAAGGGAAAGCTACAGATTTAGCAGGAAGATTTGTTCGCTAATCCTTCAGATTTCCTTCCTGCCAGATTGGCCCAATTACAAACCAGGAAGGGGGAGGTGGTGAGAAGAGACAGGGCAGAGATGACTGGCATGGGGAAGGGAGGTGCACTACTTAGCTGGCTGGTGAGAGGGGTGCTTTCTACCTGGATAAGAAATGGGTCGTGAGCACCATGGAGATGAGGTTTGCAACGTCTCAACCTGGACTCTCCTTCGCAGAAAAGAGCAGGAGGAGGTAACACCCAGCAGCCCTCCAAATCCCCTGCAATGATCAGTTTTAATTCTCCCACCCACCCTGCTTCCCACTGCCTTCCTTCAGCCAACCTACAATAGACCTACTGCCTGGTGCTTCTTTATCCCAGATAAATCTCTGCTGTTTGCCGTTGCTGAAATCCTGCTGGCCAGAACGGCTGCTAAAGTGATCTAATTTTGACATTAACGGTTGCCTGCCACGCCCAACCTTCATTTTTTTAAATTTTTTTTGCAAAGTGAGGTTTCATCTTTAATGCCTTCATCCTCACAACAGTAAGTATTCAATAGAGTTGGAGGCTAATTGTGGGCAAAGAGGTCATGTTTATCAGTGTTGGAAGGCCATTCAAGGTAGCATGGAGTAAAATGGGGCCATTAAGGATTTTTCCCCGTGTTCATTTGTGAGGGAGCATATAATTTGCGGGGAAGCATCTTTTCCAGTTTCCCCTTAAAGTGTCCATTTTCTGTTATACCAGAGAAGAAAAATAGTTTTTGTTAATGCCCCCCTCCGTTTTCCCCCTCCAATGGCTGGATCATTGCCTTTCCCTCCTCCGGGCCCCTTTAGTGCCAAGGTACCTTCCCCATCTCTCCCCCACCCAAAGACCCAAAGAGCTGACCTATGTAGGGTATGGACAGAACTTTGCATGCGTGAGAGCCAAGCCCGGACCCGGAACCAGCAGCTGCTGCGAGACTTTGCAGGACTGGAGGCCCAGTTAGCCCTTCTGGCAGCCAAGACGGATGCGCTGAGGAGGAGGAAGGTGAGAATAGCCAGAGGGCTGGCAGGGATTACGGCTGGCATCCCTGCTTGGCAAGCAAATGTGAAATTGCTTCCAAAAGAAAAATAAAACGCAGGTGTCTCCAGATAACAGAACATTTCTAATAAATCTAACAGCTTCACGACTGGAGATAAACGTGAATTCTAATGACTGTGTGCCATTTATAGAGACAGGAAGGGCACTCTGAACAAAGCAGGGCCTAGAAAACAGCCCAGTCATGTAAGGAAAAGACAAAGTCCCAAATGTCAAGTTAAAGAAGAGCTGGGCTGCTGTTTCCCCATATGCTCTTCAGTGGCTCTTGCGGCTGCTGGCTTGGGCCGGCAGAGAAATTAGCTGTTCCCCCAGTTCAGGTCTAAGGCCTTTCCCCTGCTGCAGGCCAGACTGATGGGGTGGTGGGGCTCTTGCACTGGGCCACACAGGGTGACGTGACTAAGTGCCTGTGGGCTGTGACTTCTTGCACCCCAGGCTTTAAATTCTATATCTTTAATAGAAATAAAATCTGTTAAAGTGCTAATGATACTGATTACACTTTGACGTGAGAGGCCGTGGTCTCCTGGTGGAATCCAAAGAGTGCAGTGTTTAATTAATTCACAGTATAAACAAGATAGGTGGTCGCATATTAGGGTTGCCAGCTCCAGGTTGGGAAATATCTGGAGATTTTTGGAATGGAGCCTGAGGAAGGTGTGGTTGGAGCAGGGGAGGGACCTCAGTGGGGTATAATGCCATAGAATCTGTCTTCCAAAGTGGCAATTTTTGACAGGTGGATTGATCTCTGTTGGCTGTGGTAATTGAGCTGCCACCTGGAGATTGGTATCAGAATTATACAGGTGATAGGGGACCTGGATGGTGGCCCCAGTGGGGTCATTTAAAAGAGGTTGTCTAGGGCCGGGGAAAAGATGTTGGTGAGCCCCCCCCCCCCCCAGTCACCAACTGTGTCGAGGCCTTACGAACATGAGTTTTAGAGAAAATAAAGTCCTGGGAACTATTTTTCCCAAATGCCTAGAATCTCTCATAGCTGAACCTTGATTTGGACTGCAGCCTTAGTTCTTTCATCTGTGTGGCCCTGTTAGAAAGCAGCAGGATGCCCGACCACATGGACCTTCTGACCAGCATGGCAAGTTCCTTCTGTGATGGGAAGGAGAGAGATCTGGTCTGAAATTTTAATCTCTGTTTAAAAGAGTGACATTGAGCCTCCTTGAGGAATCAGAAACCCAGACCCAAAACTACCTTTTGTTTTAGAGAGATTATGAAGAATACCTTCAGAAGATGAGGGGGGGCCTGCCAGAGCACCAGGGAGCTTGTAGGAGACAGGTAAGTGTTTCAGATGGCTACAAAATGAGGCTATGGTTCTCTAATCTAGGGCAAAGTGTTTTCTTTGCAGAGATTACTTTGGCCTCTTTGTTGAAGCTGAAATAAAATTCATGCATATTCAAGACAAAGCAAAATTTCCACACTGAAATTCCAGTATTTTTAGGTTTCATTTTTAAAGTTAAAGTGTTTTGTCACTTGATGTTGATTAAACACCTTTTGATTTTTTAAAGATAAAAAACTGGTCATCACTTATATTTGAAGCAATAGTAATAGGTAGAAATACTTAGAGGAAATTATTCAGGTGGGTAGCCATGTTAGTCTGAAGTAGCAGAACAAAATGTGAGCCCAAAGGCACCTTTAAGACCAACAAAGTTTTATTCAAGGTGTGAGCTTTTGTGAGCATGCACACTTCCTCAGACAGTGTCTTCTGAGAAAGTGTCCATGCACACAAAAGCTCATACCTTGAATAAATCTTTGTTGGGCTTAGGTGCCTTTGGGCTCACATTTAGAGGAACTGTCTTAGAAGCACATGCTCTTCCTTGTCTCATTTGGGAAGGTAATGCTATTTTTAAAATTTTATTTATACTCCTTATTTTTCTCCCACATTGGGGACCCAAAATATTTTTCCACATTCTCCATTTTATCATCCCAACAACCCTGTGAGGTAGGTTAGGTTTGGAGTCTGTGATTGGGCCCAGGTCACCTAGCAGATTTCCATGGCACAGCAGGGATTTGAACCTGGGTCTCCCAGATCCTAGTTAAACATTCTGACCATTATACATATATTATAATACTATTGTGATCTAGCAATTATCAGTTTTAAAGCCCCCCATAAGCCCACTGGCAGGGAGGCAATTGCAGCCATAGAAGGCTAAAGTAAGGAATGTGTAGGGGGAACTTTCTTATGGGTGCTCTGTGGCCCCTACAGATGTCTCTGCCTTCACAGCAATAAGATGACTAATTTCCCAGTATGGAAGAAATCCAGGTTGGGGGGGATAGAAAAGCTGGAGGAAACATGAAAAGTGGATAATTAGGAGATGACATCATGTGGGTAAATGTGGGGGAAAACCCCTCTGGTCATGTGGGTGCCAAACACAATCAAGACTTGCATGTGGAAGCAGCCCAAGGGAGAATGCTATCCTAATTCTTATGAACATTTATGCTGAATTGATTAATCAACAAGAATTTTTTTTAATCTAGTGAGAGTCTTAATTTGTATGCCTGGGTTTTAAGCTAAATGACAAAATGTCCAAATAATACTATTAAGCATGAACTGGACCAATTCAGCATTTTCTGTCCTGCTTTTTTTTTTTAAACCCTCCAATCCATCAGTGACTGAATGCCGGAAAAGTGCAGCCAAACTATTTATGATGCAAGAGATTCTCTCTCTCTAAGTAAAAGTGGTTGCAGGGCCCCAAATGGATTAGGACAGCAAAATAAAGTAGGGATTTAATCCTTTCCCTCTGTGCCCTTTTCCCATCGTTAATCACCTCCTCCAAATTGACTGATTTGCCTCAAGGTGGGAGGAAGACCAAGGATCATATACATACCTGTACGTTTCACCTTAAGAAAAAAAGATTCTGGAGGGCTACTTTTAAATAAATATATCACTAGAGGAGTTACATTTGGGTAGTAAACTCTGGATAAAGATCCTCCCTCTCATTGCCTTACCATGTCATCCCTTCTTTCTTGCACCACTCACCAGGTCAAGGCCAATGGTTCATGCTCAGTCTAACCCAACCCAAACTGACTGCCCCCAATCTGCTCCAAATCAATTGCCCTAACCAACTCCTGCCCATGTTGCTTCCCCTAATTAATTCTAATCGCAAACCCCAACACACAATATGATCCAGCATTAACCAAACACATACAACACGCAACACATACCTGGACTGGGCAACCCTGAGATGCCACAGTTTGCAATCAGGGCCACCCCTCCAGAAACAAACTTCACACTACATGCAATGAACAACTGGAATGGGCAGCCCTGAGATGCCATAAACAGCAATCGGGGCTATCCCTCCAGAAACTCATAATCTCTCTACACACAAATCAGAAACTAGCCTCCTAACAAACATAGAACCAGGGTTCAAGAATGGCCCTAGCAAAAATTAAAATAACCACAGAAACTAAACAATAGCATTCCATAGGGAAACAGAACGGTCAAGACAAACTGACCACCAAACATGGATATCCCACCTATACCAAAAGGAATGGAGAGAGGAAAAACAACAGGGAACCCAAATGTATCAGGGAAGAGGCAGAGACAGCGGTGGGAGGAGATGGGGCCTGAAATTCAGTCGCACCTGGACCTCTCCCAACCTCTGTCCCATCCCTCGGGACACTAGGGTACAGGCAAAGGTGATCAACCCGTCTCTGACACTGATGCTGTGCAATGCCAGATCAATAAACCAGAAAACCTCTACTTTGCAAATCTATTTTGCAGAGCATAGAGTGGACCTGGCGTGCATGACAGAAACCTGGGTCTGGGCGGGTGAAACAGTTGCCCTTAAAGAACTAGGACCTGCTGGGTTCTCTGTCCTCCACTAGTCTTGGATTGTGCGGTGGGGAGGAGGGGTGGCAATCTGAGAGGATTTGTCCTTCAGGGCCCTTCCCATGCAGCCAATCCCAGGTATTTCATTTAATGTGTTTGTTTGTTTATTTATTTATTATATTTCTATACCACCCTCCCATAAGGCTCATCTCAGGGCAGTTTACATAAAACATAGGGGAGTACATTATAACGATAATAACAATAGTCATAACAATAATGGTAAGAACTGGTTGTTGTTGTTGTTAAGTGCACAGTCGTGTCCGACCCATCGCGACCTCATGGACAATCATCCTCCGGACCTTCCTGTCCTCTACCATTCCCCGGAGTCCATTTAAGTTCATACCTACTGCTTCAGTGACTCCATCCAGCCACCTCATTCTTTGTCGTCCCCTTCTTCTTTTGCCCTCAATCTCTCCCAGCATTAGGCTCTTCTCCAGGGAGTCCTTCCTTCTCATAAGGAGGTCAAAGTACCAGTGTTGATCAACAATAACATAACAATTAGCAATGCAATAGAACTTTTCAAACAGAATCCATAAGAGGGAGGGTCAGTTGGGTTCAGAATGTGGAGGATGACTGTGATGTCCGGGGAGGAGGTGGAGGCAGCTGAATGGTGTTAAGTCTATCAGCCTCATCAAATGCCTGATGGAGGAGCTCCCTTTTACAGGCCATGTGGAATTGTGGGAATTCAGGAAGAGCTCTGATCTCTTCAGAGAGCTTGTTCCACCAAGTGGAGGCCATGACAGAGAAAGGTCTGGCCCTGATTGAGGCCTGCCACATTTCTTTGGGGCCAGGGATCCTCAACCAGTTGGTGGCAGATGAACGTAACATTCTATGAGGGGTATAGGCAGAGAAGCGGTCTCTCAGATACACAGGGTCCAGACTGCATAAGGCCTTGAAGGTGATTACCAGAACCTTAGGCTTGATCCGGAATTCAACTGGGAGCCAGTGAAGTTGTTGAAACGCAGGCCAGATGTGGGACCTCCATGATGTGTTTGTGAGGATCCTGGCTGTGACATTCTGGACCAGTTACGCTTTTTGGATCAAGGTTAAGGGAAGGCCTGCGTAGATCGAGTTACAGAAGTCTAGTCTAGAGGTGACCATTGCATGGATCACTGTGGCTAGATGTTCTGGGGCCAAGTAGGGCACTAGAAGCTTGGCCTGGTGCAGGTGGTAGAAGGCCTGCCATGCTACTCTCATGACCTGTGCCTCCATGGAAAGGGAGGCATGAAGAATCACACCCAGGTTCCTGGTGGAGTGAGCGACTGATAGTTGCACTCCATCCAGGATGGGTAGGCGTGCTTCCTCGCTTGGACCCTTCCTGCTCAGTTGAATTCAGCAGTTCATGTTTAATTGCTCAGTCTATATTTTAAATCAAACCTTACATTATTTCAGTATGGCAAGAAACAAGGAAAACCCCAAACATAGTGAGGGTATTAATCAAGGGTGTGTGAACAAAGATTATATTTCTTTCCAGCTCAGGATCCATTTACATTTCTATTGCTTTTCACATCTAGGGTCCAGTCTCCGTCAAGCCCCCAGAACTGCTGACAAAGCCGCTCTCTGCTGAATGGGATGGTCAGTTGCCTTTAGAAATGGAGTACCAGAGTGAGCCATTACCATTTCCCCCCTTTGACACCGCACTAACCCATGCCCCTGGAGCTCATGGAAGACTTGGGCCAGGGTTTTGGGAATATAAGCAGAGCACAGCCTCCCTGGACCATCCTTTCTATTCCCCCACAGCTCACCCTGCCAGAAAACATGGTGGTCCAGCTTTGCCTTCCCTGTGGTCTCCACGGAAATTACAGAAGGATAAAAAGACATGGCTCTTTCCTGGTCCAGGAAGAAGCCATTCTTCTTCCTCTGAGCCTTGGCCAGTTCCTGGTAGGACCACTGTGTTGGGGAGAGGCCCTCATCTCCCAGAGGACTGGCTGAGGCCTGTCATGGCCCAGGTATCAGAGGGTCAGGATATTGAAAGCTCCACAACCAGCAATTCCCTTCAAGGCAAGGAGGCAGGGAGGCACTCCATTCTCAGCAGGGAAGGCTCAGCAGAGGAGCATCGGGACGTGGCTGTGAGGAAGGAAGGCCACCACCTGCCGTGTGACCCAGCAGGGCTTTCCTATCCTCTGGGACTGCACAGAGAGGCACCCAGCAGTATGGACGGTGAGGTCAACATTTCTTTGACTCTTGAATACCTCAGGGGGAAATTGAGAGGGGGAACAGGGTCTGGCACTCTGATCTTCCTCAGAAGCTTTCTCATCTATCTACTGTTTCTGGGGCTGAAGCTGACATGAAATTCCAACTTTTCTTCTTCTGGTCACTTCCAGAGAGTCAGCTTGAACTGCCACTGATGCGTTTGGGCAATGACAGTTCAGGTGCCTCGGTCTCCTCCTCAGCTGAGGTGAAATCTGGGCTCTGGGTGGCTGAAAGGAACACCAAAAGGTTGCCTAGGTCACAAAGGAAGAAGACAAAGCAGAAGAATGCAGACGCAGGAATGATCTTGAATGAGGAATTTGCACACATGTCCTGGGAAAGGTACCAGTCTGCTTTCTAAAAGGCTCCTGTTATTTACCAAGACACTTCATATACCTTTCCCATCCCATCCGTGGTATTGGAATGTCATCTGGTATGGAATCCCTGTGATTCCCTCCTCATTTAGCAAGGAAGCTATGAAGTCTGTCGCTGCAATTTCCATATTTTTCGGCCTGTGTCCCCCGTCAAATGTGCCAGGGCCCCCCAGGGGACCATGCGGCCCCCATTGGGATTGGTTGTAATTCTGGTAGATCGCCAGGCCCTTCTGGGCCCTTCCCCTTGACCCACTTTCTCTTCCCACTTTCAGATTCCCAGGACTGCTGGAACATGAGGGAATGGCGATAAGTCAAGCATCCATGGCGGTATTGGGGGAAGAGATACTACCATGCTTGGAAGAATCAGGAAATGGAGAACTCAGAGAAAAGGGGTGGAGTGAAAAGGAGATAAGTGCTGATGAAGGAGGAGAAGCCACAGGAAGTCTGGACTTGGGCCTAGAACAAACTGTGGAGGAGCACAGACCTCTGAGGGAGGGAGGAGCTCAGGAAGATGAGGAGATAAGGGGGAGAATTGGAGGACTGGAGCAGGGGCAAGAAAATGAGGATGGCGGCAATGTGGGTGAAGTGAGTACAGCTACGGAAGGCAACCACCTGGGATGTTTTGATCAGAGCCAGGAAGGCTTAGAGCAGGACAGTGTAGAGGAAAAGGTGCTGGCGAACTTTGGGCCAGAACTTCAGGAGGTGGAAAGTGTGGCGGGGAAAAGGGATCTGCACTGGAGTGACGGAGAGGGAGAAAAGAGCGATGACCAAGTGGGAGGACAATCCAGTGAGAAGACTAGCAAGCCAGACAGCAGTGAGGAAAGCCACAGTGGCATCAGTGGAGACAAGGAAGGAGATGTAGAGGAGGCTGAGGGGAGCCAGGAGGCGCCCAGTTGCCCCCAAAATAAAGAAGACGCAGCCAGCACCAGCAGCAGCTCGGATGAAGTTGTTATAGGACCCCAGATGTACATCCGATCTGAGCAGTAAGTTTATCCTTTCCCCATAGATAGGAATGGGAAGAAAATCCTGTCCTATCTCTTCCAGGAATTGATCCTTTCTCCTGTTAATCTTTTTCTTTCTCCTATTTAAGGGACAATAGTGAGGAGTGTCAGACCCCCAGTCTGCAGAGTGAGGGACCTCTAGCAATTGGGGCAGGTAAGCATAAAGTCCAGAGCCCTTCTCCAATTAGATTTCCTGGTCCTCTATCTACTACCCTGTGTGGAATGAGGACAAAATATACATTATCAACAGAATAAGTCTATTGAATTGAAGAC
The DNA here is from genome assembly GCF_049243985.1 of Paroedura picta. Taxonomy (NCBI): domain Eukaryota; kingdom Metazoa; phylum Chordata; class Lepidosauria; order Squamata; family Gekkonidae; genus Paroedura; species Paroedura picta. Next base: position 24,925,650 of record NC_135369.1, on the reverse strand, counting down.
GAATATTCATAACAGATCAGCAGTTCGGGGGTAGAATGTACATACTCTTTTCTGTTTCCCGCAAAATAGGAAAGGCCAGGTCTTGTGTGATCTCACCTGGGCTTTATTGCTTGGATTTCTTGAGGCTTCCAAAGGATGACACCTTTCTGGCCTTCTGGGTTAAGTCTATGGGATTCTCTAGTCTACAGGATATGTTCACAAATGTTCTTTCTGTGCCAAACCCCTGCATAAAAAAACTTGTTTTGGGATCAATATATATGTCTCATGAAGGCTGGTGGGTCACCTTTTAGGTTTTAAAAAAGCAAGACTGTGAGTCGCATCCAATAGTAGCAAGGATACAAGTCCAGGGTTGGGGAGGGGTCCAAACCCAGGCCAAAGACTGTGACTGTGTTTAACCAGTAGGGTAGTCAACAATGGCTTGGGAAATTCTTGCAGATTTGGGGATGGCAAAGGCTGGGGAATGGAGAGAGATCAAAGGGGAACAAAGCCATAGAATTTGCCCACCAAAGCTATCTTGTTCTCCAGAAGAACTGACCTCTGTAGTATGAAGATGCCACAGAGGGTATTTAAGAGGGTGGGGGAGTGACACTGGTTTTAACTGTTTTACTATTACTGTAAACTGCCCCAAACCCACTTGTGGGGAGGGGCAGTATAGAAATTGAATTAATTAATTAATTAATTAATTAATTAATTAATCAGATTGGTTGTAATTCTAGAGCTGCAGGCCCCCACCTGATGAATGGCAACCTAAACAACCAGTCAGGAGCCAGGCCAGAGAGGAATAATTACTTTCTTACTTGTTCGCATAGAGACCTCAAGCCAGAGAACATATCTTAAACACTTAAATATTTGCTTAGAGGCCTCCTGGGAGGAGCCGGTCTGGCCTCTGCTTCTGGTCCATGGAACGTTACGGGCCAATCAGGACATGCACAGGACATGCACGTGTCCTAATTGGCCCGGCCCCACTCATACCAGCCCCCAACAAACCGGGCGAGGAACACTCTAGCGCAGTGGTCCCCAACCTTTTTATCATGGGGGACCACTCAACGCTGGGGACCACTCAACGCCTTTTACTGAGGCCCGGTGGGGGGGGGGGTAGTTTACTCCTCTACTCTCAACCACTGCCCTAACGCTCTCTGATCACTATGGTAATGTTTAAACATCCCTTCAAAATAAGGTACAGACACCCCACAACAATGAACATAAGGAAAATTTTATTTTCATGGAAATTTTAACTCATGACAATGACAAATCAATGGGAACCCTGAGCTTGTTTCTCTGCAACGAGATAGTCCCACTTGGGAGTGATGGGAGACAATGACACCCGAAGTGCGTTGTAAAGGGCCGGGAGGGATGAAGTAAAGGGCCGGGGGGGGAGAAGGCGTCCTTCGGAGCCCACCTCCAATTAGTCGAAGGACCACATGTGGTCCGCGGCCCACAGGTTGGGGATCGCTACTCTAGCACACTCACCAACATTCAGAGGCTGAATGCTGCCGGGAAAGGAGATCGGACCGACTCTGCCCAGGGGGGCTCTGTGCAGATATTTATACAGCTAAGTGTTACAGATTTTGAAAATTATTGTAATAGAAAAATTGATTGTATTTATACAGAGTTACTGATGAAGAATTGACCTTGAAAGCAAACGATACCAGCGCTCATTTTGACACTTTGACTTTGATTTTAACACACATTAACCTGTATGTCACTATCCGATGCCAGCTTATTTCTTAATTGAGTATTCTACAGTTGGCGGGTCTTCTGTGTTTTGCATTCCTTAATGGCAACATTGTATTTTTTCCACAATGGGCTTTATTGCTAGTTCTAGCATAAAAACAGTTTAAAAATTACTAACAGGTGGATAACAAAATTTTCAGTTGAATAGAGTTCACAAAGCAGAGAGGGCCAGCCAGAAATACACACCTAATTTGCAATTAGCTCTAATCCAACTGGGACTAAAAGTGAAGCTAATCTTGATGTGCCCCAGTTAAAACCAGGCCGGGAGGGTGTGTGTGTGAGGGAACAAAGCACATTACACTGACCCACCCAGAACTGGCATTTGTGGAGATGATGTGGAGCCCTTGTGGGGGAGGGGCTGGGGCTCACTGGCAGACCGCCCGCTTGGTCATGCTTGGTTCAGTCCCCGGCATCTCTAGTTAAAGGTCCGCCACCTGAAACCCTGGAAAGCCACGGCCAGTTTCAGGGATGGAAAATTCCTGGAGATTTGGGGATGGAGCCTCGGAAGGGAAGAACATCAGCAAAATTTAATGCCATAGCATAGTGTCTACCCTCTACAGTAGGGGTGGTCAAACCATGGCTCTTCAGATGTCCATGGACTGCAATTACCCTGAGCCCCTGCCAGTTGTTGTAATAATTCTCTTGTGACTATAAGTTAGTCCGGCAAGGCACACCATCAGATAAGTCACAGAGTTTGTGGTGAAACAAGAAAGGTCAGCCTTTATTGCAATAAGGGGGGCTGGCTTTCCTCCAGGAGAAAAGGCACCGTGTTATTTTATGACCTGGCATGGCCGCAGGTATCTTTCCAGGACTGCATTAAACGTTTGTGCCCCGAAAATTGTTTCTTAGGTGCTGGCGGATTTCCAACAATTCCCAAAGCACATTACAAAATGGGGAAAAAATAAATACCAACATCCACTTAAAAACAGCACTACCCACCAAGGGGCCAAAGTCTATCACTATCCACAAACTGCATCCCCCTAAGTATGAACACATGAAAATACCTTAATTCAGGTGTAATTATGTAATTTAAAAAGTGAACTTTCATGGAAGTTTGTATTTCCAAAAGCCTGTGAGTTCCTGAGGTGCAACTGGACTCGAAATGAACTGTTCTACAGCAGACCAGCTGAAACTTGTTGCTCAGAATGGGCCTTAAGAACTCTCTAAGTAAAGAAAGACTGCCAAATTTAATGGATCTAGATCTAGATCTACTTATTGCATGTGAGACTCCAGTACATCCAGTGGTGCTTACAATCTGGATAGGTGGTTATGGGGAATAACAAAGAAGCAGGCTGTATTTGGTATCTTGGAGCCAATGTATATATGCATTTGCCCTGGATCAAGGTTTCCTCTGGATTCTGGAAGTACTCTTGTGCACCTCTGCCCTCTCCAAATAAGAATAATGGAAACAATGCTTTTACCAAGGATAGCAGATTGTCCTTGGCAAATATGAATAAGTGCCTTTTGTGTACCTCACAATGTTTCTTTAAACTTTCTAGTCCACCCTTTGAATGAAATCAAGCCCTTGAGATGTACAACACATGTACGCATTAACATCAGGTGAAAGGACAGCGTGCCAGCAAACACTTGGGAGCAGATTTCCGAACTGCTAAACAAAGATTCATCAATCCAAATGGGGAACATGCTATGGAAACTTACAGCAGGGTTGTTACTTTCCCTTTTGTTCTAGCAAATTTCTCCCACTTGTGTTTATCTTATCGAAAAACAGAATCCATTGGTGAGGAGGAGGAGGAGGAGGAAGAGGAGGAGGAGGAGGAAGAAGAAGAAGAAGAGGAAGAGGAGGAAGATGATGATGATGAAGAAGAAAGTGAAGCTGATACAGATCTTGAAGCAGCCTTGGCTCCGCACTCCAATATACCAGAAACTACAAGGTACATATGTATATCCTCCTTGCCATGCTCCAACTCAAGAAGCATCAGCCAACTCAGGAGGAAGGTCCCATGAACAAGAACCACTGAAATGCCTAGTAGCTAGGCACAGCTGCTGGTTAATTTCACTGAGCTTGAGCAAAATAATTTATTATCTTGGGCTATGCTACTAAACCAGGTTCTCTCATTCAGAGTTTCGTGAAACCCTGGGGCTTCTTGATGGCCCTGGAATGGTTTCCTGAATGGGTGGGAGTTAATTTTTAATATATTTTTTAAACTTGTTAAACATTTATCATGATAAGACCATATATGGTAATGTTGACCAGTCCCCGTCCCCCCCCCCCCACCGTGGTCCATGATGGGCCTTGAGGGGATGGGAAGGGGCGGGCTCCCAGGTGAGTATGTACACAGCTATATTTACCAACCATATTCTGCATGATTGCTCCACTTCTGGGTTTATTGAAGCCTGAAGAATGTCTCAGGGGTGTCTCAACTGTAAGAAAATTGAGAAATGCTGCACTAAACACTGCCAAGTTGAGTTAGACTGAGATATCTCATCTGGCTTGCTATTCTACCTGCTACCATTATGTATCTGGTGCATTTTTATCCCAGTCTCTGCAAAGAAATTCAGAGCAGTGTCGTTGATGTACTTTCCTACTTCTTATCCTCACAACAATCCTTTGAGGTAGGTTAGGCTGAGAGAGAATGATTGAACCAAAATCAACAAGTGAATTCCATGGTAATCTGAACTCAGGTCTCCTGGATGCTAGTTTTGTACTCAAACCACTGTACTGCACTACAACATAACGTGATGTTTAGGAGAACCTGGTATTTTTTAAAATTTATGCCTTCCTTTTATGTTTAACTCAAACAGAGAAATGAAACTGTTTGCAATACTTCTTTGGCTGTCCATACCACAGTTTATTATAAGTGAACCTCGAAAAGTAACCTAACTTCCGCAAATTTCCCACTTTCATGCACGTATAAAGTGGGGGGAGGGGGGATATCAATGGACCTGCATTTCTTTGTGGAAAAGGTTTCTCAAAATTTTCACTTGGTAGGGGTGGGGGAGAGCAGCAGGAAATGTTAAATAAGATCCATTTATGGAATGGTGAATATTGGAATGGTCAGCTTTTGTCTTAAATAGCAACCATTTATTTCTTCTTTGTTGGATTCCAAGCAATTGTAGCCACAATTTGTAATACAGTTATTATTCAAATTTTCAGCATTCACTTTCTAAACTAATGTGCCTGTAAAATTATTGGATGATGATTCCAGTTTCCTGATACTTCAGATTTTTACTTTTTCCTAAGATGCATGGTGAGATCAATGGCTCCATCTACTGGCCCACAGCTCATAGTCCCTAAATGTGAGCCAATCATGTACTCAGAGAGCAAATTTCCCCAAACCATTTAAGATCCTTGTTGTGATAAGTATTTAGCTGGCATCAATTACAACCATTTTTAGAATCCCCCCTCCCCGGATCACTCTCATTTTTGTTTGGTTACAGCTATAGACACAGATTGATTGACATTCAGCCTCCTACTTCTTCATTTACTAATTTCCTCAGAATCTTGGGGACAACTCATATTCCTTTTTGCCTCTTGTTCATCAGGATCTGTGGAATCCAGCTTGCTCAGTATGCAAGCAGAGTGGGACGTTACTCCAAGCAGGGGTGGAGCCTAATTTCAAATTCTCTTTTGCTTTCTTCTTAGGGATCTGCAGGGAGATACCATGATTCCAAACTTCCAAGGTGAGGGAACATATCCTGGGCAGTGAAAACTGAATTTCAAAGATTGCCACTTGCCATCCAGAGTTTCTCCGTGCCTTTCTCATGATCTGATGATCTGGTTTAATTTTGTTTGCTAAATTTCATTTATACAGTCTCACAATCAGGCATGCAGGAAGGGTGGATTTTTGAGACAGGGCTTTGCTTACTCTAAAAAATTCTAGGTATCTCGCCTGCATTTTAAAACAACAGGCATATTCCTGCCTGGTGGGTTCCATAAGAAATCAAGTACATCTGCTTCTTTGTTCTGACATATAGGGTTACAAACCCTTGGAAGGGACAACTCTAGAAAGGACAGACTCCATCCAAGGTCCAGAGTCCAGCTTCCCACCCAAGGCCAGGGAGCAGCCTATTTCCACTACTAAGTATTAGAGAGAGCCAGTTTGGTAGGAGTGCAGACTTCTAATCTGGCATGCTGGATTCGATCCTGCACTCCCCCACATGCAGCCAGCTGGGTGACCTTGGGCTCGCCAAGGCACTAATAAAGCTGTTCTGACCGGGCAGTGATATCAGGGCTCTCTCAGCCTCACCCACCTCACAGGGTGTCGGTTGTGGGGAGAGGAAAGGGAAAGCGATTGTAAGCCGCTTTGAGCCTCCTTCGGGTAGGGAAAAGCGGCATATAAGAACCAACTCCTCTTCTTCTTCTTCTTCTAAGGGGACAAAATGCGTTCTCCCTATTTTCTTAGTCTTTCCATTTCCCACATTCTCCTTTCTCTTCTTTGCATTGCTTTTACATGCCTCTCGGCGCTTGCCATAAAGCTCCTTTTTGTCTTTCCCAAAGCATCTCTGCAGAGCTCATGATCGTCCAGTTTCTGCCAGCCCCTTGCCTAACCCAATTTTCCCATGTCTCCTGCATCACTGTCGCTCTCAGATCCCCAAGCTGCCTCCTGTCATTCTCTTTCCCTCTCTCACTTAGGCCTTCTTCCCATATACTTCCCACACAGTTGTTTCATGGATTTGGGATAGGATTGAGCATCAGGATTCTACAAGATTCTAGGAACTGGGACTTGTCAAAGTAGTATTTCATGTTGGCTTCATCAAGCATTTGGTTGCCAGCTGCGTTTCACATTTTCTGTCTTGCCCCCACTCTGTTCATTTTTCATTAATAAAATGTATATATTGTAAGATAATGGTCTCATGATAGTATTGCATCCATATATAGAAGAAGAAGAGTTGGTTCTTATATGCTGCCTTTTCTCTACCCGAAGGAGTCCGAAAGTGGCTTACAATCCCCTGATTGTAAGCCCTGATGTTACTGCTGGGTCAGAACAGCTTTATCAGTGCCATGGGGAGCCCAAGGTCACCCAGCTGGTTGCATGTGGGGGAGCGCAGAATCAAACCCGGCACACCAGATTAGAAGTCAGCGCTCCTAACCACCACACAAAGCTGGAACTCAGAGCCCCAAAAGCAAAGGCTTGGCCATTCTCCATCCTTCCCTGGGTAATACTTACCACTGGGAAGCTGGCCAGTTGGCAGTCTTGAATGCCCCAAAGGAAACAACAAGCGGTTTGCATGTGTTTAACTATACTAATAATGAACATCATTAAAAAACTTGAATACACTTAAAGTGTATTAAAAAGCTTCAGACTGAATTCTGCACAGATGTCTTTTCAGACACGTACAGATACATACGTTCACACCTACTCTACAACATTTCAAAGCCTGTTGAAAGATAATTTGGCAATTTAAACACGTTTTAGTAGCAACTGTGGGTATGGAATCAGAGCCTAGGAAAACAATGATCTTGGTGATAAAGAAGGTTGTGATCTTTGTGAGTGAGGAGGCTGATGGATCTTGTTTCTCCATGAGAAAAGGTGGCCAGAGGTCTAGTATGAAGTGCCTTTTTTTTAAACCACAGTGACAGAACTGTCTGCCTTCTTTCACAGAACTTGAGGCTGACTCAGAAGAGGCGAATAAAGACGGGGATCTACATGACAAAGACGATTTTTACGACTGAAGCCAAGAGCAGAAAAGAGAAAAAGAGAACAGGAAACAGAGTTCAGCCGGTCATAGCAGGGACGAAGGACTTATTTGGCAATGCTGCAGTTGTATTAACCTTAGCATGCTTCTACCATCTTTTTGTCCACGGTGGTGAGAAAAAGAAGGAAATAATGGATCCTGCCCTTTCCCCCCCAGGCTGCCTTCCTGTGTCTTTCCAGTGAGATTTAAAACTTTCCCCCCCTAGTAGGAATCACGTGCTGCTTATGGCTGCATGACTAGAAGAAATTCAGCTTGTGAAGCTCCCCCCTCCATTGCTTTATGTTCTTTGAAAAGGAGGGGTTTTCCCCCACCACCCCCACCCCGCCTATGGTTCCAAACACAACACTTGGGAGGATCATCTACATGACCTTGTACTGCCATAAACTTTCCAGGTTTTCCCTGTTTTCAGTATGCTGTTTTCCAAACTTGCATTGCTCTGATCTTTTAGGAAAGGACACAGCTTGAACATGCAGACCAAGTGGAAGAAATGGCATGCATTTTCCCAACTTGAAAAGTTCCTGCCAACACTGAGAGCTTTTCCGCATTGTTTTTTTCCCATCAGTTCTGGCCCCTACCACTTCAGTTTATACCCTGATTTCTCAAACACTCTTGTGAGTGTCTTTAGTTTTCCTTTCCTTTTTGTTTTTTTCTCTGCTTTTTCCCAGTTCTTTTGAGACCACTTTTATCCTGTCTTTTCGTGAAAGTCAATTTTGGGTTGTTTTTTTCCTTATACATAATGTTTCTGTCTGTTTTCTTTGTCCTGTTCATTCCCACCCATTGCCAATCACTCATCATCATCAAACCACTCCCTCTCCCCCCTGCCCAGAAGATAAATAGTTCCATTTTTAATTTTTTTGAAGCCACTAAAATATCAATATGTTGTAACTGTTGTTTAAGCAGGTTCTCTAAATCCCCTTTGACTGCCTTTAAAAAATGCAACCATGATATCAACAGATCGATATACACATACAAAAAAAAATAAAGGTAAGGGGTGCACCCTCTCTTAATTATCCTGATTATTTAAGGCACATGCAGAAGACAATAAACTGACTCCACAGCTGTGAACATGCAGAGGGAGGGCAGCCCTGTGGAAGAACTGTGCTCAGACCACTTCCAACACTTGTGGATCAGCTGCCAAGAATATCAGGAGGAAGCAGATTGTGGGGGAATGTCCACTGTCGCCATTTTCCTGCTGTCCCTCCCTTGCAGCTACCATGTTTACAGCCATGGCACTAGAGGGCGTCACCCCAAGGGTCAGACATGACCCAGTGCTTGCACAGGGGATACATTTACCTTTATGTGGAACTGGGCAGTGGAAAAATGTTCATGGTATGGAGGTAAATGACTCTCTGTGTTTGTGTGTGCTGTCAAATCACTTCCAATTATGGAGACCCTATGAATGACTTCCAAAATGTTAACAGACTTGCTCATGTCTAGCAAAATTAGGGCAATGGCTTCCTTAATTGCTTCTGCCCATCTCTTCTTGGCTCTTCCTCTTTTCCTGCTGCCTTCAACTTTTCCACCTCCTGAGAATGAGTTCTATTGTGGTTTATGCACCTACTCCTACCTTAAACTACCTCCTGTCTCTTCCTCGCTCAGCTTTGCTCAAGCCTGCCTGCTAACCGGGGGGGCAGGTTGCTCTGCCAGCGGCCCAGAATGGCACCAATAGTGCGGAATCAGCCTAAGTGTTCCAGATCCTAGCCAGACACTTTAACCTTTCCTTCACACCAACAGCCAGCTCACTCCATACCATACTACTCATACCACTCCACTTCAGGGCTCCTGCGGACCCCCTTCAAAGCTCCCACAGACCCCAAGGGGTCCAGGACCCCTGGTTGGGAATCCCTGCCCTAGTGAGTTAGAAAGCATGTTGGTTTGGACATTTGTCTCTGACCAGTTTTCTGGGGGCTTTGAAAGGTTTGTGATTTTATTTTGTTCAGCAGTTTCATTGTAGTGCCTCACTTTTGATTAAAGTTGACAACATTTTGTTCTCTCGGCTCTCCTCTAACAACAGCCTGACAGGATAACATCCAACAAGCATACCAGTAGGCAGAAGCGTTTCTCATGGATATCTGCATGTTCCACAGTCGTTATAGGAGCTGGGCCTAGTTTATTGTTGTGGTCCGTCTGAATTTAACGCTTCTGAAGAATCCGGCTATCTTTTTGGGCTGTCTCCATTTCTGTTTTAAGTTGTTATTAAATGTTTAATATATATATTTATTTAAAGTGTATCTTCGGTGCTTATTCCCAAACGAGGGATTGGAGGGAGCCAAGACATCTTTTCCATCCCACCCGCAAGAGAGCCCGCTCTAGCAAGAGGCGAGCTTAGCGCTGCCTGGTTGCTATAGAAATGGGCACTTCCGGGCCTGCGGAATAAGGCTCAATTTCCCACCATGCAGTGTACTTTTAACCTCTGACCTAAGATGGCTGCGCCCTAGAGGACGGAGGAGACGTGCTGAGGCTGGAGGTGGGTAAAAGGTAAAACGGACGGGGCGGGCAGACTTTCCCCCTGGGTTGCAAAGGAGGGATCCGTCTCCATAACATCTCTTTGAATGAAACACGGGTGTGAATTCGGATCGTGGCAGCGAGCGGCAGTAGTTTCTCAGGGTTACCCAAGTCTGAGCACAAGGAGATCATCTTGGCTATAAAGAACTACAAAATTCCATCCGTTCCGTGTTCGTTCTGGACTTGCATAGAAATTTTCTTCTGTGATGAGAAGTCTTTTCCTAAAGTAATGAATCTGGCAGGTTCTGGCCACGTGTGCCTCGGTTTTCTATTTCCTTTTCGATGGCCCGATTACTTATCGAAGAGATCGAAATGGTAATGAGATGACAAGGAAGTGAGGCGGCAGAACGCGCGTGTGTAAAAGTGCCGGCAAGTCGCAGCTGACTTATGGCGACCCTCGCAATTGATTTTCAAGGCGGAAGTGGGTTGCAGTTGCCTTCTTCTGTAGCCTTCCTTGGCGGGTTCCCTTCCAAGTGCCATCATTTGAGGAGCTGAAGCTAGCCTGCTTGGCCTTCCTTTGTGGTGGCAGAATTGATGATTCTATTCCATTCTGCAGCTGAAGGATCATATTTTGGAATGCTGGTTTTTTTTTTTTCAATTTAAAAAGTCCTTGAAATAGAAAACCTGTGCAATATGTTTGCAAGGAAGTTTTTATCCAAAGGAGCATTCTGGGCTGTAACCCAGTCTTCTGTTCAACACACCCTAGTTTAAAGTGACTACATTGTCCCACTTTTGGAGGGACATCTGGGGGCACCTGGCAAATTGTACGTATGTTGAAATTAATATATATATATATATATATATTACAATACTATTTTTACGTTCTATGCGTTGTATGAAACTTTTTGTTGCTCCATATAGACCAAATTCTTAATCAAGAACCCCCCTGTTCAATGGTGCCCCGCTTTACCAATGTTAAATTCTGGTCACCTTAACCTAGTTGCTTATTTACTTCTTGAATCAAAGTTTTGCATCAGCCCTTAATTTTTGAAAAGTCTGCATGATGGCTTCCACTGTTCAGAAAGGTCTTGTCCCAAACCTTAGTAATTGGGAAAGTGTGGGGGAGGGCTTCTGCATAACCTTGGAGGTGACCACTTAATAATGTGTGGTACATCACAGGTTGAGTTTTAGCACAGATTAAACTGCCTCCCTCCCTGCCTCATCGATCATATGCATTGCTATTTGTATGAGAGCAATCCTACATCCTAACTTCTTTCTCCTCCCTCCTGCCCCTCCATAAATTTGTAAGTTCTCACTCTCCTTTTGCTCCCATTCTTACAAGCCTTTTTCCTATTCTAGATCTATCCAGAAACTGAATTACCATGTCAAAGGCCTCCCGTGCTGCCAAAGTGGTACAAAATGTGAACCATGGGAACGTTATCCGAACCATCATTCGAGCAGGGCAAGCCTTTCCAGGACCACCTTTAGGACCTACCCTAGGGCAGGTATGCTTGGGATGGCATTAAGATGGAATTACAAGGGATTGGGATCGAACTAGAGGATTGTATAATGTTTTGCTTGCATTTGGGCCACATACTGAGGAACCTGAACTGGCTGGAAAACTGGCAGATAAATATTTTAAATAATAATATTAATAATATTGGGACACAGACTAGCTTCTTGGCAAAACCAGGATTTTGATGATTTGCTCCTGCATTGTTGCTGCATCTAAGGTTGCCAACAACCAGGAGAAAAAAGCGTCCTGCTCCTTTAATAGAAGCTTAATATGTGGAAATGGGCAAGTGAAGCTTCTAATGGCATGAAGGTAAATAACATTATCTGATAAATCATGTTTTGTTAAGTCTCTGTTAAGGGGGCCAGACTTTCCCCAGGATGTTGGCAATTGTATATACAGAGAATACAAATGGAAGGATTTGTTTCAGAGGATTGATACTTCAGGGTTTGGGATTTTCCTGGCCGCTGCACCCTCTATCCTGGACGGTCCAGTTCTTAATGTCAGTATGTCTTTTCTGAATCCCTTTCTGCCATTACCACTTCCTCTGGTAGTGAACCACAAAGATCAGCAATGTGCTGTGAGGGTGCATGTTTTTAGAAAATGGTGCACTTTGTTAATTTTATGAAGTCTTCTGCTAGCATCAGTGTGCAATGAATTAATAAAACATCTGCCAGCTTGGTGTAATGGTGAAGAGCGGCAAGCCGGGTTTGATTTCCTGCTCCCCCACATGCAGCCAGCTGGGTGACCTTGCTCTAGTCACAGCCCTGATAGAGCTGTTCTTACAGGGCAGACCTGTCAGGGCTCTCTCAGCCCCACCTATCTTAGGCAACCTGTGGGGAGAGGAAAGGAAGGCGTTTGTAATCTGCTTTGATGCTCCTTAGGGTGGTGAAAAGCAGAGTATAAAATCCAATTCTTATTGAGTCTGTGTGGAATACGCTGTGGTCTGGTTCCAGATGTATGTGGGAGTTTATTGTAGGCACACATTATTAAGAAAAATACACACTTGACATTCTCAGAGGCACTCTTCTTTATTGCTTCACACGCTGGGGGCTAGGTCTCCCTGACTCAAAAAACCAACCTGATCCAGTTGTAAGCAAAATGGTGGAACTGCAGCATGTACATTGGATAGTCATGTTACTGAGGTTCTCTTGTAGCTGAATGGGTGGTGATAGGTGACTTCTTTTTAGAGATTCGGTGGATTAAATTTTTGAAGGTTAGAGTGGACAGTTTTGCAGGACTGTTCTCTGGGCACTAGATTGCAGTTTCTAGATTGGCTGTGCAATGTACACTAGCACACTTTGGAGATTAAGATGGTGAAGGGGCAGCCCTTCATACAAGATGATTAACAAAACTAATTCTGGCTTTTCTGGAAGTGTGTGTGTATATGGGGGGGGGGTGAGAATAACAGCTTGTAAATCTGTCATGTAAACCAGGGGTAGTCAACCTGTGGTCCTCCAGATGTTCATGGACTAAAATTCCCATGAACCTCTGCCAGCATTTGCTGGCAGGGGCTCATGGGATTTGTAGTCCATGGACATCTGGAGGACCACAGGTTGACTACCCCTGATGTAAACTATTTGGAGATGGCCTGTAAGTTTTGAATTGTCTTCATTGGTACCAGTCAGAGCATCCTAATTGTTTACTAGGCCATGTCCTCTCTCGGATGACAGAACACTTGCAGCCAATCAGACACATGTATTTAGCACTGTGAGTGGAATGGATGTCAGTGTACAGGTGCGGAACATCATGCTCCTGTGCCGCTAATCTAGGTGGCTGACAGTCTTACTGTGTCTCTAAACTATAATTCTGCCACCGAGTAGGTCTCAAGGTGTGCAAACCAAGGCAGGTGTGTGTTTTTTTGTTGTTGGGCAGCATCCAGAAGAGGGTGTGTCATGGGCCATCCCATACAGACTTGAGCTGCACCCGATAGCCTGTTCTGAGTGCTCTGGCAGTGGAGGGAACGGTGGTGGGCAGGTCTCTTGGAGAGTGTTGCATGCAGCTGGATTCCTTGGTGTAGCAGTGTCTATGGAGCTGGCACCCCGTGGGCTGAGCATTTCGATGGGACTGTTCATCTGCAGCCTGGGCCTGTTTTGGGAGCATTTCAATGGCGGCATTTCTGTGGTTGGCTTTGCTCTTGGCCTGGGTGTGTTCGTGTGGCTGGTCACTTGTAGTACGTTTGCAGGACTGGTCAGCTGTGGCTGGAGCACATTCACGACTGTGGTGGGCTGTGGACTGTCCATCGTGTATTTCTGCTGCGGTCTGGGCTTGTCTGTGTTGCCTCTCCTCTGTGGCCTGGGTGTGTCCTTGCGACTGGCTGCATGTGGGACACGTGTGGCATGTTCCTCTTGCAGCCGGGGCACCTGCGTGGTGCTGCTGCAATACGGCACAGCTCTTCAAGGCAATGGCCAGGAGGTTTTTGCCCATGAAGATGGAGGATATGCGCTGGTCGTGGCAGAGGAGGAGCAGCCCTCCACGGATGAAGATGGTGGCCACATTCACACTTGCGAGGCTCAGCAGGGGGTAGAGTGTGCCATCGCGGGGGCTCTGCACCCCCAGCTCACTCAGTGACACGCAAGGGAGGACAAGAAGGAGGCCATAGCAGTAGAAGAACGTCAGGCCTTCTGCCCACAAAGGCAGCACTCGCTGCTGTGGCTCCCACAGGCTGGCTTGGATCTCCAACACATCCAGCAAGTCCAAGACCACCCAGAAGAGGCGCCCGCGGAGTTCGTCCTTCTTGCGGAAGCTGGCCGCAGCCTGGGCTACCAGCTCGGTGGCTCCCAGCACTGTGTAGAGGGCTGGGATGCAGATGGAGAGCAGGAGAGTCAGGGTGTGCCGGGCCAGCGGATCAGGAGCCTGCCCTTCTGTCGCGTAGTGCTGGTAAATGAAGTAGAGTTTGATCTCCAGGGCAAAGGCAAAGAGAAACCACAGCACCATGGCATACCCCCGCTGGGCCAGGCGTGCCTCACCCCCCAGCCAGACGGTTGCGTAGCGCAGCACCAGGAGAAAGAAAAGGTCCCCGGCCAGCGCAAGTGTGCACACGCCCAGCCGTCGGGCCCCGGCACTCTGCTCCACCAGGTAGACGTCCATGGCTCCCATGGTGCAGACGATGACTACTGCTGCCATGCAGGTGTGTGGGATGGTGGGAGGCAGCAGCTCCATGGTCCTGTTGGGGGGAAGAGGACAAACAGGACAGGTGTGATGCATGCGAAAGCTTGCATTTCAATCTATGGTTTGGATAAATAATATTGGGCAGAGCCAGTGTGGGACATTATCCGTGCCCAGAAAAATGTTGGTTGTGGCTCAATGGGTTATAGAGGGGTCTATTCCCCCTGCCAGCATGATCTATTTCTCTTCCTCGCTTTCATTTGTGACCCCATGGCCAGGCTGCAGCATAAGAACCATTAAGAAAAGCTCTGCAGGATCAGACCAGGGGTCCGGCTAATTCGGCATCCCCTTTCGCACAGTGGACAGCCCTTGAGTACCAGCAACCATGATACAGTAGAGGCCTTCCCTGATTTTGCCTCTTGTGCTGGTCACTGGAGATTTACTGGTTTACAGCTTGGAGAACTGGATTAGGCGTTCTCTAGCCTGGGATCACTGCAGACATCCTGAGGCCTTGAGTCCAACAGTCGGGATGTACTGCTCCGCTGGGCAGGCCTAGTCAGACAGCCGGATTGCTGCTAGTATTTATAACTGGGTTGGCTGACCCAGAGTTCTTGCAGTGGGCTTGTATCTCCCTGTTCTCTTCTGTGCCCTGAATAGGTCTGACTACAAGCAGTCCTTGGAATCGTATTAGGTGCAGGTCTCAGCTTCAGACCACCATGTCTCCAGCAGCTAAGGGGCTAGGGCATTTCCCCCCTCAGAGACCAGTTGTTCTGAATAAGAACAAAGGAAGAAAAGTGATGACTTGCCTTACCCTTCCTGCTTGGCGGCTTGGACCGGCCTGCAGCAATTGCCCCCTTGTTCTGAACTGGGGTTGGCCTTGCTTTTCTGCCAGCTCCCTGATGGAAGGGTGTCTTCATCAGAATGCAGAGATAATCTGCCTTGTGGTGGTAGAAGGGATTCTCTGTTGTGTTTGGTCACTGAAAATCCTGTGGTTCTGGACTCAGGAGTCTGGATGGGACAGGAAAAAAACACGCAATGAGAGAAGTCCATTAGATCCCGCCTCAAAACCCAACTCTTCCATGATACCCTTAATTTTTGCCCCCACCCCCCATCTCCAATTATAACAAACTTTAAGCTTGGGTAATGAAAACGCTGGAGGGCGTCACCCCAAGGGTCAGACATGACTCGGTGCTTGCACAGGGGATACCTTTACCTTTAACTTGTTCTTACCTTCTCTTATTCACTTTGCTTTTCTCACCCTGTCCTGTGGTCAGATTTCATCTGGTAATCTTCTTTGGCTGGCCTTTTGCCTTCTTCCTGCTTATGCCACCAGGTGCCACCTCTGTGAGTGAGACTGTAAAGAGAGATGCAGGGGGTCAGGAGAGCCAGAAAGTCCTTTAACCCCAACCCCACATGCATGCAGAGGCTGCTTCTGGCAGTAGTGAGGGATATGCATGGGATTGAGCCTGCTCCGTGACTTCTTCGTGTTTCTAGGATGAGGCAAGGATGAACTGGCTATTTAACTAACAGGGAAAGGCTACTGGCAACTAGGAAAAAGCACAGTTGTATTCTGGTAGCTTTGCTAGCCCAGCAGAGACAAGTCAGCCCAGCTGATGGGTGGTGGTGCAGGGGGAGGTTATGGGTGAGCAGACTACAGTATCCTTTTTGAGATGGGGGGGGGACCAGAATTGCGTTGCATTCCAATGACCATGATGCCCATAAACCTGCAGCTGCACTGTGGTCATCATTTTATTTTTAATTGCATTTTTTATCATTCCTGACATGGATGGTGCCTTTTTCATCACTGCAAGAGTATTGAGTTGATGCTGTAATTGAGCTATGGCCCCTGATCTTTGCCCAGGTCAGTCCCTGCCAATTCAGTCCCTCATCAGGGCACAGGTGAACAGGATCCTCTGCCCCAACAGAAATAGCTTTTTACAAATTTTTTTTACATTAAACCTCATTTGCCATTCTGTTGCTCCACTTTCCCAGAGATCCTTCTTGTGTTTTTTGCATTCCACTTGTATCTTCCCCTCAGTTAGTTTGCAAAGTTGGTCACCTGGTTGCTCACCCCAGGAATCCAAATCATTAACAAACAAGTTCAGTGGCACAACTCTCGGTAGATCCCTGGGGGGCCCACTGCTTACTTCCCTCTGTTGTGCAGACTTTCCACCGGTTCCGATCTGCTGTTTCCTGTTCTTGAGCCCTCCAGTTTATCTAGGAAATGCATCGGCTGCTTCTCCAGTGACCTGTGTGGGGCAGTTTATGACTAATAAGACAAAACCATTAGACAGGTCACTGCCATTAAAACATAGCCATTCAAAAACAGGCCAGGACTTGTTTCTCTATGTGATTGCATCAAAAAAAGTATTTCATATCACTTTTTATACTCCAAGGCACTGTGGCTCTTCAAACATAGCAGTTTGTCATCTCCTCCTTACATTTTTCCATGATCAGAAATTAGATATCTCTCCCCTGCTTAAATGTTCTCAACAATTTCTTAGACCTAAAATGTGGGCAATCAGTTGTGATTGACACATGCAGTGGAGACCAAAAGGATGAATGGATGGCTGCAGGAAATTGTGGAATGATGACCGGGAACAAGATAAATTGGCATGAGGAGCAGCTCTGTACATGTTCAGAGTCTGTTTTATTTGAGTCTTGGCATGGGGGGGGGGGAATCAGCTTCTCCCCATTTTACAAGCTGCCCAGAAATGGAAAACTGTTTTATACCATGTGGAGCCATTGTTATTTTTTGGAGAAAACAGCCAGCTTATTTCCTCCTCTCTTTAGTTCTGTTTACATCTTTGTGTGCAAAATGTGTGTGTGCACATGTGTGTGTGCTTGAGGGGCACATGGGAATTAGATCCTTGAGGATGATCTATGAATTTTACATTGGCAGGATGGAAGGGGAAATAACAATTCTTATGTCTCAGTAGGATCTGATTACCTGGACATGACTGTATGCAGGGGAAACGAGAAGTTAACTTTTGACCTTTTTATGTGAAGGGGGCAATCTTGGAATGAAATTATTTCCTCCCCACGCCATTCCATTTAACTGTTCTGGCTCTGCAGCTTGGATAGGCTGGTGAAGGATAGGGCAGTGACTACTTTAGCCTCAACAGAGACTCTCTGGCAGATGTGTGCCTGAGAGTGAAGGATCAGAGGGTGATGTTTCCTGCTGGAGGAGGATCTCTGTGCCCTTCTGCACTTTTATATTATATTATATTACATTACATTATATTATATTTATATACCACCCTCCCCAAGGGCTCAGGGCGGTTTACAGAAAACAGGGAAGGATACAATTAACACATGGTAACAGGTAACAGTAACAGCAGTAATACTATAACAATAATAACTTAACAAGATCATAACAATAACACCATAAAACAGAAATTGTGAGAGCCTCAGCTCAACTCCTACTGGACCCTGTAGGCAACTGATTAGTGCTGGTCGTAGAGGGGAGGGCTTGGGGGCCAATTGGAAGCGATGGACAGGTCGACCTCAACCAAATGCCTGGCGGAGGAGCTCCCTTTTGCAGGCCCTGTGGAACTGTTTAGGTTCTGTCTTGAGAAAGACAAGAAAACCAATAAAAAAGTATGTATGTGAGAAAGGGCCTGATGCCTTCCAATCCTCTTCTCTCCCTCCAGAGAGGCATCCCCATTGCCCAGTTTTGCAAAGATTTCAACGAGCGAACGAAGGACATCAAAGAAGGGATTCCACTGCCCACACGCATCACTTTGCAGGTGAGAACAGATGTCATTTGCCGGAGAATAGATACAATGTGCCAGGCTGAGAAAACCCTACGGATCAGCAATCCAAGGTTTTAAGAAGTCGGTGTACCCTAGGAATCAAATATTTTCTTACACACTTTCTTACACACATTTTCGTACACACACCTGATTTCAAGGGATTCAGAGTCCTGCTGTAGGTCTGATTGAAGCTCTAGGTCTGCAGGCTGGCTTGAAAGAATCACCTTGCTCAGCTTTAAGGACATTGCATATCCTAAGCCAGACCATTGGATGAACTGAGTGGTAGGCTTGATCTTTCCCAGCCTTCTACCCCAGATCCTTTCAACTAGGACTGAATCAAGGGCTTTATGCACACTATCCGTGTGCTTTTCTGCTGAGCTCAGCTCCACCACACACCTGGTCCATGGGACATCCCAAGGTGTTGATCTCAAATTGGTACTCTCAGTAATCCTGCCAGGTTATTATTTATCCTATGACAATATTACACACATTTGATAACAGGGCCTTTTCGGTCCTTGTCCTGACCTGGTGGAATGAGCTCCCAGAAGAGCTGAGGGCCCTGATGGAGGTACCTGGGTTCCACAGGGCCTATAAGACAGAACTCTTTCACCAGGTGTTTGGTTGAGGCTGGGGCAGTAAGATCTGGTCCCTCCCCCCATAACCCTGCAGCCCCCTAGGCCAGACATCACCTGCGAACATCCTCCAGGGCAATGGTGACTGCTATGAGAAGGTTGAGGAGATGGCACGGGGGATGTCATAGATACAGGCAGATTGATGAGGTTGGCCGTACTCATTCCGTGATTTCAAAAACAGCTGAGGTCACAGGATGTTCAAGCCCCCTTTCCCTTTGCGTGTACGTGTCTGAAAAGTTTAAAAGGGGAGCTGTGACTTTCCAAGACCTCAGGTTCAGCCTTGAAAAAGCATCCTTAGGAAAGGCCTTGGCCTAAAACTAACTTGTAAAGTTGCCATTGAGGGCCCTTGCTCAGGTCTGACGATACGAAACAATTGCTTTTGCTTTATATATGAATGTGTACTCTGACTGTACCCGGCTTGGCATAAGAAGCTTTTTCATGAGCTCCTTCAAAGAATGCTTAGGAATCATAGAGTTGGAAGGGACCTCCAGGGTCAATCTAGTCCAACCGCCTGCACAGTGCAGGAACTCACAACTACCTGCCCACCCACAGGGACCTCAATTTCATGCCTAAGTGATCCCTCTACCAAAAATCTCCCAAATCTAGCCTGAACTGGAGGAAATTCACCTGCCATCCCACAGTGGCAATCAGCAATTTCCCCACCACAGTGAATTGGGGATAGTAATTTATTACAGGACCTAATCTATTTTCAGTGTTTGCTGCCATTTGGGATGAAAGATGATATGTTCTTCTCTGGGGGAAAGAAGTGCTTCTCTGTCACTCCAACACACACGGGTGCCTGTGAAGCCTACAGACTGTTCTTGTACCTTTGCCAGTGACGTTAGTTTTCCTTCTCTTCCCTGGATATTTTTTTTTCTTTTGCAGGCCAACAGAACATATGAGCTCCAGATTAACAAGCCCACAGCCAGCTACTTCCTGATGTCAGCAGCCGGGATAGAAAAGGGAGCAACGAACCCTGGTGAGAGAGATGCTCAGAGGTGGGGGGCACAGTATAGGCAGAGGGGCTGGAAGAATCCCAGCTGCTAGGTTGCCTGGGTAGCAACATATTTCATTTGGAGGAACTGAGAGTGTTTTCTCAGCCCTTCGTTGTGGCACAAGTCACTGTGGCAAAGGAGGCCTTTACTATTAGGCCCCTTGTTAGAGTGGAGACAAAAACTGCACTATGAAGGTCTCGAGATCAGAATATTCTTGTGCTGACTCCATTTGGAGTCCACAGGAGATGAGCAGAGGGGGCTTGCCATTCATTGCCTGGGTCTGCATGGCAGCTCTGGACTTCCTTGGTGGTCTCCCATCCAAGTACTGCTGGGGCATTCATTGGTTGTTCCAACCCTTGCAAATGTTCGCTCTGCCCCTGTTCCCCAGTTGCTGTAGCCTTAGGGGGACAGTCTCCTGGAGGAATTAAGACAACTTTTGTCCTTGTTACAGTTTCATAGACGCTTGTAAGTCAGAACTTTTTAGAGAGGCCTTTGGGATCATTTAATGTGATGTAATGGTTAAGAGAAGAGCCTCTTGTGGCGCAGAGTGGTAAGGCAGCCGTCTGACAGCTTTGCCCATGAGGCTGGGAGTTCAATCCCAGCAGCCGGCTCAAGGTTGACTCAGCCTTCCATCCTTCCGAGGTCGGTAAAAATGAGTACCCAGCTTGCTGGCGGGTAAACGGTAATGACTGGGGAAGGCACTGGCAAACCACCCCGTATAGAGTCTGCCAAGAAAATGCTAGAGGGCGTCACCCCAAGGGTCAGACATGACTCGGTGCTTGCACAGGGGATACCTTTACCTTTTTAATGGTTAAGAGTATTGGAATATCTGAGAATACCTGGGTTCAAACCCCCTACTCATGCCATGGAAGTTTACCGGGTGACTTTGGGCCAGTCACACACTCTTGAGCCTAATCTCCCGCACAGGGCTGTTGTGAGGATAGAAGGGAGGAGAGGGGAATGATGCAAACAGCTTCAGGTCCCCACTGTGCAGCAAGGAGGAGTATAAATGAATAAAATAAATGATACAAATTTGATTTAAAAATCTCTCCCCCTTCTTAAGCATACATCAAATGTGTTTGGGCTTGATTAGAAGATCTTGCAATTAAGAATAAAAGCACCTCAGAGTTAGAAGCATTCCGGAAACTGGTTCTTTCCTATTGGGTGAGGTTGGCGGCCAAACATTTTCCGCATCTGGATTAAAAATTTGACGGGACGGTCAGGGGCGAGGCAGATTTGCCTCAGGGAAGAGATTCCACTGCTAGGCTGCCAGCTTGGTTTAGCATAATCCGTTCTCCGCAGGGCACGAAATAGCTGGGATGGTAACTCTGAAGCACCTCTATGAAATTGCCCTGGTGAAGTCCCAGGACCCCTGTTTCGTATTGCACGACATGACGCTTGAGAAGACCATCAGGGCACTGATGGGAAGTGCCCGATCGCTGGGCATCAAGGTGGTGAGAGAGTGAGTATTTCAAGGACGTCTGGGCTACAGAGCTGGGGCAGGGAGGGCTCGGCTAGCTCGAAGACAAGCCGCCTGTCTTTCTTTGACTTCTCAGAGAGAGACAGAGGTGACGAGCAACATGTTTCAAAAGGGCCCGCTTTCTATGCTGTTATTAGGAAAGCCAAAGCAGAGAGGCCCCTGCAACTGCTGCCAGAGTAAACCCGCAGAGGGAATTCTGGGAGGAAGCCAAGCAGCAGAACCTTAGCGGGGTCAGCCTGAAAGAGAAGGTGGGCTTGGTATGGTGGAAGCAGCTACAACAGTCTGTCCTCTTCTCCCCCCCCCTCCCAGTCTCAACGCAGAGGAATATGCTGCCTTCTTGAAGGAGCGTGAAGAGAGGTTGGCGGCAGAGGCTGCAGCACTTGAGGCCGAACTAGCCGCTGTAGAGAAGAAGAAATGAGCCCCTACGCTTGCTCTTTGGAGAGCCAAAGCCCTGGACAACTCGATGGGACTGGTGTTGCCCAAGCCGCAGTTCGTTCCCATTCCCTAGCTGCTGGATGGCCTGAGAAGTGATTTTTCACGGATGTGATGGGGGTGGGGGGGAGGCCAAACTCTTGGTAGGGCCTGTGCCATTCTCGAAGGCTTGATGTGCTGATTAACTGTCCCACTCAGTAAAATCTTGTGAATCTCTTGGGTGTCTCATTGCTGCTCAGTTTCTTCCCAAGGATGTTCTGGATCCAGCTTACAAGCAAAATATGAATGATGATAAGAAACAGGAAAAGGACATGGACAAAATTGAAAGGGTTCAGAGCAGAATGGAGAGAATGATCTGGGACCTGGGGACCAAGCCCTCTGAGGAAGGGTTGAGGGACTTGGGAATGTTCCGCCTGGAGAAGAGGAGGCCGAGAGGGGACATGATGGCTCTCTTTAAGTATCTGAAAGGTTGTCACTTAGAGGAGGCCAGGAAGCCGCAGAGTATAGGACCCACAGTAGTGGCTTTAAACTATGTGTAGAACGATATTGGCCAGATATCAGAAGACAAATTTTTCAGAGTAGTTCAGCAGTGGAATTGACTTAAGGAGTTGGTGAGCTCCCCCTCACTGGCAGTCTTCAAGCAGCAGCTGGACAGATACTTATCCTGTTGCTTTAGGCTGATCCTGCATTGAGTTGACTAGATGGCCTGGCCGGCCCTTTCCAGCTCTATGATTCTTGGAGTGTTTCAGTGGAACAAAACTAAGCCAATGGCCATAACGCGCAGTAGGAATTGCCCAAAATTGGTTGTGACCTAGTGCACTCCACCTCCTCCTGGTGGGAACGGTCTAATAGGCAGCCATGGGCAAGAAGGCATTGGACCCAGAGGCCCTTGTCATTTTTCTAGACACTGGGGGTGCTGTGGACAGCAAGGGTGGCATGGGACAGGTGGGAAGAGGAGTACCTTCAAGTCTTTAGGGTCTAGCTGCAATGGCACCCAGTCAGGGATGCAGCTACATATCAGCAGAACCTCTGTCCCATGGAGGCTCCTATCTGCAACCCAGGAATGGCTAGTTTGGACTCCTTGCTTCTCTGGTTCTGTGGGGGAGGGCTGGAACTTTGCTGAAGCTTATGTTGAAGATCTTCTGTGGGGTTTCCTGTCTTGCACTCACTTTTGGGTCAATTACCCCATCATCTCCTGATGGTCTTGCACAGCTACAGAAGGCAGAAGGACATATCTGGACTTTTATCCCATTGTCTGCCCTATATTGCATCTCCGGCTGTGCTGCTTCTGACCAAGCCACACGGTCTTTATCAATTAAGGTCCAAAGTGAAGACAGGACAACAGTGTGTATGTGTGGCTCATTAGCTGCACATCTGCTTAGCATGCAGAGGAGCCCTAGTTCAATCCCAGGCGTTTCCAGTTAAAAGGACTAGGCAGAAGGTAACGCTCTGGAGAGTGACAATTACCTTGTAAGAGCAATGGCCCAACTCAGGACAAGGCGGCTCGTTTTGTTCTCCTTTCGTGGAGAGTCATGCCTCACATTCTTCATCTCTGTCTGATGTCGGGGCTTGTCTATGGATAGTGTTGAGAGGTCACAGCCGCTGCCGTCTGTGGTGTGGATTTCTGATGACCTACACTCAAAAACAGCATTTCAGCTACCGTTTTCAGGAATTCTGAATGTCTGGAGAGTGGAAAAGGGGGATCCATGTATATTTGTAGTCAAGGGGTTTGGGGAGCAGGTAGTTTGCTTGCTGCCTGACTCCTCAGATCCTGTTTTAATCTGAGCAAAGATTTTTTAAATAAATGAAAGGATCAAGTGTTTCAGCCCTAATAATACAAATGTATGGTGTATTTAGATAGATTCCCTCAGTGCCATAAATTCTTGAAGCAGCCATGAGTTTTGTGGCATCCTGAAGAGGAACACATCCGTTGTGGGTATAAGCTTTCATGGATCTGTATGTTCTTCAGGTGCACATGAAGTATTCTTACATGCACCCAGAGAGTCACAAAGGTGGTAAATATACAGAGCTAGCCCAAGGCATGGGCATGCAAAGGACCACAGTAGTTCTATCACATTTCTGGTTACAACATCCCTGTAGAGTAGGCCAAGGGGTGGGGGTAGTGGGGTTTAAAGCTAGCATAAGACCCTCCTCCCCATGGATCGGACCAGTGGTCCATCATCACATCTCACGCACTAGTCATTCAGTTCCTCTGGGGGGCCTATAAGAAGCCATAAAGACCAAAGCCATCCCCTAATGTTGCTTCCTGGCACTTGGATCTAGAGGTTTAGTGCTCCTGAATATAGAATCCCCTTAGTCACTACAGGAGATATGTCCCTGACAGACTTCTCCTCCATGAATCTGTCCAATCACCTTTGAAAGCCATCTGTGCTTGGGACCATCACTGCACTCTTTGCCAGCTTGGTGTGGAGACCCAGCTTGGTTGTAGTGGTTAGGAGCACGGACCTCTAATCTGGTGAGCCAGGTTTGATTCCCTGCTCTTCCACATGCAGCCAGCTGGGTGACCTTGGGCTCGTCACAGCCCTGATAAAGCTGTTCTGACCGAGCAGTAATATCAGAGCTCTATCACCCTCACAGGGTGTCTGTTGTAGGGAGAGGAAAGGGAAGGTGACTGTAAGTTTGCAAGACCTGAGCAAGGCTGTTACTGATAGGATGTTTTGGAGGACGTTCATTCAAAGGGTCACCATAAACTGGAAGTGACATAACACACACACACAGGAAAGCAAAGGGGCAGACCTAGTGCAGGGGTCAGCAATGTTTTAGAATTAAAAAGTCAAGCGGCATCAAAATTTTAAGCCAGAGGCTAACGAACAGCTAGTATAAGAACATTCGTTTGCATAACTGAAGTACACATTTTAACCTTACTGATACCTGGCATGTTGGATGAATAATCCATAATGCTTCTGCAGCCCAAATGCTGGTGGATGTGAATCATTTCTTAGAACGTAGCACAACGGCGGACACACAGTAAGGGATAAACATACAAAAATGCACAGCTGTTTCGGTACACTGGCATGAATGTGTGAACACATGGGTTCTTAATTTCCTTTTCTGTAAAACATTTCTAAGAAGCCCTTTGGCCCTATGCAAAAAAAAAAAAAAAAATCTTTGGCTGCTTTTATTTTCACATGTTGATGATTCTCCCACCTTCCGCCCTCCTATGTATCTTAATGTAAGGATTTCATTTTCTTTTATAAGGAGCTGAATGGGGCACTCTGCTGAGCCATGCTTTGCTCTGCAGCTATAAATGACTAAACCCTCGGGTAGGGGGTTCAGTAAAAGCCAACTCTTGCTGCCACAAACTCAATAGGAGCCGTTAGGTGACCTACTGCCCACGGCATTATTAGCATCCCATTATTAGCTACCACCTCTCAGATTATTATTATTAGCATCGTATTATTAGCTACCACCTCTCCAATGATTATTAATAGCTTCCAAACACTCTTCATCGGAATAATTGTGTGAATTAGCAAAGAATATCCAGCAGGTGTCAGGACTGACTGTGTTTTACTGAAGGCCTGGCCCATCCATCACTTCCTCTCCTGTGCAATGCTTGGCAGGCTCCCTTATGCACTCACATTAGAAACCAAGCATCTTGGGACACCTGTTGGGATGCCTTCCTGTGTAATTTGAGCTCCTCTGCCTTGGTCCACCTGATGAGATCCTCCTACTCTGTCCACTGGTACCCAGTATCTCCATAGCAACGAGTGATGCTCCTCAGGATACCAGATGCCTGTTGCTAGGGCTATATGAATGAAGCCTGACTGCGGCAGATTGAAGGGAGGGGGAACAGAGGATGTTATGGAAGCTTCTTTGGAGCAATTGGACAATTTGGGGCTTGACAGGCGAAGGGGAGGGGCTGTGGCTCAGTGGAAGAGCCTTTGCCCGGCATGCAGAAGGTCCTGGGTTCAATTCCCAGTATTTCCAGTTAAAAGGAGCAGGCAGAAGGTGATGTGAAAGCCTGAGATCCTGAGCAGTCTGTAGACAATACTGACCCTGATGGATGATTGGTCTGATTCAGCACAATGCAGCGTCACTTGGCCCACCCGTGAAACAAGATTTGGTCCCTGTGAGCAAAAGTCCGACCCTCCAAATGCCACCCCCTCCACTCAAATTTCTCCTCTGTTGCATTTGGTCTGGACCACAGTCAGATCTTTTAACTAAATGTTTTGCTTACGTAGATATTTACATACCATATTTCTTCCCAAAGTAGTTTACAACTTCCTCACGACAATAATCCCGAGAGGGAAGTTAGGCTGAGAGGGACTAGCCCTATGTCATCCAGAAAACTTCCCTGGCAGTGCAAAGATCTGAACCTGGGTCCCTCATGAAGAAGAAGAGTTGGTTCTTATATGCCGCTTTTCTCTACCCAAAGGAGTCTCAAAGCAGCTTACAATCGCCTCCCCTTTCCTCTCCCCACAGCAGACACCCTGTGAGGTGGGTGAGGCTGAGAGAGCCCTGATGTTACTGCTCTGTGAGAGCAATACTATCAGGGCTGTGATAAACCCAAGGTCATCCAGCTGGCTGCATGAGGAGCAACGGGGAATCAAACCAGATTAGAAGCTGTTGCTCTCAACTACCACACCAAGCTGATTCCTAGTTCACTAGTCTAACCCCTCCACCACACTGGTATGTGGCCACTATATGGCCAGATGAATTGAACACCTGTGCCCCAAATCCAATCCTATTTGCTCTCATTTCAGTGCCACGCCCTGCTTACAGAACCTCATCATACAATGTTTCAGCTCACACCACCTGCAATGTATGAAGTGCTTCCATTGAAGGATGACCCTGCATTGGTCTATCTAGCTCAGTCATGTCTGCTCTGATCAGCAGCAGCCGAAACAGAAAAAGGTCTTTACTGAAGGTACCTGCTTCTCCCTTAGATTCCTTTTTAAAAAGTGTCAATACCAGGGATCAGTAGGGTTGCCAAACTCCTCCCTATGCCCCCCCCCACAGGGCACTTCACTCTGCGGGTATGACTTTGCTGATGATCCCGGGGCCCCGGGAAGCGTGCCTGGCCTCGACCAGGGCCAGGGCCTTTTCGGTCCTGGCCCCAGCCTGGTGGAATGAGTTCCCAGATGAGCTGTGGGCCCTGTCGGAACTCTCTGGATTCCACAGGGCCTGCAGGACAGAGCTCTTCCACCAGGTGTTTGTTTGAGGCTAGGCCCGTGGAGTACTGGGGCATGTAATCAGGTCCCCCCCTCCCATTGTTCCTGACTTAGATATTAGATCGGCCTGGATCCATTGGTTAATCCACCCTGAATAATTCCATCTTTTTATTTCTAGCTTTGCATCTCCGGCTTCCCAGCCCATACTGGTTCAGCTTTTTGTGAGGTCACGATAAGCTTCTACATTAATCCGCCATCTTGTTTTTATGTCCTTGTATTTATGTTTTTGTAATAATTGGGGATTTATTATTGTTGGGATTTTAATTGACTGTTTTATGAATAGATGTTTTATTGCATGTTGTGAACCGCTGTGAGACGGTAATTCCAAGAGCGGCGGTATACAAATATAATTATAAATTAAATTTAAAAAATAAACTCCAGGCAGGACCTGGAGAGATCTCAAAATTAGAGCTGATTTCCAGGCTGCAGAGATCAGTTCCCTTGGGGGAAATGGCTGCTTTGGAGGGGGGGACTCCATGGCATTATACCCTGCTGGGATCCTTTCTGTCCCCCAGCCCTGTCCTCCCCAAGCTCCATCTCCTCCCAAATTTCCCAGCCTGGAGGTGGCAACACTGATTGATCAAACCCAGGACTTCCTGCACGAAAACCAAATGTGCAGTCTTGCCTGTTCAACTGGAATTGTGCAAGGACAGGCCAGTTTTGCATTAACCTTGGCAGCGTTTGCAAAGAGGGGTGATGCAGAAATGAAGCAATAACTGAAACAGGCAGTTATCCAACGGGTACAGTAATGGGGAAATTTCCTTTCTGTCGAAATTATGCCGATTGTTCACAGAAGCCCTTTGGGAAGCAAAGCTAGTTTTGAGATGTCTTACTCTCTCACGTAGGGCAGGAGCCCCTGTCTTGTGGCTCCGTTCAGCCTGGCCATAGCAAGCAAGAGAAGAAGAATTCTTAGACAGCAGGGCTGGCTGGAGACAAAGTTTGCCATTGGCCTACATCCTCCCTTTCCCAGGTTCATTGCAGAGACAGAACTGAATGGATGCGTTTCAAACCACAGCGCTCCTCCTCCCACCCCTGAGATGCCACTCTAAAGCATTCATGCCCTGGATGCCGTTTATACGCCGTTGCCATGGCAATGTGATGCAGGCGGCGCGGAAGGAGAGGAGGAGGGGTAGCAGTGATGTCAGAGCCTGGTTGCTTGGTGCTGCTGATTTTCCTTTTAAAGCATTTGAGCCTTTTCCCTATTTTGGCAGCAAAAGGCAGAATCCAGCCACGTCAGTACCCCCACGCAGCTACTCTGCCAGATTTAAAGGGACAGAGCCCAAAAGGTAGCCTCCTGGCGTGGGCCTTAGGATAACCGGGACAGGGCTTGGAAAAGCCTCCCTCTGCAGTGCCCTACAAACCGTCCAGCCACTCAAAGCCTCCCATCCCCCCCCCCAAAAAAAAACAAAAAATCATTTGCATAACTTATTCTTTCTCCATGTGGCATCTTTGGCTGGGCTGACACGTGTGTCTCTGCAGCGTCTCTTTGCATGTGTGTGTGTGTGTGTGTGTGTGTGTGTGTGTGTGTGTGTATGTGAGCGGGTCCGAAAATGGCAACACCATCACTGGAAGGTTGATATATATATATAAATATACACTCCCCAACGTCAAAAGCATCACATCTTAGTGAAGTCCGTTCAAACACTCAGCTGCTGATCATCGAAGGTTGACTAATGAAGGGCAGCAGGGGGGAAATGCAAGGAAGGAGCCCCATGGTGTGCAGCTCTGGGCTAACATGAACGCCACCCAAATGCGTTGGTGCTTAAAGGGAGGCAGAGGAAGTAGAAATTTTGCCTGGAGAGGCCAATAGGCCTGAGATGGTTCATTGAGATAGGCAAGTCATTGCTGCATGCTGCAAAGTGATAGGCTTGGACATGTGAATTCTCCTTTCCTCTTCCTTTTCCAGGTATATACAACTGGAAGTCCAGAGGTGGGGAAATTACATCCCACATAGGCTTGCCAACAGTCTAAAGCAGGGGTAGTCAACCTGTGGTCCTCCAGATGTTCATGGACTACAATTCTCATGAGCCCCTGCCAGCGTTTGCTGGCAGGGGCTCATGGGAATTGTAGTCCATGAACATCTGGAGGACCACAGGTTGACTACCCCTGGTCTAAAGAACTTCTTGTCACTGTAAAGGTAAAGGTAAAGGTATCCCCTGTGCAAGCACCGAGTCATGTCTGACCCTTGGGGTGACGCCCTCCAGCGTTTTCATGGCAGACTCAATATGGGGTGGTTTGCCAGTGCCTTCCCCAGTCATTGCCGTTTACCCCCCAGCAAGCTGGGTACTCATTTTACCGACCTCGGAAGGATGGAAGGCTGAGTCAACCTTGAGCCGGCTGCTGGGATCGAACTCCCAGCCTCATGGGCAAAGCTTTCAGACAGCTGCCTTACCACTCTGCGCCACAAGAGGCTCTTTCTTGTCACTGTAATAGGGACTTAATGTGCAGAAATGTGCAAGTGAAGCTTTTCATAGCATGCAGGAAAACAACATCCCAGTAAACATCTCTTACCCTGACCTGGAAGGCTCAAGGTATTCCGATCTCATCAGAATTCAGAGGGTAAGCCCTGGTCAGTATTTGAATAGAAGACCACCAAGGATGAAAGACCATGCAATGGAAGGCAATGGCAACCACCTCTGAACATCATTGCCTTGAAAGCTCTACCGGATAGCCATAAGTTGGCTGTGACTTGAAGGCACTTTACACATACACTTATACACATATTTCTGTTAAGGGTGCAGAATACTTCCTTCCCTAGACTGTTGGCAATCCAAGGCTCAAAAACACGAGACTTTTTGCCCATTCCCAAGAGGCTGACATTTTGTCAGCCTGCTGGGTTGTACCATCAGCTAATGGACTCCTGAAAAACAGTTAAATCATGAAGAAGATGAAAAGTTGGTTCTTATATGCCGTTTTTCTCTACCCGAAGGATTCTCAAAGTGGCTTACAATCCCCTATCCTTTCCTCTCCCCACAACAGACACCCTGTGAGGTGGGTGAGGCTGAGAGAGCCCTGATATCACTGCTCAGTCAGAACAGCTTTATCAGTGCTGTGGCGAGCCCAAGGTCACCTGGGCTGCATGTGGAGGGGAAGCAGGGAATCAAACCCGTCTCACCAGATTAGAAGTCCGCACTCCTAACCACTACACCAAGTACCGTGTCCGATATCTTCCTTCTTCGTTTATTTCTATCCCACTTCTTTACAATACACGATGGCTGACAAAAGTTCCAATGTACAACAAGGGAATCCCAAGGAAAAGAAGAATCGCAAAAGATCTAAAACCAGCAAAAGCCCACATTACACCACCACCCTCCTTCCACCATCACCCTCCTTCCTCAAAAGCAAATGAAAAATCTTCAAAATCTAACCTCAGCAGAACGCCTTAGCCAAAACAATAGCCTCCCTTTTAGAAATTCACCTAATTCTTTTTTGGGAGTTCTGAGTTCAACTGCACAGGTTTCTGGCTCGTCACTCGGTCAAACCTCACTATTTTCAGTTTCCAAAAGTCCATTAAGAAACAACACAGCCATGAAGAGAGCCGGGATCACACTGCAGTCCACAGCCTGCTTTTATAGCTGCAAAAATTACCATTTCCTGTTTCTGTGCCGGAAACAGGAAGAGCACACCTGTACTGTGGAGCTCTCAACAGTTGGCAAAGATCCAGACTGTGGCCTTCAGGACCAATAACATGTTCAATCTAATCTCACCCAACCTAGTGGAGTGAGCTCCTGGAAGAGCTAAGGGCTCTGACGGAATTGTTAACCTGAAGTCTCCTCAGAGGAAGGCTGTGACAAAATTATTTCTTTGTTTGTTTATTACTTATATTTGTTGACCGCCACTCCAGGCACAGCTGACTTGTGGCAGTATATATCCATTTAAAACTCCACATAAAACAATATCCAATCAAATTTTAAAAGGTGACATGATTGCTGTCTTTAAGTATTTGAAAGACTAGACGAAGACAGGGAAAGGTTCCTGTTAGCAGCACAGGATAGGACCCACAGTAATGGGTTTAAACTACGTGGAGAATGATATCAGCTAGATATCAGGAAATATATTTCAGTCAGAGTTGTTCGGCAGTGGAATGGGCTGCCTAAGGAGGTGGTGAGCTCCCCCTCACTGGCCGTCTTTAAGCAGTGGCTGGACTTTTCATGGCTGATTCTGAATTGAGCAGGGGGTTGGACTAGATTGCCTGTATGGCCCTTTCCAGCTCTATGATTCTAGAAAGAGGCTTTATTTTTAGCTTTTAAATGGCTAATTTAAACCTGTAGAAATTACTGTATACATTTTGGAAGAGCTGGGGTGGAACAGCCTATATTGATTGCCTCATGGATCAGTTAGCAAGTGTTCTGGAACCCAGACAACTGCTGGGTGATTCCACAGAATCAGGGTCTCCCCTCCAACCTAAACCTAAAATGCACCAATAGAAAACAATGTATGGCGAATTGCCCATTGGAAATGTGGATGGAAAATACTTCAGACGGCAGGTGCAGAATCACAGAATCATAGTGTTGGAAAGGGCCATACATGCTATCTAGTCCAACCTCCTGCTCAACGCAGGATCAGGCCAAAGCATCTTAAAGCATTGGTTGAAGACTGCCAGTGAGGGGGAGCTCACCACCTCCTTAGGCAGCCTATTCCACTGCTGAACTACTCTGACTGTGAATTTTTTTCCTGATATCTAGCCTATATCGTTGTACTTGTAGTTTAAACCCATTACTACGTGTCCTTTCCTCTGCATCCAACGGAAACAGCATCCTGCCCTCCTCCAAGTGACAACCTTTCAAATCATATTCCCTGTGAGTAGAAAACTAGCCTTGCAGTAGGTTACCAGCTCCTGGCTGGGAAACACCTGGGGATTTTGGGGGGTGGAGCTTGACTAAGATTACCAGATTTCAACATTGGTAAAGCAGGACACCATTGACCGGGAGGGGGATGGTTCTTGATTAAAATTTGGTCTATATGGAGCAACAACATTTTTCATAGATCACATAGAAGGCTAAAATAGAATTGTAATATATATATTTTAATTTCAACATAAGTACAATTTGCCGGGTGCCCCCAGATGTCCCTCCAAAAGTGGGACAATCTGGTCACCTTAAGCTTGAGGAAAGGGAGGGGCTTCAGCAGGGTACAACACTATAGAGTCCACCCTTCAAAGCTGCCATGTATACCAAACTCTGTTGCCTGGGGACAGTTGTAATAGAAGGAGGCCTCCAGCTACTCTCTAGACAGGCTGGCAACTTTACCTTGCAGGGAGTACAGCCAGCACAAACTTTTCTCCCTGATATACTAGGGAATGTTTTCTTTTACATGGGACCTTCCTGCTCACCTCAGTGGTCTGAAGTGATTCAGCACACTTGGCCAATTCAAGACTATGCCAGCTCATTCTGCTGCAAACGGAAGGGCTTGACCTTCATCTTTTTCAGTGGAGGTCAGTTCACCAAAAGTCACCCAGGACTGAGCAGTTTAGTGAGGTTATGCCCAGGTGTGAACCAGTCATACGCCCTCGGGGAAGGGCGGCATACAAATCTGAAGATAAACAAATTATTAAAAATAAATAAAACGAGAACTGAGGCAGTCTAAAGACCTGGCAGCAATTAAACACCCTCTTGTTGGGCAGACAGAGGAAAGGAGGTCTTGTTTGTGGTTTTCTTTCTTCTATAAGGGCTGCTGTGCTCTTTGTGACAGTTCAACAGGTAGACATGCTCTTGGCATGGGCACACAGTGCTGGACTCACAGCTCATTAAAAAGGGAGCAGCCCTAATGACATAAAGGAGAGGGGGGCCCATATCTGTTGACAACAGGGTTCATTCAAGGCCTGTAGTCCAAACTCTGCCCCCACCAGGAGAATACAGTGGACCCTATTGTGTTGGGGGGGGGGCTTTGGGGATGGGGCCTGATGCTTCCATTTGCTCCCCTCCAATGTTTTCTATAAAAAGCTCCCCCCCCCTCCCCAATCTCTCTCTCTCACACATACTTTTCGGTGAAGCCGTGGGTGGGTCACCATAGCAACAGCTGAGATATTTTCGATGAAGAATGGGACCTTGCTTGGACAGGTTCCTTGCTCTTATCCTCCCCCCACCCCATCCTTCCCCTCCCAGACCAGCGGAGATGGTGGTTAGCAATAGAAGAGGGCTGAAACATAACTAGATTTCTAAACTATAGCAAAATGTGGGGCTGGGGTTAGTAGTTATGACTCGGTAAAAATAAGGAATATTAAAAGAGGTTGTTAGTGGGTGGGGGGAAGGTAAGGCCTCATAAGTTACACTTGTTTATTTTTGCAGGGGGGAATGCTATTCCATAAGATTCACCATATAAGCTATTAAAGCACTGACCATGTGGGGTAGCATAGCGCCTCTGGGCATGGGCAAAGAGCCCTTTTCACATTAGTCACCCCCGCCAATCCATCTGTTTGCATCCAATGCGCCCTGATCCTTAACTTCAGTGGTCCCAAACATACTTGAGGCCACATTAATGAAGATGAATTCTCTTCCTGTGCTTCAACGGCAAGTCTTTTCAGGTTAAGAAGGGGTTACGTTCTGTAAATAAGATTTTGTCCCCTCTCTCTTTTATTCCTCCCTTCAGGCCATATGGGGGTAAAAGATTTTGGATGGCTGTGCAATTCCCCCTTGTGGTGGGGGTAAACCCCTCTGTGGAAGATGTTGATTAGCACTCAGGATATAGCTCATAGTCAGCTGTGCGGTTGGGAAAGAATCCCCTTGCCCAGACCAGTTGAATCTGACTCTGGCACATCTTATTGTAGGCAGCCAGCACTTCCTTGCACAAATCCTGAAAGGGTTGCGGCCCAGGTGGAGCACTCCTCAAGTTCATTCCCTGGCTTCTCCAGGTTAAAAGGATCAACTTCAATCCCAGACATCTTTGGCTAAAAATACCAGGTAACAGGTGATATTAAACATCTCCACCTGAGTGCTGCTGCCAGTCAGAGCAGGCAACTGATAGACCAATGACCTAAGGCAGCTTCATGTGCTTGTCCTTCTTTCCATAGCACATGGTCTAACTTACTTTGAGCCACCCAGACCCACCTGTTGCACCTTCTCTCACTCCTGCCCTCTGTTTGTAACACACTGTGGTCAGGACTGCATGGAAAACTCCACAGTTGGGATCTTACCTTTGGCCTGTCCTGGTTTGTTGAATGGGCCTGGAGTGAATGTGCCTTTGTTGTTTTGAACTCTATGTATGGGTCACTGGGCCAGGAATTATGAGAGGCAAGCAGACCAATTCAACCCAAAAGATCCCTTGCAAGTATGTTTGGGGAGGGTGGCTCAGGGTATGACATGACCCCCTTCAGTGGACCCAGATTACATCTCAAAGCCTTTCTGAGATTCCCTGTTGGAAACATGATTGCAAAACACATTATTTTCTAGGTTTTTATTTTTCCCCACCTCCCCGGCTAGGTGGAGAAATATAAATAGCTTGTTCTCCTGGGTTATTAAAAGCAACAGATTAAAGGCCGTACCAGTGAGGGGGCTTTTTTATATAACAAGGTTGCAACCCCTGGAATGATTTCCTTTCATCACACGTACTTCCTCCATTGTCCATCATTGAATGCATCTACACCCGCCCCCTACATTAATCATACTGTAGTAAGCAGTTGCCTGGTTCAGATACAGTTGCTTCAGAATCATGGAATCAAAGAGTTGGAAGGGACCTCCAGGGTCAATGCAGGAACTACCTGCCCACCCACAGTGACCCCAATTTCATCCCCAAGTGATCCCCACATACCCCAAAAATCTCCAGAATCCAGCCTGGCCTGGAGGAAATTCACCTACCATCCCACAGTGGCGATCAGCATTTCCCTGGGTATGCAAGGAAGGGCCACTGGCACATCCCTTCCTACCCACCCACTCACAATCTGCTTCAATTCACAAAATCAGCATTTCTGTCAGATGACTATCTAGCCTCTGCTTAAAAACATCCAAAGAATGAGAACTCACCACCTCCTGAGGAAGCCTGTTCCCCTGAGGAACTGCTCTAGCTGTCAGGAACTTCTTCCGGATGTTTAGCTGAAAATTCTTTTGAATTAATTCCAACCCATTGGTTCAGGTCTGGGGCAACAAAACAACTCTGAGTTTTTTTATGGCTTCCATAGTCCTAGGGAAACCCCACTGGTTAACAGGCCCTGGTGGATGCGAGGCGCTCTAGAAAGCAACAGGAGTGGGTCCCTGCTCCGATGGCACTTTAGGCTGAGAAAGGTCCGTTCCAGCAACGACTTCCTACTAAAGGTGTGATCAGAGCTGAACCAATTGAACACATGATGCTTTCTTCTCACGAGTCAGAGCTTTGGTCCTTAGGCTGGCCGCAGTTCTCCAGGGTTTCTTTCACATCATCTACCCATCCTTTCAACTGGAGGTGCCAAGGATTGAACCGGGGACCCTCTGTTTGCAAGGCAGGGGCTCTAGTACTGCACCACAGCCTTTCCCCAGCAGCACAGAGACAGGCTCCGCAACGGTGTAATGTAGTGGTTGGGGGTCATGGTTAAGAGCGGTGGCTTCTAATCTGGCAAGCCGTGTTTGATTCCATGCTCCTCCACATGCAGACAGCTGGGTAGCCTTGGGCTAGTCACAGTCCTGATAGTGCTGTTCTGACCGAGCAGTCCTGTCAGAGCTCTCTCAGTCTCACCTACTTCACAGGGTGTCTGTTGTGGCGAGAGGAAGAGAAGGCAATTGTATGCTGCTTTGAGACTTCGTCGGGCAGTGAAAAGCGGGGTATAAAAAACAATTCTTCTTCAATAGCGAGCCCTGTGGCAGGTGGTTCGGGGAATGGGGAAACATTGCCGCAATTCGCACTGCCCTTACAACTAACAAAAACTGTGGCGTGTGAACGTTGACAATCACGAGTCTGAAAACACATGCATCATATAAACCTACTAGCCAGAGCATGGGCAGCGGTAGCAGCTGCAGGTTGCTGCCAACTGTGTATATTTGTGGCAAGCCTAAGTTTGTTGCTGCCAGTGGCTTGGTGGCTGGAGGCAAGAGGGTTGTTTTCACTCCCTGCTTAGGGCTGGCGGAGATGAAGCTTGGGGAGGCAGGGGATGGGCAGCTGCTCCAAAGCAACACTGCAGAGCAGGGGGGAGAAAAGGATGAAGGAGGATACGAGGATTGGGGGAGAGGAGCCTCATGCAGATCAGAAATAATGCTACCATTATTATCATCATTGTTATTAACAACCCCAACACGGCACTTTGGAATGGTTAAGCTGCTTCCATTCAGGTTATCCTAGTTTGGTCCTGCCCTTCCTCCGAGTGTGTGGTTTACACAGTCTCTCCTCCTGCCCCTGCCCCTGCCCCTCTATCTTGATGACAACTTTGTAAAGGAGGCTGGGCTGAGACTAGCCAGGGAGCTCCACAACACTTCACTCAAAAAATCTTTAGCCAAACCTGGGGGGGGGGTCGGGGCTCAGGTGGATAGCTATGTCGGTCTGCAATTAAACAATTTGATTTGGGTCCAGCAGCACCTTAGACATCCACAAGATTTCCAAGGTATTGTATTGTATTTATTTATTTATTTGCAGGCTGGGGTGGCCAAACAGTGCTGGCAGGGGCTTATGGGAATTGTAGTCCATGGAAACCTGGAGAGCCACAGTTTGGCCACTCCTGGTATAGACTTTTGAGGGCTGAAGTTTCCTGTGTCAGATACCTCTGGGTGGAGAGTTCTGAGTTTGGGAGAAGGCAGTTTCATCAAATGCCACCTGCTGGGCAGAAATAAGATCTGAACCGGGACAGCCTGAATCAGGTAAACTTTACCTGACTTCCCACCACCCTCTGGGGGGCGCTGCCAGCACACTGAGGGGGAGCGCCAGCCATGGCGGACGCTGGAGAGCACCAACGGTGAGCTGGTGGCGGAGTGGCAGGGCAGCCCCCGAGGCAGCAGCCAGGGAGGAAGACGAGGAGGAGCTGCGGCCTGGTACTGACTGATCCATGGACCGGTACTGGTCCCTGGACCGGGGTTTGGGGACTGCTGAGGTAAAGGACTTCCTTTTGTGTGGGGCAGAGCACTGGAGGAGAGTACGTTTCCAGGTGGTCTCCCCTGCTAAGCAATGAGCAGCACTGGACCTCTTTAGTATCAGGAACGCTGATGCATTAGGTGCCATCAACACACCCAGGGACCCATGCCAGCTTGCCGTGCTCCCTTGAGGATGTTCAGCTTGCAAACGAGACTCTGGGAGATAGAGCAGGTCATGACCCTGGGGGAAGGAGGGGGACCCATTCACACAATAACTGCAAAATGCATTTGGGACACCGGAAAATCCTTCCAACACAACACGTGTTTGCATGATCACAAAGAGACACCCTTTCGTGCAGGCCATAGGCCCTGTCTCACACATAAAGACACAAAAGAATAGGGTGGCCAACTACAGGTTGGGAAGTCCCTGGAGATTTGGGGAATGGAGCCTGGGGAGAGCAGGGACCTCAGAAGGGTACCACACCAAAGAATCCATCACTTAAGACAGCCATTTCCCCCCCAGGGCAACCGATCTCTGTGGCCTGGAAACCAGTTGTAATTCTGGCAGGTGGCTAAGCCTCACGGGAGGTTGGCAACCATTGCATGGCAGGATCTTTTTTTGCTGCCAATGGTCCTGAAATATTGATCACTGCAAACAACTGCATTCGGCTGGCTATTAACTAGCGGCCCTAAGTCACAGAGGGTACTCCACGTACAAAGCTTGTCTTCCGTGCAGAAAACGAATGGGTGAATGCACAGCTTGATTTAGCTGGTTCATTTTTCTTTTACATCTAAGGGGCAACATCAGTCAGTTAAGGCAAGTCTGGAGTACTGGTAAGGCAGTCGCTGAAAGGTAACTCCTGTTTTCTGCTTAGACTGCTTTTCACTGACTACCCGAAGGAGCTTCAAAGCGGCTTACAATCGCTGTCCCGTCCTCGCTCTACAGCAGACGCCCTGTGAGGCAGGTGGGGCTGAGAGAGCTCTGAGAGAACTGTGAATGGCCTAAGGCCACCTAGCAGGCTGCATATGGAGGAGGAGTGGGAATCATATCCGGTTCTCCAAATCAGAGGCCGCCACTCTTGACCGTGACACCACGCTGGCTCTCCAAGAACCTGTATCAGTAAGACCATTTATGCACTGGGAACTTCAGTGTCTCAGCTCCCATGCAGGAGCACAAATTGGGGGCGGATGAGGTGCACCAGGCCAAATGTTCCCCTGTGCGGGTGCAGGAAGAGGTGGGGCAACCTGCCATAACTAAAACTCCAACCTGCAGCTTGGCATAAAGCTGCATAAACGGTCTAAGTGACACTTTGCATCTTGAAACCTTCAACAGATGGAGTTTACAGAGGATTGGCTACATGTCAAATCAGTCTGAACCAAAATTCCACATATACCAGACAGTGCCACAGAGGTGGGCCAATTTGCTGAGGTTTCCTCTTTTCCCCGGCCCCCAATATTTTGTTGTTTATTAAGCAAAGAATCATATCACTTCTTAGTCATCTTCTCTCCAGGCTGGGTCTGTGTAGCCTGGGGAGAAGACGACTGAGGGTTGATACAATAGCCATCTTCAAGTACTTGGAGGGTTGTCTTATAGAAGATGAGCTGAGTTGTTTTCTGTTGCCCCAGAGCATTGGACCAGAACGAATGGGTAGAAATTAATTCAAAAGAATTTTCGGCTAAACATCCGGAAGAAGTTCCTGACAGTTAGAGCAGTTCCTCAGTGGAACAGGCTTCTTCGGGAGGCGGTGGGTTTCTTTACCTTGGAATTTTTAAAGCAGAGGCTAAATAGCCACCCCCCTGAAATGCTGACTCTGTGAATTTAGGCAGATTGTAAGTAGCTGGGCAGAAAGGATTGTGTCGATGCTTGACTTTTGTGGCCTTTTCTTGCATGCCCAGGGAAATGCTGATTGACACTTTGGAGTTGGAAGGCGAATTTCCTCCAGACAAGACTGTTTTTTTTGGGGGGGGGCGTGGGACATCATCTGGACATGGAATTGGGGTCACTGTAGGTGGGCAGGTAGTTGTGAATTTCCTGCATTCTGCAGGAGGGTGGGCTAGATGACCCCGGAGGTCCCTTCCAACTGTATGATTCTATGACTCCCTGGTGATCTGGGAGATGGGGTTTAAATCTCACTCCCACCACGAGCTCACTAGATCTCTTTCAGCAAGCTACTCTCTGTCAGCCCCAGAAATCACATGGATCAGCTCACTTGCTCGAGCTGCCTGAACGCTATTCAGTCTGCAAGGACATAACTCCCTGTGCAATGAGGCCTGGCTGGCCAGCATTAACAGTGGGTGAGGCTAATGAACGTATCGGCATGCCAAGAGGATGGCCTTTGGGATAAAACCACCTATTTCTAGTACATCATCCCCAACCCCACCATGGGACGGGTGGGGAACAGGCCCCGGAGACTAGAGCTCTTCCCTGCTTCCTAGGTATAGACCAGGAGGAAGCAGAGTACACTCATTCATTTGCTCAAGGCCACGCACATATGGGTGGGGCTTAAGGTAGCTGGAATATTAGACCCAAGAGAGATAGAAGTATATTCCTTGTGAAAGACCATTCTGATCAATGGGGGTCTTTGGGTGGCATTGCAATGTTATGCTTGGTAAAACCCAGCACATATCTGTCCACCACAGCTGCTATGGTGGCACATGGTAGAGCATGATGTGCTCTTCTTGCACACCACACAGTGTCAGAACACACCTCAATGCCTTTTACAAGTGGCAGGAGTATTGGCATGTCTTTCAGTTCTGATACAAACAGTTCCATATATATATATATGTATATAAAAACCCTTATTGGGGTAAAAATACAGCCTCAATGCGCCCTCCTCTGCTTTCGCTCTCTTCCCTCTCCCCACTGCAGTGTTCAGTGTTCAGTTATGAGCGACGCTGTTGGCCGCCCCCACACTCTGCAGCACTGTGCATTACAGAAGCTGAATTGCAAAGCAAAGGAGCTCCATCGTGCGCACTCCAGGCTGGCTATATTTAGCCACTCGGTTGCTGTTTTTAGCTTCTTGATTCAGAACCCAAATTAGCAGGAAAGAGGTGAAGGGAAAGATGCCCAAGCAGGTTTCTAGACCTGAGGCAGAGGGAGGGGGGAGACTTAGAAGCACTGGCATTATGAGTAGTTCTGCAGTCATCCCCCCAAGCCCCCCCAAGCCCTTCTGCCCTTCCTCTCCCCAAATCCACAGAGAGAGCTACAAGGGCAGTGAATCACTATCACATTGCTTTCTGATTCACTGAAATTTAGGGTAATCTGGAAACAAATCAGACCACCTGTCTGCCGCTCTTTTAGGCAGGCTCCTCTTTGCGAGGACTCCCCCCTGCCATATTTAAACACACATGCACACTTGGAGCTACAGAGTAGGGTGTTTTCATTGTTGTCGTTGTTGTTTTTAAAGGACAGACTTAACTGGTCTTCGTTTCAGCCTGGTATCAGCCCCGCAACCTGCTTGGAGTTCAACCCAGGGTGAACTCTGAAACATGTCGAGTGATAAAGAATCATGCCTCTGATCATGAGAAGAGTGTAAGTCTTTC
This sequence comes from Paroedura picta, assembly GCF_049243985.1. Classification (NCBI taxonomy): domain Eukaryota; kingdom Metazoa; phylum Chordata; class Lepidosauria; order Squamata; family Gekkonidae; genus Paroedura; species Paroedura picta. Next base: position 24,885,198 of record NC_135369.1, on the reverse strand, counting down.
CTGCCCCACTGAATAAACTCAGACCGAGGTTTAATGGGTGGGGCTTTCTGATCCAGATAAGTGAGTCCTGGCACCTCTCTTGAGTTAGCAGAGAGCCACTATGGCAGTCTTTTTTACAGCTAAGAAACCCCTGATACGTTCTTCAACCTTCGAGAAACCCAAGAAATGGCGCGATCGTGCAGAATAGGGTTGGGTTCTATAGCTCTGTACATGCCCACCTGAGGCCCCTCCTCTTCCAAACCTTCTAGGCCCGTTATTGGCCATTTGGGAGGGGTCAAATCTGATAAATTTCAAAAATATATAAATTAACTCCCGCCCATTCAAGAAACCCTTCCAGGGCTATCAAGAAACCCCAGGGGTTTCACAAAACCCTGGTTGAGAGAGCCTGCCCTACGGACCACCAGCTCTCCCTTCCTTTCTGATATTTCACACAATAACACTGGCCAAGATTCCATGTGAGCCCCATTCTAAAGGCAAGTGCAGGAAATACATGATTAAAAACAAATAAATGACTGGCAATTAAAAACTCCCCTTCTGAGCAGCTTTGTTCTGTCACCCAACACTTTCCAATGGTTTTCGAGTCTTGCAAACATCCTAATTTTGCTCATGTTTAGAGTTTGTCCAAAGCAGGGATCCCCAACCTTTTTGAGCTTGTGGGCTTTGGGGAATTTTCAAAAGGCATAGTGCCACTGTAGGCAGAGCTGAATCCAAAGTGGCCGCACCTCCACACTTTGCAGAAGAATAGCACACTGAACACATGAATCTGCCTTATCCAGAGTTGGTCACTGGTCTATCAAGGTGGATATTGTCTGGTCAGAAGCAAAATCTCGCTCCTAGGAGGGTAGCAAGCCTGAAGAAAGAGACAGCGGGCTTCTTCTGATCACTTAACTATCATAAGTGTCCTTGCAACAGACCAGCTCCCTGGACACTAAGTCTACAACACAGCTCCGTCTCCTCTTTGCAAAAGAAAGCTCATGGATGCTGTTGGCCAGGCCTGAAGGGGGAAGGGGAACCACACACTGGCTAAGGAATGCTCCAGGGACTAAGAGGTCCTCCACGTCCTCCAGTGGCTGCACCTGCTATTACAGCTGTGGAAAACCCTTTTGTTTGAACAAAGGCGGCCAGTCATAAGCCCTACATTACAATGTTCCCACCCATTTTCTGAAAAGCTCAATAGATGCCACAGAAAAAAGTGGAGGCTGCCACGGCACCACGTTGGGGAACCCTGTTCCAGGGGAAGAATGGTCAGCAGGTAGGACAGTCCTTTGGAAGAGGCCCCTGGCCATGGCTTGCTTCAAGGTGGCACATGAATGGAAGAGTTAGGGGTGTGCTCCTGGCTGACTCTCAATGCCAAGATGGATCCCCATCCCAATGAAAAGTTGGCTCCTAGTATGCTGGCGTAGTAAAGGCTGGTGCTTATGATCTGACAAAAAAACCCTTTGTTGTGACCATGGGTGTGCTGACATAGTAAAACCTTGAGCAATGGAGACTGCAACACTACATTTATTTATTATATTATATTTATATACCGCCCTCCCCTGCACGTAGGGACACTCTGGACCATCCTTTGGACTTCTTGGCAAGGAAAGCCAGGTCATCCCATGTCAGACACAGAGAGTTAATTTTGCCTCCCCACCACTAAAGGAGTGCCCCAAGGGCAGCGCTCTGCTCTGTTCCCATAAGAACATGGGAGACCAACATTTGGGGCAGGGCTAAACTTGCTCCTGGCCCCTCTGACCTCAGTAGCTCTAGCCACTGTGCCCACAGTCTACTCCGATCTCTGTAGTTCCCGGGGGTGAAAATGGGCAGAGGCAGACTGTGTGAAAAATGCCATCAAGGGAGGGGAGAGCAGTGCATCTTGCTTACAAAAAAAACAAACAATAACGAAGAAGCACCAGAGCTCAGGTTGTGATTGACCGGGAATTGCGCAAGTCAATTATGCTTTGTATAAAGGACTTTCTTTTGTCTCGCCCACCTGTGGTGCCTATCAACTTCATTGGCTGCCCCTATTCTAGAACAGAATGACAAAAAACATTCCTTCTATCCACTTTCTCCACTCTGCACCTAGACCTCCGACATGGTCTCCCTCCCTTAGCTATCTTTTTTCTAAATTATCATAGAATCATAGAATCGTAGAGTTGGAAGGGGCCATACAGGGCATCTAGTCCAACCCCCTGCTCAACGCAGGATCATTGCCCCACTGCTCCTCCCTCCATTACCCCAACTGACATTTCAGGATCCACATGGCTCCTGTAACTACACCACGGTCACATTCATTGAACCCAACTGGTGGCCCCACTTGCCAAGAAGACTGACATTCAACCACGGGGAAATTAAAGCTGAGAGTGGGGTGACCGGGATGAGAACCAGAAAGCTATTGATCTGTGCTCAACTCTTCCCACTCAGCGCTCCAAAGCAAAAGCTCCAACAGCCCAGAAGGTTGCCTTGATCTGGTTAGGCTGGTTAGGTAGGAGCAGACTGGCCCTCTGACTGACAGGGAAAATTCCAACCTTGGAGGACAGCAAAGCTGGATCAAGGATTCCCTCCAGGATCGACAGTGCCGCGGGAAGCCTACGTCTGTTATTATCACTGATGCCGCTTAGGCCCAAGTGTTGTCTGTCCACTGCCTTGGAAACTCATCAGCCCCACTCTGCTGGATGACTCAGATGCCTAAAGCCTATTATGTTGACCGAAAGCTTTGTCCAGAACTGCCCAGCAGCCTGGAGGTTACACTGCAGAAGTTACTGCTAGGCCCAAGCAGCTATCAGAATCATGTCCATTGTAGGGTTTTTCTCACAAAACAATCTCAGTATCTAGCCTGAAGTCTGGCCAAACAGGCCTGAAAGTGTGCACCATTTTAGAAATTGGGGAGAGTGAGGAGGGGGCTTCCAAGGGAGCTGGGAGCTCAGACTCCAAACAGTATTAGCACCTGAGAAGGCGAAGCAGCGACTGGCAATCAGGCTGGGCCTGGCTCCAGTGCTTTGTAGAGTATGTCCCCATTCAAGAGTTAGGAAACTCGTTGCTGATACGCAGAGCACAAACTCTGTGTTTTCGAGAAAAAGAGAGGTCAGGCTCTCACGGAAAAGAAAACAAGTCTCCGTCACCTGTAGGCATTATGGACACCACCACCAGCGCAACCAATTTGGGGTCATTATACTGCATTAAATAATCTCCGGTGTGATTCACGGTATCTCCATCAAAGGAAATGGCTCAAGAGTAAAATAGATGCCAACGTTGCATCCCTTTTTGTTTGTAGCGAAGACGCTGTGTCTGTCTCCAAGTATGGACTGAAAAGTACTGGAAACTATCGATTGCATTCATATCCTACTAGGGGGGCAGCATCTTTTCCTTTCATTTAGCATTGGGCCCCCTAAGCAAACATAGACAAAATACCTGAATCTGTCAGTTGGGGGAAGGGGGGAAGCTATGCGGAAAATAGAAGCCCCACCCTGTCTGCATGCGCATTGCTGCTTCACCTACCCAGATGCTTAACTGTGTCTGCTGCCAGAATACTGTGGCAGGTGCCAAAGCTAGGCAGGTCCCCAATGCTTTTGAGTTCATCCTTGAAGACAGACAGCCCTTCTCCTTTGCAATCGGAAAGAGCCTGCAACATTAGCGCCTACCTAACCCTTGAGCGATCTACCCAGATGTCGATGTTGCAAATCACATTGGGGATTATTTAATGCAGTGTAATGACATCAAATTGGTTGTGCTGGTAGTGGGGCCCATAATACATACACATGGCAGAGACTGGCTTTCTTGGCCATCTGATCTATTTATCTCGATCTTATCAGCTCTTGGACGGCCAGACATCAGGGAGGGCCTGAAGTCCTCCTAAAATTACAATGGATCTCCAGAGAACAGAAGGCAGACTCTAGGGCATAACACCCTCACAGAGTTCCCTCTCCTCCCCCAAATCTGTCACCCCTAGGCACTGCCCCCCAATGTCCAGGAGATTTCAAAGCTACAGTTGGTAATCCTGCTTGGAAGCTCTGCTCAGAGCTTCCCTGTTTCTGAAAGGACACACAATTTCAGGCCTATCCATGGCACCCAAGATCCAGGACCTTGCGGCAATCTTGCCAGTTTTAATTCAGCCCCCTGCTCCTGTGCCTTGGACTCTTAAGTAGATCAAGTTTTTATTATGAAGGCATAGGCCAAGACTGTGCCTTTTAAAATCTTGGAGTAGGTGTGGATGGAGACTCACCACTTTCTTGAAGGAGAAGATGGCCCTTCTTGACAAATGGCCACAGCTTCTCTTTGCAGGGCATGCAATGGTCTATTTCTGCCCATTTGCCTGCTCCACAGACCCTCTCTGGTATTCATGGTCCAGCCCACTCAACAGCAGAGCTCAGGGCCATACAGGGTGGGCAGGGCACTCAGCAGGGAATGATTAGGAGCGGATTATGTTCCTGGAGGAATCAGAATATGACTTCCTACTGGCAGAAAACCCCCAAATAAGGTTGTGTGTGTCCTGCTGCTTATTTATAGAACTGCATTACTAGAAGAAAAACAATGAAACACAGTGGATTCATTTCCTTTCTCCCCCTCTCTTCCTTTCCCCATTAAAATGTAAGAACTGCCTTCTAATTCAGCATTCTGCTTTTGACAGTGGTCAGATGGCTTCCTCTAGAAGCTCACAAGCAGGCCCTCAAGACTCCCGCACCCCAAATTGTTCATCCTGGCACATGGTATTCTGGGGTTCAATATACCCATGTTTTTAAAAAGCCATCAATTTCATGGTCATCACCACATCTTGGTCAGATTAGGCAAGCATGCCAAGAAAAAAAAAACAGCCTCTAAATCACAGCTCTTGTGCAACTGTCAGTCAAAATGTTTTTTTCAAGAGTGTGCCCCATTGCAAGAGGATCTGGGGAAACACCTGTGATGTATTTGCCTCAAGTCAGCAAGACGCCTGTGTGTGACAAGTAGCACTAAGGGGGTCTTCCTTGCATGGACAGTGCCATCTCCTAATGACAAGACCTTACTGGAGCCTTCTTTTGAATGCAGAACCTACTTTTTGGCATTTTTTCCTCAGAGCTTTGGAGCAGTACAGGCTAGAACAGTTCATACCATCTAGGGCCCTACAAGAATTCAGTGGCTGTTACTTCAGGGTTGTTGTTTTGAGCCAGTAGTCCCCCCCCCTTATTTTTACAGTCAAGAAATATAGGGTCAAGTCTTGTTGATTTTCTTGGGTCATTCACAGGTCACGCTGCCTTTCTAAGAAATGCTGCCTTCCAAACAGCACCGAAAACTAGAGGCTAATGTGCTCACTTAACTGAGGATGAAAGAGAAGAGAGATTCGCCCAGGTTAACTGAATCTCCCCCTGCCCATATAAGTTCATTTTCTGATTATACACACATTCTCAAACATCCACAGGCATCATCTCTTAAGCATTTAAATAAAAACGGAGTTTGAAGGAACTTTTCGGGGGTTCGGTATCACAAGACAACACGATTGCATAAACAGAGCTTCTGCATTGCAGAAAACTATCATTGCATAACCGTGTGTTGAAAATTCTCTACCTTGGATCTAGTGCTCCCTCCCCATCACTGGAGTCTTTTAGTATTGCCTTCAAAAAGACAATGCAGTAAATAAAAGAAGAGGGGAAGAAAGCAACACACATGGCATCTACTTAGACCTGGTCAAATTTGATTTCTTTCTGCGGCTTAAAAATCTTCCCCTAAAGAAGAACAGTTTGCCAGATGCATCCCTCGGCAGAGTCCCAGACAGGTACCGAAGCATCCAGTCCACAAAGGGTTATTCTCCTCCCACCATCTCAACTTCCTTTCCTTATAGGGAGTGAGAGATTATGCAAAAGCAAGCTACCTAATTTAGGTTACCCCTGTGGAAAAAAAAAAGTACAGCCCAAAAACAGGAGACAGAGAGCCGTCACTTTTCATTCAGTTGCTCTGGCAACTATGGGGCCAAAAAAGGCACCTTTCTCTTTTATTTTCAATATCTATTTTTGGCTCCATAAAGAAAAAGTGTTATTTAAGATCTTACTTATTTATTTATTTATTGAAGAAGGGCAGGGGTGGGGGGAATGACAAAAAAAAAGGAACTCACCCACTACAGATTGCTGTGTGTCAGAAGTCAGAATTCCTGGAGAATTATGTAAGGGTATGCTTGGCACAAGGTTTCTGTATTAAAAAGAAGGGGGAAAACAGTAAGTATATGTAAGGCAAAAACAGACAGGTGGGGGGGGGGAAGACAAGGCAAAAGAAAACAGGTTTGGATGTTTTTCACAGATCAAACATTTGTAGTTTTAAGAAGCCATAGAGGTACATTTTCTTATGACATTACAAAAAGAATATGGTTAGAGAAATAGACACCATATACAAAAAGAAAAAGAAAAGAAAGAGGAGAGAGCCAGGCAAGAACACGAGATAAACACACCTTTTGAAACTGCAGTTCAGAGCTACTTTTTTGTACAACGCATCAAATCTGCCAGTTCTCTCTCCCCCCCTTGCACCATCACCCTAGCCCTGGTTTTCTGTTTTGGAGAAGTGGTGAAGAGGCTTGAGAAAGAAATACTGTTGTGAAAAGGAAGAGCCAAGAGTAAGTGAAGGAAGGAAACAAAGGGAAATGGTTGTGTGAGGAAGAATTCAGTAAGCAATTTTGTGCAAGAAAAAAACAAAAAAGGAAGAGAAAGGAGAGCAGGAGGAGGGAAAGATTAGAAAGCTAGGACTGATCAATGCACACAAAGGAATTCAGAAAGTGTTTTTGTGGGGAGAAGGGGAAAGAAGAAGGAATCAATGAGCAAGAGTTTATATCTGGGTCTGGGAAGAAAGAGAGGAGAGAAAAAGAGGCAGGCTCAAAGCTGTGATTCCAACAGTCTCCTCTGTCTGGTTTATCTCCTAATTCGGTGCAGTGTTTCTTTGGCTGCCTCCTCCGCTCTCCCCCCACCTCTCACCACGTCATTCAGGAGCTAGTGACGTTGGGTTCCCCCAAGCCCAAAGAAGGGAGGGGGGAGCGGCTCTGCAGCCATGTCCCTCCATTGATCTGAACAAATCTTCCCGCCCCACTTTCCTTAACATGCCAGTGCCCACACTCCCGACAGCCTATAAAAGATGGGAGGCAGGCTGTGGTTCTCAACCAGATCCACAGGCAGACATCTGGGAGACAGAGAGACACAAACCAAAGGGAGACGGAGCGCCAGCCACACGGATCTTCGTGAGCCGAGATGTATCGGTCGACGAAGGGAGCTTCCAAGGCACGGCGAGACCAGATCAATGCGGAAATCAGGAATCTTAAGGACCTGTTGCCCATCGCTGAAGGGGATAAACTCCGGCTGTCGTACCTGCACATTATGTCTTTGGCGTGCATCTACACTCGAAAATCCATCTTCTTCTCCAAAGGTAACTAACTGGCTGATGCATTCAAAAAAGAGCTTAAGGCTTGAGAGGGCAGAGAGTTGCCGGAGATGGGGGTATACCGGTTAAAGCCTAAAGTTGGGAGGCGGAATCTAATGGAACAAAGTGTCTTTGGGATGGAGGGAGCCAACAGGTCTCTCTCTCTGTGGTGCTGAAATGAGGGAAGGTGGGAAAGTCCGCTGTCCCTGGTGCTGAAATGGCCAGCAAGAGGCAGGCAGTCGCAGTCGCTGTCCCTGGTGCTGAAATATAATTCATTGTCATTGTCAGAGAGAGTATTCTATTAAGCTGGGCATACTAGCCCGGGATACAATACTAAAAACAGACCACAGCTGATTTCTCGCCTTTTCTTTCTCAATAGGTACAACTTCAGAAGGCTTGGAGGGGTTGCTTTCTTCCCAGGACTTGGAGGAATTCATGCAGTCGCTTCCAGGCTTTCTTCTGGCGTTCACCGGAGAGGGCAAACTCATCTACGTGTCAGAAAATGTTGCTGAGCACCTGGGGCACTCCGTGGTAAGCATTTGACCAGATTGTAGGTTTTTAGAGAGAGAGAGAGCGCGTGTGTGTGACTCCGTGAAGTTTCCCCTGTAAAGTGGAGAGATGGGATAACCCTTTGGATATTCACCTAGTTATACAACAACCTGAAAGTGTTTCAGGTACTCTTAGACATTAAACTAGACATATTGAGCCATTAAACTAGACATACTAGAACTCTATATCATGAGCACTTAATCTAGAGCTTTTGATAATTTTTACTTCATGTACAAATATCAGTTCTCGATCTGTCTGGATGTTGAATGTTGTTTCCTTTTTGTTACTACCAGCAACTCTGATAACACAATGTTTGGTGTGAGAGTGCTTGGTTTTTCAATCTCAGCTTATGTCCTTCTCCTTTAACCCACAGGTGGACTTGGTTGCCCAAGGGGACAGCATCTACGACATTATTGACCCAGTGGATCACTTTGTGATGCGGAACCAGCTGGCTCTGCCCTCTCCAGTAGATACCAGTAAGTTCCTTCTGTAACTTGGGCTTGTACTATGAAATGTATGGGATGGAGGAATTGTGGCTGAGAAAGCAATCCAAATGAGGGAGACAGTTGATGTATAAGTTGACCAGCAAGCATGAGAACAGAAATATACCCAGCTAGGTGTGATTCAGTCCGACTCGCCAAGGCAATTCCAGCACATTTCTGCCCCCTGCCCCCATGCCTAGGTTCAGTCCTGAAAAATGTGAAGCAATTATAGAGGCAAGATAGCCTTCCTTCACCACCGAGCCACCAATGTCTGCTTTGGGAAGAAAAGGTTCTAGTCACAAGGTTTGAGCCCAAGAATTTTCTTTAAAGACCGGTGCACAGAAATGCTTCTCGTGTTAAAAGGCTGATGGCTTGCCAAGCGTCAAATCCCAGCAGAGTAGAACCATCTCATGCTTTCTGTTAGAAAATGTGTTAGCAGTGTGACTGTACTAAGCAGCTGATATTTTCGTGGCTTTCTTTCCTGACCTTTCCGTCGCTTTCTGTATTGCAGGTCGACTCTTCCGTTGCCACTTTAACACTTCCAAGACTATCCGTCGGCAAAGTGCAGGAAACAAGCTAGTGCTTATCCGAGGGAGGTTCCATCAGCCGCCAGCCGGGTCCTACTGGTCTACTAACCCTGTCTTCACTGCCTTTTGCACTCCTCTTGACCCCAAGCCCAGAATGACTCAAAATTCATTCTTCCTGTCCTCGTTTGAGAGTCACCACACAAAAGACTTGGCCATTGTGGACATCTCTGAAAGGTGAGATGGCATTCTGGGGCCAGGCACAGAGTGTGGGAGGGATGAGGGGCAGCCAGGGAGGAGTCAAAGTTAACAGATGACAAACTGTTGATTGGCCAGCACTGACGGTTCTCTTTTTGATTCTTTTGGTTTTCTAGTGTGATTTTCCACTTGGGCTTTGAGAAAAACGAGCTTTTAAGCAAGTCGTGGTACAGCCTGGTCCACCCAGAAGATCTGACGCATGCTTCAGCCCAGCATTACCGACTGTGTGAGTATCTCTGCCATTCTATTTCACTCCTTCCATTTGCTGTGGGTCCTGGGAAACAGTGATTCAGCTGCTTCTTTTGGTAAGCCCGAAGGTCTAAATGTGGGTTTTTTTGTGTGTGCTTCTTTCTCCAGTGGGTGACGCAAGTGAAACCCAAGCTGAAATGGTTCTTCGACTTCAAACTAAAGATGGCTTGAACTGGATATGGATCTACTCGCTACTCCGCTTGGAGAATACAGAGGTCCCCATCACTTGCCACAGCTACATCATCAGGTAGAGATCGAGGACCTCTCGCGATTGGGGCGGGCCGGCATGGAGACCAATTATGGTTCTTAGTAAGCTTAGCAACAGGTAGAATTGTGAAGGCTTTCTGCCATCCTTGCAGTTAGAGTCTTGCCTCCTTTTGTTCAGTGTCAGATCCGTGTTGGAGGGGTGGAGGGGAAGAGAAGAATGGGAAAGTCGAGGCCTCTGGCAGAAATTGCTAAGATGAGAACTGCAAAGATCTAGTGTCAGAAAATGCATTGGGTGCTAGCAGTCCATAAGTCTGCATTGTGCCCCACAGCCAAAGCTTCCCTAAGCATGGTCACCTCTGCTTGCCTTCTGTAAAGCTGCTGTTGCAGGGAAATGATAAGCTCTATCACAAGCCAGACCTCTCAGATGAGTGGCTGCTTATAAATCTGCTAAGCAGTGACTCTGTCCGCAGGAGCTTTCAGCCTTCAGACTCACCAGTTAGGCTGAAATGTCTGGAAAAGCAGGAGGAAGCAACAGGGGCAAGCAACTTTTGGTGAAGTCTGAGCAGGGATATTGTGGGATGTCTCCCCACACAGCCAGAGGTGTCCTTGATTCCCCACCTTATTTCATTTCAATCTAAAGGCCCTTGCTCCTGGATTCATAAGCAAATTTTTAAAAAAATAAAAGGAAAGAAATCAAAAGGAATGGGCAGCAAGACTATACTGGAAAACAAGGCAGGAAGGAACTGAGTGTAGGAATTTTACAGTACTTTGCAACTTTAAAGAGATTACTATACCAAAAAAAAAAAAAATAGACAGGTTCTTGCTTTATCTGATACATGTAATCCACCCTGATTTTCCAAAGACAGGACGGAATATAAATCCAATAACAAATTTAGAAAATTAAAAGTTTGGAATTAGGAATAGAATGGAGGAAAGGAAGATTAAACATTAACAAAGGAACGCAGAGAGCAAGCATAACTGTCTATGTTTTGCTGAGGCCTGGGTCTGCCAGAAAGATGAACTAACCTCGCTGTTTATTTGCTCCTCCCAGTGATTCTGAAGCTTGGTGCCTCAAGCAACAGCTGACCACAGAAGAAAGTCAAGTGGCTTATGTCCTTGGAAGCACCCCACCTTTCTTGGAAAGCCTTCTGTCTCCAGGACAGCTCTCCAGCCCTGACCAAGTCTTCACACCCATGGCCAGTACCCCAACTGGCAGTGTCGCTGTGCCATCCTTTGACTTTAGTGCTGTGGGTGGCACAGATTGCCCTTCGGGATTCACAGAGACGACCCCTGCTGGACTGCCCCAGGAGATGGTGGAGCCCGGTAATATCTCCTCCATGGAGGAGGCCCCCGGCTCCACACTCAGCCTTCTGGCCAAAGGCCCGGCATTCAGCTATGTGGTTGTACCAACAAGCTACGAGCAGAGTTTAAGGAGGGACAACCCTGGAACCTCCTCCAAGGACTTTGTCTGCACCCCTCCCTATACACCACACCAAGGCCCTGCCTTCCTCTTTGCAACCCAGGAGTCTTACACTCCAAGCTCTGCCCCAGCGGCTTTGCCTTCAGTGACTGCCCCCACTCCATCTGCTGCTGCCACAACCACCACGGTCACCACCACCTCCTCGGAGCTGTTCTACACCCAGGAACAATGCAGTGTTCTCTATGAGAAGTTACCGCCTACCCCGGACAGCCCTGGTAATGGGGACTGTACCGTCATGACCTTGCCTGAGATCAGAGGTCCCCTCTATATTGATGTGCCCATGGTGCCTGAGGGGATCCTAACTCCGGAGGCGTCGCCCATCAAACAGACTTTCTTCAGATATTCTGAAAAAGAGAAGAATGAGATCAAATTATTGGCCCAGCAGATCAGCAGCCTGGCCGAAGCTTTCAGCTCCATCCCTTCCAGAGAGCTGGCCAAGAACAGCCAGCTTGCAGTTGACTTCTCTGCGCCGGCCACCACCCCCGAAGCATGCCTGGACTTCCAACTTCCAAAGAATTGGAGGAGCATCGACTTCTCCTTGTTAACCTGCCCAGAGGAAGATCTCCTGGAAGAGGATGCTCTTGAGACCCTTCTCCAAGACCTGTCCGCCTCTCTGTTTGAGAAAGGTGGCACAGGTGTGAGGTGCCCTCACCACCAGTTCTGCGGTGGGAATGTCAGTAGTCCAATGAGCTTGGACAACGAAGATAGTAGCCAAGGAGCCTTGGCTCCCTCGCCCAGCATGGACCTGCCTCCAGAAGAGCGATGCTTTTTGGAAGAACTGGCCTCCTATGAAACAGCCTTTGAGACACGTGCCTCAAACTCTCCCTGTGATGGGTTAGATGAGTTGTATCAACTCCAGAGCCATATGCAAGAAGGCTTCCATGAAGGTAAGCATTGGAACTGGGCTTGGAAGGAGGGAAAGGGTTAATTGTTAGTTTTTAAATCAGATAAAGCAAAGGGAGGGTGGGGAGAAATCGTCGATACTGCATGGCCCTTTTGCAACTGGCCACTCAGCAACAGACAACAAATGTCTATCCTTTATGAATGTTGAGATGAATTTGGACACGTGTGGTCAGACTACTAACCAACCCCCTCCTTGTTTTGTGTCTCCTTCTTCAGATGGAAGCAAAAGTGACCCTTCGTTTTGAAATAAGTCCGTGACTTACTTCTCCGAGTATGGCATATTGTCATAACTTAAGGATTTTCTTCTGCCGAACCCCCCTGGAAAGCACTCCACTGACAAACCAAGAGGATGTCTGCCCGGCTTCCTGGGGTGGGGGTTTCTGGGGAAGGACTTTTTTGTTGTTGTTTTTTTAAATAACAAAAAAAGATTATTTCTTGATTCTGAGACATCGAAGCTGATCAGAGCTAAGGAAAGGACCATTGTAAGGGGACTTACACATGTTATTGTATTCACTCGTAGTGAGTAACCTTGTATGTAATTTACTAAGAAATCTGAGGCGGGGCCCTGCACCTTGGCTGCTTCCACGGGCATTCGACGCACAGTTGGAGCAAAACACCCGTGCAGCCATTTTGTGCATGCCTTGGGAATGATTCATCCTCTCCCAATCGGTCCCCCTGCCCAGACCACAGAATGTGTAGGTGGTACTAGAACCTACAGCTGTAAGGGCCAATGGCTGGCAATGTGCTACTTTCTTCTTTTTCTCTCTCTCGCTGCTATCCTCTGCACTTCTGTTCCCAAAGAAATCCCAACAATTCAAGCTTTAACTCAGGGGTAGTCAACCTGTGGTCTTCCAGATGTTCATGGACTACATTTCCCATGAGCCCCTGCCAATGTTTGCTGGCAGTAGCTCATGGGAATTGTAGTCCATGAACATCCGGAGGACCACAGGTTGACTCCCCCTGCTTTAACTCACCCAGTTCTGACAGGGTGGTTATTATTAGCCTCCTTCTAATGACCTCTCCCCTTTTTTAGTTCTCAGAACTGCTCTGAGAGATGAACCCATTTCTAGTTCCATGACCATCTGTGTTCACACCCATTGTATGCATTATTTTTCTGGGCTGAAATGAATGTCAGACCTGGCAGAGAGATTGCTTGTGACAATTGCTACCGAAAAAATGAGTCTGCTAAAGATCAAGGAAGGCATACATGGAGTCGAACCCAGCACTACCGGCCTTCTGGGTGCAAATTAAGCAAGGACAATTGGTGCATTCCTGAAGAACCAGCATGGCTAAGAGTGGCGGAATCTAATCTAAAGAACCCGGTTTGATTCCCCACTCCTCCATATGCAGCCAGTTGGGTGAGCTTGGGCTAGACACAATTCTCTTAGAGCTGTTCTCTCAGAGCAGTTCTCTCAGAGCACTCTCAGTCCCACCTACCTTGCAGGGTGGGGAGAGGAAGGGTAAAGTGTTTGTACACGGCTTGGTGCCTCATTCGGGTAATGAAAAGTAGGGTATAGAAAACCCAGCTCTTCTCTCATCTGGACCAGTGCAATTTTGCTGCTGGATAGGCCAGACTAGGTGAGCCACAGGAATCCTTGTGGCTTACAATAAATTTGAACTGTGAATATGCCCCCCTCTAACAGAAAACCAGGGTTTCAATATCTCTCTGCCAGCTCCCACATCCACAGATATCTTACTGGCATTTCAGCAGAATATACACATATATTTTGCTCATAACATGATTTCATCAGCTCTGATCAAAACAAGGTATTTCCTGTTTCCACAGGATCATAGTATGAGCTAGTTGGAATGATTTTTTTACAACCCCAAATGTCTCCCCCCCCCCCCAGCCGTGCTGCAATGAACAGCAGCCACAAGGAGGGGAGATATACTGGTCCAGATGATGGCGCGGAACCGAAATGTTTTTTTTAATATAAATATATATAAATACTGATGGCTATCTTGATATATAATTTTTTTTAAAGAAATGGTTCTGTAAGAGAGCATGTGGAACTCTCCAGAATTCTGCCAAAACCCCTGTGCTGAACACAGATTTGTGTGTCAGATAATGGAGGTCTGTGCTTCTCTTTTTGCCCCCCTCCCTTGTCCAAAAACCCAGCGTCTGCAGCCTGTGTGCCACTCCCCTGTGTTCGGAGTGGTGCTATTATTCTTTGTAGAATTATCTACGATCAAGTATCAGGATTGAATCCTCTGAATTTTTTAATGAATTCTCATGTTGTCAGAATGTGGGATATTGTAAAAAAAATAAATAATAATGTACAATTGTAAAAAAGAAGAAGACTAGGTTTGCTTTTTTAAAAAAGAGAGATATGTAAGCACATTTGTAGCTGTATATTACCAGAGCTCTATGTACTATGTATGGAGTCTTTGTGCTGCAAATTCTTGACCTATGTTGGGTCTGGATGTGAATATTTTGGAATAAAAGTGAAAGTTAAAAAAAAAAAGTGGATTTTTTTTTAAGTGATGGTCTATGATTCTATGGTACAAACACAGTAGATGGCATATTATCGATATCTCAATGCATTGGAGGGAATTAAAAGAAAAATGGGATGATATTTCACAGGGATTGTTAGCATCAGGCTCTGTACAGTAACATCTTCTACAATTAGTAAAAAAAGATAGCAAAAATCAAGTGTGTTGGCGAGTCCAGTAGAAATTTCATCTTCTATACCGGGGACGGGAGGGGAGACATACCTAGGCCATGTTTCTGGCCTAGTGAAGCAGGCTGGAAGGCACTTTGATTTTGGCCACCATGACAGCCAGAGCAGGCGGCTGGGGCCCTTTTGGGCATTGGGGTGTGTGGGAGGTAGGCATGGCTTGCTGGCATTATTTCAAATCCCCCTGTAATCCTAACCTTCTTTGGTCAATCCTGGGCATTCTCTCTTTGCTTGAACTACTGTGGAGGATTATTGTGAGACACAGCAAGCAAGTTCCCTTAGAGAGGGAACCAAAAACACTACCTGAAATCCTTTAACAGTGGCCTTCAGGATGCCCGAGACATGTAGCCTCCATGTTTCTCATGCAATGGCCTCCATCTTGCCATATCGACAGAAAGGAGCTTCCCCCATGCTGGTGAGAAGGCAGTGGGGGAGTCCGAACAGATGAAGCTGCCCCTCTCAGCTGGGTCTCAGGCATACCTCTTGTCCCACTCTGGTGAGATCCCTGATGTTCTTATATAGCCCCAATAACACACAAACCAAACTGCCTTATGCCACTGGTTCATCAAGTCCAGTGCTGGCCATTCACCATTCCAGTTGACAGCTGCTCTCTCTATGCAATTTGTAACAAATGTCTAATAAAGGTTTCTGATTTGATTTGACAGCTGCTCTCTAGAACTCGAGGATATCATGAAAGAATACTAAATATGTGCATGACACCTACCATATTGTTTTATGCTGCCTTCCAAGAACCTCAGGATTGCACACATGCTACTCTCTTCTTCCCTTTTAATCCTTGCATTAATCCCATGTGGTAGGTTAAACTGATAGAGAATGGCTGGCCCAAGGTCATCCAGTGAGCCTTATAGCTAATGGAAGGAGTTCACCCTGGGTTTCCTAGGTCTAGTCCAACATTTCAGCCACTCTACCATACTGAAAACGTCAAGGACTTGCATAATGCACTCAATTTCCCCTTTATCTCCATTTCTCACAACATTTTCCCTTTTCCTCCTCCTGCAACCATCATATCCTGACTTTTCTCCAATTCTTTCTCTTTTCCATCCACCAATGCTACACCTAACTGGCTTACAGGGGGTGGTTACTGTTGAACAGTAGCAAGCAGCCCTACCTGGGTAAGTTATGCAAATCAGGGTGTAGCAAGTTGCCCAGAGGCTGATGCCAGGTGTGGTCTCAAAGAGGGTTTTTCCCAGAACAGCCCTGGAAAGAGTTCTACTCCCTTCCCTGCCCTTTAGTGGCGGAAATCAAGGCTTGAGGGCTGGCAGTATTGTTCTGGTTGCCTGGCAATGGCCACTTAGGGAATTTGTTTTTTAAAACTACAGGAGCTGCTTCTACTTTTTAGGGCAGGTTTGAACTTTTTTAGACTTCAGGTTTTTCTGGAAACTTGGGACTTTTTCAGTTTTGTAGAAGGACTTGCCTTGTCTATTCAGGGTTCCAGCCTCACAGATTTGTCCGTGTTGAGAATTAGATATATGACAAGTGGGGGACCCACAAGAACTTGTGTGGGAATCTCCTTTAACCCTCCCCAACTAGTTCCTTTTTCCATTTCCTGGAAGCCCTCACAGCCTCTGGCTTTCTTCTCTCCTTCCCAACTGCCAAGCAACCTTCCTTTACTTGCTCTTTTACTTGAACTAAGGGGCTTTCCCTCCTAGGTTCACCCTAGAATCATAGAATCATAGAATCATAGAGTTGGAAGGGGCCATACAGGCCATCTAGTCCAACCCCCTGCTCAACGCAGGATCAGCCCTAAGCATCCTAAAGCATCCAAGAAAAGTGTGTATCCAACCTTTGCTTGAAGACTGCCAGTGAGGGGGAGCTCACCACCTCCTTAGGAAGCCTATTCCACTGCTGAACTACTCTGAGTGTGAAAATTTTTTTCCTGATATCTAGCCTATATCGTTGTACTTGAAGTTTAAACCCATTACTGCGTGTCCTCTCCTCTGCAGCCAACAGAAACAGCATCCTGCCCTCCTCCAAGTGACAACCTTTCAAATACTTAGAGGTACCGAGCCCTGAGGTACCCCGCTACTCACCTCTCTCCAGTCTGATGAAACACCATTGACAACTCTTTGAGTGCAGTTCTCTAACCAATTCCCTATCCATTTAACTATCTGAAAATCCAGATTGCAGTTCTTCAACTTATCCATCAGAACATCATGGGGAACCTTGTCAAAAGCTTTACTAAAATCCAAGTAAATGACATCAACCAAATTTCCACGATCCAGCAAACGTATTACTTGGTCAAAAAAGTAAAACCAGGTTGGTCTGGCACAACCTGTTGGAGACAAATGCATGCTGACTTCCTTGGATCACCAAATTGTCCTCCAGATGTTTGCAGATCGCTCCCTTTAATATCTGCTCCATTATCTTCCCCACAAGAGAGGTCATACTCACTGGTCCCGGGTCATCCTTCCTCCCTTTTTTGAAGATCGGAATAACATTTGCTCTCTTCCAGTCCTCCGGGACATCTCCAGTCCTTAAAGAGGTCCCAAAGATGATGGACAAGGGCTGTACAAGTTCTCCAGAAAATTCTTTGAACACTCTCGGGTGCATTTCATCCGGCCCAGGGGATTTGAACTCATCCAGTGCAGCTAAATGCGTCTCAACAACCTCTCTATCCATGTTAACCTGCCACCCAGACACTATCCTTTGGCAACTGCCATCTCTAGATGTGCCTAAGCCCTTTGACCTGTAGGAAAAACAGATGTAAAATAGGCACTAAGCCTTTCTGCTTTCTCTGCATCTTCCGTTAGAGTTTGTCCATCCGTACCCAACAGTGGGCCTATTGCCTCCTTTACTTTACGTTTGCTCCTCACATAACTGAAAAATCATTTCTTGTTACAATGGGCTTCCCTGGCCAATCTTAGCTCACTCTCAGCTTTGGCCTTTCTGATGATTGATCTACAGTGCCTAGTAACCTATAGGTACTCTTCTTTAGAGCTCTGTCCTTCCCTTCATTTCCCTCCATTTCCTGAACAGACACCCTGACAGCCTTTCCCTGGGGAAAACTCTAGACAAATATCATGGGGCCACGTGTTGTGCTCGGCCAGTGTGTAGTGCCATCCAAGATGAACTAGGACCTACAAGGAGTTTCTGTATTGCCTTTCTCACAAATCTTTCCCCCTTCTCCTGGCAGGCCCCATATTCTCAACTTTCCCTGCTTCAAATTGTCCTTCCCACGCACCTATCTGTCCTTTATCTGGCCCTAGGGTTGTCAACATGGAGATGGGACATGGAGAAACTGGAATTCCAACTAATCTCCAGAAAACAAAGATCAGTTCTTCTGGAGAAAATGGCAGTTTATTAGCTCAATGGCAATACAGCCCACTGATCTCCCTTCCCCAACTGCAACACCCCCCTCCCAATAACCTGCCCACTCCCAAAAGATCTCCAGGAGTTTCCCAACTTGGAGTTGACACCTGTGTCTGTCCCCTGTGTTCAGCTATATTTTTAATTCATTTCCGGACCCCTTTTCTCCACAATGAGCTTCCGCAGTGAGCAGGGAAGTCCACCTCCTAGCCACTTACGGTTGTGAAAACTGGACGAAGAAAAAAATCAGACAAGAGAAGAAGAGTTGGTTCTTATATGCTGCTTTTCTCTACCAGAAGGAGTCTCAAAGCAGCTTCCAATCCCTTCCCTTTTCTCTCTCTACAACAGACACCCTGTGAGGTGGGTGAAGCTGAGAGAGCCCTGATATCACTGCTCAGTCAGAACAGCTTTATCAGTGCTGTGGAGAGCCCAAGGTCACCCAGCTGGCTGCAGGTGGAGGAGTGGGGAATCTAAACCAGGCTCGCCAGATTAGAAGACCATGCTCCTAACCACTACACCAAGCTGACTCAAAAGGAGGGTTTTGGGAAGAGAGGTGAAGACCTGGCCTGGCAAACACAGTTCTTGGTCCGAGCCCTGCCACCTGCCCCCATTCATTCATTTGAATTCTGATACTGGAGAAGGCATCTGCAGGTTCCATGGATGGCAAAAGTCACAAACAAGGAAATCCTATACTGCATAAAGCCTGGTATGTCACTGGTAGCCAAAATCACAAAACTCCAGCTCACTTTCTTTGGCCGTATCATGCGATTCAACTCAATGGAGAAAGCAATTGTACTAGGATTGGTCAATCGAAAAAGGAAACCAGGTCAACAAAGAACACGGTGGTTAGATACGATCAAAATGGACACCGGTCAGAACATTGCACAACTAAAAGAAGCGGTGCAAGATCGGAAATCGTGACCGCGGTTGTGCCATAGGATCATCAAGACTAACATCACCATCACTTTCCAGAAACTAACCTTAAACTAATTGCTATAGTGCCTTAGTTATTGTGGGCTGGTTGCTGCTGAATTGGGTAATTGCTGTGAGGGTAGAAAGAAGGGAGAACAATGGCTTAGTGTTTCCACCCAGAAGAAAAACAGGGTATACATGTATATTATGTATTTTTGGAAGAAACTATAAGGTATCTTACCTGATTTTTATGCTGCCTTCCTTCCTGTTGGTGTCTTACTCCATCTCATAATTTTCACTCTTCTCCTCCTAATTTGTAGTTCAGTCAAAGATAAATAAACTTTTCTTAGCCAAAAGAAATCTAACATCAATAAATGCCTTATCCACGCTAACCTAAAGAGGCCTTACGCTCTTGGGAGGGCAGAGGAAGCCTGAATCGCTGTCAGGAAGGCCCAGAAAACTGAATTCGGACTCCAGCCTGAAAAGCTTGGCTGAAGCGAATCGGAACCGTTTTCTGAAGTCGGATCCGTGGCGTCTTGGCGCCCTCTGCTGGTGCTGAGACACCAATACTCTTCTCTCCGCCTCCTGACGTGTCTGCCTGGCGGGAAAACGAAACGAAACCTGACGAACGCCAGAAGAACTTCCTTTTCTCTACAGTAGATCAAAATGTGCAGAAGCTATGAATAAGGTAAGGAGAAGAGAGGGGGCATATCGAATCCGTAGCCCTGGCTAAGGGAGAATTCATCACTATCTCTGCTTTCAGTTAAAGTTAGGGTTGCCAGCTCTGGGTTAGGAAAGACCTGGAGATTTTGAGGCTGGAGCCGGGAGTGGGTGAGATTTGTGGTGGGGAGGGACCTCAGTGAAATCTAATGCTATGGAGTGCACCCTCCCCAGGAGCCATTTACTCCAGGGGAACTGATCTCTTTTAGTCTGGAGATGAGCTATGATTCCAGGGGATCCCCAGGTCTCACCTGCAGTTAAAGTATTTCTCAGATCTGCGCATTTTGAGACATTTCACCACCTTTGTTTCTGAAGCTGAGTGATGGCTGCCTTATGAAGTGCGGTTTTTCAAACCTGCCTTTAACACGGCCCAGATCCAAAGACATGGGTGGATCCCACAGATCTCTGAGCCATGACACACCTCCTCACCTGCAGATCTCTGCAGCTCAAGCCAGGTTTGAAGATACAGCAGGCAGCGGCTTCCCTAGGAGGGCTGCCAAGTGCTGGTCGGGATTTGCAGAGATTTAGGGACCGCGTCCGAGAAAGGTGGAGTTTAGGCAAGGGAGGAAGCCAAACAGGGATGTGATACCATCGAGTTAGGGTTGCCCGTTCTGGGTTGAGATATTTGGGGGTGGATCCCGAATACAACTTCAGTAGGGTATAATACAGGCTTTCTCAACAGGGGTTTCATGAAACCCTGGGGTTTCTCAAAGGACCCAGGAGGGTTTTGCTGATTGGGTGGAAGTTAATTAATTTTAAATGTATTTTTCTTTTTAAAAAATTATCGAATGATATGACCATATATGGATGTTGACTTGTCTCCCCCCCCTCCCAGTGGCTAATCATGGGTCTGGAGGGGGTGGAAAGGGGAGGGGCCCAGCCACACAAATCCTTTCTGGCTGAGTTTTGTCACACATAGTAGCGACTGGAGTCCAGAGAGGTAATTACTCTCATTTTAACTTAATTGCATTGGGGGGAGGCGGCAGGGGGCGACAGAGCAGCAGATGCTCCAGCCCTTTTCCGAGTCCATCAGAGCAGGCCGCTGGGCCACTTCTGGTGTTTGGGGAGGGCAGGGAATGGAACGTGATGTTACATCCGGTGGGAGTGTCTGGGTAATGTCATTTCTGGTGACACGTGACTTCCGGAGGCGTGGCAGGGAGGTGTGGCCTGCTAACATCGCTTCCAGGGTTTCTCAAAGCGTGAAGAATGTTTCACGGGTTCCTTAACAATAAAAAGGCTGGGAAAGGCTGGAATAGTAACAGAGTCCACCTTCCAAAGCAGCCATTTCCGCCAGGAAACCTGATCTCTGTAGTTTGGAGATGAACATTCATAGCGCCTTATAGAAGTCCTAGGAAAAAAGCCCGTTTTAGCTGATACAACAGACGCTAGAATGGGGGAGGGCTGGCTTCCAATACCCCTTGGCCCAGGAAGGCCTCCAGCCACCTCGCTGCAAGGTGTCTGGAGGGCTTCCCAGGCCAAAGGGGAAGGAAAGGCTTCCCCCCTCCCTCCCGGGCTTCCCAGCAGAAGGGGGAAGGTAAGGCCTTGCTCCCCACCCCCCTTGGGGCTCCTGTTGTGGCAAGAAGCCCCCTGGAGAGAGGGCAGCCTTTCCCCTCCCCACCCCTCACACTTACCAGTGGGCCAGGAAGGCTGTCCGTGGCCCCTGCGAGGCTGCAGAGGGTCTTCCTGGCCCTGGGGGGAGTGGAGGCCATCCCCTCCCCCAACTCACCAATGGGCCAGGAAGGCCTCTGCGAGGCCACAAAGCGGGAGTGGAGGCTTCCCTCTCCCCACTTACTTGTGGCACCTCCCAATTGGGCCAAAGTCCTGGGTGGGCAAGGCCTGTCAGAGGCACGGCCCAATTGGGAGGCGTGATTGGGCTATGCCTCAGACAGGCCCCGCCCACTCTCTGCCCACCTAGCCCTTACCCTTTTATTTATACAGAGAAGCAGGCATTAGCAGGCATCACAAGACCTTTGGAGAAAGGGGATTGGCTGCCTGGTTCTGCAATTTTCAGCAGCAGATGTGGAGGGTGAGAAGCGTGAAAAGGAGGAAGACTAGAGCAAGACAGCAAAGGTGAGGAGTGGCCGGGAGGTGCAATAATATTTAGTGTTACGCCAGTTGGCTGGTGTAACGCTATTTTTACTGATGTGCCGAAATGCCCTTAGGCTATTTCAGGAAATATGGGTTTGTCCCAAAGTTTTCCTGGATAAGAAGAGCTGTTTTTTATATGCCGCTTTTCTTTACCAGGATTCTCAGAGCGGCTTATAATCCCCTTCCCTTCCCCCTCCCCACAATAGATACCCTGTGAGGTAGGTGAGGCTAAGAGAGCCTTGAGATGCGAAAATAGCAGGGCAGGGAGGAAAGGTGTTTGGCAAACTGATAGGGTTGAACTGACCAGTTCTGTTGCTCCCAGTTAAGCTATGAGCCTGAGAAAAGCTTTACGTAAAAGCTCTGATCTCCATCCAGGACTGTGCAAACTTGTTTGACTGGGGAAGGAGGAGAGGAGAAAGATAAGAAGCAGTGAGGGGCTCAAAGTTCAGCAAAGCAGATTTCAAGCAACTTTTGTACTTCTGATGAGATTGGACTAGCCCGGGCCGTCCAGGTCAGGGCATTCTTGCTTATCCTCTGCAATTTTGCTGCCCTCAGGAAACATCTCAAAAGTACCCCTTCTAGTTTGCTCTAGTAAAACGACTGGCATCTGCAGGGCAGAGTAATGAGCTGCCTATCATTTTCCTGAAGAGTTCTAGAACAAAATGTTCAAAGACACGGCAGAACACTAAAAAGCAGCCAAGGACAGCAACACACATGGTACGTTTTAAGCACGTTGAAACTGGCTTGCTCCCGAGGATTTCACCCTGACTTAAAAAAAAAAAGAATTCTGGAAATGCTATTTGGGGAAGCTGCTGAGAATTTGGCAGCAAAGAGCTTCTTCTGCTTCCCTTATCCCCAGAGGTTCCTGGCCGGAACATCTGGAAACTTAAGCAGCCTTGAAACTGATGTAGGCATGGAGTACAGAGGTGTTTTCCACATGGGGACTGGCAAAAGAGACATGAGGGGCTTCAATAAAGGATTATGCCAGCGAGATGAAGGACTCCTCTATGTAATCGCCCCCCCCCCCCTTACACACATGTGTGTGTGTATTACCTCTGGAACATTGGGAGAGTATGTCTGAGATTGTGCAGAGTGTTCCCCCTCAGGGCTGCTGCAGCCTGCTCTGGAAAGCACACCTTTCTCCCAATGATAGCTGACCCTCCCTAATTCAGCCAGTTTCTGGTGTGAACCTAGGATTGGAGAAGCCACTCTGGCTGAATGTTTGCTGGCCCTGCAAATAGATGTTTATTCCATTTGAACCCATTTTAACCCCAGCCTTTGTGTTTGCTGAGGGTGCTGCAAAAAGCTCTCCCCCACTTTATCTTCTGAACAACAATCCAGTAAGGTAGGTTAGGGCCCTGAAAGTAACTAGACACAGGTCACTCAGTGAGTTCCATGGCTGAGGGGCAGGGTTTTGAAACTGGGTCTTCCCAGACTGGTTCTCTAGCCATGACAACCCACAACCGATCTGCTGCTGTGTACAGGTGAGGAGAAGACGACTAGCTGAGCAGCAGGGCTTCCTGGGAAATTCCTGGAGATTTGGAGGTCATGCCTGCAGCAGGGTCAGGTTTCCCAAGACTCTACCGTATACCATAGAGTTTGTTTTCTGCAGCTGCCATTTCCTCCAGAGGAACTGATCTGTTCCAGTTTGGTGTATTCATAAAAAATGGCAGCCTCTATTCTGGAGTGGAGAGCCGGATTTGATTCGTCACTTCTCCTCCACATGCAGCCATCTTGAAGATCTGGAGCTGGTCACTGTCCTGTTAGAGCAATTCTCTCAAGAGCTCTCTCAGCCCTATCTACCTCACCGGTTGTTGTGGGGAGAGGAAAGGGAAGGAGATTGTAAGCCGCTTTGAGACTCCTTTGGGTAGCAAAAAGAGGGTATGGGGGGAAAACAATTCTTGTGCAGTCCAAACCCCATGTAGGTGTTGGCAGCCCTATTGGGCAGTGTGGCATTCCTTGAAACCTAGAAGCAGGTGGTGAGGATATGCTCAGGCATTCCTCTACACACAGTGGTTCTCAACCTGGGGATCGGGACCCCCTTGGGGGTCGAACGACCCTTTCACAAGGGTTTTGGCAGGGCAAGCAGCTTGGCCGGGGTAGATGGAGATAGAGCATTCATCTGTCTGATGCAGCGGAAAAGAGCGAGATCTGAATGGTGGGACAAGAGGCAGCACTGAACTGAGAAACCCCAGGAAAAAAAAACAATTTATATACAATCATGAACAATGGATCTTCACGTCATTGGTCAGTTTCGGTTTAATTTCTGAGAAAGAACCCTTGCATAATTTTATGGTTGGGGGACACCACAACATGATGAACTGTATTAAAGGGTCAAGGCATTAGGGATCCATGTGGCAAAAGATGCTCAGGCAGCTTGTGCAACCTCCGGCACTGCTTGAGAACTGGTTGCGCAGAGGGTCTGGTGAGGTGGAGTCACACCCGCCTGTCCCTCCTGGGATGGACGCCCCCAAAAGCAGACTGCTGCTCCCTAGGCGGAATTCAAACTCCTTCAGCGACCGTGGGCAGCCGACAGTACGGTTGCGAGTTCCAGAGACTTTGGAGGCGGCGCCTGGGGAGAGGAGACCTCAGCGGGGTATAAGACCAGAGTCCGCCTGCCAAGGCAGCTGCTGCCTTCTCCCGGGAAGCCCGTTGTAATCGCAGGCGCCCTCCCGCCACCCCCTGGAGACTCGCAAGAAGAACGGCGCGCGACGCGCGCGGAGCACTTTCCCCTCGCCCCTCGTTCACACGTGCACGTAAGTGCACGTGTGAACGAGGGGCGAGGGGAAAGTGCTCCGCGCGCGTCCCGTGCCGTTCTTGCTCGCCCCTTCCAGGCCGGAGGGAGCTTCGTCCCCGCAGGGGCGTCTCCCCGCAGCCAGGTGGCGAGAGGCCTGCCCGAGGCCGCCGCCGCCGCCTCCTCCTTCCCAGCAGTTCCCGGGCGCGCAGACTCCAAGGCGGCGCTCCTCCCCGGCCGCGGCGGGACTCTGCAAGGACGCGCGCTCGAGCCGCTTTGCGGGATGGAGCCGGCGGGCCCGAGGCGGTGAGTGTCGCTTCCCCGCGGGGCAGGCGGATGCGCTGCGCTTGGCACCGAGCTGTGGCGCAGGGCCTGGAACGCCGGGGTTGTGGGGGTTGTAGGATGAAGCGGCGGCGTTGGGTTTTATACCCCGCTTTTCACTCCTCGAAGGAGTCTCCCAGCGGCTTAGGCTCGCCTTCCCTGCCTCTCCCCACTGCTGGCAGCCTGGATGAGAGAGCTCTGCCCGAACTGCCGTGCGAGAACAGCAGCAAGAGAGCTGTCACTGGCCCAAGGTCACCCAGATGGCTGCAAATAGAGGAGAGGGCGGCATCATACCCTGGCCGAACGCTTCTTCTGGCGTCTTATCTGACTCCTCCTCGTCAAATTTCCTATTCTCAGGGAAAGGAAGAGTAGAGTTTTCAGGTCACTTGGTTCCAACGTGGCTCTGTCTAAAATGCAGTCCCGCAAACACAAAGAGCCCTTGTGACAGAGTCCCAGTAAGATAAGAGGGGCCGGTGAGTCAGGCCTCGGTGCAAGTTCAGCAGCAGGGCCAGAAGGCCGGTTCAGTAGAGCCTTTGGCAACACAAACCTTTTTTGGGGGGAGGGGGGGAACACCTCCATAATGGGAATAAAGCAACGTTGCTTTTAAGTAGTGACACTTTAAAGACATAACTAGCGATGCAGGTAGCCAGCCAGTGGGGGGGGGGGGCAGTGTCCTGCATGGCACAGCCAGGTGTGCATAGAAGACAAGGCGCTCCTGGCTTTCTCAGGATAGGCCTGCAAGGTGGAGGTCTTCCTCCAGGTGTCATGATCCCAGGCGTGCACTGCTGTGAAGTCCCTTTCTGTCCCCTAACATGGCAGACACTAAAGGCTCAGGTACTTAACCAAAGTTAGTTTATTGAATAAGAGACATACAGAAGATCACTTTGCCAGAGGTAACTCGTGGAATACGTACCTAGCATCTCCTCCCCACCCTCCCTGCCGCTCTGATAGCAGGGGTGGGAATAATAAGTTCCGCCATGTTGGGATTGTTTTAAAGTCTTTTAATGGGTATTTTAATGGGGATAGGACTGCTGTGACCCGCCACGAGCCTACGGGGAGTGGCGGGATATAAATCCAATTAATAATAATAATAATAATAATAATAATAATAATAATAATAATAATAATAGAAGAAGAATTGACTGTGACAGAGCTCTGGGTTTGAACTGGGGTAATACAGAAGCTATCTGCCCATGAGGCTGGGAGTTCGATCCCAGCAGCCGGCTCAAGGTTGACTCAGCCTTCCATCCTTCCGAGGTCGGTAAAATGAGTACCCAGCTTGCTGGGGGGTAAATGGTAATGACTGGAGAAGGCACTGGCAAACCACCCCGTATTGAGTCTGCCATGAAAATGCTGGAAGGCGTTACCCCAAGGGGATACCTTGCACAGGGGATACCTTTAATACAGACACAGAATCCCCCACCTTCTAAAGATGTGGGGAAAACCTTTCTCAAGAAAGAACGTTTACTTCCCCGCCTATCCAAAGATCCATGCTCTAACTTTGCAGGCGCTTGCTTGGCATCCATGGCCTATAAATTAAGTTTATCTATACTAAATGGATCACTAAATAATGATTATTCGGGTGAATTTACATTTATGGCCGGTATTAGAGCTAGTACAATTGACTACATGTTGCTCGAGGGAGCCTCTCTTAATAAAGCCAGGGGGTTTCAGGTTCTCCCTATCTTGGAGGGTGACCATTTCCCACTTCTTTTGCAACTATGCCCCTGCCCCCCCCCCCCCCGTAATCCTTGTTTCCTTGAAGTACAGCTCCCCATTTAGATTTTTCCAACAAATCATATTGTTTGGTCTTAGCTGGGTTGGAAAAGGGTTAAGAAAGTTAGCCAGATGGCCTCGCTAGCCTACACAAATACTTGTTTACCATTTCAAAGACGCAGGGATAGAGAAGGAACTTCACACTTCCACCCAGCAAGCATATAGTAATAGGCATCCAAGAGAGGGAAATCAAACACAGGAATAAAGAAACCACCTCCCACCAGGAGAACTCAGGGGGGGAGGTCTAAAGGGAAAAGATCAGGCACATGACACCGGCAGGCCTTTGGTTGAGGTCAGGTGGAGCAAACGTGAAGGACAATCTAGCCCCTCCACTGGAATGCCATATTGTCATCTTCCTGGGTATATGGTTGGCGGAGGGAGGGTGAGCTGTGGGACGGTGTGGGGTGAGAGGTAAAGGGGGTGGGAGGGGAGGGTGGGTGTTTTTATTGTTGTATTGGTTTTATATGAATTGTTGGATCCCCCGTGAGCCAACTGTGCTGGAAATGACAGGATATAAATGTAATTTAAAAATAAACAAATAAATAGCAAAAGGTGAAAGCAGAAGCTCCTCCTGCACATGCAACATGTTTCCAATAAAGTGCTGCATCTTGAAGAATTAAGGAGATACAACCCCACAGCTCATGCGTGATTGTGGTACAGCTGACGTAGGGATACAATCTGAGGACTTTCAGAGACTCAGTCCAACAAATGTATCATTCATTCATTCATTCATTCATTCATTCATTCATTCATTCATTCATTCATTCATTCATTCATTCATTCATTCATTCATTCATTATATTTATATACCGCCACTCACAAATGTCTTGTGGCGGCTTACAAGAATGAATAAACTACAATAAAATCCCCAACCATACCCTTAAAAACAATATATAAAATTCCTTTGTGGGGCTGGTAACAGTGCAAAGGCTTGTCTGTAATTGATTTCTGATTGTGGTGACGTGCCTGTCAGGTGGAAAGGTGGCAGACATTGTACGCAATTCAGATGGCCTGTGTAGAGGAGGACTTGGCTATTGTAGTGCATGGTGGCTCCAGCAGCCTTGGGAAGTGTAGCTGTGTGGCCGTAGAAGGGAATGTCTTACAAACCAATAACCATCCAAGGCCTCCC
The DNA here is from genome assembly GCF_049243985.1 of Paroedura picta. Taxonomy (NCBI): domain Eukaryota; kingdom Metazoa; phylum Chordata; class Lepidosauria; order Squamata; family Gekkonidae; genus Paroedura; species Paroedura picta. The sequence goes on along the minus strand of NC_135369.1, from coordinate 24,857,508 downwards.
AGGTACAATTATTTGGAAAATAGTATCTATTCCATGCTGGGCATAGAATTATAGAATAGAGTTTGAAGGGACCTCCTGGGTCATCTAGTCCAACCCCCTGCACTGTGCAGGACACTCACAGTGCCACACCACTATCACTCATCCACTGTCACCTGCCACCCCTTGAGCCTTCACAGAATCAGCCTCTCCGTCCGATGGCTATCCAGCCTCTGTTTAAAAATTTCCAAAGATGGAGAACCCACCACCTCCCTAGGAAACCTGTTCCACTGAGAAACCGCTCTGTCAGGAACTTCTTCCGGATGTTTAGACGGAATTTCTTTTGCATCGATTTCATCTCATTGGTTCTTGTCCATCCTTCCGGGGAAAGAGGGAACAACTCTGCTCCATCCTCAATATGGCAGCCTTTTAAATACTTGAAGAGGTTATCAGATCCAGCATGCATGTGCAAACTTATATCGAGAAGCAGACCCTGCACACAGCAGACGTCCCTCTCTTGAGCAGAGATGGAGCCCACCTTCTGGCATTTAAGTCTCCAAAAGGTTGCACGTTTTCCTGTGGAAAAGTCAACAGCAGCTGGGGAACCTTGGTTCAGGATGATTCACCCATAAGGGATAAAGAGGTAAATGTTTAGCGTCCTCTAAATTTTACAGTGAGCATAAGCCAGAAAATAACAGCCACTTAAAAAAAGCCAAAAGGGCTGTGGGAGGGAAAATATGGTTGCCAGGAAATCTTGGCAAGGGAAACAAGGCACAGGTGTTTCTATGCATGTACTGGAGGCCTCTGAGGGAACATGGGAGAATGGGCATGCTTTTTGTAAAGACTGCCTTTCAGAAGCATGGAGGAAGGGGGAGGGAATCAATGAGTCATGGTCATCCCTGGATATAAACTTTCTAGAAAGGCCAGGGAAGGGTATTTTGAGAGGAGTGCAGCTCTGCATGCCAAAGAAAGCAAAGAGTCTGATAAACTAGAATACATAAAAGGAATAAATCTCACCAAAGAATTACTATTGGTGGACATAGCAGGCCCAGAAAGCAATTTAATACGTCCCTAGTATTATCGGCCCTCTGATCAGAACTCATAAGAATAATCTTTATATTTATTTATTTATTAGATTAGATGGAGCGCCTTCCTTTTCCTCTCCCCACAAAAGACACCCTGTGAGATAGAAGAAGTTAGTTCTTATATGCCGCTTTTCTCTACCCGAAGGAGTCTCAAAGTGGCTTACAATTCCCTTCCCTTTCCTCTCCCCACAACAACCACCTTGTGAGGTAGGTGAGACTGAGAGAGCCCTGATATTACTGCTTGGTTGGAACAGCTTTATCAGTGCTGTGGCGAGCCCAAGGTCAGCCAGCTGGCTGCATGTGGGGGAGTGCAGAATCAAACCTAGCTGGCTAGATTAGAAGTCCACACTCCTAACCCCAGAAGTGGTGCAATCATGCACAATATGGTTGGGAAGCATGACCCCTACCCTTCCCGCCCCCCCACAGGCCCATCATTGCCCATTTTGGGATGGAGAGGCAGGTCGACATGATCATATATAGTCATTTCATATGATAAATGTTTAACAAATTAAAAAATATATATATTTAAAAATAATTAACTCCCACCCATTCAGGAAACCATTCCGCAAACCCCAGGGTGTCATGAAACCTGGCTGACAGAGCCTGCCTTAAGACAATACGAATTCCTTTAAATATGGGAGACACGAGAGATTGGCCAGAGTAGCAGACGGACTGTCAGGCGATCAAAGATTTGCTAAAAGGTGACAGGGAAAGTATAGTGAAGCTGTATGAATTGCTTGCCTCTGTGTCCAAAAGGTGTCCGAAGCAAAGGAACTGGAACTGTCACAAGTTGGAACTGCTTTTCTTCGAGGTGGGTGTCTCAGTTAAATCGAGAGGATGAGAAGATAATACAGGGCTGGTTAGAAATTGGGTTCTAATGACATACACATTCAAGAAGGTTTTTAAAGAACCCAGACCTGTAGGTCTCCTGGCAATAGTGAAATTGTCCTCTTTGTTGGCAGGCAGAAAATAAAAATGTAAGTAACACTGATTTTTTGAAAGGGGTGTGTGGAGGAGGGGGAGAGGCAGTATCCAGGAAGGTACAGGCTGGTTTGCCTAGCATTTAGATAAAGGATAAAATTATTTAGTCAGGAAAGGAGCCCATTCTCCCAAGGAACAGTCAACACGCCATTTTCCAGGGAGGTTGTTTAAATAGGTTAACAAATATATGGGCAGGAGTGAATGCTGGGTTTCTGAAAAGCTTTTGACAAAGTCCATCACCCAAGACTCCTTGAGTAAACGCAGCACGCCTAGGATCAGAGGACAGATTCTCACATGGATTAGTAGCTGGCTGAAGGGTAGAAAACAGGGAGAAAGAATCTACGGATGAGTTCCTGCAATGGAGGGACAGGATTCTCCAAGGAGATGTGGTGGGACCAGTTCTATTTAAATTTGTTCGCTGCTGATGGGGGTGAGCAGTGAAAAGTCTGCAGAAGGTGCCAAGTTATTCAGGATGGGAGAAAGCAATGTAGATTGTGATTCCAAGAGGATCCTTCTGTAGTGGGTGAGTGGGTGCAGCAAAGTGGCAAATGAGATTCGGTGTCAAGTGCTGCACACTGAAGACAAAAATCCTGATTTTACATAAATATCAGATGTGAGTGAGTGGTAACTGTCCAGGAAGATCTTGCGTAATGGGTTTCCACAGAAATATGAAGCTCTGTTTAATTTTTGGAAAGGGCTGGACAAATGCAGTAGTTGTTTGTTACAGTGGCTTGTTTGCTGGGGAGCAGCCATAGGGAGAAGTTTGTGACCCCATTCCAGGTCGTCTGGGGAGTCTGGCTAGCCATGGTAGGAAACATACGCTGGACTAAGCGGACCATTCATTTGATCCTACAAGGTTTATGTTCGTAGGCAAATTTGCCAATCCTCTTGGTTTCCAGATTCAATGTGTTCCTCAGTTGCTTATAATCAGTAAAGGAGGTAATTCTGCACATGTTCAGATGTTGTGTTTTTATGTGCACAACAAAAAGGAGAAAATATCCTGACCCAAGTCAAGAAGTCCCCGTCCCCCAGAAAGGGTCAAAATATGGAAAATGTGCTTAAGCCTCTATAGCAGTGGTTCTCAACCTGGGGTTTGGGACCCCTTTGGGGGTCGAATGACCCTTTCACAGGGATCATGGCAGGGCGAGCAGCTTGGCCGGGGGGAGGGGGCCCCCACTGTTGCCACTGCTCCTGAAGGCGCCTGCCAATTTATATACAATTTATATACAATCATGAATAATGGATCTTCATGCCATTGGTCAGTTTTGGGTTAATTTCTGTGAAAGAACACTTGCTTAATTTTATGGCTGGGGGTCACCGCAACATGAGGAACTGTATTAAAGGGTCACGGCATTAGGAAGGTTGAGAATCACTGCTCTATAGGGTAGAATGTGATATAAAATTGAACATTAATATTTATTGAAATTAAAAACCCAAGGTTTAGAGTATAGCCTCATTAAAATCCCTGTGTAAATTCGTACTAATGCCTCCACTGACCAGGCACGTTTCAGCGTGGCTGCCTTTATCAATGGTGAGCATTAATAGAGCAGCATACATAAAATACATAAAATACAGGAAAAGAAATATTAAATAAACAGTAGGTTCCTTAACATATAATGCTATGAAATGTGAAGCCACCTCAGTATACTTTGGGGAAAGGCTGGCTCCTATAGGACACTCACTGGATACTGGAAGTGCTCACCTGGACCAGGGCCTGCTTAAGAAAGATAAAAGGCCTCAAAGAATTTTTTCTGCCCTTCTGGTCCTTAGTGTCCTAAATATTAAACATTTTAGATAATTGTATATAAAGTGAGGATCTTTCACAATCCTTGATGAGGCTATTCATTACACGCCACCACTTGATAGTACAACCCCAAATATAACTATTCCTTTCTTTCTGGAAATATTTATATCCTGCCTTTCCTTGTGGCTCAGGGTGACTTACAAGAGACAAAACATTACTAATTCAAGCCAGAAGGATAAAGCCCCTTCCAAAGATGCCTGCAGTTGGGCTGGCTTTTTAAGAGGCAGTGAATGCACATTTTGTGATCTTTGGAATATCTTCTAAAATCCTTTTTTTTTGGTGGTATAAGCGTTGTGACTGTGCCCTGCCTATGTGAGTTGTGTGTAAACGTGTGGGCCAAGGGTTACTTTTTCCAATGCAACTGCTGAGGCAACATTTGGATTTCCGCCTCTTATTCTAAGAAATTATCTATATCTGGGCTTCTCTTTTTTGTCATTGCAAAACCACCCTGTTTTTCAAAGGGTTTCTCTAACTCTTCTCTGCCCAGTTTTATGCCATCAGGATTTAAATGTAGGCCAACATGCATTTCAACATGAATGATTCCAGCAGGTTAGCCTTGTCAGTTTGATGTGTCAAAATCAAACAAGAGCCCAGTGGCAGTTCCAAGACTAACAATATGTGTTCCAGCTTAAGCATCTGCGAGGCACACACGTGAAGTGATGCCTACTGTCACACAGTAGTACCCTTTGTCACACACGTGAAGTGATGCCTACTGGGTGAACACGTCATACTTCTGGTGAACTGAGCTCTGACTGTCAAAAAGAGCAGGGTTTAGAACTCTAGCTTCCTTGTGATTTTTGTGATGTTGTTCTTGGGCTTCTGTTTGAACTATTGAAGACAGATGGGCAAAGAGGATTAACCAATCAGGAGTCAGCCCTGGGTTTGACTATCTGGACTCAGCTCTCTAATATAGTAGCTCAGAAGGGTGTTTCTGAGCAAGCACGGAGTACATTTCTCTGCTCTGTGAACAGTTGCAGCTGAGATTAAGAAGCTGAGTTTCCGAAAAGACTTGTGCCAACACTGCTGGGCTGGACTTCTAGGGAGGTGGGTTCCAGATGGCATCCTTTGGTGCTCTTTCTTGTCCTTCCAACTGGGTTTTTAGCAGGCTGGCTCTCCAGTTATCCCAAGAATGAGCAGGCACCTACCTGCTCAAGTTCTCAAGTGCTCAGAGGCAGCCGTGAAATTGATTTTTCCATCCCCTCGGGTAAGACTTGCTGTTAGCTCTTCCATTTTTGCCTTCTAGGTGCAGCTGTAATTTGACAAGAGGCGAGACTCCCACACTGTGAACTGCCTCCCGCACAGGGATAAACCTTTCCCGATGGCCTCTCAGGGAACACCAAAGGACTCGTGAGTAATAGAGTTGCATTAGATCTACCTTGGGAGGGATTGACTTTGGGATTGTTTGCGCTGCATTATTTGCACTGTATACAGTAACAGTTTGTTTTTGTGTTCAAGCGGGTAGCTCTATTGGTCTGAAGCAGCAGAGCAAAGTTTGAGTCCAGGGGTACTTTTAAAACCGACTAGGTTTTATTCAAGGCGTAAGCTTTTGTGTGCAACAACACACTTTGTCAGACAATGGAATGGAAGTTACAAAACCACTTTTATTAGGTCATCCTTCATTTAGGTTCAATTTTGAAGGGAAAACACAGTAAAGGAAATTGTAAAAGTCAAGATTGAAGATGAATGGACAGATGCATTCCCAGTTGTGGAAACTGAGAGAAATTAAAAGAGAACCTGTCATCACACTCCATTCATCTCTACCCAGGGTTGGGAATGCTCCTGTCCACTAATCTTGACATTTTTATTTCCTTTACTATGTCTCTCGTAAATACCTTGAATAAAACTTAGTTGTCTTAAAGGTACCATTGGGCTCAAACGTCGTTCAGTTTATTTTTTTTATACCATTAAGGATCATTGCTTTTTCTCTTTTCCTTTTGTGTGGCCTCAGGTAACAGTCCCTCTTGTGGTTTTCTGTCGAGTCAGACAATTGTAGTCTCCCAAGATCAGTATTGTCCATTCTGACTGGCAGCTGCTTCCCAGGGTCTCAAGCAGAGGTTTTTCTCATAATTTATTACCTGACCCTATTATAACCTGGGGTTGAACTTTTGACCTTCTGCATGCAAGGCATAGGCTCTGCCACTGTACCACAACACAGGCTCTCTAACTCCCCCCCCCCCACACACAGCATTAATCAGACCAATTACAGAAGCATTCCAATGTCCCCAAAGGGTTGTTTTTGCAAAAGAGACGAAGCCAAGAGGTGTGTCCTTTAAAAAAAAAAAAAAGGTGCTTCCAGGTATGTATTTGGATGGCAAAGAGTGTTTCATGTTTGAATTGCTCAGATTTCAGGATTTAGAAGCATTTGATGAGTTCCACTTCTCCAAAACCTGACTTTCCAGTCTAGCTATGAATGAGAGAGGCTAAGGATGGGCGGGCCGGCTTCTGTCTTTCCTTCTGTTACTGCCAAGACATAACATTTCTATGTGTGGGGGAGGGAAGTAAGCAAACCAAGGAAAAACAGCCTGTCCTCATTCAACTCTTATATCCACATTCCTTACAATCCCTTCTTTTTCTTTTATTTGGGACAATGTGATTGTCATGCAATGTAAGTAGTATGTAATGTAATTTAGAATCTAACTTGCTGGTCTCAGGACAAGATAACATCTTAACACGGCTTGTCACTTGTGGGGACGCTTCCCTGCTTGGGTGGAGACCAGACGGGGCAAGCAACTAATCTCTTTTAATTATTTTCACAACTGGGAAAGTGTCTGCCCATTAATTACTAACCTTGACATTTTTATTTCTCCAATGTTTTTGTGAACTACAACTGACCCCAAAGAACTGAGTATCATTTTTAGCAAAGAATTACCATACTGCATAATTTGTATGTTATGTCACAGTTTACTAATTTGCTACTAATTTACTTTTTTCTTATACCTACACTCTTATGATCATTGTTCCATTGTCTGGGGAAGAGTGCATGCACTCAAAAGCTCACACCTTGAATAAATCTCTGTTGGTCTTAAAGGTGCTATTGGACTCAAATTTTGTTGCCTGTCCTCCATCATTGATATGTAACCCTCCCGTCTTGCTGCCCAGTTTTTCAGGAGACCAGAAAGGCTTTCATTCAGTCAGCCTTTTGTTGCATCCCAGATGGGGGTGGGGGAGAGGCTTTAGTTTGCTGCCTTTTATATTACCCTCCCAAGGGTGTCAAGCTGGGGAATACTCAGAAGACCCAGTTGTCCCCAGATCTGTGAGATTCCCTCTCTCCTTAGCCCTTCTACCAGTTACCTCCCTGAAAGCTCTCATGCACAGTAGTTGTGCAAGATCACAGGAGCTTACATGGAGGGGTAGGGAGGGAAGCTCCATGATAGGCTAGAGGCGCTCCCTTGACCATTCCTGCTTGAATCCCTAAAGTTCCCCCTCCTCCACAACTTAGAGGAATATCCAGAGCTTGATATCAGAGCACAGGATTTGCATGTAGCCAAGTTCAATCCCTGGCAACTCTACTTGAAAGGGTATCTCTCCCTCTATTGGGCCCTGGCTTTTTTACTTTTCCTCTATCCAGATCTTGAAGTCTGCAACAAGCTACCCCTTTATACCTGCTATGTCTCTGTTGCACATGACCTTATCTTTGCTGTGATGGCTTTGAAGGTGGGCTGCACGTATGCTTTCCGAAGAGTCCACCTTTGAAAGATACTTGTAAAGATACTTGAAAGATATTTGTAAAGTGTGTCTGATCCAGATGGGTGCCAGCTAGGGAAATCGTATTATGCTGACCTTTGCGGGTCGACATAGAATACCATTTTACAAACATAAGAAGAACCTTCCTGGAGCTGACCAGTGGTCCATCTAGTCCAGCATCCTGTCTCTCTCCACGGCCAACCAGTTCCTCTGGAGGACCAACGACAAAGCCTAGAGGCTGAGGCCTTCCCCTCTGGGATTCAGAAATTTAGGGCCTTTTCCTTCAGTCACCAAGGGTCATAGTCACTGATAGACCTATCCTCCAGGAATTTAATCCTATTAAAGTTGTTTTTTTCCTGTGGCCATCACTGCATCCTCTGGCAGTGAATTCCACATTCTAGTCTCTGTGTAAAGAAGTATTCAGTTTGGTGTAGTGGTTAGGAGTGCGGACTTCTAATCTGGCATGTCGGGTTCGATTTTGCACTCCCCCACATGCAACCAGCTGGGTGACCTTGGGTTCACCAGGGCACTGATAAAACTGTCCTGACCGAGCAGTGATATCAGGGTTCTCTCAGCCTCACCCACCCCACAGGGTGTCTGTTGTGGGGAGAGGAATGGGAAGGCAAATGTAAGCCGCTTTGAGCCTCCTTCGGGTAGGGAAAAGCGGCATATAAGAACCAACTCTTCTTCTTCTTGTTGTTCTATTCCTTTTTCTCCATCCTGAATATACTACCTATCAGTTTCATTGGATACTCTTGAGTTCTAGTATTTGGGGAGAAGGAGAAATGTTTCTCTTTGTCTGCTCTTTCCACCCTATGCATAATTTTATATAATTTTATTATCATCCCCCTTCCCAGTCATCTCTTTTCTACATTGAAAAGTCCCAGGTTCTTCAGCCTTCAACCCCATAATCATCTTGGTTGTCCTCCAAGGACCAGAACCAGAACCAAATGAGGTAGCTCCATCAATAGTGTTCCCTCTAGTTTCGCCCCCCCCCCTACTGAGTGGAGCAGTTCACATCCCCCGCTTTGTGTTTTCTCCCAATTTGCTGTGATATTTCCCAGATCTCCCTGGACACTCTGAAACGGGAGATGGCTGAATTACAAAGTATTACAACACCCAGGGCAGTGGAACTGGGCTTAACACGAATATCAGCTTCTTATCTCACTACATGTGCTAAGTCTCTCAGTTCCTGCTTGTCTGCAACTGTGAACTATATTGGCCTTTGGTCTGCCACTGGACTCAAACTTTGTTCCCTGTATCTGATTAAAAGTGTGTGCACATGAAAACTTATACCCAGAATTAAACTTTTTGTAGTTGTGTAATAGTTAAGATTGGCAGCTTCTAATATGGAGAACCAGGTTTGATTCCCCACTCCTCCGCATGCAGCCAGCTGGGTGACCTTGGGCTGGTCACAGTCCTGTTAGAGTGGTTCTCCCAGAGCAGTTTCTCTCAGAGCTCTCTCAGCCACACCTACCTCACAAGGTGTATGTTGTGGGGAGAGGAAAGGAAACTGCTTTTAGACTCCTTCAGTTAGTGAAAAGTGGGGTATAAAAACTTCTATATTAGCCACTGGACTCAAACTTTATTCTGCTGGCTTTAGACCAATATGACTACCCATCTGAATATGGTCTGATAATAGTCTTTTTAGAAATATCATTATGAAAGTGCTTTTGGATATTGTATGGATGGGAAGATGAGCATTTTTGCAGTCTGCCCACATTGGTGCCATTTTTTTACCTAAATACCTGTAGCTGCCATTCTCCTCATGGAGAGATTTTTTTCAAGGCTTTTGAAAATTGCAAATAGGTGTGTTGCTGTAGCACAACAATGTTATAACGATCTATTGTGATGATCTACTAATTCACATCTTTCACTTTTTGGGGAAAAAATAAAGCCCCTTCCGCACAAGGATTAATTTGGCATATTGCTTACGGAAAGAAAAAATGGAATTTAAAATAGTGGAATTCGGCGTAACGCATACCTGCCTTTGTAGTGGAATCCAGCTGCATTTCAATCGTTTCCCACAGGTTTCCGGTCTCGCCAAAAATCGCTAGAAAGGAAGCGATTTTTTCCATGCTTTGTCCCGCCCCTGGCCTCAATCAAATGAGCAGCCAATGGGCGGTTGTTACCATGCTCCGGAAAAGCCCCTTTCCCTTTAAGAACAGGTTTAAAAAAAAAAGAAAAACACACATCGCAACGAATATGCCTTGATTCCTTGCTTCATCCTCATGTAGAGACCCATCTAGCTGGCAGCTGGCATGTGAGCTGCCGATTCATCGTTGCCACGCTCCCTCGAGTGAACCCCCCCCCCCGTGCATGGGTGCGATTTTCGGCCAAAAATAAAGGGAACTTGCAAACGGGGCTGTGTTGTGTTTGGTGACTTGAGGGGAGCTTTAAAGCAGCTCTGTGGAGGGACTGCAGCCGGAGAAGCCTCGCTGACTGAATGAAGGCTCGCCGGTTCGTTGCTCTCCGCTCGCTCTGAGAAAAAAAAAAGGCGATCACTTCGCTGGAAGTTCAGAGGAGAGAGCCAGGGGGAGGGACTTTGCTGAAACCGCAACAATGGTAATGCACAGAACTTTTTCGAAACTGTTGCAGATTGTTTGCAAGAGTGTAGCGCTTTCCAGAGGCTGAATCCACTTTTTGGGATTTCCCTGAAAGCGCTACAACAAAGAGCTTTTAGCGGGACTGTTTCAGGAGTGTGGCAGATTGTGTACGACGTCGTGCATAATTGCATATTAGTAGCGATTTCAATTTGCAACCCTTCTCCTACATTAAACTTGTGCGGAATGGACCTAACTCTAGCCTTTTTATTGCGGAGTTATAAAGGGGAAAGATACTGGTTGCGCTTTTTTCTTTATATCTCTGCAATGAAAAGGGCGAGAGACTCACTGTGTTTTTAAAATAAATATAGGAACTATTAGATTGTAGCAATAGATGGTTATAACAGCTTAGCTATCTAGCAATTCCTAATTTTTAAAAAGCTGGAGAAAATATCCTCCAGTGGCAGTAGTGGGAGGAGACAGCTACCAAGAATTGTACTGTGTGAATGTTCCACTACCACTGAAAATGTCTCTGCATTTATTATTATTATTATTATTATTATTATTATTATTATTATTATTATTATTGGATTTATTTCCCGCCTCTCCCAATCTCAACCCCATTAAAATTCCCATTAAAACATTAAAACTACCTACATGACGGCAAAAGCCCTGTCCCTCATCACTATCAGTATGAGATGGAGAGAAGAAAATGGGAGGGAGTGATGTACACTTCTAACTCCCGGGGGGAGCGATGTCCTTAATTTGCTGTCCCCAGCCTCAACCATAGACCTGTTGGAAGAGCTCCGTTTTACAGGCCCTGCGGAAAGTTGGCAAATTTACAGCAGCAAGAAGAGCAACTCGGAGAATTACCTCCATGAAGAAGCAGCCCTGGTGATAAACTTAGAAAGGCCTAAGACAGCATGGTTCAGGATACTTAAATGAACATCTTCTCCTGGCTTCCACTGACTTTATGGCCTTCGTGTTAGGGGAAGCAAATAGTAGGCTATATGCCACTGATTTCGCTTTAAGAACAGAACTGTAATGTTTTTATTATAGCTTTACTGTGATCTCGTGCTCTTAGAGACAGTGGGTAAGTAATACATAAACCTTGCAGTTGAGCATGTGCGTCTCTGTAGCCTGAAAATCCTTTTAACTATAGTGTCTTTTTCTTTTCCAATTTTCTTTTCCAGTTTTCATTGTGTGGCAATCATTTTCTTCCTCCTTGGCCTGGGCACTCTCCTTCCCTGGAACTTCTTCATCACAGCCATTCCGGTGAGTGTTTTACTGTGAACGTATTTCTGGGCAATAAAGACAGAAAGAGTTGTCTTCCTGGACTCTGCCCCGGCTCAGATTCAAATCTTAAATGTTATTCATCCGCCTGAAGGTCTTGCTTTAAAATCCTAACATTCTCTAGCACCTTAGTTTGCGCTGAGTCTGTGTGTTGGGTGAACCCGTAACTTCATCTTAGCCTGGGGAGGCTCTAAGTGTCGTGCATAGTATGGGCCTACATGGATGCAAGCTGCCTTAGCCTGGAGTCTCAAGGCAGCAGGTGATCTCAGCCCTGCTCATATGCCTGGGTGAGGAGCATGGGCTCCCAAGTCATGGGCAGTTCACCAGTGTATAGGGCAGGGGTGGGCAGACTGTGGCATTCGCTGGCAGGGGCTCGTGGGAATTATAGTCCATGGACCTCTGGAGGGCCACAGTTTGCTCACCCCTGGTATAGAGCTTGGAAGTACCTGAGTACTTGAGGTTGGAGCCTAGGGGAAGGGGGTTTAGGGCAGGGACGCACCTTAGTGGGTTATAATGCCATTCAGTCCTTCTTCCAAAGCAGACATGTTCTCCGGGAGAAGTGGAAGAAATGTTTTAAATAAATAAATGATAAACTTGCCATCTGGAAATCATTCGTAATTCTCCAGCTCTTTAACCCCCATCTGAAGGTTAAATCTAGAAAAAAAAACTGGCGCAGGCTAAAATTACTTTTTTCTCCCTTTATTTCGATCGAATCAGAACAGGGTCCGGATTCACAAGCCGTTTTGAAACCAAGATTTTCATCAGTGGCTCACAATTGTTGATTATTGTTAATTTGATTTGTAACCAATGATGAAAACTTAGATTTACCCCGCCAATCCTGGCTGATCCACCTGTTTTGGCACCCACCTGGAAGGTCATTGGCAATCCCCCTCTTCTCTCCCCCAGGGGGGAGGGCTAATTACATGTTATACTTTTCCTGGATCTGTCCCCAGATTTAGTCAACTGTGCTCAGTTCTTCGGCACATGGGGGCATTAAGCCCCCCCCCCAACCATTTTCCTGCCCTGTAATTGCATGGAAGAATTGCTCGACTGAAGAAAAGTTCTGCAATGAGGCAAACAGTGACTCCTCAGGGCCATTTCAGGTCAGGACGATGGCAACAGAGGGGGAGGCTTAAGGCTTCTCTCTGCAGATGTAACAGTTATGACCTGCTTTGGGCTCAAGACCTTGCATTATTTTGTATGCCATGCTCAGCTCTGGAATGTGCGGCATAGTAAGAATGCAGAGTGCCTCTGGGCATAAGCAGATTTCACCAACACCACCAACACCAGCCTTTCAAATTTATCCTGGGCAAATATGAGCCCCAGTTGTTAAATGTTTATGTGTGGAAATTTAACCGTCCTGCCAAATAAGACCCTTTCCATAGTATTTCCAGTCTCGGCTTATTGCGGGGAACTGCTCTGCTGATGTGGAGAGTGAGAACGGGACCGCCCTCAGCCTTGGACCCTCCTCTGGCTGCACCGATGACTACAACTTCAGCAACTGGCTGGCTCTGCTTTCCCAGCTGCCTTTACTCCTCTTCACCCTCCTCAACTCCCTCCTCTACCAATGGTGAGGACAGCTGTGGTCGGACTGCTTAACCTCAGCTCAGGTTCCCACTCCTCTTCCCCCCCACCACATTCTCCTTTCCTTCAGCACAGCCCCTCCCCCTTGGTTCTGTACAAACAGTCTTGCCCCACCAAGTCCAGTTCCTGTGTAAAATGATCCATAGGAAGCAGGCCATTATCTTTTCCATTGTACAAAGAGCCCAATGAGCTGTCTGGCAAAAACCATGCCATCATTCCGCAGCAGATGTGTAATCTGAGCCTATGCCCCCCAGATCCTTTGCAGGGGGACTCACAGGAGCTCAGTTTAACCGGCAGAGCTGTAAAAATTACAGAATTTTCCTGAATGCTTGCAAATTTGGACTTGAAGTCAGGCCTCTCCCTGATCTGCTACCTGTGCATTCAGTGCCTTTGAGTTTTGAGGTTTGTGGGATACCTGTTGGTACAGGGAAATGCATGTGTGGGTAGGGGGAGGACAAACAGTAAAGGCCAGGATAGTAGCAAGTCTTGTAAAGCTCTCCAGATAGGACTCGTGTACATATTGAATCAATATACATAGAGGGGAGAGTGGGCACAGGTGTGCAGGCCTCACCTACAGGTAATCGTGAGCTCATGACCAAGGCATGTCTGCACATAGGGCGGGTACACATGTAGATCCCCATGATCAGGAATGCATGAAAAAGCAGCGTTCCCAGTCAAGGGGAATGGCATGTACATTTCTGTTCACCTCAATGCTGTGTTCATGAGCTGGCCATTGTGCATCGCTGGTGGAGGCAGGGCCAGCCCCTCCTCTGTTCCCTGGCTCTGAATTCATACAATCTAATTTTCGTGTTGCATTCTTGTCCCTCCCTCCCTTCCCCCAGCATTCCAGACAAAGTGCGCATTCTTGGCAGCCTCTTCGGGATCCTGTTCCTCTTCTCGTTGACAGCTACCCTTGTCAGGGTGGAGATGCCACCCCAGAGCTTTTTCTCTATCACCATGGCCAGTGTATGGTTCATTAACTGTGAGTGAGTCCTCTGGGACCTTCCTCTCTTTCTCTCTTTCCTCCCAGCCCTGTTGGAGCGGTAGCAGGAGACTTTTGTTACAGTCAGTAACTGAACTCCTGAATGTTTGCAGCAAGGAAGGCTCTGGGGAGCGATCCAGGCCTGAGCTGGCCATTGTGCATCGCTGGTGGTGTAATGGTTAGGAGTGCGGACTTCTAATCTGGCATGCCAGGTTCGATTCTGCGCTCCCCCACATGCAGCCAGCTGGGTGACCTTGGGCTCCCCATCGCACTGATAAAACTGTTCTGACCGGGCAGTGATATCAGGGCTCTCTCAGCCTCACCCCGCAGGGTGTCTGTTGTGGGGAGAAGAATGGGAAGGCGACTGTAAGCCGCTTTGAACCTCCTTCGGGTAGGGAAAAGAGGCATATAAGAACCAACTCTTCTTCTTAGAAGATGTGCTAAGTAATAATAGTGTTCCTGAGCATTTGTGGAGTGCTTTGCACATCGGCTTTGGAAGGTAGAATCCCCCTCCTCATAATTATAGCTGGGGCCTAAAGCAGTTTATTTGAAACCACATGAAGAGTTTCATGGCAGAGGGAAGATCAGAACTTGGGGAGGTTCTAACATAACAATCAGTTGGCTAACAGACCATGCTGTCCTCCAGCAGCTATGGGCAGAGTTGCCCCTGTATCTCAGATGCTCACTGATAAAATTGCTGCCATCCCACTTTGTCTTTAACCACACCTACATGTCAGGCACAAATTCAACAGGTGTAGCTTTCAGCATAAATGCAATAGGCTTTCGCAGACCAAATAAGTGATGTGTAGCAATTTCTGCAGTGTTTGTCCTGTACTGCTATTGTTAGGGGTAGGGGTACATGATTAGCAATGTGGTGGGCACATCACATCTTGGCTGGAGACTTAAGTTTCAGGACCTGGCCCTGGAACCAGTTTGGGTACAGCCTTGGGATTGGTGAGCTAACAAAAGATGCCTTCGAGCATGTACAGAGTGCATTTCTTTCATTGCCAAGTAAATAGATATCCAGCCCACTCACATTGTCCCCACCCTATGCTGGAAGAAAGGCTTGAATCCTGCCCCCATTTTGGTTTTCTGAAATTACGGCTGATGTTCTGATCTGTGTTCTTTTCCTTCCCCCTTGTGCCAGCCTTCTGTGCCATCTTGCAAGGCAGCCTTTTTGGACAGTTGGGCTCCTTCCCCCAGAGCTTCAGCACCCTCTTCCTGAGCGGCCAGGGCATGGCAGGAACTTTTGCAGCCATCGCCATGTTGCTGTCCATGGCCAGTGAGTACCTTGGGGGATGGGGCATTTGGTGCTGGGCCCCCAAAAGCAGCCTTTGTCTTGGTTTGGGATCATAGAATCAGAGTTGGAAGGGACCTCCAGGGAAATCTAGTCCACCCCCCTTGCAGAATGCAGGAAACAAGAAACCCATCATGCAGTTAAAGATGACATTGCTTATGGCTCATCTTTGTGGCCTTCTCATTATTTGCCTATCCATTCCTGCTATGAGCCAATAAGCAACCGTGTCCTAGGCCCTGTACATCAGGGGTAGTCAACCTGCGGGCCTCCAGATGTCCATGGACTACAATTCCCATGAGCCCCTGCCAGCAAAGGCAGGTGCTCATGGGAATTGTAGTCCATGGACATCTGGAGGCCCACAGATTGACTACCCCTTCTGTTCATGATAATGTTTCCGTAGCTCCCCCTTTCTGCTTAGGTCATTCCTTTTCTTTACTTCCCCCAGCCCACACTCAAATCTTTACCTTCTCCAGCCACGCATCCCTCCTCACACTATGCAACCATTTGTGTCACTCCCTGCCTGAGCAACACTCCTTTCTGCCCAGTCCAGGCTCCTTGTGATTCTGTTCCGCCATCCTAATGAATCTTCCCATGCCAGAGCTGACCCGTTCATCAGCATACCATCAGAGCCAACCCCACCCAGAAGGGTTAGAATATTTGTGAACATTCCGTGGCGTCAGCCTCATAGACAACAGTCAGATGATGACTAGTTCTTTGGTCTGTTTTTCTAATGGGAAAATTAGAGCAAGGTCCAGCTTTGACCCAGTGCTCTACTGCTTGTACACTTTTTCCCACGGCCAGAGAGGATACGAGGGGGGAGATGGGCTTCTGTAGACTGTATACCCTACCCCACCCACAAACACCCCTGTTTTCTGGCCTTTCAGGTGGTGTTGATGCTCAGACTTCTGCTTTGAGCTATTTCATCATTCCCTGCTTTGGGACGCTTATCTCGATCATCTGTTACCTCGTGCTACCCCACAAGGTGAGGCAAAGCCCTTCCCTGCTATAAAGGAAGTTTGCTTGGGAGGAAGACCTTGGTGACCTCAACCTAGAAGATGCCTGAGTTCCATCGGACTAGCCCCAGCTGTTTCAGGGCCTTGAGTGGAAAACTCAAGTGCTTTTTCCTGAAACCCAGTTAAAAAAAAACTTAGTGGTAAATTAAATTGTAGGCAGACTTCTGCCCTTTCATGTCACTCTAAATTTGCTGACAGAGGGCCCTTTTTTTTCTACTGAATGGTAGAATTGGCTCTGTAGTTTGGCAAGAGATGGTGGTTGGGATGTGTCCACTTCAGCACTTCATTGCATGTGTGATAATACACAAGCACAGCATGCCAAAAGAGCCCTGGTGCTGAAATTGGAAGCTCTGGTTGTGCTGTGTAAGTTGGTGCCTGCAACTCAACAGCATCGGCTTGCATATGATAAAGCACCCTAATTCATGTAGGCTGCACAACAGCCAGGTGGCGGTGGGGAGAGGGCTTGGGTTTCTCTATGAGTTTGAGGACAGGCATCGGCTCTGAAGTGAGACTGGAAAAGAGCATCTGGGTTTCTGAAAACTCTTGGTTGGAAAGGGCAGAGCAAAGCAGGGCCATCTTCTAGTTGATTCAGTTATCCGACTTCTTTGTATTGTTACTAATGTTTTCCGTAAACCACCCTGAGCCGCAATGGATGGTATTTAAATACAAAATAAATCCATTCAATGCATTCTGGAGGCCCTCTGGCACTTGGCTTTGATTGGCTACTCTGAAACTGCCCAGAAGCACTTTGATGTCCTTGAGTATTTTATTGCTAGTGGACCTTTTGAGGGTTTTTTTTGTTTTTGTTTTATGGGTTGCTGATATCATTTCCCAACCTGGAGTCTGAGGTTTGCATCTTCTGCCTCCCTCTAAAGAGTGCAAGTGATCCCTTTTTATGTTCACTATCCCCCAAGAGCCTCTTGTGGTGCAGTGTGGTAAGGCAGCAGACATGCAGTCTGAAAGCTCTGCCCATGAGGCTGGGAGTTCAATCCCAGAAGCCGGCTCAAGGTTGACTCAGCCTTCCATCCTTCCAAGATCGGTAAAATGAGTACCCAGCTTGCTGGGGGGTAAACGGTAATGACTGGGGAAGGCACTGGCAAACCACCCCATATTGAGTCTGCCATGAAAATGCTAGAGGGCATCACCCCAAGGGTCAGACATGACTCGGTGCTTGCACAGGGGATACCTTTACCTTTACCTATCCTACTGCAAGGTGAGTCAACTTTGTGGCTGAAGAGGAATTTCATCCTTGTTTTCCTATGTGGATGTCATTAATGTTGCTGCTATCACCCTAGCTCTCCATTTAAGATGGGATCAGATAAGTAGGACCCACTGCCTGCCTGCACATTCCCCACACATATGCACAATTCGAGTTATGTGTGAAACTAATCACAAATTGGGGGGGTGGGAATGAAAGAAAATGTGTAATCTGGCTGAAAGGCTGAAATTGTCTTCCTTCCTTCCAGAACTTTGCCCGTCACTACCTGGAGAAGAAACATCAGGAAGATCCAGGTTGCGAACTGGAGACCAAGGCTGGGCTTCTCTCCCCAGGTGGGCACTGTCAAAGGAAAGACAAAATGGGATTGTTGGACTTGGCTTTGAAATGTTGATGTGGGAGGGGGCTGGTGTACCTGTTCCCTTTCTAAAGAAGCCCCTCTCTGTTTGCTTAGGACTCTAGAGAAATAGCAAAGGTCTTTTCTTCCGCAAGGGGCCATCGTTTTTCAAACATACAGTGCTGCTGTGTATCAGTCAGTCCGGAGCAACAGCTCAAAACTTTGTCTTTTGCATTTGTTTAGATTTGACCCCACTTCCTTAACCATAGAAACAGGCCACAAAGTGGACTTGCAATGATTTGCAATGATTTGAAAGATGCTTTTATTTTTTTAAAAAGGATCAGTGAAAACAGGTTGATGAATCAAATCCCAGAAACAGAGAGGCAATGATGGCAAAAACAGCCCGGCAGCCATTATGAATGAAAACTAAGCCAGCCGGCAAATTCAAATACCTTTTGCAGCAAGAGTGCTTCATATGATACTGTTGATCCACCTGCCAAGTACAGTGTGTGTAGGGAAGTGCGGTCAAGCCACAGAAGATTTACAGTGACCCTGTGTAGGGTTTTCCAAGGAAAGAGATGGACAGAGGGTGTTTGCTACGGCCTGCCTTTGTTGCATGACCCTGGACTCCCTTGGTGGTCTCCCATCCTAGTCCTAGCCAGAGCTGATCCTGCTCAGCTCAAGATTGGATGAGACTGGGCCAGGTCAGGGCACAGTAGAGGGGGAAAATGAGTGTGAACAAGGCAGGGGTGTTGGGAACAGGCAGACTGAAGCCATGCAAGGCAGGTGCCCAGTTAATAATCTGTCTTGAATCCAGAGCAAAAACAAAACAAAATGCCGCATGATGCCACACCCTTAGAATTTCTTCATGTCCTTTAATGCTAGTAAACAAGAGGAAGACTTGCCAGAGCATTCCTCGGTTCTAAAAACGCTTTCAGGAAACAATTTCTTCAATGACAAGCATTCCTTTAACAATACCTCTCAAAAGGAACTACAGTCTTAGTGCAAATAGTTCCATCCTTGAAACAAATGCCTAATGTTTCAATAAATGTTGAACACAAAAATACAAATGGCTGTGGATCATGGCTGAAGCCGACTTTTCTCATAGCTCTTAGGATCGTAGTTCCTTTTGAGAGTTTATTATAAAAGGGATACTTGTCACAGAAGAAATTGCTTTCCTGAAAGCGTTATTAGAACCAGGGAACGCCCTAGTGAGTCTTCTCCTTGTTTACCTGCATTAAAGGATATGAAGAAATTCTAATGGAGCAATATTGTGTTCTGATTTTTTTTTCCATCCATGTAACTTCCATACTAGACAGTGTTTGTTTGTGTATCTGAGCAAGCAAATGTGCCTCTGCGGCTGTGTATCAGACTAGCGGCCGGGGGGGCAGGAGGGGCAGGGGGTCTTTAAAGCCTGCCCCAATCACAGGAGCCTTCTCTGCCCTTGTGCCTCCAGAGGAGGACGCCCCTGCCGTGTCACGCAGCTCCCAGGAAGAACCATTACAAGTGAGCAATGGAAAGATCTTGGTTCTGGAGCAGGCTGGAATCAAGTATTCTCCTGAAGTGATGAACGGGACAAATGGGGCAGGCCTGGCCACACCCAAGCCATCGGTGGTCAGTGTGCTCCGGAAGGTAGGAGTGGCGGGCAGCAACTTGGGACACAGGGGGGAATTTGATGTCTTACGGGAGGAGAAGCCATCTCCTGTGATGCAAGATCAGTTTCTCCTGCTGCGGCTGCTTATCCCTGTTACAACGGGACAGTGAGGTGGTCAGTCAGCAGCAGAGATGATCCTTTCATAGTTCTGACCCTTGGCTTGTTCTCCACTCATGGAACACCTCTGGGTGCTTGGCTTTATTTGCTGGTGGTTTGGGGCTGCTGTTCCCAGTGCTGGCCTTGACACTGGTCCAGTGGCCTCCCTTGCTGCCACGTAACTCTGCTTCTTAGTCTGGAAAGACTGAAGACCTCAGATTAGAACCACAGGTTATAGGGGTCCCCGGGCCAAATTATACAAGACGGATGCCCCCAGGTGCACTCCTGGAATGCACTGCCATTTTTAAAAGTGGATGCCCAACCAGGAATTCCTTTCAACTATTGGGGGTAGACAGCTGATTTTGGGCAGGACCAGTGTAGTGTGTGTGTGTGGGGGGGGGGGGGGAAATCTGATCCTTCTCCCCATGCCACTTTCCAACTCAAAATGGTGCAAGGAGGTTCCTGTGACGGGAGTTCTCAGCTGAGAGCTCATGTTCTGAAGTGGTGCGACATCTCTGGGGTGAACCCTGGGGACTCCTGCCTTGTCTGCTGGCGCTCTCTCTGCCATCTGAAGCCATGCAGCCTGGACTTTGGGGAACCACCTGAAGGGGAGCCTGAGCCAACACTGCCTTGTCTTCTAGATCTGGCAGCTGGCCCTGTGTATTGTCTTGGTCTTCTCTGTCACCCTGTCGGTGTTTCCCGCCATGACTGCCAGCGTGACCAGCGTGTCTGAGAACACAACCTGGAGTGAGTGACGGGCACCTTTCTTTTTTTTTGGGGGGGGGCTGAAATAAAGGAAGCTGTTTCAGAGGCCTACAATTCCATCTCTGCAGAGGACTGGGGTGTTATGGGGGGGGGGGTGTTCTAGGTTTTCCTTTCTCCTGAGGCATGTTCTGTTTTCCATGGGGGACTCGCTTTCCTTTTTTTCTTTCCATATTTTTCTACTACTTTTCCACTTCCATAAAGCAGCATAGAGAGAACAAACATAAATGTCATTACATGTAAGAAGAGAATTATAGTCACTGTAGAAAACGGGAGAACGGAAAGCCATAAGAGAGCTCGGAAGTCACCTCACAAAGCTCAGAGGGTCGATTCCCTTCACGGTGGGACACAACGGTCTTAATCGAGGGCCAGATTTGTGATAATATGTGTGTGAGGCTGAAAAAGAGAACTCTTCTCCTTATCTCACTGTTTTCGCTGCTGTCAAGACTGATCCTGTAAAGTAACTAAGCTGTAACTGGGCTGGGTCTCATCTCCCTGAGTAACACACACACAATAAAGCAGCAGAGGATTTTATTGAAGAAGTTCAAGAAAAGGTATAAAAACGAGGTATATGGTTCAGTGGCAGTAAACATGCACAGAAAAACAAGAAAATGAACTGTCTACCTTTTACTGGAGCTCTAGCACAGGGCAATTGGTGCTTGAAGCATAGAATCCTAGAGCATAATACCAGTATCTTCTTGGCAGCATGGAGGAATGGGAAGGAAAGGGTAAAAGCAAGGGCAAGACTGTAGGAAACTGCAGGCCATAACCTCCTGACTTCCTCAACCAAACAGTGGGCTGCTTCCAGGATGAGAGCAAATTCCCCTTTCCGACACCAGATTCACTGCTGAACTCTGTGATACTAATTAAGAAGAAGAAGGGTTGGTTCTTACATGCCGCTTTTCTCTATCCAAAGGGGTCTCAAAGCAGCTTACAATCCCCTATCCGTTCCTCTCCCCACAACAGACACCCTGTGAGGAAGGCGAGGCTGAGAGAGCCCTGATATTCCTGCTTGGTCAGAACAGTTTTATCAGTGCTGTGGCAAGCCCAAGGTCACCCAGCTGGCTGCATGTCGGGGAGGAGCGGGGAATCAAACCAGCTCACTAGAGTTGAATTCCGTGCTCCTAACCACTACATCAAGCTGCCTGTTATAGATGACTACACCAGCTGGCCTGGATAGACAGTCTTGATGCACCTGCAGTAAATCAGAAAATAGTAAAGTTTGGCTGGAACAGACTAAAAAATCTCTGTGTTGACAGCCACGTCAGGCTGTGTCCTAGGAGCAAATGACCTAAAGTGACAAAAAACTAGGTAGGCTACAGGAAGGAGAGTAGATTATGCAAAGGGATGCAAATATACTTATTTTGCATACATATATCCAGCTTGCACAATCCAGACCCTTTCTCTGTGAGTTGGGCCAGCTATGTTACATTCTCTTCACGCATCTGGTCCGAGGAAGGAAGGAGTTATTCACTCCCTTTTCTAGCTTCTGCAGCTGGCTGTTCGAATGCTGGGAAACAAGATTTTCCAGCACCAGTAGCAATACTTGTTTGTGCTGACCCAGACTCCTTCTGGGGAAATCATGGGTTTAAGAAAACCCTTCCCTCTCTGAGTGAGCCATTTCACCCACCTGGATTTGGATTGCAGCTTCTAATGAGGGTTGCATTTCCCTCCCCCATTTGCATTATACATCTGTTTTTCTTACCACCTCCCAGGGAAGTTCTTCACTCCAGTTTGCTGCTTCCTTCTGTTCAATTTCATGGACTGGCTAGGCCGTAGTGCCACCTCCTATTTCCTCTGGGTAAGTGACGGGGTGGTGGCAAGGGTGGGTGACTGGGGCTGCCATCCCCCTCTGCGGGTTCCATTCCATTCTGGAACAGGCAGTGTAAATCAAAAGCCTGCAAGAATTCTGGTGAGGTAGCTGGGTTAGTCTGTTGTGGAAGAAACCAGAAGGAATCTTGGGGCACCTTTCCAAGGCTTATTGTGGGAGAGACTGATGTGGACTAGAACCTAATCCATCATGCTCACGGGTACAGAAGAAAAATAGTGAGATGTAAATAAAAGGTTTAAAAGGCCACAAAGAGTTTGGGGGCACCACAGAGGCAGCATTATAAGAACAGTGTCCTCTCTGCTGGGAGGTAGAAGGCAAAAACCAAGAAAACTGGGTTTTACATCAGATAGACTAACACGTTTATTGCACAAACTATGGCTCATCAGGAGGCAACAGATGATGTCTGAAAACAGCCACACTTGTTCTTTGGCAAAGGTAAGCGATAGCATTCAAGGGCTCAAGTGTGGGCATTGCTATGGGACAGTGTCTGCACTGGAGTGATTGCTCTGTGACAGGCTGCATTTTGCTGCTTGTACCTTTTAAGAAGAGGTGAACTGTGGCTGCAGGTGCCTGTGAGACAGGAGAAGTTGACACGGGATGTTTTTGTCCTTGCCAGCCTGAGAAAAACCTGCCCGTGCTCCCTGCCGTGGTGGGGCTCCGTCTGCTGCTCATCCCACTGCTCCTCTTGTGCAACATCCCTCAGCGCTCCTACCTGCCCGTGCTTTTCCACCAAGATGCCTGGTTCATCCTCTTCATGGTGGTTTTTTCGCTTTCCAATGGCTATTTCGTCTCCCTCACCATGTGCCTGGCACCAAAGTAAGTGAAGGATTGAACAGTCTTCCTTCCGGGGGTATGGAGGAACAAAACATGGCTTGCAAATTGGTGTCTGCAGTGGTTAATTTGTCCTTTAAAGAGAAAAGGTGCTCTGTGTGTGCGTGAAAATTCTAGGACAGGCTGTTGTTACTCAGCAGGGAGGGGAAAGCAGTCTGCAGTATACTGCTGCATACTACTGTATACTCAAAGGTACGGATTTTTCTGCTTGTTAAAGTACTGAGGGCCCCCCCAGATTAATATAGTTAAAATAACAACAGTGCATTAACCTGCAGAAGAGCTTAAATGTATCACAGTCTACTCAGAGATTTCAGAAGCTAACTAAATAGCATTAACTGACTGACATCTGATATCTTGCAGTAGCTTCATTCACAAAGCAGCTGAGCTCTGGCCCAGTATTCTGGACTCAGCTACTGAAGCATCCTGTCCTCTGTGATAGAAGGAGACAAGGGCAGAGTCTGCACTTACTTTGTTTAACAATCCTGTTGAATTCAGATCGCTTTGAACTCGAGTCTTCCTCTCCCCCCCCCCGCCCTCCCCATTGAAACAGGAAAGAGTTCTGCATGTGGTTAGGGCAAATGGAGACTCTTTCTTTGTCTTCTTGAAGTGGGGAGAGGATCCAAGAAGTCAGAGGAGGGAGGAAAAAATCCTTTCTTTTCTTGAAGGGGGGGGGTGTAAGAGGATCGAAGAAGGCAGAAAAAAAAATCCAAGACCAACAGAAGTTGAGAGAAATTAGGGGCTTCTCCTTTAAGGCAAGCTTAGCACATGACCACCTGTGGCCAATCATGGGTTCCTTACCACGGAGGAGAGCCCAGATTCAAAACAATGCGATTTTAAAATATATTGAGCATTAAAAGCACTCTGAGATATCGCACAATAAAGGTAGGGTCACTCCGGATCAGTCCTTCTTGCTGCAGAAGGAAAATTTAAATCGCCCCCAAATCAAAACGGAAATCGCATTCTGTGTAGAGGGCAGGGACTCCGTGCAGTTTACACCAAGTTCAGTACCTGCGTGACTTTTATGTGAGGGCTTGGAACTGGGACTATCAGTAAAACCATCATAGTATTTATCAAACTCAGTAAATTGGGTGCTGGTTCAGATATTAGCTTCTATCTGTCCATCCATCCAGCTCCAGGCAGTTTACATAGAGCGCCATAGAGTAATTATATAGAACATTATAATAATATAACATGTATAACAATCATAATGTGATATGTCAACCGGAACAATATTTTAACAGGATATTTTGGCCACCTATATCTTGCTGTCTCCACCGGAGGCCCCAAAGACAGCTACCAGCATCTTTAGAAAAATATACTAATCAGCGTTAATGAAAGTACCAGATTGACTGGTGCATAGAAGCATACTACCCAGTAGAAAAAGAAGAGTTGGTTTTTATACCCTGCTTTTTACTGCCTGAAGGAGTCTCAAAGTGGCGTACAATTGCCTTCCCTTCTTCTCCTCACAGCAGAGACCCTGTGAGGGAGGTGAGGCTGAGAGTGCCCTGATGTTACATCTCTGTGAGAGCAGCACTATCAGGACTGTGACAAAAAATCTCCCAACAAGGATTCGCACTCCTTATGTGGAACACATCCACATGTGGATCCACATAAGGAACACATCCACATAAGGAGAGGAAAGGGACTGGTGCAGTGCTGAGCTGGCATGAGTCCACACACACATGGAGAAAGAGATTCCTTCGTGCCCCACTCCTCCTTTGACTCTCCGCCTTACCTCTCACTTCCCCAAAGTCCTTCCTGATCACTCCCCCTCCCTCCCTCTCAGACACACGCGTGTGCACACATACATACCCCTCCCCCCTCTCTACCAGACACACATACACACACAGAGACTCACACAGCTTTTCCCCCTCCCTTCCCCCTCCTTAGCTTTGGGGATCCTGCACCACCTGTGCTGCTCCCCAGGACTTGGTGGATGGTGTTGGCAGGGCTTATCTGGCCCACACCACCTCCGTAGTTCCCCAGGACTCACGGACAGAGTTGACAGGGCTGGGCTGCACCACGCCACCTCCACTGCTCTCTGGGACTCACTGTGCGGTGTGGGCAGGGCTGGGCTGGACCAGGCCACATCCACTGCTGCCCAGGACTCTGTGGTCAGTTCCCTGCCGATGGGCCACCCTCCAGTCATCTTCTACTGTGCTTTGGGGTGGGGGGAATGGACATGCAACCATCCACGAGGACTTTCATTTCACCGAGCATGCTAGAAGATGTTTTTCACATCAGCTGGCAGCATGTGGAGGAGTGGGGAAGCAAACTCGGCTTGCCAGATTAGAAGCCACTGCTCTTAACCACTAAAAGGTAAAGGTAAAGGTATCCCCTGTGCAAGCACTGGATGATGTCTGACGCCCTCTAGAGTTTTCATGGCAGACTCAATACAGGGTGGTTTACCAGTGCCTTCCCCAGTCATTACCATTTACCCCCCAGCAAGCTGGGTACTCATTTTACCAACCTCGGAAGGATGGAAGGCTGAGTCAACCTTGAGCTGGCTGCTGGGATTGAACTCCCGACCTCATGAGCAGAGCTTTCAGACTGCATGTCTGCTGCCTTACCACTCTGCGCCACAAGAGGCTCTTAACCACTACACCATGGCAAATCCCCTCTGTTCATCTCTTGCCTTGAAAATGTTGTGTGGTCACCACCAGTCAACCACTGCTTGATGACAAAAATCAAAATGTCATTTTTTAATAACTCTCCTTGGGGTTCCACCCCAGCACTGATTGCCTCTCCGGTGTAGAATGACAAGGGTGGGCCCTTTTCCCCAAGTCTAATGCCTTCTCTTTCTTTCCTCAGACAGGTGCAGCCACATGAGAGTGAGTTGGCAGGTGCCATCATGACCTTCTTCTTGGCCTTGGGGCTCTCCTGCGGGGCTGGGCTCTCCTTCATTCTGAAAGCCTTGCTTTGAAGGGTGCCATCCATCCCACCGCAACATGGACATTCCTAAATTCTGAAGCCTCGAGGAGAGGCTGGTAGCTCCCTTGACATTCACCAATTTTATCCCAGGCCCCTCTTTATGGCAGCTAACGTTTTCCTAGAGGGGCAACTTGACAGTCTTCCAAACAAAGGGAAATTGTGCATATATATCTCTATGTGGGGGGTGGAACGTGTTTTACTCTATCACCTTCTTGTTACCCCAGAAGCCTGAATGTATTTTCTGAAAGAACTATGGATTTTTCAGACATGCGAACAGGGAGTAATTTCCTCAGGGAAGGAAGCCTTAGCTGAGGCTACTGCTTTTTGTGTGACACTTTGGAGACTTCATGAGAAATATCCCCCCCTGTGGGACTTTTCTCTTTGTTTTGTGTTCCAGCTGAAGGAAGTATTATTGTCTAACGCACATTTTGTGGAATGTAGTGCAGGGAAGGGGTGACAGTGTCGAAAAGTCAGTGTTAAAGTGAGGGATGGAGACAGGACTCCTTCCCATCTGTGGCAATCCAAACACCCCTTTTGTGTATGTGTCTTTCTGAGCCTTTGTCATTATCAACTCTTTGATTGTAACCAAAGGGCTAGAGCAGCGAGTTGTCTTTTCAGACAAGGCAAATTCTGTAGCCACTTGTTCCCGTTCCCAAAAAATGAACGGGCAAGGAAGAGCCTTTGGGCTCCTATTATAGTTTTCCTCACAGCAGCTTAAACTGTTGGCAGTCTAGAAGCAGAATCATTTCCAAATCAGCCAGGGATGCTCTTGTAGTCTGTGCAAGAGGAATAAAGTATTCCAGGTTCAGATGGAAAAAAGAAAAGGGAGTAAAATCTTGATTCGCAAAAGAGGCCTAGAATTGGCAAGGGAAAGTGTCTTGGTTTGCAGTGTAAATATAACGTGAGTTTTGGTGTCCCGTACGTTCTCTGCCTGCTTCGATTCATGCCTGTGTTCGTCTGTTGTAGCAAAGTAAAACAACAGTCCTGTGGCACCATGAAGTCTTAACAACTTCTGTTCCAGCGTGAGCTTTCTTGAGTTGGAGAATCTGAAGAAGTCGTCTCTGATGCATGAAAACTCACACTGGAAGAAAAGTTAGTCTTCTTTTGATTTAGGCAAGGACTCAGCAAGTAGTGGCCTGTGGGTCAAATCTCCACCCACCCCACCAGTGCCTTCATTTCATCTCTTGCCATGTTATAACAGCATCTAGCCCCTGGCTTATTGGGGAAGACGTGTGAAAACTACGCAAGAATGCGGATCCGTTTTAAATCGGTTAACCAAGCAATGTGACTTTGGAAAGATGCAGACATTGGAACTCCCTTCTGTAGAATCAGAATGGCCTACCTAGCTCTGACCTGAATAGAACAAGAAGAAGAGTTGGTTCTCATATGCTGCTTTTCTCTACCCAAAGGAGTCTCAAAGCGGCTTACAATCGCCTTCCCTTTCCTGTCCCCACAACAGACACCCTGTGAGATGGGTGAGGCTGAGAGCCCTGAGATTACTGCTCTGTCAGAACAGCTTTATCAGTGTGGTGAGCCCAAGGTCACCCAGTTAACTACATGTGGAGGAGCGGGGAATCAAACCGGGCTTGCCAGATTAGACGTCCATGCTCCTAACCACTGCATCAAGCTAGCCCAGGCAACCAATCCCATCAGATCTCAGAATCGAAGCAGGACCAACCCTGGCTAGTATTTAGATGGGAGGCCTGCAAGGGTTTGGATGGTAGTTCTTCCAAGGAACATTAAGGTTCATGACACAGAGGCAGGCAATGCCAAACCACTTCCAGTTGCCTAGCAGATAGATGATTCTGACATCTCCTGGCTACCCTACACATGCCGTACAATAAATAGAATGGCCTAGCTGTCCTTTTGACTTGGCCCGGCAGGAGCTCGCCAGTCACAATCCTACTGCCTCAAATAATTTTAACTGGAGGCTGATCTTGAGGCTTTCTGTGTTTCCTGCATTATTCAGGGGGTTGGACTTGATGACCCCGGAGGACCCTTCCAACCCCATGATTCTTCACAAAGCAGGTGTTCTGCAGATAAGCTCACATACCCTTCCAAGACTGCCACTGTAATGGGGCCAGATCCATGGTAGGATGTACATAAAACTGCCTTCTACTGAAACAGGCTCTTAGTCCATCAGAGTCAGTATGGTCTACTCAGCAGCTCTCCCAACCCCTCAGGTGGGAGCCTTGCACATTACCTTAACCAGAGATACCTGGGATTGAACCTGGGACTTTGTGCATGCCAAGCAGATTCCTCTCTCACCTAGCCACAACCCCACCTGGCTTCAGTTGATCGCGGACGGCAGTGCTGGATACAGGTAGCAGAAATGGTTACTCTAATGTCCTCTCATCCTGTATTCATCGCATTGAATGAGTTGGCTCCTGAGTTGGCTGCGGATGTGTTTAGTTTCCTTGCCATAAAAGTGGTCCCTGTGTTAGACAAAAGACATTTTTGGCTACTTAAGACACGATCCTTATGTGAGAGTTTGTAGCTGAATCTCAAGGGTCTAACTGCACATTATGGATGGTTTCCAAGTTCAGATACTCAGTTGAGACTGATTTGGATCAGAATTGCAGCATGTGATCAGAAGGGCCTTTCCCTCTCCCCATACTGTAATCTTGCTAGAATTCCCCCGGAGGGGAGGGGGCTGTAGCTTTCCCACTGGAGGACCTTCCTTGAACCAGTGGGTTACATATGTACCGTTGATGGGAATTCCCAGTGCATGTGTACCTGGTAGGACCTGGGGTGGGTCCATAAACAGTGCAACATGTCATAAGGCCCTTTGTTTGACAGGAAGCTGTATCCTGTCCTTGGGCCCCAGTGACATATCTGTCTGTCTTCTTCACCAATTTGATCTAAGAAACAGCCATTAGTGATTTCTGGTAACTTCCTGGCCTCTTGCTGTGGAGTCCGCACAACTACTCATTGCCTTGATTTATGCAAAACACAGACGTCTTTTCAAAAAAACACAAACCAAGAAGAGATAGGAAACGTCTGTGGCGTTTACTTGTTGTGATCCTTGCAATTTTGTTTTCATAGGATTCGTTAAGTCTAATCCTGTGAAACATTTCTGAATTTCCCACATTTCATTCATAAACAGACTTGCCTTTAGATTACATGGGTTTTAATATTAATTTTATGAACAATCAATTGTGAAAATATTCTTTAATGTATTTTGCTGTTTGCAATGTCTGTACTTTGTGGAACAACTTTTTTTCAACCTTTTTGTATCAAGGCCTGGCCTGCGATGGGTTGGGAGATCCAAGAAGAATCCTAAGAGTCAGAAGGTTGTCAATAGGACCTCTGTCTGAAGGTTGTAGTCATCCTTTTTTCTTAAAAAAAAACTGTTGCCTGTAAAATGTGGAACAACTTGGTGTTTAGTTAGCTTGTTTTTGCCATTCAATAAAGCTTTTCTTTTTATATATATAATATATAAAAGATTTAGCCTCTTTCTTCCCATTGCATTAGCAACTTGAAGCAGGCTTTGTTCCTGGAGAAATCAATGTATAAAATGTATATTGCAATATTTCTAACTCCTAAGTCTTACAAATGACTTGCAGCAAAGCAGCAGGTAGAAATGAAAACAATACACAGCAATCGGGAGATGTCAGAAAATATAAAAATTATCTGGGTGGCAGCCTGAGCTGAAACATGAGATTATTATTTAATTATTATTGTGTGTTTTAAACATTGTTGTAAGCTGTCCTGAGCCCCCCAGAGAAGGTCAGGGTATAAATCTAGAAAGAAAGACAGGCAGAAGCAGCCATAATGACAAAGGCTGCGAATACGGGAGGAGGCAGGTCAGTGGTTGCCCAGCTCTTAACAAGTCCACAGACAGATAGACATTCCTAGCCGAGTGCAAGGTCTTCAGTGGCACTCCATCCAGGTTGGGCAAATGCACTTCCTGATTGAGCCCTTTCCCACCGAACCTCAAGACTGCCATCTTGGAGAGGTTGGATTTCAGCCGTCTTTGCCTGAGCCAGACTGGCACTTCTTCCAGACATCTGGCAAATCTATTGGGGAGGGGGGATCTGGGTGGTTGCCCATCCAGAGATAAAGCTGAGTGTCATCAGCATACCACCAATAATAATATTTGCACAGCTATATGTCGCTCCAGCTAGCTGCTGTCATCTTCCTTGTGTAGCTACTGGTTAGAGAGTTCTCAAATTTTCCTTTCGGTGCAGTTTCTGCCCTGACTCCTAATCTTTTTCTCCTCTAGCAAGACAGAGCAATAAGTTGCTAGATAAACAGCTTGTGGGTCTATGTGTCACAGTGGTGTAAGGGGGAGGTGAAAAGGTCAACCACACAAGAACAATCAGGCCAGACTGGAAAGTCCTTCGTGCTGCCCTCATGAAGATCAGGTATACAGCATGCCCACCTAGGCTTCAATTTCACTGATTCTAAAAGACAAAGTTACAGGAGTTGGGGGTTTTTTTCCAGTATTCCCCAAAATTTCCAATTTTTCCACTGCAAAAATTGAAAAAAGGGCTCAAACAATATGAATTTCCCAATTCCCCTTTCTCCCTATCTCTAGGTACAATGATTCCTTTTCACAAAGGGGCACATGCTGGTTTACCAATGGAGCAAGGGCTTTGGTTGAAGACACCACTGAGACATCCATAAACAATATGGGATCTAACATTATCTTCTAGCTCTAAGTAATGCTTCCCCTCTCAGTATACTCTACATTCAATTGAGGGAAGGGGGATTTTGAAAGTTGAGTGGGCTTTTCTCCCTATTCTAAACCTGCAGTCTGTCTAGGTTGGCATCCAGATTTGGACTTCCATGGCAGATGTCTCAGAAAGAAAAACATGGCAGAATGACGTCTCTCCCCAGTTTTGTCCAGAAGATCTGGTAGTGAGATTTATATGGAGGTTTTCGCCTTCCAGTGCTGGCATCTTTTTTTACAAGCAAATGTCCTTTTGGGGGAGAGAACATTGGAAATAGCAGTGTAGTCCTATCCAGTTTCCTGATCATTGCTGAGCCAGTTAAATGGAAGTGCAGAAACATACACCCTAGAACTGCACCAATACCTTGAAAGCAACAGCCTATGAGTCCTAAATGGTACCTCTATTGTTAGCATATTCTGATTTAGAATTAATGCAATCCATTGCAAAATATATGACAATTGTGTTCTTAAAATGCTGCTAAAATAAGTATTATTCTGTTGGCCTTATAAGAAATTGTATAGGTCCACTGTTACAGGATTCATTTTTCTTGGATCACAAATGGATGAGATTGGCGATTGCAGTTTGGAAATAAAAGATCAGATTGCTCTGGGTTGCTCTGTTCTCTCATGGCTATTGGTTTTGCTCCTTTACCTTGTTGTGATATATTGGTTATATTCACAAGACCTTTGGTCATACAAGCGTAATAATAAAGAAGAAGCAGAGAAAGAAGATTCCTCTTTTACACGCTGTTTTTCTTTACTGGGACCGTTTATGCACTGGAGGTTTCATGCCGGGCTGCGGGCTGGAGTTTTAGTTGTGGCAGGTTGCCCCACCTCATCCTGCACCCACATGGGGGAGCATTTGGACCGGTGCACCTCATCTGCCCCTGATTTGTGCTCCTGCATGGGAGCTGGGGCAGTGAAGTTCCCAGTGCATAAACGGTCCAGGAGTCCCAAGCAGCATACAATTGTCTTCCTTTTCCTCTCCTCAGAACAGACACCCTGTAAGGTAACTGAGGCTGAGAGAGCCCTGATAGTACTGCTGGGTCAGAACAGTACTATCAGGGTTGTGACAAGCCCAAGGTCACCCAGCTGGCTACATGTGGAAATCAAACGCAGCTCGTCAGATTAGAAGCTGCCACTCTTAACCACTGACTACACCAAGGAAAGGACTACAAATGTAGATCTTTCATGACTGTAAAGCTTTTCTTAGGGAGGTGAATGACACTGCTAATAGAATGAGTTTCCCCCTTTGCCATCACGTTATCGCTGATTTATGACAAACTATAGGGTTTTCAAATGTAGAGACCTTCTGAGGTTATTTGCTATCACATGCCTCTCTCTATAGCAATCCTGGTTTTCCTGTGAGGTCTCCTTTACAAAGACTGGGAGCAGGAACAGAATTTGAGAGAGGTTTTTTAATTGTATCGGCTTTTAACTAAATGTTATTTTTTTATTTTGTTATTTTAACTATTATTTTTAAGTATTATGTGGTTAGCTGCCCCCAACCAGCTTGCTGGGTGGGGCAGCATAGAAATGTACATAATACATAATAATAAGCTTGACCCTGCTTAGCTTCTGAGGTATGATAAGCAAAGCTGGGCTATCCTGAACCCTGTCAAAAGAAAACTACAATTCCCAGGATTCTGTGGGAGAAAATCATAATTATTTTCACAGGTACCGCCTTCTTTATGGGGCTATCGTGCTTTGATGTGATTTGAACTTAGGAAAAGCAACACTAATTACACATAATTTAAAAAATCCAATTACCTGAGAAATTGATTCCAATGTATTTTTAAAAAACACACCAGGAGACCGTTTTCTGATAGAATAAAATTCAATATATTCCTTCCTTATTTAAAGTCTTTATAGCAAAATTTGAATCCAGTGGCACCTTTAAGCGAAGTTTTGCTCACGGTATAAGCTTCGTTGGGTCTTAAAGATGCGACTGGATTCAAACTTGGATCTGCTGTTTTAGACCAACATAGCGAGACACCTGAAAAAGTCCAGCAGAACAAATCTAGAGGCCAGGGGCACCTTTAAAGCCATAAGAGTTTAGTCTTAAAAGTGCCCCTGTTTACCCCTTCTCTCTCCCCTTCCCCATTTTTTTTCTAGTTGGCGCTCTGCGTTGTCCTTCAGCTCTCTAAGCTTAAGGACACAGGTGAGAGGGGCTGCCTTCTTTTTGTTTTCCCTTCCCTCTCCCGAAAATGTAGTCACTTCCAGTCACCCAAAAGAGGTGCGACGAGGATGGGATTCGAACCCACGCGTGCAGAGCACAATGGATTAGCAGTCCATCGCCTTAACCACTCGGCCACCTCGTCTCATAGGCTGAAATGCTTTCCTCTACCTGGCCTATAGTTATTTTCCTGCGCGTAGGAAAACTCTTGAACGGAAATTCCTTTTTCTTGCATTATCCTTCTTCTGCCAGGTCTGCCAATCTTCCGGCAGGCAGTTGTGTCCTTCCCCCGCACCCCCCGCCATGCTTTCTACTAACGCCCAAAAAACACAAACGCTCAAAATGAAAAATCAACCGGGGGGGAGGAGGGAGGAGGAAGCGTTAGCACCTGGAAACCGCTTGCTTTGCTCAGAGGCGGTGTGTGTGTGTGTATCTGTGTGCGCGCGCTGAAAAACTCTGCAGGATGAGTTGGGGGCGCAATGAAAAGCGGGGAGGGGGTGCTGTTATCGTCCTCCCCCGTTGCGATGAATCCTCCTCGTGGGTAGAGGGCGCTAGAGAAGGACGCCCCCTCCTGAGCAGATCTCACAGGTTTTCAGAAGAAAGCCAGGGAGACGGTGCTTCGCAAGGTTTTTTTTTTCCAGGGTGCCTCTCATGCAGCGCTGCAGATTCTTCAGGGTGGACTCCATGCAGCTTTGCAAAAGAAATGAAGGCAAGGAGCCACAGCTGATGGGCCAGGTTTGAGACTTCTCCCCCCCCCCCACCCATACACACACTGTGTACCCCCTTTGCCCATGCAGTGCTCATGCTTCCAGGTGCTGGTGGCAGCGCTGGCCCTAGTATCTGGCTTACAGCTGCTGTATTTGGCCCTGTTGTCAGGACTGCACGGGCAGGATCAACGGTCCCACCATGCGGCGCTTTTCCAAGGACGCCGGTCCCTGCCCAGCGACGGGCCCAAGGAGCGGCTCAAGCAGGTGCTGGCCAGCGGTGGCAGCCTGGATGCCAGCAGGAGGTACCGCATCTACCAGGACATGCTACGTGGTGCCTGGGATGAGGAGCACAGCCAGGATGTGGTACTGGCCACCCACACTAGCCTCAGCAACTTGCATCACATTCAACAACTGGTGGAACGCTGGAGAGGCCCGCTCTCAGTGGCCCTCTTTGCTCCAGGTTCCGCCGAAGTCCGCCTGGCCACCGCGATGGTCTATGCGCTAGCAGCACTATGCGCGCCCATTCGCCGGCTGGTGCGTCTCCACCTGGTGTGTCACGCCGATCAAGTGGCTGCCTTCCCAGAGCTGGAGGATCATGATGAATTTGCCAGGCTCCAAGCCTGTGGAGATGTCTTCGCCAAGCTGGCACGGGTAGGGGCTGGGCAGCGTAATTATGCCATGGATGTTGTCAATGCTTCCTATCCTAATAACTTGCTCCGCAACGTGGCACGGAGGGTGGTCAGTGGGCATTGGATGCTGGTGATAGACGTGGACATGGTTCCCAGCGAGGGGCTACGGGAGGCCTTTCTGGCACTGCCCAGAGTTGCTGAAGAGGGGACACCAGGGGTCCTCGTTGTGCCTGCTTTTGAGATCCGCCATACTCGCCGCATCCCTGGAACCAAAACAGAACTGCTGCAGCTGTACCAAGTGGGCGAGATCCGGCCTTTCTATGAAGAACTGTGCCCCAGATGCCAGGCACCCACCAACTATTCCCATTGGCTGAATCTTCCAGTGGGCGGCCCCCTACGTGTTGCCTACGAAGTGGAGTGGAGAGACCCATGGGAACCCTTCTACATTGGTGCTAGTTCTGTGCCCCACTACGATGAACGCTTCAAGCAGTATGGCTTCAATCGCATCAGTCAGGTATCTAGTCTAGGGGCCATCTTGGTTGAAGGAGTCAAATGTAGTTTGGGGGTTGGAGTGGTGGAAAAGGTTAAATTCAGCTAGATCTGGGGGAGGGGGGCAATCTTTATACAAACAGCCCTGCAATGCAGTTCTTAAGATTTCTAAAGAGTGGGGATTATTATTGCATGTTTTTTATTAGGGGAGAGCCTCTGAACTCTGCTGCTGTTATATTGTCCTTTCTCACCAGGCTTGTGAGCTCCATATGGCTGGGTACCGTTTCTTGGTGCTCAGCAATGCATTTCTGGTGCACAAGGGCTTCAAGGTGGCCAGTGAGTTCCATGCACAAAAGGATGCTGAGAACCAGCGCAACAAGGTGCTCTTTCGACAATTCAAGCAGGAACTCAAGATAAGATACCCCACCTCACCAAGACGGTGCTGACTCTTCAACTAATGGGGGACTGTGCTTGGTCTCTTTTGGACCAGAAGGGGGCAATCTAGCACTGCACACTGCCTCGACAGAAATGTCCAACTCAGGATGCTGAAGCTACTGTCAGTATTTATCTGGAGAATTACTCCTGTGCCAGTTGGAGGGAGGAGGCTTACCTGTCAGCTTGTCCACATTTTCCAGTGATGTTTGTTGCTGCTTGAATATTATCAGTGCTTTATTTTGGCGGATCTGTGTCTGCCTACATACGCACAGTGTAATTTTTCCATACATAAGGATCTTGGTTTCTATCAGATATGAGAATACCCCAGCTGACTTTTTGGAGGGTCTGTTTACAGGTCAGTTATGCTGACTTTGCATTACAAAGATAAATCAGAATTGAAATCTGACAGTGTAGTCCTACGCAGTTATACCAGTCTAAACCTACTGAAATCAATCAGCTTAGACTGGCTTTAATTCTGCATAGAATTTTACTGGGAGTTAACCTCAGACAAGACTAAGGAATGTTGATTCACCTCCTGGTGAGGTCACTTCTGAAATTAATAACTATACAACTATTTATGGAGGGCGGTCAATGTTTTACACAGATAAACATATTTATTTGTGAAATAGCCTACAAAGAATTCTGACGAATTCACTCTGAAATTCCTAGTTTATGATAACAAACCTTGGGTAAGAAATCTGAGCTAACAATCTCTGGAACTTGATTGTGAGAACAAACAACAGGCTACACTTGCTAGCTTTTACAAATGTTTGATGCTCCTTTCTGTCCATTTTTCCCTGGTTGGCCTCCTGCATAAAAGGCACATATCTTCCTGTGGAATGAGGACTGATACTTTATGATGCTTTAGAGGTGGGGGCAGGCCACAGGGATTTGGGTCAGAGGCCTGAAGAGTGAGGTGTGATGATTTTAAGAGGAGAAACTGAAACTCAATTCATGATTGTTCATTTTTGTCTCTAACTTTATTTTTCAAGTTGATAGCTTCTTTCTCTGTATAATGGATATAAATACACTAATGTACTTCCTGGGGCTGGAAGTGGGGAGGGGATAACTTATTTCCACTAAAAACTGAAATTTGCAAATTAAACTGAATAACTTGGATTTAAAATGCTTTATTGTGGTCAACTTTCTGCAAGGCATTGGAGCATAAATAGTTAGGGCATAGTGTTATAAAGAGCTGGCAAGGGTGTGGACATACATTTCAATGAAAGGGCTGTTTGTAGTTACTTCAGTTAATCTATTTTTGAGAATTTGGGGAAATAGACTTTAAGGATCTTTCCACACCTCTGTGGTGGCAAACGCCATCTCACAAGACAATACTGAAGCAGCTTATCTTCTTTCCCCCCTTCCAAACTCCCAATGTAGAAGAAATCCACTCTTTGGTTCAAAACCTGCAATGACCACCTTGCACCTTTCAACCACACTGGCCTCATGTTCAGAGTGGGATTGCATTGCCTATCTTATCAGGTGGTTGTTGGGTGGATGAATAATTTCGCAGCCGGACACAGCACTGATGTGGTGAGGCACTGCCATAGATACTGTGGGGGAGAGAATACTTCTGGTCTCCATAGCAACTACACAGCCTTTTAGTGGGATGGGTTTTTTCAGGCCTCTTGACAGTTTTCCAGTTATGTTCTTAATGAGTTCTTCCCCTTTATTTCAGCTGAGGCTTTGGAACTCTTGTGGGGATTTGCTCTGACTTTTGCTTAGAAAATATGAACAAATTAAAATTAACGAGCACACGCCTGTGAGCGACGGCGAGATTGTTCTTTCCGCTCGTGTCCTTTTTATTTGCCATAGCGAATGCTGCACAGCATGCTTTTACAATTTTGTATTTATACTACCCTTGTTTGTCACTATGGAAACTCTCGCTCGCCCCTTACTTCCTGTTTCCCACAATGCCGCTCGCGGAGACCATAGAGTTTCACCAAATCAAACCAAGCCGAGCAAGTTTAAACATCTCCTACTCTGATTGGCTGGTGGCAGTGGGCGGGTCCAAGGAGAACTACTTCCGGCTGCTAAAGAGCGCTCGCGCGGGGTTTGCACCCTCCTCAGCCCCTCCCCCAGGTATGAAGGGTCTATCACCCCCCTTTTGTGGGTAAGATGGTCCCGCCCATTCCAATGTTTTGCGTTTTCCTATTTGGAGGCAAAGCCATGGGTCAGACCATTAGATATAAAGGGAAGGAAAGGGGTGTGTGTTGTTGGTTCTTCCCTGTGACGCCCAAAGCTGTATGAGCGATGTAGATGGAGATTCTTTCCTTTCCTCCAGTGTCCCTCAGCGAGTTTCCCCGTGGAAGTGCCCGGGGAGGTGGTTGAGCCCCTTATAATCTTGCCTTATATTGCGACTTGTGCAGGATGACGCTTTCCAAGCAAATGGGGGGACGGGGTTTTATGCGCCCGTTTACTTAATTATCCCTTTTTACTGCAGAGCAGGCAGGCTAGTCTCTGGGACCCGAAAGATACATACCGGGGAGGGGCCAGCCGGGAACTTTTGGCTTCCGCGCCCCGCCTGCAGGCTTTCTGGGTCTAAATAGCCCGGCCGCTATGAGGAAGTGGATGTGGACCCACGATCTGATCCAGCAGGGCTTTTCTTCGTTTCGTTTGGTTAGCCCTGTTTCCCAGAGTAAAATGGCCGGGGTCTCCATTCCTTACACTTCCTAAGGAACAGGTGCAGCTCCTCACCTCCAATTTGGGAAACACACCCTTCCTGTTGCCCTGCAGCAGTTTGGTTTACTTCTTTGACCTGAAAGGTAGAGCCTTGCTTTCTTGCCATAAAGCTCACCAAGCAGGAAGAAAAAGCGGTGGGTTTTCCAGGTGGGCTGTTTTTTTCCTGCTCTTTGGACACACTGTTGGAAGTAGGGATGCCAGCCTCCAGGTGGGACCTGGGGATCCCCTGGAATTATAGCTCACCAGTCTACAAAGATTGGTTCCCCTGGAGAAAGTGGATGCTTTGGAGGGTGGACTCTATGGCCTTATAGCCCACTGAGATCCCTGCCCTCCCCAGGCTCCATCCCAAATCTCCAGCAGTTTCCCAACCTGGATCTGGCAACCCTCTCTCTGCCCCCCCCCCCGGGTCATGGAGGACCAGGCAACCCTAGCCGGAAGGAGGGTTAGCCAGGCTACATATTATTTCCAGTATCATCATCTGTAAACCAAGTTCTGTTTACTTGGAATTCTGAAGGTTCCCTCAGACATAAAGCTGAAGGTCTTCTAGGAAAGCACAGGGATTTTCCCAGGACTTCCTTAGCTTAAGCTGTTGGGGGTGTCAGGGGGGCAAGTCAACTTATGTTTCATATGTTTCCACTTATATTCCTGTTTCCCCATCTTCAATGTAAACTGCCTTGAGTTGTGAGGGGGGCAGTATATAAATATAATAAAATAAATAAAATAAACTATCAAGGAACTGGTGTATGGTGAAAAGACAGCAATGGCCCTGATCCACATCCTCCTCCTGCTCTGCTGTTTTTTATTTATTTTATTTTTATTTATTTTATTTCTTTGAACTTATATACCACCACTCCTGGAGTTACTGGCTTGCAGCAACTTCCAACATCAGTATCATAGAATCAGAGTTGGAAGAGACCTCCAGGGTCATCTAGTCCAACCCGCACTTTTGCACCAGTAGATGCTGGTGCGTCTACCTTGTTTCTTTTTGCCTAGAAGCTAATTTCCCTATTCCTTCCTTGTCTCTTAGGGACAGTTAGCTGCAGAGCAGAGAGCAATGGTGGAGTGAGAGAGGCAGCTCTTGCTTTTTGTAATTCAGAATGGGAAGCCATCTTACTCTGTAGCAGCGAAATAACACAGGACTCCAGTGGCACCTTAAAAACTAACCCTTTATTGTAACAGGCATTTGTGAATCAGTTCACCTCAGTGCTTTTGATGAAGTGAGCTCTGACTCATGAAATTTAGTTCGTTTCTAAAGTGGGGCTCCTCTTTAACTGTGCCTCTTCCTGTTTAACTGTGCCTCTCGGCTTTCTCTGGAGAAGCCTGAGCCTCAATTTAAACACAGTATTAAGAAGCAAAAATAGCATATTTGGGACATTGCATGGAGGTAGCATTGGTGGGCCTTCAGCTATTGTGTGTTAGCTCACCAGAGATCCATAGGCTCTACGGGCTTTGAACTAAATTGCTAATGCTGCACATGCAGCTGCTGTGCATAGTGATGCAGTTTAAATAGGATGTTCTTGGCATCCGTGCAATGTTCTTAGCGTAAGGTGACCAGATTGTCCCAGTTTTGGAGGGACATCTGGGGGTACCTGGCAAATTGTACTTAGCTTGAAATTTAAAAAAATATATTACAATACTATTTTTGCGTTCTATGAAACTTTTTGTTGCTTCATATAGACCAAATTTTTAATCAAGAACCCCCCCCCCCGGTCAATGGTGTCCCGCTTTATCAATGTTAAAATCTGGTCACCCGTCTTAGTGCCCACCAGCATAGTATTTAAATCAGGCCAGGGCAGGCAGAGCTGGGCTTTCAAGTAAGGTTGCCATTTGTGTGATAAGTGTAATGCCCAGTCAGTCTCTTAATCACCAGCCTGCTTGGCTCCATTCTGCATGTGCCCTCCAGATACTTATGAGACCTGTGTGTGCTTAAAAATGAAAACCCACATTCTGGCTTCAGAAAAGTGGTCTGTGTAAACTATCCAAATTAGGGATGTTTGCAGATAGGTTCATGTGAGGTGGGTAGGCCTTTGCAGGGTGTTAAAGGCCAAAGTTTGGTTGAGGCCAGGGGCGGGGGTAGAAAATCCTGGGGCTGATTAATTGATCTATGGATCCCACCCTGTGACATCTGACTGCCTGTGTTCCATCATATGCCACTAATGGCATGATATGGGTGGTGGCATTGGAACAGAGGAGTTTTTTTGGTTTTTTGGTTTTTCTCCTTGTTTTTCTCCTTGTTTGGTTATTTATGCAGTTTAATTACTATGTTTTAATTGGGGGGGAGGGTGTTTTAGTGTTTTTACTGTATTTATTATTGTAAAGGCTGTTTGCCTTATTTGTAAGGCACCACGAGCCAACTTGTCAAGAGGGGAGGGGTATAAGCTTATAAACAAACAAATAAATAAATAAATGTTTGATGTCTGAAAATATTATTCTGAACACAACTTAGCAGGTATTGAGAACAACACAATTGGAAACCATGACTAGAGACTTAAAAAGAGCAAGCCCAAATCTGGTGTTCCCAATGCTAAATGCTGTGGACAGGGCTTGTACGTGCGCTTTGTCCCATCTGCTTGTAGAGCAGGTACATTATAACCCTGTTGTAAGCATAACTGGACAACATTGTTCACTTCCCCCCTCCCTTCCATTGCAGGTTGGCTATTCTCTCTGCTCGTGTCCTTCCCCCCTGGGCACCCTGCCTCCGTGGCGCACCATGCCTGTCCAGCCTCTGCCCAAGGAGATGGAGGCAGACGGAGATTCAGCAGCTGACATGAACGGCGAGGAAGAGAGCGAGGATGAGCGCAGTGGCAGTCAGTCGGAATCGGAAGAGGAGAGCTCAGGTATCTGACAAGGCCTAAGCAGCCTCAGATGGATTTCTTGGGAGCCAAGGGCAAGGTTGTAGCGCAGGGAGAATCCCTGCTTTGCATGCAAAGGATCCCTGGGTCCAAGGGTACAGTTGGAAGCTGCAGAATGCAGCCTTGCTGAAATGAAGCACTTCTGAGGGATGACCCCCTCTGCCCCACCCTGTGTACTGCCCTGAGCACCATATATAAGGCAGGCAGAATGGCAACATATTCAGTGTGACCAAATGCTGTTCTACTATTCTTGTACCTAAATGTCCCTGTTCATTTGTATGGTCTGCCAGTTGGCTTTCTAAATTCATTCATTCATTCATTCATTCATTCATTCATTCATTCATTCATTCATTCATTCATTCATTTTATGATGCTCCCTGACTGGTCTCTCAGCGGTTCACACAATAAAACATTAAAATATAATACAACTAAATAAAACGTCCCAATTACACAACAAAAAGAGCAGTGGTCGCACCCTCCTTACCCAAACCTATCCTACCTCATTTTGAGAGTGCTGCCTGTTCCGCTGAGCCCTTTCCCCATCTAGCACCATACAGCCTCTCCTTTTTCCCTACCTATCTGTGGGCACTTTGTTTTTAGCTTGTAAGCAATTGTAATGTTTCTAAATGTTCTAGGAGGCCTAGGCCGCAGAATCCAAGACTCATTTCAGTCAATGAAGTCAGTGTTCTTATGGCCAGTACCTGCCAAGCCTTCAGAAGTCTTCAGCCTGCATATGCTCAGGTTTTTCACTTTTGTCGAGCACAACTGACTTGGAGCTATGCAAAGCTGCCAGTTTTCTGTAAATCTACTATTTTGTGCTTTGGTTTGTTATGTTATTGATCTTTCTACAACACTAGGAAGCATCCTAAAAGATTATCCAGGCTGGCACTGATTTTTCAAACATGTATGTAAACAACTAGGAGCCAACAAAAATTATCAGTGGGAAGTAAAAGAGAGAGATTTGTTCTTCCCTTTGTGTCTTTCTTCCTTCCAACTAGTTTGGAGGGCAGCTGCTGCTGCAGCCCCCTCCCCCTAACTGGGACCTGTCTTCCTGCCTCTGTAACTACGAGAACTAGAAGCTTGTGGGAATGGCAGGTTGTCTTTTCCCCCCCATAAAAACTGCATATTTGCCCTGTCCTCAAATCTGATCTGGGACATGGCTTATTATCTCTTATTCCTTTGTATTATTATGGGATAAATTAATGGACTTAAAGTTGTACACTTTAAACTTGCAAAAGACACAATGCTATGTCTATCTACCAATGAGGTGTATAAATTAATAAAGGACCATATTACCAAATTGTACTACAGCAAGCACACATCTATGTGCTTGATAAATCTGTTCTCCCATTGTAGCTGGACTGTTCTTCCATCAGAGAATGCTATTAAGTTGAAGGTTCCAAAATTGTGGTGAGCTTTTATGTTGGCACACATGGACTCCTTACCTTCCACAGTATTAAATGGGATAAATTAATGGGCACCTTATTCAGATACAGTCTCCCGGTGTTATACAAATAGGATCAAGACTAGTTCATATTGTCTTTGATTGTGCTTTGAGAGGAGAAACTAGGAACACTTTTCTTCCCCCCCCCCCTGTTTTATTCTATTTCTGATGCTCATGTTACTGTTGAATCTAAGATTATCTGGCTTCTTTCAGATTTTGATTCTGATGTTTCTTTTCAAGTGGTGAGGTTTTTTGCAACTTTATTCTGATAACAGAAAGTTGGTTGCTCTGTTTCAGCCCGCGTTGCTTTTTCACAGAAGGAAGGAAAGGAATATCTGCCCTGTCTGAGAACACTTCTCAAACATCCTTTCTTGAGTTCACTTAAGAATGTTCCATTAACTAACAGTATTGTTTCATCAAGTCAGACTGGGAAAATGGTATTTGTGATTCACCCCCCCCCCTTATTTCTGCTGAAGCAGTAATGATCAAAATGGGACAAATATATGTTGGTGGCTGCAAGTTAGTAAGCATCCAGATTACACTGATGTCCTCTTTCGTATTTCAAGTGGGAAGAGTCCTGTGTAGCTCAGAAGCTTACTGCCTTCACAGTTCTTGTTTTAAAAAATTCCTCTGCAGCAAGTGTGGCTGAATTCTCTTGCACTGCAGTGAGAAAATGGCAAATTGTCATCTGTTTTCTCTGCAGAGATGGATGAAGAGGACTGTGAGAGACGTCGCTCGGAGTGTGTGGACGAGATGTTGCACTTGGAGAAGGAATTCTCTGAAATCAAAGAAAAGTGAGTGGCCACCTCTCTCAAGCCTCCATGAATTGATTGCCAAGCTTCCTAGCAGATATAACTTCCAGTCTCCTGCCACCTCTTCCACGCACAGGTTGAAACAACTCATAATCTTAGAGGTTATTTTATTGGGAAAGTTGAGGTTTATTTTCACCCTACAAAGAGCCTGATCGGGTTTACAGCAGTGAGGAAGGAGAGAATTCCCCCCATATTTATTTATTAACATATTTATTCCATGCCTTTCTTTTGTGGCTTACAGTTCCTAATGCAAAACATACCAAGTATAATTTAAAAAACCCAATTCCTAGTGGATGCGTGCTTTAAAAAAATGGCTATCTGCAGCGTGAAAACAGGACACCATCTGCAAGGTACAAACAAATCCACATTGCAGGCTCAGAGCATTCAAGGGAACAAGCATGCCCATGTAAAAGAGATGGCTGTTTCTAAAAGTTACTCAGAACACAAGTCTTGGCAGTAACTTGGTACCAAGCCTTGCCTGAATTGCCATTTTCCCTTATCGTTCCCAGTTTCATCTCCAGTGAGTGGCAGATTGCAAATAACCTGTTTTAATTTGCAGCTACTTATTAGAGATACTCTTGTGCAAACTCAGAGATGCTGTACAGCTATCTTAAATTCAGTTGATCCCTTATCTGCTGAAGTTACCAAGTGGCAACCCAGACAAGAAGGTTTCAGTGATGCTACCAGCCATGCTCACACTCTGACTTAGGCCACTTTCAGAAGGGATTAGACATGTTCATGGGCAGTGGGTCTATCAGGAAAGGCTGGCCAGCAGCTCGGCAGGCAAAAATACCATCACCCATCTCTTCTTGGTTGTGTTCAGAGTTGCCCCATCTGTTCTCCTTCCTCATGTTCCAAAGAACTAGTTGTTCTCCTCATGTGGGTGGAACCAAAAATACGCAGAACAATGTGGAATTGAAGTTTGTATAATGGAATCTCCCTGTTGAAAGGTGATGGGGAAATTCTATTATAGGGGAGAGGGCTGTTGCTCAGGAGAAGAGCATCTGCTTGGTGTACAGAAGGTCCCAGGTTCAATCCCTGGTACCACCAGTTGAAAGGATCAGGTGATGGGAAAGACCTCGGCTTGAGACCCTGGAGAGCGCAGCTGCCAGTCTGAGCAGACAATGCTGACCTCAGTGGGCTGATGGTCTGATTAAGTATAAGTCAGGTTCATGAGCTGGGGATGAAAAGTGATAGCTGTCAGCACCATGACCTTCATTTAACATACACCCCCTTACACACACAGGGATCTAGCTGCCCCTTGCAGAACACAAAATCCTGGATTACATGGACCTTTGTTTTGATCCCAAGATTGCAATTCTAATAAAGCATTATTTTTTTTGTTTTTTAATATAATTTTTGATTTATTTAAAAAAGACAAAGATGCTACAAAGTACAGAATACAGAAAAGGCACCGCGTATTTAATTTACAGAACTATGAATATTAAGCTGACATTTCACAATATGTCTTATATATACTTTATACTTCATCAGTAATACCACAAGGTATCTATTTTATTTCCCTCCCCCAAGCTTACATATTTGCATCGTTTACACATACCTCATGTAAATCCTTTATTTCTTTCCGTCTTATTTTATCAATCAATATAATCTAATATTGACCCCCATTTTCTATTAAAATCTAATTTTGTGGAATTAGATGTTTTTTTTGGAGGTTGATTGCTACTGTCCACGGTAGTTAGAAATGGAACCTACATGTTCAATGGCAGTTTATCTCTGAGCACAAGATAAAGGGTACAGACCACAGGACGTTCTTTTCTGTCCTGGTTATCCCGGTGGCACCTATAAGAACAACACATTTTTATTCAAGGCATGAGCTTTCATGTGCACGCAGACTTCCTCATT
Organism: Paroedura picta; assembly: GCF_049243985.1. Lineage (NCBI taxonomy): Eukaryota > Metazoa > Chordata > Lepidosauria > Squamata > Gekkonidae > Paroedura > Paroedura picta. The sequence continues at coordinate 24,812,838 of NC_135369.1, read as the reverse complement.
TGTTGTTAGGTGCGAAGTTGTGTCCAACCCATCGCAACCCCATGGACAATGATCCTCCAGGCCTTCCTGTCCTCTACCATTCCTCGAAGTCCATTTAAGTTTGCACCAACTGCTTCAGTGACCCCATCTGGCCACCTCATTCTCTGTCGTCCCCTTCTTCTTTTGCCCTCAATCGCTCCCAGCATTAGGCTCTTCTCCAAGGAGTCCTTCCTTCTCATGAGGTGGCCAAAGTATTTCAGTTTCATCTTCAGGATCTGGCCTTCTAAGGAGCAGTCAGGGCTGATCTCCTCTAGGACTGACTGGTTTGTTCATCTTGCAGTCCAAGTTACTCGCAAGAGTCTTCTCCAGCACCAGAGTTCAAAAGCCTCAATTCTTTGACGCTTGGCCTTCCTTATGGTCCAACTTTCACAGCCATACATTGCAACTGGGAAGACCATAGCCTTGACTAGATGCACTTTTGTTGGCAGGGTGATGTCTCTGCTTTTTAGGATGCTGTCTAGATTTGCCATAGCTTTCCTCCCCAGGAGCATGCGTCTTTTAATTTCTTTGCTGCAATCCCCATCTGCACTGATCTTGGAGCCCACGAAAATATAATCTGTCACTACCTCCATTTCTTCCCCATCTATTTGCCAGGAATTGAGAGGGCCGGGTGCCCTCATACAGTGGGACAAAAATCATAACAGTACAGATATAAGGAGAGAGTAAATTAGTAGTAAATTAGTAAAGAGCAGCACAACAAAGATATGATGACGAAGATTGGCTAGTTTCTTGCTAAAATAACAAAATCTGTCCTTTGGGTTCAGTCGTCCACAAAAACATAGGGGATATAAAAGTGTTAAGATTCATGATTAATGGGGGATGCTTTCCCAGTTATGGAAAGAAGTAATTAAAAGAGACTCTGCTTATCCTAGAGGCATGTAGCAGTCCAGAAAAGACCATGACTTGTTTTTTCCCACCTGTGTGGGAACTACCCCTCCCTCCCTCCACACCCTGGAACCCTTTCCGTAAGATGTTCAGGTGACCATGTCTCTCGTCTTCTGCAGGCTTTTCAAAGAGCGCCTGAGTCAAGTGAAAATGAAACTGGAGGATGTGATGGTTGGGAAAGCAGTGGAGTATCTGGACCCTCTGGGCGTCCTACAGAACCACATGCAGATCCGGATCGAAGTGGCTGGTGAGCAGGACTCTTGTTAGAAACGGGGCCGGCAGAGGCAATGGAGAGAGGGGCTCTAGGCTGGGGCCTCTGAGAACAGGGGCAGCGATTGATTTCTGAAAAGGGAGTGCCGGGCTCATCATGTGGCATCGATGGAAAGGTGTACATGCAATCCACACTTAGAGGAACTCATCCTTTTCTGTGCCTAGGACATGACACCGGCAAAAGGGCTCACGGCTGGCTGCAGCATATCAGGCTGTCTCTGACCCTTTTTGTCTTCGTAGGGATCTACAAAAACTTCTGCCTGGAGGTGATTCGCCACAAACATCGGTGTGAACTTCAGGGAGCACAGCAGCATCTGGAGGTGGGGCCCCTCGTCTCTTGTCCCTTTTCAAAATCCTTCTCTGACCCTAGGAAATGGGGGGGGGCTTCATTATAGCTTCATGGGTGGGGGTGGAGTTTCCAAATAACACTGTGAGGTGACACTTTTTTCCTGACTGGCGATAGCTGCAGCAGGAAATAAATTCAAACAGGAATGTTATCCTAGGGCCGTCGTTGCCAAACAATGGGCCAGCTTTCGTGTCTCTCGGAACTTGTTCCTGTAGTTTCTAAAAAAGGAAAAACCCATTCTGAGAAACTAGTTGCTGGGGTTGGGGGGGTCTGACTTCTGTGCCCTTGCTGACGACTGTTCCAGGGTATTTCTTTGGTCACTGCAGGAAACAGGATGCTGGACCAGACTGTCTAGTCTCCTACTTCAGGAGGGCTCTTTCTCCCCCGCCCCCCTTACAAACATATGGGAAGCCCAGAGGTTTTCAGCAGAAGACCTTATCTGCACCATCTTCTTAAGGCAGTGACTCCAAGTGCTCTTTGCAGAATAATTAGGTCACTTTTGTCCAAAAGGAGTAGGTCCTCTTGCTGACCAGTGGTCTGAGGGCAGAGGAAGATGACGTGTAATTTTGCGTGTTTCTGTCACGGAATATGGGTTTTAAAGCTGCATGTTAAAGGAGCATCCCCCCCTCACCACCCTGACTGGCAGACGCCCCCACAGCATAGGAGTTGGGGAAGGAGGCAGCCGTTGCCATGGTGATGCTGAGCGTTGCTGTGAGCCTACCCGGGCTGAGCTGTGGGAGGTATGGCTGCCGGGTTGAAGGGACCCAACTGAGCTGCAAACTCCCCTGTGCATGGGCGGGGGGGGGGCATGCCCAGTCGACGCTGGCCTGTTTGAAGCCCACTTTGGCCGAAGGAAGTGCAGAGATGCATTCTGGGAGGGAAGCAGGAGGAAGCAGCAAACCAATGCCCATCTCTTCTCACTCTGAGGCTACATCTGGGGAGGGGATGGGAGCCCAAAGGAGAGAGACATTGGTGTGTGTACATGCAAGCCTGCTTGATGCAGTCGGTCAACTTGGCAAACAGCCTTTGATACCATTTGAGTCCACTAGCAAGAGCCAGCTTGGCGTAGTGGTGAAGGGCGGCAGCCTCTAACCAAGAGAGTTAGGTTTGTTTTCCTGGTCCTCCGCCACACGCAGCCAGCTGTCAGAGCTGTTCTCACTGAGCCGTTTCTCTCAAAGCTCTCTCGGCCTCACCTACCTCACAGGGGGTTAGTTGTAGAGAGAGGAAGGGAAAGAGATTGCAAGCCGCTTTGAGACTCCTTCAGGTAGTGAAAAGCAGGGTATACAATCCAACTCATCTTCTTCAAGGCTGACAAGATTTCGGGAATATTAGCTTCCAAGAGTCTAAGAGCCCTTTGTCAGATATACGTTGAAGAGAAGCTTATATCTAGGAAACCTTGTTGGTCTTCTAGGTGCTTCTGGACTCAAATATTGCTCTTCTCTGGCATGGCTACCCTCCTGAAACAGTCTTTGGCACATAACACATAAAGATCTCATGGAGTTGGGAGCCTGAGCTATGCTTTTTGCTGACCAGCATCTTGGACAATTAACTCAGGGATGGTAATGTCCTCAACCCTTCAGCAGGACAAGAGCCCTCAAGTGGGTTTTTTAGGGAGGGAGGGAGATATTCCAGTTTCAAGTTCTCTCCTGAAATCATAGAATCATAGAGTTGGAAGGGATCTCATGGGTCATCTAGTCCAACCCCCTGCACTATGCAGGACACTCATAAATAGACCAGTTAGATTCAAGCCCATTAGCCCCTTACAGGCCAACAACATTTTCAGGGCATAAACTTTCGCAAGTCGAAGTTCCCTGCATCAAATATTAGTAGGAACAGAGACCTCCAAGTTTTATATCCCAGTCAGAAGGTGGGAGGGTGTTAAAAAGAAGTAACTCAGGATGCAGAAGTGCAATGTGCATTGTAATCCGCTTGATTAGAGCAGAAGCTGCCTTTGAGCCATGTGTGGCTTAAGGCAGGGGTAGTCAACCTGTGGTCCTCCAGATGTTCATGGACTACATTTCCCATGAGCCCCGGCCAGCAAATGCGTTTGCTGGCAGGGACTCATGGGAATTGTAGTCCATGAACATCTGGAGGACCACAGGTTGACTACCCCTGCCTTAAGGGAAGCGTCTCGCTTTCTTCACCGCGGAGGGGTTTTGCAAGAGCAACTGCCGTGACCTTTCACAAGCAGGATGTCCCGCTACAGTCAACTGTGATTGCACAAAGAACTGGATCTTGCTTGCTTGACAGAAATTCCGGTGTCAGCTTCCTGTAAGCCTTCCCTGACAGGGGTCCAGATGAGCAGAGAGACCAGGTTGTGGAGTGCTTGGAATGCTGGACTGGGGAGATCCTCGGCTCAGATCTGCATTTGGACGCGAAGCTGACTTGAGCTAATCTTTCAGCCTAACCCGTCTCATACGGTTGTTAGTTCGAAATGGAGGAAGGGAGAAGAAAGGCGGGATAAAAATGCAAGTTGCAAAGAGACTCTTCTGCCAGGCGTTTGACTGAGGCCAGGGCAGAGGCCAGAGTTACCAATCTATGGATCCCTCCCTGCCTTCTATGATCTGGGCTCTCCCAGGCTAACACCGCCTAGCAGCAGCTCCACAAGGGAGTCAGGACTTCAATTATGCTGCCGTCGATTGTAAAGGGGCTTTTATATGTTTTATATTTTGTGGATTTTTATTGGTATCTATATTTTGTGAACTGCCACGAGACAGCTAGGCCGGGAGCGGCTGGCCTGTAAATAAAATAAATACATAAACTACTTAAGTAGTATCAAATTCAGGAACGTGGGGTAAAGGGAAATAGAGGCAGATTTCTGCTCCAGCTCAAAAGATCTCTTGTTACGTCCAAGGTAAAGAAGTAATAGGCACACCTGGAGAAGGCAAAGTGGTTGCCAACAGGCCTGGAGGAAAATGGCCTGTCCATTTAGTAGAGGCTTCATGTGATGTTATCTTTCCTCCCTGCTGTGAAGAACTTAAGTTGCCCACTTCTACATATTCATTAAAGAGGCAGACTTTTGGTAACTGAGAGGGTAGTCCTTCCTTTAATATAGCCAGAGATCAGTTTTGGGTGTTGTGCAGGGCATTGAATCAGAAGCCACAGCGACAGGTAGAAACCAGAAAGACTGACTGTGCTTTGTTCCCCACCTAGAGCGAAAAGCTGTTGCTGTACGACACCCTTCAGGAGCGTCTGTTGGAACGGATCCAGCGCCTGGAAGATGACAGGCACAGCGTGGGCCTCACCTCAGGTCAGTAAGGGAGTATCTTCGTTATTCACCCTGGCAAACAGGGTCCCTGTGGTTGCAGTTGCCCCTGTGAATCCTGACCTGCCCTAAACACTGCGGCTGCCACCACCCCCACAACCTCCTGGCTATGGGATTCACAGCCAGCATGGTGTGGCGGGTTCTAATCTGGTGAGTTGGGTTTTATTCCCCACTTCCCTGTCCAGCCAGCTGGGTGACCTTGGGCTAGTCACAGTCCTGATAGTGCTGTTCTGTCAGAGTTCTCTCAGCCTCACCTGCCTCATGCGGTGCTTGTTGTAAGGAGAGGAAGGGAAGGTGATTGGGAGCCGCTTTGAGAATATCTTCATAGCAGCAGCCCAAGATCTATGTTGTCCAGTGCCGGAAGCCACCAGGCACGGGAGGCTTTTTGGAATTAATCCATACAATAAATGCCAGTGGGCAAGAGTCATCATTTTCCCATTCAGGCTTGGCTCTATTTTATATCAGGCAAAAAAGCCACACGCGAAAAAATCTGGATACTTGATAATACAGAACTATTATCTCATTATCCACAAAACTATTATCTCATTAAAAAAATGTTAACAGCTCAGTTGCAATTTTTTCTCTTGTGCAGCAGCTGTGTCATTAAAATGTTCAATAAAAGGATAACAAAAGAGTCCTGGGAATGGTTCTTTCATAGGAGTGGCAAGAATTCTCTATTGGAGATTATGAAATTATGGGTACCGGGATGCCTGTGGGAAAAACTGTTCGTATTCTGGAATGCTGTCCCTTTTGGTAGTGTTTCCTGCCCTTCTCCTCTTGCCCCGTCCTCTCCCCCCCCCCCCCAGCACTCCCTTAATGCTTTCTTCTCTAATTTCTTCTAGAATGGTGGGATGACAAACTTCGGCCAAAGCACAGCGCAAAGGAATGGGACCCTTTCCGGCCAGGCAAGAGAAAGAAGCCGCCACTGGTATCTGATATCCTTTTGTACCTCCAGCCCCAAGGATGGTTTTGAGTTGAGAGTTGCTACGGACAGTCACCATTCCCGATCAGGTGGGGCAGAGGGCTCAGGTGACTTCCGTGCTTGTTTGGAAGAGGGAATTTCATCACGGCCAGAGGTGAGAGAAGCTGCGCTGGCCAGAAGACTGGCCACAATTTGGGGTGGGAGGGTGAGGTGGTTGCAGGGCTTGTTTTCATGGCAAGAGGTGCAGTGGGATACCCTTAACCCACCTTTCCCACGCCCCTACATTGTCTACATGTTGCGTGACATTGACATCATGGAGGACTGGACGGCCATCAAAAAGGTGAGCTGGAAATAGTATTTGGGCGGGGAGGCATTGAGCTTTCAGTGTTGGGGGAAGGGAGGAGGGAGGCTCACTGGTCTACATTTATATTCTTCTTCTTTAAAAGGGTGACTACAGTGTTATGGCATTATGGGGCAGAGCCAGCACTCAGGGTAGAACATCCAACTTTGCATGCGGAAGGCCCCAGGTTCAGTGCTTGGATTCTCCAGTTAAAAAGAATTAGGCGGCAGGCCACACAAAAGGCCTCAGCCTGAGACCCTGGAGAGCCACCGCCAATCAGAGGACGCAACACCGACCTTGGTTGGCCAGTGGTCTGATTGAATAGAAAGCAGCAGCTTCATGTGTGTTCCTGTGTGCGGTTGGGAAATCTCCTTGAAAATCCAACCCAGCTGTGTTTAATTCTGAAAGGGGAGACGTCCTGGGCTGGTGAGGGTTCATTAAAGGAAGTTTACAAGTGCTTTGCAGAGCTTGAAAAGTCTCATTTTTAATTATTATAATAGATAATCTGACCATAAGGATTCCAGAATGTATAACACAAGAATAGCGAGGAGATACATTGTGTCCTTCATACATCTCCCTGTAACTGTTATAAACTTCCTTTTAGGATGGGCTTGAATTGTTATCCCCCTGTTGCTATCAGGATTCCTGTTGGGAGAGGGCCACCGCCTCCTAGTAAATTTGGGGTTGAGATGAGATTCAGGTTGGGGGCTTCCCAGTTTCTTAGCTGTGCTTTGAAACTCTGATTTTAATATATTGCATCCCCCGTGCAGGCAGACGGTTACCTCCCCCTGATTCAGGCTAGGTCACTGCCTTGGAGTAGAGATCGATTTGTCTGTCTCTTTTTTTCATTTATATAACACCCTCCTTTGTGGCTCAGGGCGGTATATAACTTTAGCCGCAGGTCTTCTTCTCATTGCCTCCTTCTCCCTTCCCAGGCTAAATCAGCAGTATCCCCTCCGAAGAGGAAGATAGAAGGCAAGTGCTTTGTTCTTTCCCCCCGGGGTTGCAAGGAGAAATCAGTGCGAAGGAGAAACATGTGGTGGTCTTTTCTTGTCCATGCAGCAGTGTGTCTCGGAGAAGCTAGCCGAAGCAGTGATCCAGTTGCAGCTACCCTTCCCCGGGTCCCTAGAGCTTATATGTGCTCTGGATGGTTGGTCTTTGCATCCAATGCAGTGTTCCACGAGGTCTTGGATTTCTTTTCCCCCCCCTTTAACTAAGCTTCAAGTCCTGATGGTTGCAAAGGTGAACTTTGGAAATGTGAGGACAGTATCTGTTGAGTTCTGAGATGACTAGGGGCAGATGGGAAGTTGCTTCGGACCCCTCTGCTGCTTTTTGTCCTGTGTCCCCCAAATCTTCCTTCCACCCTTTGCTCCTTGCCATTCCGCTCTTCATGAGAAGTGTCTCAATTATTTAGAGCACAACACTTTGTGGAAGGCAAGTAAATGTATGCCTGAGAAAGCAAGGCTAAGTTACTTCATTTATTGTGGTCTGCAGATGGTGAGGGGGGGGGTGTTACCCATGCAGAGCACGCACTGTCTTAAGCACTGTGCCCCCTAAAAGCCATCCTTCCCTCATTTCCCCTGCCCAGGCCTCACCCCCAGTTCTGAATTGCAAATGATTTCTGGAATCTATTAGCTGGGAGGCCTGTCCTGTTAAGGTGGATGGATTCCTGGAGAGATGGATTCCAAAGAATTAAGTTTGTCTTGTGAAAAACAAAAAAAGGGGGTCTGAGGTCATTTGGATTTATTGTGGCAGACATTTTATGGAGGCGATGCAGGAAGCACCTTTGCCAGATATAGGGAGAGTTACCCTCAGCTGACATATGTGGACAGGGAGAGAAAAAATTGTAAACAGTGGGCAAGAGGCCCTTCCTGTGTTGTTCTTGTGCGATGTGGAAATGTATACAAGACAGAACAGCAACCCCATTCATGGCACAATTGCTGATTGCACGCAGCTTTGGTAGGTTAATTTCAAGCATGTCGTGGAAATGCTTGCCAATAAGTCATAGCGCAGCAGGTTTGCTCAGCTAAAATTTATTATGAGGTTGCTTCTATTCGTTCAGGACTTGGTGCTATTGGCCCCGGGTCTGCAGATGGAGGGGCAAACCCTTCAAGTTTGTCCATTAGTTTCATGCTAGTATCAAGGCCCATTATAACAGTGGGCTGAAGTAAGCTGGGGGGCTGCCTGTGGTTTGGCTGGGACAGTGGTGCTGCTGCCCCACCTGGCTCCCCTCTTAACGGCAGCAGCTCCAGCAGCCAGCCTCCCCCATGGACTCACCAAAGGAGGGCAGCAATAGTGGCGCCACCCCCGGGGGGAGGATGGGTAGCCCTCCTGGCAACACATTATGGCCAGGTAGGCTGCTTTGGGCTGTTGCTGCCACCCAACTGGCCTTCCTAAAATCAGCATCTCTCTAAGATAGCTATCTATTCTCTGCTTGAAACTTCCAAAGAAGGAGAACCCACCACTTCCCGAAGAAGCCTGTTCCACTGAGGAACTGATCTGTCAGGAACTTCTTCCGGACGTTTAGCCAAAAATTCTTTTGAATTCCAACCCGTTGGCAGCCTCTCCAGCTCTTCCCTTCCCACTGTGCTCAGTTCCCCATGCCTTAGCAACTGCAGCTGTCTTCTCCGCCCACCAGCTAAGCAGCCTCAGTTTCTGCTTTTACACCCCTTCCTCCAGGCTCAGTGAAGGGGGAGAAGCTGCCATCCCCGGCCCTGTTCTCGGCTCACTGTGAAGATGGCCACCTCCACTATGAAGGCGACATCTACGTCAAAGGGCAGAGCATCTCCTTGCAGGTTGGGGAAGAGGCACCCGTCCAGTGAGTGCGCATGAAGGGGGGAACTGCTGGTGGTGGAAGAGGGGGGGGGGGCCTGTTGGGTCTGAGACTGCATGCCCATGGAAGGAGGAGAACTCCAAAAGGGTGGCCCAATTAATCTGCTGAGTCCAGTAGCACTCCAGACTGAAAAAAATTATTCCAGCATAAGCTTCCAGAGCTCACTTCATCAGATGCAAAGGAGTATACAGTCCATGGTAGCTATATATACATAGCTAAAACTACAAGCAACAACAAAGGGGGGGATGTTACAAAGAGAGGCCAATAACAAACAAACAAGTCAAGGATAATCAGCACCTTCAGGGTGAGGACCGTATCCAGCTGTTTGCTGTTCATCCACCTGCAGCCAGCAGTAAATATCAGGGCTCTCCCAACCTCACCTCCCTCACAGGGTGTCTGTCATGGGGAGAGGAAAGGGAAGGTGATTGGAAGCTGCTTTGAGACTCTTTCTGGTAGAGAAAAGTGGCATATAAGAACCAGCTTTTCTTCATCATCTCAAGCCCTGCACAGTTTGTGGTGTTTTTCTCCTTTCTAGGAATGGGGTAGGGATCAGCTGCATCCAGGTGGGTAGTGCCGCAGACTTCTGTTTGGGTCAGCCTCCTTTCCCTTTTATCAGAAGGATTGGGGTGGGGGGCTGATTTGGCCTTGACTCCAGCCTGGTGGAATGGGCTGCCAGCTGAGATTTGGGCTGTCCCAGAGTTCCTCAGCGCCTGTAAAACATAACTTTTCCTGCAGGCCTATGGCTGAGGCCAGGGCAGCCTAAATAACAAGTGGGCCTCCTCTCTTCTTCTCCCCTCCTCTCTATATCCTCCCCCCTTTCTTCATCCTCTTATGGGAACATATTTATTACGTAACAGCCATATTGGTGGGCAGAATCTGTGTGGGTGGTGGGAAAAGGGGTTTTGTATTTGGATTTTATCATGTTTTAATGTGTTTATTGTGCTTTCAACATTGGTGGTGTTTCATTGCCGCAAACCACCCTGAGGCCACTTCTGGGGAGGGGTGGTATAAAGGCCAAGTTATAATTAAATGAATTCCGGTGGATTAAGGGGTCCTGATCCGCCACTACAAAATAGCCAAGCCACCACTGTAGAAGGTCTGATGTGGGGGAAGGCCGCCACTCGCACCCTGTTCCTTTGAGTTCCCTACAGACTGGAAACAGCTCCTTCTGCTTTTGTCGCTTGTGTTCGCTGCAGACCGTGGCACAGGCTCTTCTGCTCCTGGCAGCTTGTCCCCACCCAGCCTTCAAGGGGAACGCAATCGCTCCCAGCCACATTTCATGCACACGCTTGTGCCTGCAGCCCAGCATTCCACAAAGCACAGATCAGTTGCATGGGGCACAAGCTAGCATTGCCTAATTAAATCAGCCAGGGATCATTTCAAACAGGCATGAATTCAATAAACTGTTCATTCAAAACTAGCTTCTAGCAGGCCCCTTACACAGCGGGATGCCAGTTCTATGCAGCTCTTACCTGGCCATCAGTGCATACGGCACTTTGCAGCATGAGCCCAGAAGAGAGAAGTGGTCTATGCCTCAAGATGTGTACAAAGTAGAACTTGCCCGGTGGGGCTAGCAAGGCAAACTATACCCGTGTCCTGAAAACTATACAAGCCTTAGGTCTGAGAAACGGGGTGATGGTGAGCAAAGGGTGCAGAGAAGGCTTTGAAGCGGACAGGCTGTGGTTTGGTTTGTTCCGAGATCTTTTTGGCTCACCTCTGCTGCTCCTTGTTCCCTCTCCCCTAGGGCCGTGATCACAGCCATCAGCACAGGAGAAGTGTGGCTCCGCAGAGAAGACGGCAGCAAAACCAAAATCTACGTCTCCCAGCTCCAGAAGGGTAAATACTCCGTGCACAAAGCCTAGCACCCAGTCGGGCCATGGACTTTTTTCTCCCGAGACTTGCAAGGCATCGCCAAGGAAACCAAAGGATCCAGAAGCAGCAATACAATTCTCCCTGGGCCTGTCCAAGCTGGGAAGAATGGAGAAACTCTTGAGTTCATAGAGCGCTGCAGTTACCAGCTTCAAGGCATCGATGGATCGGGGCCCAGGCGTGGAATTCCCCCCAGCTGTTTCTGCTGCTGCTTGCTGTGCTTGCCAAGCGTCGTTCTTCCTCCGCTTGGGAAGGAATGTGTATAAACGTGTATCTGGCAGCAGCTCCTCTTTCTGAAGAGACTCTCAATAAAATACCAAAGTGAGATTGTTCTTCCCCCCTCCTCCCTAGCCCTTTGCTTTTCATTCAGAACTTGCTGTTTCTGTGTGGCTCACTGGCAGAGCGTCAGCTTGGCATGCAGAAGGCCCCAGGTTCAATCCCTGCTGTCTCTAGTTAAAAGGATCAGCTAGTAGGTGTGAAAAGATCTCCACTGGAGCCCCTGAACGGCTGTCGTCAGTCTGAACAGACAATACTGATTTTGGTGGACCAAGGGCCTGGTTCAAGGTGGTTTGTATACCCCGCTTCTCATTGCTCGAAGGAGGCTCAAAGCAGCTTACAGTCGCCTTCCCTTTCCTCTCCCCACAACAGACACCCTGTGAGGGAGCCGGAGGCTGAGACGGCCCTGATATTACTGAAGAAGAAGAGTTGGTTCTTATATGCCACTTTTCTCTACCCAAAGGAGGCTCAAGGCGGCTTACAGTCGCTTTCCCTTTCCTCTCCGTCTGAGTAGGGCAGGCTTTCTCAACCAGGGTTTCGTGAAACTCCGGGTTTTCTGCACAGCTCTGGAAGGGTTTCCAGAATGGGTGGGAGTTAGTTAAATAATTTTTAATATATTTTTAAAATGTGTTAAACGTTTATCAGATAATGTGACCAGTTAGGGACCAATAATGGGCCTGGAGGGGGTGGGAAGGGGAGTGGGTGGGCATGTACACAACCATATTCTGCACAATCTTGCCACTTCTGGGGTTTCTTGAAGCCTGACGAATGTTTCGAGGGTTTCTCAACAGTAAAAAGGCTGAGAAAGGCTGGAGCAGGAATCCAAACCTTCTGTCCTCCCCCCCCCCCCCCCCGTCATAATCTGGCAATCAAACCACCACACAAGACCAGTCGCTAACTGGAAAAATTCTCTGTCTAGCTGCCCTGACCCTGACTGCATCTTAAGGAAAGATGATCGCCATGTGGGAAGGAAGAAGGCCCTGGCATAGTAGGTGTTCTGGTGGTCTTTCCCTTGGGGAAAGTACCATAAAGAGCCACAGGGAGAGCAAGATCAGGCATCAAAAATACAGTGCAATACATAGGTGAGGCAGAGGGGCCTGAGCTTGGCAAATCATTGCAGTCATCAGGACCCAGCCCCAGGAGCCTAGTTTCTCCCCTGTCTATTCCTAAAAGGATGCTTTGCTGTCTCTCCCCAACAACCATTGAACATCTCTTCCTCCCAATCTACTGCCTAAGTGCTATCATGTTGCTCAGTTGTTAAGTGATAAATGATTGACTCTAAGCAAACAGAGACATTGTTCTTCCCCGCATCTGAAAATAAACTCTTCCCCCCAGTAGCCAACAGCTGTTGCTTTTAGGTAGCATTGCAGGCAGCTGCATTTTCTGATATGTTTTTTTATGGTTATATAACGTTATACCTCCTGGAAGCACTTCATTTCGTTTCAGAGCCAGATTTCCATGGCTTTTCAGCCTTCCTCAACTTTTTCAACATTGAGACACCCCTGAAACATTCTCCAGGCTTTGAGAAACCCCAGAAGGGGCACGATTGTGCAGAATATAGTTGGGGAGCACAGCTGTGGACACGCTCACCTGGTGCCCCTCCCCTTCCCACCCCCTCCCGGCCCATGATTGGCCATGGGGTGGACAGGCTGGCATGACCATATATGGTCATATCACCTGATAAAGTTTAGCAAATTTTTATACATAAAGAATTAATTAACTCCCACCCATACGGGAAACCCTTCCAGGGCTGTCAAGAAACCCTAGGGCTTCACGGAACCCTGGTTGAGAAAGCCTGGCTTAGATGAACCGGTCGATGTTCATTGCAGTTTAGGGAACATGAAGGGACCCATGGGAACATTGTGGCAAGTCAGGCCATTCGTAAATTAAATTCTCCAGGACAGAAGTCATCCTTCTCAGCTGTACTTTTTTTTTTTTAGCAGAATGTACAGTGTCCTGAATACCCCAGAGCTAGCCTGACCTAGGTAGAGCAGGGGAGCTAAGTGGGGATGGCCATGATGGATGGGAGACCACCAAGGAAGTGGAAGGTCACCACACAGAGGCAGGCAATGGCAAGGAACCTCTGAGTGTCACCTTGAAAACCCCATGAGGGCATGCCATCGATTGCTTGTGACTTGATGGCACTTTATTATTATTTCAGAGATGTGGCTGGAGGACTCCATCCTTTGGGGATGCTGTCAGACGTGGTATTCCTGATATCTGCCAAGTACAGCCGCTTACTGTTTTCTTCCTACGAGCACCAAAGCCCCTGGGATGTAAATCTACGAATTTTGCCTTTTTGTGCCAGCCAGTGGTCATATATTGGCATGGGAAAGGTCCTGTTCATTTTGGCAAAGGAAAATTTACCCAAGGGAAGCTGTTAAGTGTGCTTAGTGTTTTCTATAGGTTGGCTCAACTAACGTGCTTTCATTGAAGTACATTTCCCACACCGCAGACTGACGCATGCCAGGTTCACCAGCTAAGATCCCTGCTTTCAGACTCTGCCATTCTAACATGTTGAAATGGAAGAGCATCAGAAAGGATTAAGCCAAGCAGTGCTCACTCTGAAAAGCTGCCCCCCAAAGTTACTGTTGGAAGGGTTTTAGATAAGGTCTAGGGGAAGAGTTTGTCCGGTGACTGGGACATTTGAGCATCAAAAGGGCTGCACCCTCTGGTGGCAGCTGCTGAAATTGCTGGGATACTCGGGTTCTTTTCCAGCATTTTAAGCTCTTGTGATTAAGGAGGACTCCTGAAGGAGCTGACTTTTTAAAAGGCGACAGGCCCCTAAATATGTGTGGAATCTCCCTTTCTGGAAAAATCCTTAACCCTGAATCCTTGCTGCAGCCCCTCGGTGACATAAAGAGGTCACGCTCTATCCATGCTCAGGAGTAATCTTGTACCCCAAGCTGAGTCCTGGTATTCAAAACAGCCCTGAGGTTTAGAAGACGAGGGATGGTTGAATTAGCAGCAAGTCCCTGCTTGTTCTCAAGTTCTTCCAGGCAACTTCTGCCTGCCTAGCTGCAATGACACAGCTCTGCCAGGCCTGCTGCCCACACCAAGCCCTTGCAAACAAGTAGTTTAGTTTTTCTATTTACTCTATGTAGTTTTCATTCTGAGATCATTTGTTTTCACTCCTGGCCAGCTTACAGTTTAGGGCCAGTGTCTTCATGTTCCTTACGCTATTTGGGGTCCAGGCCTTTAGACCCACTTTCATAGAAACCAGAGACTTATTTTTGCATGACTACTTTCATTCATTCCCTAGTACCTGTGTGTGCATTTAAGGGAGACTCCAGCAAGTGGTCAAGGTTAGCTGCCCTTGCCTTCCTTTGCAGAGCCTTCCTCGGTGGTCTCCCTTCCAAGCTTAGCGTCCAAGCCCACTGCCGCCTCCCCGCCCCCCGTGCAGTCCCTCCTGATCAACAGCCCTCACCCCAACCCCTGCTCCGTCCACCTTTGCGCAGCCGTCCTCTGCACGTGCTCAGAGGCGTCCTCTGCTGCGTGCCTGACTCGTGGCGTGAGCGCGGCTGTTTAAGGCGCCGGCAAAGCCCCGGCGGCGTTTTCCGATCGAAGCGCCGGGCTCGGGAGGCGCAACCAGGTGCCCATCCTTCCCGGTACTCACCCAGAGCCTCGCCCTCTCCTGGGACGGCGGCCAGAGGAGGGCAAGCAGGAGGCATCACATGGGAAGGAGGGGAGGAGGCGAGGCTGGGCGGGCGGGCTCCGTCCGGCTCTCCCCACTTGCCAAACTTCCTCCCTTGCGGCGGCTCCGGCGGCTTCCTTGCTTGCGGCGGGGCTTTCCTTGCGCCGCGCATCCCGGCTCCGGGGAGGGCGGTGCCGCCTAAGGGTTAGAGCCGCGCGAGCCTGGCGGAGATGGGGCGTGCGGGGCTCTGACCGACGTGGCCGCCGGCAGACAGGCGTGAGTGTCGGGCTGCGGGGCAGGAGGGGCTCGGGACTGGACGCTTTCCCTTCCCTGACTTTTGGAAGACACGTGTTTGCGGACACGCGCGTTGTGTAATCCCGCCCGGCAGGGATGGTGAATGTGATGGGCAGATCGCTCGGGCCGAAGAGCACCACGGGCTAGAAAGCGGAAGGTTTCTTTCTACCTTTCTCCAGGTGGGGTAAGATCTAGTGGCTTACGGGGGGGGGGGGCGTGCTGCATGGAGCCCTGAATCTGGCAAGGGGTCAAGGGGCTGTGTTTTGGGGGGCAGAGGATTCCTGGGTTCCCAAGAAGAAAATGGGATTTAGTCATTAATAGGGGTTTCTCACCCCCGCCCCCCTTTTAGTAATGATGTGAGGAAACTCCGCACACACCCTTTTGGACGTGCTTCCCACAATGTGCTTTGGGGCTAGGTGTGCAGCCATGGGTGCCCCGCCCTGGGAGGGGGGGGGTGCCAGCGGGGCATGCCAGTGGGACTGTGTCAGGACGTCTTGGCTGACGAATCCAGTTACTCCGGGAGAGGCCCCCTTCCTTGGGCAGGTGCTGTCGGCGTGGCACCAGGAGGCAGGCAAACTTTAAATATAATGATGAGTTCTGCAACCTTCCATGTGCGTGACTCTTGTGAGGTTGACGTAAGCAGAAAATGACAGGTCTGTGCCCCAAGGAGCCTACCCGTTCAAATGTGGGCTATGTTGAAGCCATCAAAGGGGGAGGTGAGGGGAAAGGAGGCACAGTTTCAAGACACTGGCTTTGTTTGGGCCATGGGGGGGGGGGAGAGCTGAGGGGGTTTAGCCTTCCCCCTCTCCTCCTTCGCAGGGAAGTGGCACTCCCTGCCTCTCTATCTGGGGCAAAACCAGGCAAGGCCATCATGTGCTAAAATCGGGCTCTTCTTCCCAGCTCGCAGCCACCCGTGGCGTTCTGCCATGGAGCTGATTCATGCCCTGTTTTTTTTCTTCCCCTCTCGCCCCCGCAGTGTTTTGTAACAGTGCGGAGCCCGCTCTTTTATTTCATGTTCTTTCCAGCTGTGCCCCCACCATGCTTAGGGTGGCAGTCACCCCAGCGCCGCCAGCAAGGCTCTTGTACCATGGCATGGGCAGGGTGCAAGATATGCTTCCTCTCCTACCCCTCTTCCCTCCCAATGATGATGCGTTCATGCTGGAGAAAAATGCACCTGTTGGATTTCTGCCTTGCAGTGCTTAGAAATCCATCTTCAAGTGTGTGTGTATGGGGGGGGGGGAGAGAAAGGAATCAAGTCTTTGCTTGTCAGTCACTGAGCACAAACAGCCATCTCCCAAGTGCTAATTTGCCCTTTCTGCTCTTCTTCCCTGTGTTTAGAAGACTGTTTTTTTCCTTTCTCCTCCTAGCTCAGGATGACTCGGAACCCCATCTATGATTATCCGGAGCCCTACGCCAATCCGCGGCACGAGGCACAGACGTCTCCACGGAACATCAGCCTGGTGGGCCGGCTGCGCCTCACCCAGCCCGTTTGGCTCCAGATGGGCATCAATTCGGCCACAGCCCTTCACATTTTGCAACGTGAACCTCCTGGGGTGAGGATCCGTGGAGTTTGCTTTTTCGGCCTCCACTCTAGTGCATTTGTATTTGATCTTTCCCCCAAGGAGCTCAGGACAGTATACGTGTTGCTGTCCTCAAAACAAGCCCGCGAGGTAGGAAGAGGCCCTCGGCTAAGGTCACCTAGGAAGGTTCCTGGCAGAATCAAGATTTGCATCCAGATCCTCCAAACCATAGAACAGAGCTTCTCACCAGGGTTTTGTGGAATCCTGGGATTTCTTGAAGGACCAGGAAGGGTTTCCCAAATGTACAGGAGTTAATCCATTTTTTATAATTTTTTAAAAATGTGTTAAATATTTATTGGGTGATATGACCATATATGTCAACCCCCATCCCCTCCCAAAATGGCCAATGATGAAGAAGAAGAGTTGGTTCTTATATGCTGCTTTTCTCTACCCGAAGAAGTCTCAAAGTGGCTTACATTCGCTTCCCATTCCTCTCCCCACAACAGACACCCTGTGAGGTGGGTGAGGCTGACAGAGCCCTGATATCACTGCTCGGTCAGAACAGCTTTATCAGTGCTGTGACCAGCCAAAGGTCAACCAGCTGGCTGCATGTGGGGGAGTGCAGAACCGAACCCGGCCCGCCAGATTAGAAGTCCACGCTCCTAACCACTATACTAAGCTGGCTCTCCTGGAGGGGGTGGGAAAGGGAGGGCTGTAGGTGGGAGTGTACACAGCTATGCATCCCAATTGTATTCTGAACAATCACACCATGTCTGGGGTTTCTTGAAGTCTGACGAATGTTTCAGGGGTTTCTCAACAGGAAAAACATTGAGAAAGCCTGTTTTAGACCCTAGAGCCTGTTCAATGACAATACAAAAGCCTTAAATTTTTGCCAAAGCTCTGGCTAGAAAGTGTGGGTTCTTTCGGCAGGCCTCTTATGCATGTAATACGCATGGGACAGGCAAAAATCCAGCATCTAAAACATTCCATTGTCTACAATGTGCAGTTGTTGAATGTCACATTCCTGTACAACTACAAAAAACACAAGGGGGATAAATACACGGTGGGAACTTTATCCTTGAGTTGCCCCCATCTGCTTTTTGTACCCTTGGATGAGCTTGCTGCCTTGTTGTCCCTTTGGGGCTCCTGTGCCTTTTAAATCTCACACGACAGGCAGAAATGTAGTTCATGTTACTTTCTCACAGAATGACGACAGGAAAGCAGAGCTTCTATCAGGGCACAGGAGCCCTACCCGAAGATAAGTTGTTAATAGCAATCTGGAATTGGAATCCAGAGTTTTCCAAGGGGCAAACAAACCACAAAGACCATGCTCTGAGCTAACAAATGCCAAAAAGGCCATGTGAACTTGGCTACCTAACTAATTTAGACAGATACTGTTTCCAAGAATTATAATTAATATAACAAGAATTATAATTAATGTCACAAAGTGTGACTTACTACAAGGACAAGTATTTACGAACAATCAGCGTGTCTCGCCACAAGCTGATAAAATGGACTAAACAGATAATGCTAATATAAACAGTCAAGGAAAAAAAAAACACAGGATGTTAACACAGGAACAAAAGCTTGCTAGCATTTTACCAGGGGTGGCCAAACTGTGTGCTCTCCAGATGTCCATGGACTGCAATTCCCATGAGCCCCTTTGACCACCCCTGCAAGAGTGTCATTCTTATTTTCTCTTAATAAGATAGCATTCAAGGAATCTTCATGTTGAATGCCTGAAGCTTAATTCTGAAAAATTGCTCTTGTTCTCTCCATTCATTAGTTGAGTGTTTCTACAGCAGTAGGGGCCTTTTTGGACCCACAGATTTACACAGCATTGGTCTGCCCCTTGAAGAAGCTGTCAGACATTGCAAGACATTGCAGACAAACAACTTCTTAGAAATAGAAAGTTTAACTTGAAAGTTCCCAAGGGAGGGGAGGAAGAAAGAGGAAACAAATGCAATTAAAAACAGTGTTACTTTCACATGTCCTTGGCTGTCTACAAGCTGCGGTAAGATGTTATGGTTAGCAGAACCAGACCCAGCCGAGAGGCCTCACAGAAAAGTACATTCAGAGATAATGGCTATAATAACATAGTTTCACTTTTAACTAACAGGCATGATATAGGACCTGGAGCTCCCAGGCACCAAGCAATCTAACTGTCATGGAGGAACTCAGGCTAATTTATGACAGGGTTTTCTATCAAACCTGACAGAAGCCTGATATGGGGTGAAAAGCACGCTGGGCATGAAGTCTCCCTGAATGCTATCTTATTATGATAAGAAGGACACTTTTTAGTTTGTATAATGCTAGCAAGCTTTTGTTCCTGTGTTAACGTCCTGGGGTTTTTATCTCGACTGTTTATATTAACATTATCTGTTTAGTACGTTTTATCGGCTTGGGTGAGCCACACTGACAGTTCAGTGTGTCCTAGTCCTTGTAACAGCCCCTTTGTGACATTAATTATGAGTCTGGTTCGCAAATACACTCTCTGTCTAAATTATTTAGTTAGGTAGCTGAGTTCACACAGACTCTTGGGTATTTGTCAGGCTCTAGGGTCGCCAATTCTGGGTTGGGAAATTCCTAAAGATTTTGGGAGTGGAGTCTGAGAAGGGAGGGTTGTCAGCTAGGTATAATAAAAGAATCAACCTCCAAAGCAGCTGTTTTCTCCAGGGAACTTGGCCTTTGTTGGCAGCACACTTGGCTAGCTTTAAAAGTTAACAGCTGGGTAGTGGTAATGTCTATAGGCCGGGCTATAACCCTAGCTCAGCTGTTTGTATTGATTTGTTTCAAAAGAGATCTATAGCTCAGGGACGAGAAGAAATACTGGAATAATGACAGAGAGTTTAGGAATATAGACGTAAAATGTGGAGCATGGGAAGCCCTTGCACGGTGAGTTCTGACCTCTAACATCTCCCCTTTTAAAAGCAAAGCACAGTTTTCCCCATTTAAAAGTGCCTAATCAAGATCCCTTCATACCAATTGGTTGCTTTCCACTTGTTAACCACACAGCTTGTGCAGTTTGGAGTACTGGGAATGTGTCTGCCATTAATTACTAATGTGGACAGTTTTATTTCTCCAGTGTTATTGTGAACTATAATGAGCCTCTTGTGGCGCAGAGTGGTAAAGCAGCGACATGCTGTCTGCCCATGAGGTTGGGAGTTTGATCCCAGCAGCCAGCTCATGGTTGACTCAACCATCCATCCTTCCGAGGTCGGTAAAATGAGTACCCAGCTTGCTGGGGGGTAAACGGTAATGACTGGGGAAGGCACTGGCAAACCACCCCGTATTGAGTCTGCCATGAAAACGCTAGAGGGCGTCACCCCAAGGGTCAGACATGACCCGGTGCTTGCACAGGGGATACCTTTACCTTTACCTATTGTGAACTACAACTGAGCTCAAAAGAACCAATTAGCTGTTTTAGCAAAGAGTTATCACATGGCATCATATGGCTTAATTTGAATATTATGACACAGTTTACTAATTTACCACAATTTGCTTTTGCCTTAAATCTCCAAAGTTATGATGGTTGTTCATTTGGTTTGAGAAAGAGTGCTTGCACTCGAAAGCTCCCACCTTGAATAAATCTTTGTTGGTCTTAAAGGTGCTACTGGACTTTGGGATACGGGATTGTTCCCCCAGTCTCCTTGTTCTTTTTCATGGTTTGCTTATTGGTGAAAGAGAGATTGCAGTTATGGTACCATGGAGGAGCAGCCATTGCTAATTAACTAAAGCTGTGTCTGCACATGGAGGTGGTATAACTCTGGAGAGGAAGAATAGGCTGTACCACTTCAGATCTTGGGCAGGAAGATCACCTTTTTAAAAACTCCCTGCAGGTTTGTTGGGGGTTTTTTTTTAAGCACATCCATGAGACAGGTTCTGACCTCATCCTTTATTTATTGTGCTAGTTTTCTACTAGAACCTGCAGGCCATTGTAGGCATGGAATTGGGATCACTGTGGGTGGGCAGGTGGCTGTGAGTACCTGCGTTGTGCAGGGAGTTGGACTAGATGACCCTGGAGGTCCCTTCCATCTCTGTTGTTGTTATTGTTGTTATTATTATTATTATATTTATTTCCAGTAGTCTTAAAATCCCCCATTAAAACCCCCACTAAAAGACTATAAAAATACCCAACACGGCGGAAAATACCACTCTCCCCTACCCGAACAAGGGCATTGGGGGATGGAGGGTAATGATGACTACTTCAAACCCCCCAGGGGGGCAATGTTCTTCTTCACCAACCCCAGCCTCAACCATAGACCTGGCGGAAGAGCTCCGCTTTACAGGCCCTGCGGAACGCTGACAGCTCCTGCAGGGCCCGCAGCTCACCCGGGAGCTCATTCCACCAGGTAGGGCCAGGACAGAGAAAGCCCTGGCCCCGGTTGAGGCTAGGCATGCTTCTCTGGGGCCAGTAGGTTTTCTCCCGCAGAGCGTAGAGCCCTGCGGGGCACATAGGGCGACAGGCAGTCCCTCAGGTATGTGGGTCCCAACCCACATAAAGCCTTAAAGGTTAGAACCAAAACCTTGAACCGGATCCGGACAGCAATTGGCAACCAGTGCAGCTGCGTCAGCACCGGCTGGATGTGGGCCCTCCAAGGTGTACCAGTGAGGACCTTTGCAGCTGCATTTTGCACTAGCTGAAGTTTCCGGATCAAGGACAAGGGTAGGCCCGCATAGAGGTCTTGTGGATGAAGGGGATGTTTGAAAAATGCAACCCTCCGCTCTGAAGTGGTACAATCCATTCTGCTGCCCCCCCCCCATGGCCCTCCATTTGGCTGCACAGCCGGCCTGACATGGGGAAGTTAAGGACTGGTGTTTGTGGGTGCATAAAGAAGCCATTGTGGTATTCCCCCCCCTTCCTTTCAGTAGACCCAATCTTCTACTTGTGTGGCTCTTACAATGTACATGTGTTCTTGGTGTGCTCTCCTGACTTTGCTTCTTCTCAGTCATAATATACCTCTCCCCACTTTTCTGTTTCTCTCCCCCTCCCACCCCCCCAAAAAAGACCTTTCTGGTCCGCAGATCAAACACACGACAATGCCAGGTTCTCTGCCTGCGTCTCCCAGACAATTCATCTCCAGTTTTTGTGACCACCTATTGTCTCCACCAGGAGCCTACAGGTAAGGCCAACCAGCTGGTCAGCAAAAGAGGAGGATGCTGGGGAAAGCCCCGAGGGTGGCCACCGTTGAATCCAACAGGGCTCCCCTCCTGTATGTCCTGCAGAAAAAATTCAGCGCAGATTCTGCCTCACCTTTTCCCTGTGACTGAGTCACTTTTTACAGGGAAGTGTTTCATTTCTTAAATGGCAAAGTATTCAGTCCCAGTTCCCTGCTTCTGGCTATTTGAAACAGCAGAACTATTTCCTGCAAAAGGAGGACTGTCCGCATATGCAGGACTTGAGATGAAGAAGAAGCAGAGTTGGTTCGTATATGCCACTTTTCTCTACCAGAGGGAGTCTCAAAGCGGCTTACACTTGTGTTTCCTTTCCTCTCCCCACGGTAGACACCCTGTGAGGTAGATAAGGCTGAGAGAGCCCTGATATCACTGCTCTGTGAGAACAGGGCTGTGACAAGCCTAAGGTCACCCAGCTGGCTGCATGTGGGGAGTGGGGAATCAAACCCGGCTTGCCAGATTAGAAATCCACAATCCCTAACCACTACACCAAGCTGGCTTCAAACAGTTGGGTCAACCTGCCTGTAACCACACTATTTCTTCAGTTGTGCAACTCAGTGCTGAGACTGAGGAAAAGTAAGTCTTGCTTCTGCATTTCAAATTACAACCAAATTTCCTTTACTATTTTTTCCCCTTAGAGTTGAACCCAAACGATTGATGGCCTAATAAATTTGGCTTGTTATTTCAGTTTCTGGTAAACATCTTCATTATGTGGTATACTAACCCATGACCCAGCCTCTGCTTATATATGGGGGTCTTGTAATTCCCATTTCATTGTCTGATGAAGTGTGCTGTGCACACAAAAGCTCACGCCTTGAATAAAACTTTGTTGGTCTTAAAGGAGCCACTCTGCTCATTCAGACCAACACAGCTACCCATCTGAATCTACCAAGTACCCAATCAGCTACAAAGCTCATTGGTGATCTTATTTATCAATTTAGGTACTTATAATCCCATTTTCCTCCAAAATAGCTTCCAACACTGTTCTCCGCACCACTGTTTATCCTCACAACAACAACCCTGTGAGGTAGGTTAGGCTGAGAGAGGGTAGCTGGCCCAAGGTCATCCAGTAATCCATGGCACAGCAGGGATTTGAACCTGGATCTCCCAGGTCCAAGTCTAACCACTATACCACACTGTCTGACCTTAGCCCAGTTGTGTTCTCAGAGCCTCACCTACCTTACAGTGTTGTTTTGAGGATAAAATGGAAGATGGGAAATCTGTGTGTGCTAGAAAGAAGAGGGATGGGCAAATGTGATATAGGAAATATTATATACAGAAAAAGGAGGAGGTCTGGTCTCTTATACCCTGCTTTTCCCTACCCAAAGGAGTCCCAAGGTGGCTTAAAAACACCTTTCCCGTTCTCTCCCCACGACAGACACCCTGTAAGGTAGGTGGAGCTAAGAGAGTTCTAAGAGAACTGCTCTATGAGAACAGCATATCGACCTGACTAGCCCAAGGTCACCCAACTGGCTGCTCGTGGAGGTTTGGGGGATCAAACTCAGGTCTCCAGATCCGAGTCCAGTCTTTAACCACTCCACCACACTGAATCCCACAGACAAATCTCAAAATGTTGGTGGCTGGGCATATATATAAGCTGGGCCTGCAGGGACACACAGCTAAGGGCACTGGGAGACCCCCATCCCTCCCTTAGCTAGGTTCTCCTTATCTGGATACAGGTGAGAAGACAGCATCCTCAGTCTATCTGGACAGCCCTCCGTCTAGTCCTTGCTACCTCCCTCAACACTGCATTTTTCACAACAGAAAATTTCAGGCAACCTATTTGTCCCAGTCCTAGTTTTGAGGTTCAAGGGGGAGGGCAGGTTACAGTGGATGAGCGATAGGGATGTGAGTGTCCTGCATAATGCACAGGGTTGGACTAGATGACCCAGGAGGTCCCTTCCAACTCTGTTATTCCATGATTCTAACCAGTAAATCCTGTTTGCTTTTTTCCTTTGCCCAGTCATTTCGCTCGAGGGCTCTGACATGAAGTTTCCCAGCCTCTTGCATCTCATCGCTTCCTACTGCTCCACGCCGTAAGTAACCATCCAGAAGCCCTGGCCTTGACACCAACCTGAGCCATCTCCTGCAGGACAGAGGCTTGGCTGTAGCTGCCACCGGGCCCGGAGGTGGTGGCTATTCTCAAGCAAGTGTTCCTGGGCGGCAAACTGTGAACAAGCTTTTCTCCACCTAAGTGTTTTTACAGCAGTGTGCCATTTCGAATGCTGCTGCCTAAAGGTGCCCCCCCCCAAAAAAAAACACCCCAGCATATTAAAAACACTGATTTTGCCAAATTAAGACTATGCTTCCACTTATGTTGACCAGTAAGGAGGGGCTTTCTTATTTGATTTTGAAATCTGAATTCAGGATTTTGAACAAGTTTCACTTTAGTTTGTTTATGTTTGGTTCCGTTTCAGACTTTCTCTCTTTCTTTCCTGCCCTCCCTAGGGACATTCTCCCTCTCCCTTTGCATCTGCCCCAGCCTATCCAGAAGGCCTCATCCTGCCAAAAGCTAGAGGCCATTGCGCATTTGGGACTTGGTAAGTGTCTTTCGGCTGACCTGGTCTTAGAACTGTAACCATTCCTTAAGCTTCCAGCTTTTCTCAGTTTTTTTACCATCCCCCTGAAACATTCTTCAGGTTTCAAGCAACCCCAGAAGAGGCACAATTGTGCACAATCTGGTTGGGAAGCATAGCTGTGGACACGCCCACTCGGGGCCCCTCCCCTTCCCACCCCCTCCAGGCCCTTCAGTGGCCATATATGGTAATATCACCTGGCTCAGGTTCAAGGTCCTGGTGCTCAGCTCTAAGGCAGCCATTCTGATTGGCTAAAAATAATTTTATGGTTGGGGGTCACCAGAACATGAGGAACTGTATTAAAGGGTCGCGGCATTAAGAAGATTGAGAATCATTGCTCTAAGGTCCTCTGTGGTGTGAGCCCAACATATCTGTGAGACTGCCTATCTCCTTATGCCCCCAAAGGGTACTTCACTATTGTGGGTGCGAATCTGTTGGAGATCCCTGCCCTGAGGGAAATTCGCCTGGCCTCAACCAGGGCCAGGGCCTCTTCGGTCTTGGCCCTGACCTGTGGAATTACCCTCCTGGGAGAGCACGGGCCCTGATGGAACTCTCCCAGTTCCTCAGGGGCCAGTAAAACGGAGCTCTTCTGCCAGGTCTTTGGTTGAAGCCAGTGCAATTAAGATCTGTGTCCTTCCCTGAGCAAGCCAGGTCATCGAGCTACTCTACTGTTGTTCCCCCTGAAGCATGGCAATGAAACCTGTAGAGCTGGAAGAGGGGTTTTTAATCACCACCAAGGGTGGATTTTATCAGGTTTTACTGTTTGGGGAGATTTTATTGTGGGTTATTGTTGTTACCCGCCATAAGCTTCCATGTGGGAGTGGCGGGCTATAAATAAATAGATAGATAGATAGATAGATAGATAGATAGATAGATAGATAGATAGATAGATAGATAGATAGATAGATAGATAGATAGATAGATAGATAGATAGATAGATAGATAGATAGATAGATAGATAGATAGATAGATAGATAGATAGATAGATAGATAGTCTCAGTGGTGCAGCCCCAGCTTTGCATGCAGAAGACCCTACGGTGATTTAAACATGCGCCAGAAACTGCCTTATACAACTCAGACAGACCATTGGTCTAGCATGGGCAGTATTGTCTACTCTGATTGACAGCAGTTCTCCAGACTATTTAGACAGGTGATCTTTTAAACTGGAGATGCTGAGGATTGAAACTGGGACCTTCTGCATGCAAAGTACGGGTTCTCCCACTGAGACCCAGCACTGATCTGGAAGGGCTAGAGATGCATAGATAATGAGGCTTAGCAGAAGAACATGGGCTTTGCATGTAAATCTCCAGTTAAAAAAATGATTTCGCTGAGTTGGGTCTAAGACCTGGAGGACCACCGACAATTACAATACGCCGACCGGTGGTCTAACTAGCTAAGACTTCCTGCAGACTACCCTCAGTCGCATATCTCAACATTTAATTTGATGCATGAACATTTAATTTACTTACAATCAATGTTAACATGGAATAATACATAATTGTACAATGCTTTAATTTTGTTTTTAATTATGAATTTAAATGTATTTTAAATATTTGCATCTTGCGTTTCTCCTTGTTGGACTAGGCTAGATCCACTGAGCAGAATATAAAGGGTGTCCTGCAGGGGGCATCGGAGGAGATGTATATTTAGCATAGATAGGATAAGAGCTTCCTGATGATTTTCAGATTATCTCCTCCAGTGTCCTGATTGGCTCAATAGGAAACTTCCTGCTTTTTGAGCACACTTCCCTCTGCTTGCCTCCAGAACAGCAGTTGAACAGAAGAAGGACTGCAGACAATAGCTAGCTAGCTAGGCCTCTTCTCTCTTTCTAGGCATAGTTATTTCTCTTCCTAAATAAAACCTATTTCATTAATTCTGCAGCGTGGTGCTTCGCTCTCTTTGCCTATTCAAACTCTGCCAAAGCTGATCCCCAGGACTCTGAATAATTTTTTCTTGTTTTAAGTAAAACCAAAAGGAGGTTGAAAAGGAGGTTGAGAGGGGACATGATAGCCCTCTTTAAGTATTTGAAAGGTTGTCACTTGGAGGAGGGCAGGATGCTGTTCCCATTGGCTGCAGAGGAGAGGACACGCAGTAATGGGTTTAAACTACAAGTACAATGATATAGGCTAGATATCAGGAAAAAAATTTCACAGTCAGAGTAGTTCAGCAGTGGATTAGGCTGCCTCCTCTGATTGGTGGTGGCTCTCCAGGGTCTCAGGCAAAGGCCTTTTGTGTGGCCTACGGCCTAATTCTTTTTAACTGGAGAATCCAAGCACTGAACTTGGGGCCTTCCACGTGCAAAGTTGGATGTTTTTGGCTGCAGAGGAAAGGACACGCAGTAATGGGTTTAAACTACAAGTACAACGATATAGGCTAGATATCAGGAAAAGGTTTTTCACAGTCAGAGTAGTTCAGCAGTGAATTAGGCTGCCTAAGGAGGTGGTGAGCTCCCCCTCACTGGCAGTCTTCAAGCAAAGGTTGGATACACACTTTTCTTGGATGCTTTAGGATGCTTAGGGCTGATCCTGCGTTGAGCAGGGGGTTGGACTAGATGGCCTGTATGGCCCCTTCCAACTCTATGATTCTGTCATTCTAGGATAGGACAAGTTTTCCCTAGCACGCTGCTGCTTGTAGAAAAGAGTAAGAGTCCAGTAGCACCTTAAAGACTTAACAAAATGTGTGGCAGTTTATATGCTTTCATGAGTCACTGATCACTTCTTCAGATAGAGCTTGTTGTGATTGAACCAGATGGGTTAGGGAGGGATTGCTCTCCACGCGTTTCCTGGCAACCACATCATACGCATTCTCCCTTTCATTTTCCAGGCCTGGCTAAAAGGGCAACTGGAAATCAAGGAATATGGGGAGAGGGACTTCCTCAGTTCCACCTCCTCCCATAGAAGCAAGCCATCTTAATAACCCTTTATTGCTTTTCTCCCCTCCACCTTCCAGAATTTTGGAGCTCGTCTTTCAACACCAGGGAACCTGCCCAGCCAACTCCACAGGTGTCCCCTTTGAGGGCGGGCATGGACCCTCTGCCACTTTCCCCACACAACCCTGAAGGAGAAAACTGCAAGCAGCTAGCCTCTGCATATCCCACGAGTGACTTATCATTTGCTGGAATGCCTCTGGGGGACGTGGGTGCCCGGCGTCAACACTTCAAGAGCAGCATCAAAGTGCGGGTCTCGACAGAAGCTGCCAGCCCCCTATCCCCCCCAGCTGCCCCACCACCCCCCATTCCAGTTTGGAAGAAGAAGAATCCACCCAATCCGCCCCGCTTTCCTGTCTCTTGTGGCGGAAACTGGTCTTCCAGCCGCCACCCATCGCCTCCAATTTCCTCACAAGCCACAGGGAGGTCAGAGGCCTACCACGTGCCCTTCAGCAATGGTGGGACCAGGGAGAGGGAAGCCACATGTCACCTTGAGACCTCCTTCAATATAGCCCCTGTCTCCTCCTCCGGTCAGCTGCTGCGTGTGACAGAAGAGGAACAGACAGATTCGTGGAAAAAGGGTTTTGACCAGGAACGACACCCTCCTTAGGAGAGGGACATGGTGGGTACTGGAATACAGAGCTTCACTTTTTTCGACCTCTGAGCCTTCTTGAGAAGTTCTCAAAAATGAACTTCTGTGGAACTTTGCTGAGGTAAGCATGTGTCAGGACTAGTTTGAGAAGGATGGAAGTTTATGGGTCAAAGCAGGGAGTAGAGAGGTAGGAACAAGATTTCCCTGCATCCTCTCTGAGTTCTTGGGAGAAAAAATTGGGACCTGGTGCTTTTCAGTTTTCTGTTCTTCATGACAATCTCTACCCAGGTTCTTACTTGGCCTTCTAGCCAAGCAATCCCTCCTTGAATTCTGGTTTGGTATATGTCTGTGGTCCCCTTGGATCATTGGATACCTGAACCATTCATAAACCACCCCAAAGGCCATCTCCACACAGGAGGTGACAGTAATATCTCCTTCTGTTTTCCTACTTTTTCTTTCCTCCCTGTCCCCACCTTCTCTGAAGTTCATATTGGATAGCCGGTTTGTGTAGACATTGGAACTGTGCTATGGGTCTTGTTGTTTTGGTTTGTGTTATTTTATTTTATGCTGTAATGTATTTAAATATTACATCCCCATTTTCTTTCAATAAACTTTAACTGATCATTCTGCCTGTCTCAGAGTTCTATCCTCCCTCACCATACACCGCACATGTACATTTTAAAGATCTCTTAGAAGGGCATGTTTGAGAGAAACATTCCAGGTTTCAAAACATAAAATTATGGCTCCTTTAGAACAGAATTGAGAAATAGTGAGAGATTGGCTTCTTTCTTACACCTGGCTGTTCAGGAGTGAATCTGGACTCAAGTAAGAATTGGTTCCTACAATTACAGAAATACAGGGTACATGTTTCTTCCTGAGAGTACATGGTTACAGGTGAGACTGGCCTAAGGGTGTAAACTGCACGGAGCTCCAATCCCAGGTCGATTCAGTCCCTGCTGTCTACACAGAATGCGATTTCCGTTTTGATTTTGGGCGATTTTAATTTTCCCTCTGCACCAAGCAGGACTGATCCGGAGTCACCCTACCATTTTGTTGCGATATCCAGGGCTGAATCTGTACATACTTTATTTATTCCTGTTGAATTCAGATCGATTTGAGCTCGGGTCTTCCTGATTATTTCCCCCCCCCCCCATTTGAAACAGAAAGTGCTCTGCACTTGATTGGGGGAGGGCAGAGGATTTCGCCTCCTTTTGACTGCCGGTGGAGAATCAGCCTGAGGCTCCGCGCGGGGGGGGGGGGGGGGGGAGGGGGGGAGCCGGCTCGTGATCTCTTTCCCATTTTCTATTATGCCAATACCAGCCCCCCACTCTGGGACTTACAGGGAATTTGATCTATCTCACAGGGAAAGCTTGCAGCTGTCCTTTTGAAATAGGAGGCTTGGTCTAAATTGCAGGCACTGGAAGGTAAACGCCACCCCCTCCCCGGGTTTGCAATAAGGTCATTAAAAAAGAAAAAAGAAAGCCAGCCAGCCAGCAGCTTCTCAGAGAAGAGGCAAATCCAGAGGGAAACAAATTCCAGAGGGAAACAAAGAGAAACAATACATCTGGGCAGGAAAGTTTCGCAGCCGGAAGCATTTGAACGGACGCCCTGACCAATTGGAGGCTTGGCAGTTTTTAGTTCGGGGAAATGCAGACAGCTGCACATTTTAGACATGTGATTTTTAAATTTATCAAGGGTTAAAAGCACTGCAGGAAATCACGAAGAAAAGGTAGGGTCACGCCAGATCACTCATGTCTGTTGCAGAGGGAATATTTAAATCGCCCCAAATCAAAACGGAAATCGTATTCCATGTAGACAGCAGGGACTGAATCGACCTGGAATCGCAATAAAAGCTCCGTGCAGCTTATACCTAGGAGTGCTTTTAATCCTCAACATTGGAAGATTCGGGTTGAAAAAGCATGAGAAAGCACTCCCTCTGTGGTAGAGCAGTTCTGATTGGCCAGCTGACTCCGTGGTAGACCAGTTCTGATTGGCCGGCTGACTCCGCGGTAGACCAGTTCTCATTGGCCAAACCTGCCAAGCCAGCCAAGGCTTTTAGCTTTTCTTAAAGAGGAAGCCCTAATTTTTTTTTCTGTAGAAACTGCAGAAGTCCTCACTTCTGTGGATAGAGATTTGCCTAGTGGTTTTTTTTCTCCCTTCTCTGTTGTCTTCAATCCCCCCACCCACCCACACATTCAAGAAAAGAAAAGAAAGAAATAGGCTCTGTCTGGGCTTGGCTCCCTCCTCCCCTTCTGAGCTTTCCCAATCAAGTGCAGAACACTTTCTGTCTCAGTGGGGAGGGGGGGGGAAGAGGAAGACCGAGTTCAAATCGATCTGAATTCAGCAGGATCCACACCGGGGAAAAAAACAAAGTAAGTGCAGAATCAGCCCTAGAGAGAATATCCACGTGGAGTATATGTGCATACAGAACAGCAAAATCTGCAAAATACCCCCCCCCCGAACAATGATACCATCCAGCTAGTGAGGCGTAGCATAGAAATGATTTTGAACCAGTTGTAAGGCGGGAAGACTAAAACTGGGAGCTGGCTAGGGGGGAAAAACATAGATTCTGTAGACGTGGGCTCTAGAATTTCTCACCAGTCAGGGGTGCATCTACTGCTGAGCAATACAATTTGCTTAAATTAAAAATAGCCTTTTCCAAAGGACAGACTGCAATTCATTTCTAAAAAGAGCACGCCAGGAGGATACCTGAGCACGACTGACTCATAACATTCTGGGGCCTGAGGGACATAGCAGATGGTACCATGCGTAACAAACTCATTAGTTTACTATATATTATATTTGTTACCCCCCCCCCCCCCCCGTCTCCACAGACTCCAGCAAGTTACATCACGTAACATAAAGACAATGAATGATTAAAATCTTAACAACTAAAACAATTCTGTCCTTTGCTGCATATTTCTAATCTTTCAGAGGCAGGAGGGGGAGAGAGCAGAGGGGAAAAAAATTATCAGCCCCAGATGGAATGAATGAGGCTTTGATAGGGAGGACAGTTTTGTACATTGGTGGTGTTGGGCCTCACCCAGAGGCCTGGTGGAACGGCTCCATTTTACAAGCCCTGCAGAACCGTTCAAGGTCCCGCAGGGCTCTCATCTCATTGGGAGAAAATTTCACCAGGCCAGGGCCTGAGCCAAGAAGGTTGAGGCCCGTTTGATTTCCTTGGGGCTGGGGACCCTAAGCGAATTCTGCTGGCTTGATCTTGATGCCCTTTGGGAGTTCTGTGGGAAGAGATGGTCCTGCACATTGTGGTCATATCATATGTGGCTTCTTGGTGGCATATTCAGACATATTCATTGTGAGCCAATGATGTATCACAGCTCATTGAACCCCAGGTTAAAATCTTCCCCCGCCACTGATTCACAAGGGGCCTTCAGCAAAGCTGCCATTGTTTACACGTTTGCAATACAGGGAAAACAAGAGCTTTGTTTGCAGGGCTATTGTATGGTAATGCCTGTAAAATCCTTTGAGTACTCTCAGCTATGTAAATGCCAAATATTGTCATTGCTGTTACAACATCCAATGTTCACTTATTCCAAGAAGAAATGTTGGCTTTTATATGCCACTTTTTTCAAAGTGTCTCAGGAGTCTCAAAGCGGTTTACTGTCGCCTTCCCTTTCCTCTCTCAAGAGGGTCTACCAAGATGTCCTGGGTCTGATTTCAGCCTTGTACGATCAGTGTTTGAAAAATGTGTGTGTGTGTGTGGGGGGGGGGGTGCTGGGGGTGGGGGAGAGAAATCTCTTCTTGCCAAATACCTGTCAGCACCTTTGTCTCCTCTCCTTTTTTGTAAGATTTGCCTTCACCTTTGAGCTCTGCATTCCTCAAACATTTTTCTGCTTGAAACATCTTGTTCTAAATTCTAAGGCAATGATATCAGGTATTCAGTTGCCAGAAAAAGCTATACTTTTGACACCCACCTGCCCATCTAGCCGTAACCTGAAATTGGAGCATTGTGTAAAAAAAAAAATCATAATTGAATTAAGATTCTGGCCATTTAAATGGCTGCAAGTAAAATAGAGTGAGGAACACCTCCTAATGTATTTTCCCCTGCTAGGTCTCCTCCTTAAATTCAAATGGCAGTTATGCTCAGTTAAGGTTATGTTCAGCAAAAACATACATTTTCCATGCATTTGGATGGAAGGCAGATCACAAGTGCTAATGGTAAACAGGAGTCTAGAGATCCTTTAAAGACTAACCAGATGTTATTCCACCATAAATTTTTGCAGATGAGAGCCCATTTCGTCAAATGGGGTTTAGTCCACCAACGTTGGCATTAGACCAAAATCTGCTTAGTCTTGGAAGTGCCATAAAACCCATTTATTTTTGCTCCAGCAGAATAACATGGCTGTCCCTCTGGAATGTTTTTAACCAGGAAGTTAGGGATGATCTTACTCTTTGTCGACCCTCCCAATGACCAGGACAGTTGTCAATGATTAATCTCGGGTGCTATTGGGCATTTGGAAGGGGCAAGCTGACCCTATGGTGTAGTTGGGGCTGCTGGGTTTGAGCAGATGTAGGTGATGCCATCTCATGAGAAGGAAGGACTCCCTGGAGAAGAGCCTAATGCTGGGAGCGATTGAGGGCAAAAGAAGAAGGGGATGACAGAGAATGAGGTGGCTGGATGGAGTCACTGAAGCAGTCCGTGCAAGCTTAAATGGACTCCGGAGAATGGTAGAGGACAGGAAGGCCTGGAGGATCATTGTCCATGGGGTCGCGAGGGGTTGGACATGATTTCGCACCTAACAACAACAGGTGATGCAAATAAGAAAAATGGCAACAAAACCTCTGCTGTGAATAGTCCCAAAACAAGGAACCTGGGGGTCCCAAAAGCTGTTACTGGAAGAGCAGCATGGAAGGAACAGACCATAGGACTATGAAGGGAGAAATAGTATTGCAAGCAGGGGAGGCCAGATTGTGGGTCTCCAGATGTCTATGGACTGCGATTACTTGCAGCATGCTGGCATTGGCTCATGGTAATTGTAGTCCATGGACATATGGAGAGCCACAGTTTGGCCACCCCTGCTTGCACTCACGCTAAAGACAAACCAGGCACAGAGCCCTCTAGAGCCAATTCAAAGTTATGTATATAGCCCAATAAAGACAAGAGACAATAAAGACAATTCCCTTTATTGGCTGCTTTTTGTAATCCTTGCCATGTGATCAAAGCAGTTCCACAATGAAATGATTTCTTTTAGGAAATCATGTGGTCATATTTGCTCAGCAGTTGGGTGATTAGGATCAGAGCAGATTTCGGACAATCAAGTCTTTGTACAGCTTTCTTGCTTCGATGCCCCATTATCCTACATATAGTTGCCAACCTCCAGGTGGTAGCTAGAAATTGCTGCTGTGGTGGGGGAGCTGAGGCCCTTTGTCCTCTCTAGGTTTTAGGATTGTCAGCTTTGGTTTGGGAAACACCTAGTGATTTGCAGGAGTGGGGGGGAGTTGGAAAAGGGCAGGGTTTGGGGAGAGATATGACTTGCATAGGGTATGGTGCCATAGAGACCACCTTTCAAAGAAGCCATTGTCCTCAGGAGAACTGATCTCTGTCATCTGGAGATCAGTTGTAATCCCAGGAGATATCCAGATACCACCTGGAGGTTGGCAACCCTCCCAGACACCTTTAAACTTGCTGACTCGTTTTCGAACTATTCACAGCAGAGGTTTTGTTGCCATTTTTCTTATTTGCATCACCTGTTGTTGTTGTTAGTGGAGATTTGGAGAAGGAGTCTGGGGAGACCAGGGACGTCAGTGGTGTTCAATGCTGTAGAGCAGGGGTAGTCAAACTGCAGCCCTCCAGATGTCCATGGATTACAATTCCCAGAAGCCCCTGCCAGCATTCGCTGGCAGGGGCTCCTGGGAATTGTAGTCCATGGACATCTGGAGGGCCGCAGTTTGACTACCCCTGCTGTAGAGGCCATCTTCCAAAGCACCCATTTTCTCCCAGGGAACTGATCTCTGCATTCGAGCAATTCCAGGAGATCCCCAGGATCCATATGGGGGCTGGCATCCCAGGAAGGGAGTATAATGCCATATAGCTCATCCTTCAAAACAGCCATTTTCTCAACTTTTGTCTGGAGATCTCCAGGCCCCACCTGGAGGTTTAGTACCCCAACCTTCCCCCAAATATCCAAAAGTTTCCTCAAAACCTGGATTTGGCTACATCCTAGCTAGAATTCTCCACTGGCCTCATTTTGGGCCAGGTTTGAGGAGGAAAATAACACTTGTGAGACTCCCTGCTGCAAGAAATGAGGATGAACTTAAACATGTGTGTCTGGAAAATGTTAATTAATTCAGAGCATGACATACATGTCCCCATGAACTGAACGGGAGGCTGATCATACAGATGATCTGGGTAATTCTGTCTTTTATCAGCCAGCCCCATTATCAGGATAATTGCTAATTAATGATTAATCTGTGGGGGTCAGGGAGCAATCAGACAGAAGCAGGCTGGTCTCATGGCACTCAGTAAGTAGAGGATGGTCACATTTTGGAGGGGGGATGCCTATATGGAATAGGGTCTCCTGTTAGTATTATTTGGGGGGAGGCCAAGTTGGGGTGGGGGCAGAATCAGACTATGGAATTTTTGTGTTGATTTCCTTCATCTCCCAAAGGGCAGAGTCCAGCGTCTCTCTTGTACACTTCCCAAGTCAGGCAAAAGAAATGAAGGTCTTAAGATGATCTCAGTTCAGAGAAGTAAAATTACTGATGATCTGTAAGTAAAAATTAGACAAAGGTGAAGCCAGAGAAGGATCCAGCTGAGGGCTGCAGAAGAAAGCAAGAATCTCCACTATTCAGGAAACTGTTAAAGGGGGTCTGGGGGAAGAGAACCTTCGTCAAAGATATATTGGACAGGTTTAATCTGCTTACAGACAGCTATTTTATTTTTTTAAACCCCCCAAACCATAGTTAGCCAGCAGATGAAAAGCAGAGGACATTCTTTCATAGGTTCTCTTTATTCAAAAATGGTGCACATGTATACATTAATAAAATAGAGTCAAACCAAAAGACATTACTCACATAGCAATTTTGTGGTATATCTTGTAGCTTTTAGGAATGTTTAATATTTTGGCATTATATTTATTGCCTGGAGAGTTCTTTTCTTTTTTTCCTTTTTGGAAATTTTTCATCGGGTTGGATGTAAATAGTCATGATCACAATGGAATTATTTTATTCATTTCTTATGACCAAGCCCTATGAAGAAAGGCTGGGGGAGTTGGGAATGTTCAGCCTGGAGAAGAGGAGGCTGAGAGGGGACATGATGGCTCTCTTTTAAGTATTTGAAAGGTTGTCTCTAGGAGGAGGGCAGGAAAAGTTTCCTGTTGGCAGCAGAGGAGAGGAGCCACAATAATCGGTTTAAAACTACATGTATAATGATATTGACTAGATGTCAGGAAAAAAGTTTTCACAGTCCAGTGAATCCACTGCCTAAGGAGGTGGTGAGCTCCCCCTGACTATCTTCTAGCAGTGGCTGGACAGATATTCATCCTGGGTGCTTTAGGCTGATCCTGCATTGAGCAGGGGGTTGGACTAGATGGCCTGTATGGCCCCTTCCAACTCTATTATTCTAGGATTCTGTGATTCATAAACTCTGATACTTCTAATTAAAATAAAGAGACATACTAGGCAGGGGAACATCTAACCCTCTCCAAAATTATATTGTACCTATTTTTGGCCTCAGTGGTTGCTTTGAATTTGTACCTGAAGTTGTACCTTTCCAGTGATTGGGGGAGGAGGGAAGCAGGGTTCCATACCCCCCCCCCCGCCCCCGCCATAGCCAGCGAGCCCTGCCCTCTAATCTTGTCTTGGGCTACAGGGAGAAGCAGATTCTGATTCCCAGGAGAGGGCAGAAGGAAAATACTCTGTGCATACTCAGATGTCTGTTGTTATTTCACCTGATCCAGCCTTGAGTGGCACTGAAAACTGCCTGATCTAAGTCCTGAGAGCAGCAGAGCCCTTAGATGTAGGAAGCAAAGTCTTTTGAGCCACCCCTCATACTGCTCTGCAACTGAACCATAACAGTCAGTGCAAACAGGAAGGACTGGATATGGCTCCTCTCCAGAAACCTGCCTAGCTGGACACATGTACATTTAACAGCCACTGTCTAGGCAAATATTAAAGCACTTGCTTGCATGGAGAAGCAGTGATTGGGAGGGGGGATATTTTGCAGACATGTTGCAGACATATTTTGCAGGAGAATCAAGATGTCACAACAGGGATGCTGGCGAACTCTGGAATAATTTGAACTTTCCTCCCAGATTCCAGAGGACATGTTTCACAGAGGCATTTTACTTGGTTGGGGCTGATCTGGTCCTAATGGACTTGTTGGATCGGATTTTTGAGGAGAGGGCAGCAAAGTTGGCCGTTTGCAATATTAATTATTCTGCCTAATTCTCTACGCACAGACAGTACAGGATCCACCTCCCCTCGCATCTTGATGTGCCAGTTCTGGCAAGAACACTCAAAGTCATCCTCATTGGAAGAGATGATGTTGGACTCAAGCGCTCAGCAACTCACGCAGGAGGATATGGTGGAGATCCTCGCCCTTTTGCCCTGCGTAGAAGGACTAGACGTGTTGGAGCTGGGAGCTGGGATTGGGTGAGAGGTTGAGGGGGGAGGGCAAGGGAACACAATGGCTCATATGATCAACAAGTAGGCCCACCTTCCTGCCCAGAGAGACCCACAGGAGACTTCCATGACAGTCTTAGTGGTGAGGGGAAAGAATGTATTCTGTACATGTTCAGAGGCATTGTCATGTTGAGTAATACTTCAAGAGTGGCTGTGGATTATGTATTAATGTAAAGATGGAGGGTTGCCAGCCTTCAGGTGGCAGCTGGAGGTCTCCCGAAATTACACTGATCTCCAGAATTCATGAATCACTTATTATTGATTCAGTTGTTTATATATGTTAAATATTTATTCTTATGGAGAGAATGGTTGCTTTGGAAGGTGGACTGCGGGGCATTGTACCAAGGTTCCCTACCCTCCTGAAACTCGATTCTCCTCTCCCAGGCGCCACCCTCAAATCTCCAGGTATTTCTGAACCCAGAGTTGGCAACCTTAAGGAGATGCCTGAGTTGTCTCTCCAGAGATCTCCTTCAAGGTGCCTCGGAAAGCAAAAAAAAACCACACACAAAAACAAATCAATGAAATCATTAAAGCAACAGCATAAGAATTGATAGATAATAAAAGCATAACATCCAGAAACCTAAAAATTATATTCAAAAACAATTCCCAATGTGAAAAGATTGTAAAAACAACTTATACAACTCCTCAAGTAAAGCTCGAGAGTCTGAGTAAACAACGACAAAAATATTTATTTATTTTTTATTTGAACTGGCCCCTAAAGGACTGTAACATAGGCACCCAATGAGCCTCAAGGACAGGCTTTCTCAACCACGGTTTCCTGAAATCCTTTGGTTTCTTGATGACCCAGAAAGGGTTTCCCAAATAGGTGGGAGTTCATTAATATATATATATATATATATATATATATATATATATATATATATATATATATATATATATATATATATATTTAATTGTTAAACATTTATCAGATGACACAACCATAGATGGTCATGGTGACCCACCCACCCCCAACCCCAAATGGCCACTGATGGGCCTGGAGAGCGTGGGAAGGGAAGGGGCCCCAGGTGGGCATGTACACAGCTATGCCTCCTAACCATATTCTGCATGATTGCGCCACTTCTGGGGTTCCTTGAAGCCTGAAGAATACTTCAGGGTTTCTCAATGGTAAAAAAGTTGAGAAAGGTTGTTCAAGGGGGAGGGTGTTTCAGTGGTGTGGTGTCACCCCTGAAAAAGCCCTGCATTGGGTTTGTCTTCTAACTACATCTGCGGGAAAGGTGTGGAGAGCAAGGTTAGGGGAGAGGATCTTCAGTGCTTTGATGGACAATATAGGAGGCAGCACTGACTCCTTCAGGTACTCTGGCCCCGAGCCAATTAGGGATGGTAAGAAGGAGCAATTTCCAATTGTGCTCAGATACTAACAGGCTGCTAACGCACATCTTTCATCAAAGTGGTAATGATCTCTATAGACATCTCCCCAGAATAACTTTTCAAAGGCAGCGTGGCCTAAAGCATGTTAATCTAACCTGAATGGTCACAGATCACTGTGACCCAGACATGATTTTAGAGGAACAAATATAGTTGTCAGTCAAACCAGTCAAAGATAGTGAAGGACACTGTGTGCTATGGAGAACGCAGGAGCTGCCCCCCCAAAAAAAGATCCCGCAGCGACACTGCCAAGCTAAAACATTGTCCAGGGAAGTTGCAACCCCCTGACTCCTCAGTCTTTGAGAGGTTTTGCCAATGATCAGGAGCACAAATTTGTTCTCACTTACTGAGAGCCTGAGATACAAAACTGACAAGAATTTAGATTCTTCTCTGTTTTATCCTTGTTTTTTGATGTAAACTTCCTTGAGTCTCAGTGAAAAAGACAGGCTATAAATAAATAAAATCATACAAGTAAATTTCTGTCTCCAGCTGCATTCCTCCCTTTCCTGAGGAGACTGAAATTTTATAGTGTATGCTCCTTGGGGCAGGGACATTTCTTTTAATATTGCATGATGAAATGCCATGCACATAGATGGCATATTTACTGTTATTGCTGCATCTAAGATATTTCCTCTGTTTGGGTCTCAGCTAGGGTTACTAACCTCCAGGGGGTGCCTGCAGATACCCCGTTATTGCAATTCAAGGCTACAGAGGTCAGTTAACCCCTGGAGAAAATGATTTCTTTGGAAGGTGAACCTCTGCTCAACAAACCCTGCCCTCCTAAGCCTCTACCTCCCAAAATCTCCAGGTTTTTCCTAACCTGGAGCTGGCAACCCGAGTCACAGCAGAGCCACAAACAGTCAAAGCCGTAAAGCACCCTTGCATGTCCCTGCAATATGTATCAATATAGGAGCAATTAGTTCAGCAAGGCACAGGATGGCTTTCCCGGGAGCTTCTGGTGACCTCTCTGCTGCAGGGAAGGATGCTTTAGGACAGGGGTAGTCAAACTGCGGCCCTGCAGATGTCCATGGACTACCATTCCCATGAGCCCCTGCCAGCAAATGCTGGCAGGGGCTCATGGGAATTGTAGTCCATGGACATCTGCAGGGCCGCAGTTTGACTACCCCTGCTTTAGGAAGACTGTGTATTTTCAGGCACCAAATGCTCCCCCGTGCATTGAAGGTACTACTGTAGTTTCTTGGCTGGTGGGGGAGTTCCGAAGGGACAGCAGGGGCCCTTTCGGGGTCTCAATTCCTGTACCAGAGCAGATTGTCCCACTTTTGGAAACAAAGGTTCAAAGTTAGAGTTGATCCCTGAAACATTAAGTAGTGGTCAAAGAAGAAAACATATATGTGCACAAAGTGCTTTTCTTTTGACACTGAGGAGTAACCCTCTTACAAATCTGAGGGTCAAAGGGGTCAAAGGGGGGGGAGCCTTTTGAGTTAAGGGACATTTCCATATAGCCTTGAGTTCTAGCCAGGACAGCCAGTCCCCAAGTGGAGCAGACTTATATAGAGAGTGTTCCCCTGAAGAAAATGGTGACATTGGAAGGTGAAAGATCAGCCTCCTACTGTGTGTGTTTTAGAGATATTCCTGTCAGATTCCAGGCCGGAGACCCTTCCTGCCTCAACTTTTCTTTTTTGTCAGCCGGTTCACTGGGCCTCTTGCAGATCTGGCACATCATGTCACAGCTGTGGATTTCATGGAGAGCTTTGTCACGCATAACAAGAAGGAGAACGGGCACCGACCCAATGTGGTATTTCTTCAGGCCGATGTAACCTGCTTGGAGTTGCCAAGCCAGAGGTGAGCTGACTGAGGCTGAGTCTCACTTCGATTTCAAATTATTTGTTTATTTATCTATATCTCACTTTTCTTTCTACTGGAGACCCAAAGCACCTTACAACGTTCTTCTCTGTGCATCTGCCCTCACAATAACAGCTGTTTAAGACAGGTTACGTTTGAGAGAGAGAGAGATCAGCCCAAAGAGCTGATCCCCAAAAGCTACGCACTCCATTCATTCCAACAGGCTGGTGATCCCTGGCCCCAAAGAAGTTCAGACCAGAGCAAGGGCCTTTTGGGCCATGGCCCCAATCTGGTGGAATGAGCTCCCCAACAAAATCAAGGCCCTACTGGAGCTTAAGCAGTTCCGTACAGCCTGCAAAACAGAGCTCTTCTGCCAGGCTTTTGGTTGAGGCCAGCATTGGGGCCTCCCTACAACCTGGTTCCATCCATACCAGGCAACTCACTAATGTTCCATAGGTCCTGAAATTTTGCTATTGTGTCGTTTTGACTCTTATTAATCATCCTTATTGTTACAAATGCCTTTGATGTACTTTTCGTTTTTTACTGTTCTATGTACACCTCCCCAAGACATCGTAGTGTGAGGCACTATATAAATTAAATGAATGAATAAATAAAAAGGCCATCCAGCAAGCTTCTGTGGAAGAATAGGGATTCGATCCTGGCACTTTTGGGTCCTAAACTAATGTATATTGAGTAGCAGTTAAAACAGCAGGGGCTCTCATCTTGTGCTTAGTGCATCTCCAATCTCCACAAGTAGCCTCCAGGAACCCTGCTCATGGGAGCTGAAATTGCACAAGAAAGTACTTGGTGGCAGGCCATAGGCCATGGGATTGAGTTGCAGAAATTAGCAATTCCTCACATCCCTCATCGGATGTGATGGAAGAATCCTGGATGGAAGAATCACCTAGATGCAGTCCTTAGCTGAAACACCAAGGATCCCTCCTCTGGTTTAGGGTTGCTATCTTATTGCCCTGGTTCTTCTGCCAAGGAGGGTTGCCAGCTGGCTTGGAGAAGAACTGACCCTTTAATCAAAGCTTAATAAGTGGAAATAGGCCTTGAAGCACTGTACTGCATGGAGATAAATAACATCCCTTTGAATCTCTATCAAAGGGACAGGACATTTTGCACCAAGCCTGTTAGCAGCCCTTATCCTACCCTTCCTAGGGCTTTTTCTGCATCCCTCCTCCACTTCTGGCCACATACTGCTTTGGTTGATCTCCTGATTTCCACATGCATTTTCTGCCTTTAGTTTTCACTTCAGTTTGAGGCCATTTTTACCCTAATATTTTTCTGGAAGCCAATTTTGAGTCACCTTTTTCCTAGTCCATAATGTTTCTATTCATTTTCTTTGTCCCACCCAGGGAAAGAGAGCCAGTTTGGTGTAGTGGTTAGGAGTGCGGACTTCTAATCTGGCATGCTGGATTCGATCCTGCACTCCCCCACATACAACCAGCTGGGTGACCTTGGGCTCCCCACAGCACTGATAAAGTTGTTCTGACTGAGCAGTGATATCAGGGCTCTCTCAGCCTCCCCTCCCTCACAGGGTGTCTGTTG
The DNA here is from genome assembly GCF_049243985.1 of Paroedura picta. Taxonomy (NCBI): domain Eukaryota; kingdom Metazoa; phylum Chordata; class Lepidosauria; order Squamata; family Gekkonidae; genus Paroedura; species Paroedura picta. Next base: position 24,771,687 of record NC_135369.1, on the reverse strand, counting down.
TGGGGAGAGGAATGGGAAGGCGACTGTAAGCCGCTTTGAGCCTCCTTCGGGTAGCGAATAGCGGCATATAAGAACCAACTCTTCTTCTTCTTCACCTCCAGCGCCCTTTTCAATGACAGGACTGTCACCATTATTAAGCTACTCCCACTCCCCCCTGTCCTGAATACAAGTGATTCCAGGTTTGTTTGTTTTTAATGGCCCTAAGATATCAATATATCATGGTAGTAAGTCTCTAGCTTCTTCTCTTGTGGAGATATAAAGAAAAGGGCATATCTTCACAACTAAAGAGTCCAGAGACTTACTGCTTAAAAAAAAAAAAGAAAGCGGGAAATTCAGAGCACCTGCTTAAATTATCAGAACAACATTAAAGCCATACATCAATATTTTAGGACTATTTAAAAAATAAATAAGGGAGTTCTCTGATGCCACTGCTAATGACACCAATGATGACAGCACCTTCCCTTGAAAATTCACAACAGTAAAAATGCACAGGGTGGGGAGATGTATGGAAGAGCCCTACCCATGTCCTAGATCAGGGGTAGTCAAACTGCGGCCCTCCAGATGTCCATGGACTACAATTCCCAGGAGCCCCTGCCAGCGAATGCCTTGGTAAAGATATAAGTGGGACTACAGGTGAAGCCAAGGTCTGTTATGTGCAGCTTGTTGTTTCCATCTCGACTTTTTTATTAGGACTGTTGCCCAGTTTCAAGAAAGCCTTTCTTGTTTTCCTCCATTCTGGGCTCGCTCACACCGTTTTCTCTCCAAGGAAATACAATCCCACCACTTAAACCAGTGTTAACATGTCTGGATATTTGTGGTGTTTTGCTATATTTATACATGTAGAGTACAGGCAAAGTTAGAGAGGCACTCTTACAGGGCAGCAAATCTGCTAGTCCATTTTGGGTCTCCAGAGATGCTGCAGCAGAGGAACCCACAATACTGCCCTGCACTGAGACAGACCTTCAACTGCCTTGTATCAGACTGCTCTATCGAGGTAGATGTTGCATATGTGGATCTGCCAGGGCAGGATCCAAGCAAACACACAACTGACAAATCTGTTTAAATCCATCAGTGTTAATCTAGCCAATCAGTTTAGCCAATCAGGGGGAGGAATGGGAAGGCGACTGTAAGCCGCTTTGAGCCTCCTTCGGGTAGGGAAAAGCGGCATATAAGAACCAACTCTTCTTCTTCTTCTTCTTTAAATCAATCAGTGCTAATCTGGTCAATGGCACATGACCACACCCGAATCTATCGTGTCAATTGTGCAAATAAGTTGTGTTGTTCTGGGTGGGTTTTTCAGTGTGGCCTTGGCACATAGAATCATAGAGTTGGAAGGGACCATACAGGCCATCTAGTCCAACCCCCTGCTCAACGTAGGATCATCACATCTTGTATCATGTTCTGGCACCAGTAAAGAGCTGCAACGATTCCAGTGTCTGTGAGTCACTGACCCACAAGATCCGTTACAGATCTAACACTGGTGATGAAGGTGGAATTCGAACCCATGCATGATCTAATATTTGATATGATTCTCCCTGGCAGCAGCTTGCCAGCATGTCAGGTAGAGGCCTTTGAAATCACCTCCCTACTCCCTGATTAATTAACCGGAGATGCCAGGGACTGAACCTGGGTCCTTCTGTATATTGCAAGATGAGACCCTCCCACTGAGCCACAGCTCAATGTATTGGTTATTAAGAAGAAGAAGAAGAGTTGGTTCTTATATGCCGCTTTTCTCTACCTGAAGGAATCTCAAAGTGGCTTACATTTGCCTTCCCTTTCCTCTCCCCACAACAGACACCCTGTGAGGTGGGTCAGGCTGAGAGAGCCCTGATATTACTGCTCAGTCAGAACTGCTTTATCAAGGCTGGGGCGAGCCCAAGGTCACCCAACTGGTTGCATGTGGGGGAGCGGGAAATCAAAGTTGGCTCACTAGATTAGAAGTCCGCACTCTTAACCACTACACCAAGCTGGCTCTCAAAGTTTTTGCCCACCACAGCAGTTTAATAATATAAGGCTCCAGATAAAGTATCTCCCCCCTTCCCCAATCTCTTTTCATCTATGCCAGGAAACGCTTCACCTCATGAATTATGTTTTTTCTGTCAGGCTGCGTGTTAAATCACATAAGCAGGGACGTTTATTTTTTTAAGTAGCTACAGTCTTAAGCCTTTGACATTGGTCTCAGTGCCAGTATGTTTTCCTCCTGGCAGAGATTCTGTGCCTTTAAACAGCTGCCAGAAATGCAGAAGTACTTGTGGAATTTTTTGAAGTGGAACAAATATTTGCAAACACTGGACATTTGACAAAATGTTTTAGATTTCACAATTCTGAGCATTAAAAAAATCAAAAGGAACCCTTCAGCCTCAGCCCTTGAAATCCAAACTGCTTTCACCTTGCTGGCACCTCCTGATGGCTTCCTTCTCCCCACCCCACCCAATAGCTTTGACCTCATCTTTTCCAACTGGCTTTTCATGTACCTCTTGGATGCTGAGCTCAGCAATTTGGCCCAGAAGATGCTGCGATGGCTTCGTCCTGGGGGACACCTTTTCTTCCGGGAGTCTTGCTTCCACCAGTCAGGTAAGTGCTCCAGTGGGTGGGATTCAAAAGTGTTTTTGTAATATTTGTTCTGTTTACAAATGTAGGAGCAAAGTGTGTTGGGGGAGGGGGGGCAGAACCTTCTGCCAGAAAGCAGAACCCCTTCTCCCCCAGAGAGATCGCCCATAGAATCATAGAATCATAGAGTTGGAAGGGGCCATACTGGCCATCTAGTCCAACCCCCTGCTCAATGCAGGATCAGCCCTAAGCATCCTAAAGCATCCAAGAAAAGTGTGTATCCAACCTTTGCTTGAAGACTTCCAGTGAGGGGGAACTCACCACCTCCTTAGGCAGCCTATTCCACTGCTGAACTACTCTGACTGTGAATTTTTTTTTCCTGATATCTAGCCTATATCGTTGTACTTGAAGTTTAAACCCATTACTGCGTGTCCTCTCCTCTGCAGCCAACAGAAACAGCATCCTGCCCTCCTCCAAGTGACAACCTTTCAAATACTTAAAGAGGGCTATCATGTCCCCTCTCAACCTCCTTTTCTCCAGGCTGAACATTCCCAAGTCCCTCAACCTATCTTTATAGGGCTTGATCCCTTGGCCCCAGATCATCTTCGTCGCTCTCCTCTGTACCCTTTCAATTTTATCTACGTCCTTCTTGAAGTGAGGCCTCCAGAACTGCACACAGTACTCCAGGTGTGGTCTGACCAGTACCGTATACAATGGGACTATGACATCTTGTGATTTTCATGTGATGCCCCTGTTGATACAGCCCAAAATGGCATTCGCCTTTTTTACCGCTGCATCACACTGCCTGCTCATGTTTAGTTTACAATCCACAAGTTTACAATTCATACAAGCTACATCTCTCCCCTGCCCCTTTTCATTCTATAAACTTCTGTTTATTTCATAGAATCCTAGAGTTGGAAGGGGTCACACAGGCCATCTAGCCCAACCCCCTGCTCAGTGCAGGATCAGCCTAAAACATCTATTAGAAGTATCTGTCCAGCCACTGATTAAAAGACCACCAGTGAGGGGGAGCTCACCACCTCCCTAGGCAGCCAATTCCACTGCTGAACTACTCTGTGAAATCCTGCCTGCCCCCACCCCCATATTCAGCTTGTACCTTTCCTCCCACATTTTAAACCCATTATTGGAAATCCTTTCCTCAGCTGCCAACAGGAACAGTTCCCTGCCCTCCTCTGACAGCCTTTCAAAGGCTTGCAGAGAGCAATCCTGACCCTCCTCAGCCTCCCTTTCTCCAGTCTGAACATGCCCAAGTCCTTCCTCTTCATTGCTTCTTCAGCACCCACTCCATTTTGTCCACATCCTTTTTGAACGGAGGCCTCCAGAACTGCATACAGTACTCCAGGTGCAGACTGACCCATGCGGTATATAGCGGGACTATAACATCTTATGATCTGGACATCGCGCCTCTGTTAATTCATCCCAAAAACACCTTGAGTCTGATGGGAATGGCAGCTTTATGGCAGGGGTGGCCAAACTGTGGCCCTCCAGCTGTCCATGGACTACAATTACCCTGAGCATCATGCTGGCAGAGGTCATCTGGAGAGCCACAGTTTGGCCACCCCTGCTCTATGCTCCACATCATCCATGTGCTCCCGCCCTTTGCTAGACGCCACCCTCTCCAGACACTGCCCCAAACTTTCAAGGAATTTCCCAAGCTCTTGTTGGCCCTTGGGAGTTGCTGTTTCTCCTGTTGGGGAAATCTTCCTGTGCTGATCAGGACACATTGCGTCTCACAAGCCCATTTCAGGCTTGCAAATGGCACGGTGAGCGAAGGATGCCTTAGCCTCCTCTTCCTGTGGGCTGTGATCCAAATGGGGCCTATGCTTGTCTGGAGAACTCCCTGATTGACAAGGATCCATGATGGCCACGTGGGGACTTTGTAATGTGTGAAAAGCCGGCCGGCATAAACTTGCGGTTTGGCCAGCCACGGAAAGAGAGGCCGGTGCCCAGTGTAGGAAGCTGCTTCTACTTTCCACCCTCAGGCTGGGCCTCTGGATGAGACCGTTTCTGCAGTCACTAAAAACTCCACAGGAGCCCTCATCAAGCTCTGCCGAATTTCATACTTTTCACACTAAAATCTGTCTCATAAGGCGCAGATCCGGCAGAAAGCTTTGTTTGTGCTGAGTCCCCTCCCTTCACTTGAAGTAAATTTGTGGTCATCTAAGGCAGGGGTAGTCGACCTGTGGTCCTCCAAATGTCCATGGACTACAATTCCCACGAGCCCCTGCCAGCTATTTAAACTGCTGGTGGAGAGGAGCAGCCTTTTCACTCTTCCCTCGCACTGGTGCAGCAGTTACCTGTTGAGATCAGCATTTCCCGAACTAGATCGGCTCCAAAAGCACACATGGCGTCCCAACAAAGGAAAAGAAAGCCATAGGAGCTAAAACGCTGGGGGGAGGGGAGCACCGGCAGGGGGGAAGAGGGAATTTCCTGCATTGGGTGTGTATGTGTGGGGGGAAACATCAGCAGATGCCAAATAATACAATTTGACATATTATATTCCATCATTTTAAAATCTGAATTTAAGCACATGTAACCCTGACCTCTGGCAGCAAGAAAGCTAGCTGAATATCATGCCCCAGGAAGATATGAATGGATCTGTTCAGCATTTTAAAAATAGAAATATGAATTGGAGGAGGAGAAAGGCTTAACCCTTCCTCCCCTGCACTGTTTGGCTAATCAAAGCAGAACTCCACCACCCCGGCCATTAACAGGCCTGGAAGGAGGGGGGAAAGGACCAACAGAGGGTTCTTTGTAGGGGTAACAGCAGCCCGTGAGGAGTGGTGGCTTTGATTGGCAGAACCACGTAATGGGGAAGGATTAAACCGCTTTCCCCCTTACCCATGCTGCATCCTTGCTTGGAATTGGACCCATGAGCAGCTGCTATTTGCATTTGGAATATTCTGGGCAGATTTAATCGTGGATCTCCTGATGTTTTTGTTTAGTTTGGCTCTCAGTCCTGGAAGCCACCACGAGGCACGTCAATATTTAATCGGCACCATTCCTTGAGCAGCCCTTGCTACATCAACACGAAGATGATTTCATTCATTTGTCCAAATATTGCCCCTTCACTCCAGATGTAGCTATTGTTAACAGGCACCACTGTTACTTCCTGAACAAACTTGAAAAGAGGCTTCATGCAAAATCAGCTCCACATTTTTCCAAATAGGAATTTCCTTTAGCGGTTCTCAAACTTGTTTGAAGTGGGATGCACTTCTAAACTTTACTTTCGGGGGACACACTGGCAAAATAACTCCATGGTACATTCCACCCCCCACACCCCCCGTATGCAATAACTTTAAATTAGTAAATGTTGAACAAGTTTATGTTCTGTTTTCAGTATTTATATATACATAGCATTATTGAGCAACAGGTTACGGATGTTTCAAATTTTAGCCCCCCCCCCCCCAGCTCACCTTGTTCCCAAGGACATAGGACATGACATAAACCATTCTTGGTCTTAAGTTTTTATGGCAAAGCTTATTTCTTGAATAGTTATTTTCTGGCTTAAAATTTTTCTGTGTTCAGGTGTAACTTTTTTTGAGGCTATGTCTTGTTATATAGTCTTGGAAACCTTCATAATCTATAGAGTCTGCTTGAAGAAATTTCTTATCTGTTCCTATGGTCTGTGAATACAGTCTGCTGACCTTTTCTGATTCCAGATCAGATATTCTTTTCTTTTCCTTTCTTAAACAATAAGCCAGATATCTGCCTGGTTTATTTACATTTTGAAAATGTCTTCGTTTTATCAACTTGTGCATGCGCGCACATGCACATGCATTTCTTCCCCTCCTATTTGGTCTAAATTATTTCCTCATTTTTTTCATTTCCTTCAGTTGCTTTTTGCTTCCCGTCAATTCTTGTTCTCCTTTTTAAAATTGATCTTTGTTGGTCTTAAAGATGCTGCGGCCAACCAGTGCATCTTGGAGATCCAACAGCAGGGCCTAGAGGCCAAAGTCTTCCCCTGATCTTCCCTCCTGGCACTAGGATTCAAAGGTTTGCTGCCTTTGAACATGGAGGCTCCCTTTAGTCCCCATTCGTAATAGCCACTGATGGCCCTTTCCCCCTAGAATCTATAATCTCTTTATGCTTATGGCCACTACGACCCTCCAGTGAGCGTCTTATAGAAACAAGGTCCCCTGAAAATAAGAAGGACTTCATGACTTAGGGGAGGGGCTGTGGCTCAGTGGTAGACCATCAGCCTGCTGGCATACAGAAGGTCCCAAGTTCAATCCCTGGCCTCTACAATTAAAGAACAGGTTGGCAGTGATGTGAAGGACCTCATCCCTGCCTCAGATCCTGAAGAACTGCTGCCAATCTAAGCAGACATAACTGATTTTGATGGATCGATGGTCTGATTCAGTATAAGGCAGCCTAAGGTGTCCAGTGATGTGTGAATTGGCTTCTTGGGGCCTCTCCCCAGTCCTTACCCAGTCCCTGTGTTAAGCTGTAGTGCCAGCCAAAGTGACACATTTTCCTTCCCTCACAGAAGGCAAACTGCTTTATTCCCTAACTAGTAATCAAGCCCGCTGTAATCTTAATACAGCGGGCGCTAGACCAGGGAGCCCCCGGCAGTCACGCGGAGCGCAGCTGCCGGGGGTTCCCTTTGTGGGCGGCCTGACGCGGCGAGAGGCGCAAAGCGCCTCTCACCATGTCAGGCCGCCATCAAGGGAGCAACTGCAAGCCGCACTCTGCACGGCTCGCAGTTGCTTCCTTGTCAGCAGGGTGGGGATTGGCCCGGCCGATGGTCTGTCCGGAGGAAGGGGCCAATCAGGCCCCTTCCTCATCACGGACAAAGCCCTCCCACCAAAGGCTTAATGAATTATTTAGTCCGCGGCACCCACGGTGCCGCAGGCGTGTTAAGGATGGAAGCCCCCACACCAGCTCAGTGTCAGAGACTTTTCAGCAACACACACAATAGGAAAACCATTGTGCAGCAGACTGGCCAAATGTTGTACAGCAAATCCATAGCCGAGGTGGTTTCCTACCCCTGGCTCACACTGACTTCTTCTTTCTTTAGGAGACAGCCCAAGGACATTCAATCCAACCTTATACCGATCACCTAAAGAGTACAATTGCCTCCTCACTTCTGCCCAGGAGACCTTCGGAGACCAACGCTATGGCTTTGACATCATTTTGTCACGATCTGTGCAAACTTACATAAAGGTAAGTGCTACATTCATGATGTGGAGAGCCTCTGAGTCTGTGCAGAGGGCCTTGCTCTCACCACTAAGTAAGTATAGCCTTCTCCATCCTTTCATAGGGGGCATGTCAGACAGCCCAGCTTTAAAAAAAAGAAATTAAAGAAATGAACCATTGTTCTTCTGCAAGGCCTGCCCCAGAACTTCACATGTGTTCACTGAGGTCTGGAAACTTGAACATTTGAAAATAAAGTGAAATGAGATTCTCCAAAGGCCCGTTTCCACACCAGTTGCACTAAGCCCTGCTTTCACTCTTTTGCCACGCAGAGGAAGCAAAACCGGAATCAGGTTTGCTGGCTTCTCCAAAAAGTCCCACGAAACAGCATGTCTGCAGGCGGATATGACACCTTCCAGCAGTTCCTAGACAGTGAGCAGTACGCCATCCGCAGCATCCGGCGCTATGAATGGGTTTTTGGACCTGGCTTTGTCAGCACAGGAGGCATCAATACCACTAAGGTAACCACCATGGGGAGAGGGAGGAGCAGGGGGGCTCAGTGGTAGAGCATCAGCCCTGTACCCTGGAGGTCCCAGGTTCAGCCCTCAGCATCTCTACTGCAAAAGGATCAGGTGTTAGGCACGGTGGACCAATCCTGGTGTCTGGATAGACACCCTGGATGTAGTCTGCACGGGGCTTTTTACCCAGTCCCAGTTCGAATGAATCCTTCCCATCTACACTGAATTCGATTTGTATTTTGAATCTGGGAGCTTTAAATTTTCCCTCTGCAACATGCATGATTTATTTGTGGTGACCCTACCTTTCCCACGTGATATCCAGAAGAGGATATAAGTCTCGATGTTTGAAAAATTGGCATCAGTAAATGTGCAGCTCTCTGATTATTGCCAGTTATTTTGCTGCCTGTGCCTTGTGCCTCCAATGCTGTAGCAAAGCAGTATTCCCTGATTGGCCAGGGCATCAGTTCAAAGTCTTCCTGGTTCCTGGTTTCAAGGCTTGTCTTAAACTGACTGCACTCCAGAATCCTTAACTTCTCTCAGCAGAGATTTGCCTCTTGTTTTTCCCCCCTCCCCTGCTCTCCAATTCTCCCCTGCCCCACCCCCAATTCAAGAAAAGAGAGAGGCTCCTGCTGCACTTGACTCCCTCTCCCCCCCTTCAGAGCTTCCCCAATCAAGTGCAGAACACTTTCTATTTCAATTGGAGGGGCCCGGATACAGAAAGACCTGAGTTCAAATTGATCTGAATTCAGCAGGATCCACAACGAAATAAACAGAGTAAGTGCAGAATCAGCCCAGGTGTAGCTAAGAGGGACAGACAGGATCCCTGCAGGCAAACATCCAGGCTCTGGGACCAAAGGAGCACAGGTCTGATCTTGCTGGGGGGTTGTGGGTTGGGTGGGTATGGTTAGCAGGAGGGATGCCCTCAGCTTGTGAGAATATATTTGTGACCAACAAGGTGACCTGACAAAACCAGTGGGCACAGAGAGGGACTGGACCACAGCATGTGCTCAGAAGAGATCTTTGAAAAGCAGCCCTGCATGCACTGAGGGTAGAAGTAGGCATAAAGGAGAGCCACAACTTTTTTCGGTGTGGGGCTGGGATATGAGTGAACTTTCCAGGACGGTGACTGTATACCAAGCAGAGAAGAAACAAGAGAGTTGTGATTAATACTCCCCTCTCTAGGTTACAGTGGATGAGCGATGGGGTTGTGAGTGTCCTGCATAGTGCAGGGGGTTGGACTAGAGGACCCAGGAGGTCCCTTCCAACTCTGTTATTCTATGATTGAAATCTCCAGATATTTTGCTGCATGGCCTTCTGTGTTTGTGGCGGCCCAGGCTGTATTTCCCAACCCAGAGCTGGGAATCCTATTAACACTAGAAGGATTTTTTGTCTGACCAGGCAGACAATTAATAGCTTCCTGCACTGGCCGGTGAGGGTGGGTGGGCTGCAATTGGGATTCACAAATACAAAAGGGAAAAGATCCAGATCAAGCTGGTCTGTTGTTGTTCTTTTGTTTGTTTCTGCAAATTTAGGTGCATTAAAATCTCCTCCCAGCCCTTTTCATTTTATGCTGAACAGCTGGCCCATTAAGGCTACAACCCTGTGCACGTTCACTGAAATCAGTAAACATGTGTCTAAGATCCATCAGGCTGCAGACTGGAAGAGATTTCCATTTTTTATGTCAGCAGTTTAACAATTGTGCTCATATGAAATACATTCCAGGTTTCAACGTCAACAAGCGTGCAGTGAAAAAGCAAATAAATCCCAAAGTGGAAGCAGACGTCTTCCCTTCCCTGCCTCATATACCTCCCTCTCCTTGAACATCCCTGGAATCTGGCCTCCCCAAACAATTGTCCAGCATGGCCAGAGTGACTTTAGAGGAGGTACTGGGAATGGAAGAGCCAGGTGGCTCCACCCTATGGCTGCACCTGAGGCCTGAGGTTCCCAACCTCAAGATGGGGCCTGCAGAATCCCAACTGATCTCAAACGTCAGCTCCCTTGGAGGAAATGGCAGCTTCAGCGGGCGGATGGGCTCCACGTCACTCTCCACTGAGCTCTCTGCCTTCCCCACCCCAAATTCTGGTTTGTGTTGGTGTAGTGCAGCCTTTCCCAACCTTTTTAGAAAACCCTGAAACATTCTTCAGGCTTCGAGAAACCCCAGAAGTGACATCAGCAGGCCACACCTTCCTGTCACACCCCCGGAAGTCACATGTCACCAAAACTGACATCACCCAGACACTCCCATCAGTAGCGACATCACCAGGCCAGTAAGGATTTATTTGGACAGAGTCCCTCCCCTTCCCATGCCCTCCAGGCCCATCATTGGCCATTTTGGGAGGGGAGGAAGGAGACTGATGTGACGATATGTGGTCATATCACCCAATATTTTTTCTACATTTAAAATATATAAAAAAATAATTAACTCCTACTCGATTGGAGAAATCCTTCCAGGGCTGTCAGGAAACCCTGGTTGAGAAAGCCTGGTGTGGCGGTTAAGAGCCGTAGCCTCTAAGAACCAGATTTTCTTCCCCACTCCTCTACATGCAGCCCGCTGGGTGACCTTGGGCCACTCCCAGTTCTCTTAGAGCTCTCTCAGCCTCACTTACCTCACTAGGTCCCTGTTGTGGGGAAAGGTGATTGTAAGCCATCTTGAGACTCCTTAAGGATGATCTTGAAAAAAACAGGGAGTATCTCCATCTTGGTTTAGTGGTTAACAGTGGTGGCTTCTAATTTGGAGAGCCAGGTTCGATTCCCCACTCCTCAACCAGCTGGGTGACCTTGGGCTAGTCACAGTCCTGTTAGAGCTGTTCTCACAGAGCAGTTTCTCTCTGAGGTCTCTCAGCCTCACCTACCTGACAGGGTGTCTGTTGTGGGGAGAGGAAGGGAGGGTGATTGTAAGGATGATCTTGAGAAAAACAGGGAGTATCTCCATCTTTGGAAACTTTTTAACATTGGCTGGATAGCCATCTGACGGAGAGGCTGATTCTGTGAAGGTTCATACGGGTGGCAGGTGACAGTGGATGAGCGATAGGGTTGTGAGTGTCCTTCATGTGCAGAGGGTTGGACTAGATGACCCAGGAAGTCCCTTCTATGATTCTATAAATACCAACTCTCCAGGCTCTGCCACGAAATCTCCAAGAGTTTCCCAAATTGTTGCTGGCAACCTCCAGCCTGCTTGATCCTCTCCAATCTCCCTCTAGGAGCTGTTGTCCATGCTGGCATTGAAGCCGGGTCTGAAAGTGTTGGATGTTGGCTGTGGTCTTGGCGGAAGTGATTTCTACATGGCAAAGGTATTTCTGCATGGGCCAGTGGAAGCTTGCCCTCACACTCCCAGATATATCCCTGATCCCTTTCTTTTTTGGGCACAGCTCCTGATCCCAGGTTTGGCAACCTCCAGGTGGGGCCTGGAGGTGTCCTAGAATCACAACACACCTCCAGATGACAGAAGTCAATCCCATTGAAGAAAATAGCTGCTCTGGAGGGTGGACTCTGTGGCACAGTGCAGGGGGTTGGACTAGATGACCCATGAGGTCCCTTCCAACTCTATGATTCTATGCATCATATCCAACTATCCTGTCCCCAATCCCCACTTTCCACAGGCTCCATCCCCCAAATGTGAAGGGACAGGACTAATATATATGTATTGATTTCCCAGCTCAGAGTTGACAACCCTACATGGGCTCTAACAATTGCTCTATCGCAATCCACGGCAACTCCCTGCTACAGAAAGCTGTCTCAGCTGAAATCTGCCGCCATGGCTTATCGGGGCTTCTGTCACACATTTGTCCCACCCTTCTTCCAAGGAACTCAAGGCATCCTATTAGAGTCCAGGGACACCTTTAAGACCAACCAAGTCTTATTCAAGGTGTGAGCTTTCGCGGGCAGGCACACTGCCGTTAGCTGACATCTTTCCCTGAAGAAAGGCAAGGATCATAATCCTGGGAATGCCATTGGCCAGTGCATGGCCGGATCCCGTCTGCCGGGTCCAGTCAGTTCAAAGTGAAACGGACCAATAGCATGCACTGGCGGGAAGATCTTTTGTTCTGAATCTGTCTATAAGTTGGTTGCTTCAGTTCAGTTTTGCCTCTGGTCCCATCTTGTTGAGGTCACAATGAAGAACTGAAATGAACTCCCAGTGTCTTTGAATTTAACAGTGCCCCCATCCAATGTCTAGGCATGTTGAGTCACTTACTCAAACAGATAAGTGGAAGTGTTGCCAACCTCTAGGTGGGGCCTGGAGATCTCTCAGACATCAATTCCCCTGGAGAAAACACCTGCTTTGACAAGTGGCTGGGGACCCGATGGCCACTGGTTTAGTTGCCTTCTAAAACAAGATTAATTCATCATGGATGGATCCATCTACTGTTATTAGCCACCATGACTGAATAGAACCTCAAACGTCAGTACCTGCAGAGTACTGGTGCCAGGGGGCCACTATAGCAAGAAGAAGAAGAAGAGTTGGTTCTTATATACCGCTTTTCTCTACCTGAGGGAGTCGTAAAGGGGCTTCCAATCGCCTTCCCTTTCCTCTCCCCACAACAGACACCCTGTGGGGTGGGTGAGGCTGAGAGAGCGCTGATATCACTGCCCGGTCAGAGCAGTTTTCTCAGTGCTGTGGCGAGCCCAAGGTCACCCAGCTGGCTGCATGTGAGGGAGTGGGGAATCGAACCCGGCTGGCCAGATTAGAAGTCCGCACACCTAGCCACTACACCAAGCTGGCTCTCTGACTCCCATGCTCCTGCTTCTGGACCTCCTGGGGGACATCTTGGCCTGGGAACCTGTCTCAAAGAGGATGCTGACTTTGATGGGACTTCACTGTGCTGCAGCACAGCTACTCTTGTGCTTCTTTCTCCTCAGGAGTTTGGCATAGAGGTCTTGGGTCTGGACCTCTCGCACAACATGGTGGAGCTGGCGTTGGAGAGAGCCCAGGAGGAGACTGAATCCCTGGTACTGATGGGGGGGGGAGCAGAAGGTCTTAAGGAGAGATGGGGGGGGTGTTCCTGCAGAAAGGCCAGCACTTTGAAGCTGCTGGGTAGAAAATTGTGACATGAGGTCCTTAGCACAGGGGTAGTCAACCTGTGGTTCTCCAGATGTTCGTGGACTACAATTCCCATGAGCCCCTGCCAGCAAACACTGGCAGGGGCTCATGGGAATTGTAGTCTATCGACATCTGGAGGACACAGGTTGACTACCCCTGCCTTAGCAGACTGCCTGTCAAGAGAAATGAGTGGAGAAACTGAGGCAAGCATGGACGTCTTGTTGATGATGTTATAAACAACATGGCATTTTACAGATTAATATAACAGGTCCCTGCGCCCAAGGAGCTTGCAACTTATATTTTGACAATGGAGAAAAGAAAAAGAAAGTCAAGAAACTGAATGATAAAGGGATGCAGATAATCAAATGCGGTTTTCTGTAGATAGATTTGGGTTGGGTTTGAAGGCTGAAGAGTTAGGTCAAAGACTTTGTGATAAAGGTGGATTTGAAGGAGAGAATCGAGGTGGGGGGGGAGGGAATCCTTCAAGTGTTCTGGGGGAGAGCTCCAGGCCCAGAAGGCAGAAGGGGAGGGTCACAATTGCTGTTCACTTCAGTGTGACTTGTTGAATAGGACAAATTCCTAGGCAACCAGGGCACGCATTCCTTAGGGGGAGGGAACGCCATTTTGATTTCACACTTCAGGCCTTACAGTCTATAACCCCTGCTGCGGTTCTAGGTGCAATTCGAAGTTGGTGATGCTACCCGAAGGGTGTTTCCAGAGGGCTCCTTTGATGTTGTTTACAGCCGAGACACTATCTTGCATGTGGCAGACAAAAGTGCTCTGTTTCGGAGGTTCCTGGTAAGTGTCTCAAGTAGCCTTCACCTAGGATTGCCACTGGCTTGGATAAATTGTTTTTATTATTTTATTTTTTTAGGATTACCAGGTGTCCTCTCTTGGGCCAAATTGGTGAAGTGGTTAACAGTGGTGGCTTCTAATTTGGAGAGCTGGGTTCGATTCCCTACTCCTCAGCCAGCTGGGTAACCTTGGGCTAGTCACAGTCCTGTTAGAGCTGTTCTCACAGAGCAGTTTCTCTCGGAGCTCTCTCAGCCTCACCTACCTCACAGGGTGCCTGTTGTGGTAAGAGGAAAAGAAGATAATTGCAAGCTGCTTTGAGACTCTTTTGGGCAATGAAAAGCAGGATATAAAAATCGACACTTCTTTAAAAACTAGCTTGGAAGGTAGGAATATTCTCAGTAGCAATTATCACTGCTTAAATAGTCTGAGTATTCAAAATGAGATTTGTCATAGTGATCACTATTTAAAGTAGTTGGTTGGGAAATCTGTCCTCTTTTGCTTTTCAAAATATGGTAACCCGGATGTATTTATTTTATTTTACAACATTTATAGCCTGACTTTCTCCCTCAAAAAGGCCACCAAGGTTGCAGAATAAGTCAATACATATATATTAGTCCTGTCCCTTCAATATAGAATAGTAGAATAGAATAGAATAGAATAGAATAGAATAGTAATGGGTATATTTTCCTTAAGCTTTTCACGGAGGGTCCAATAATATCACTTGGTAACCCAAACCCTTGATAAATATCGTCCCATTAAGACTGCATTAAAAAGTTAGGAACAAAGTCTGAATCCAGTGGTGCCTTTAAGATCAGCACAATTCTATTCTGGGCATAAACTTTTGTGTAGACGCAGGGCATGCACATGAAAGCCATTTCTAGAATAAAACTTTGTTCTGCTACTTCAGACCAACAGGGCTACACCCACCTGAATTTTAAATGATCAGGCATTTTCCCCCCAGGTAGTTGGCAAACCTCCCCTCAGCCTGCCATTTACCCCTAAAGCCTTGTACAGTGCTGCCTCAGTCTACTCTAACACAGGGGTAGTCTACCTGTGGTCCTCCAGATGTTCATGGACTACAATTCCCATGAGCCCCTGCCAGCAAATGCTGGCAGGGGCTCATGGGAATTGTAGTCCATGAACATCTGGAGGACCACAGGTTGACTACCTCTGCTCTGACACATCTGTCTGTATGTCTCCCCAGCTGTGGTTGAAACCAGGTGGGCAGCTCCTCATCTCTGATTATTGCTGTGGGCCTCGCCCGTGGTCAGAAGTTTTCACCAAGTATGTCCAACAGAGGGGATACAGCCTGCTCATGCCTCAGGAATACGGCCAGGTATGGGATGGAACATGCATGCCTGTGGAGGTCAGCAGCAGGCCAAATTACTCCTCTCCCCCCATGTCTATCAAATGACCAAGCTATAAGTTCAGCCAAGTTATATGTATTTTACTCAATTGAAAGGCTCGCTGAGACTCAAAGTGGATAACAAAATATGCATTAAAAAAGCAATTGGAAAGCATAACATTGCAATGGACTCTGGGGAATGGTAGAGGACAGGAAGGCCTGGAGGATCATTGTCCATGGGGTCACGATGGGTCGGACATGACTTTGCACCTAACAACAACATTGCACTAGGTCTAAGATTGCAGAATTAGAAAATGGTGCAAACAAAAAACGTAGCCATGGCCTACTGTAAGCGGTGCAGAAAATGGGTTGAAAACCCAGAAGCGGCGATGGAAAATGCCGTCAAGTCATAGCCAACTTACAGCCATGATGTAGGGGGTTCAAGGCAAGGGACGTTCATAGATGATTTGCCATTGCCTGCCTTGTCACTCTGGCCTTCATTGATGGTCTCCCCTCCAAGTACTAACCAAGGCTGACCCTACTTAGCTTCCAACGTGTTGAGGTCAGGCTAGCCCAGGCAGTCACAAACACAGACAACCATGCAGTAAAATCAAGATGATAATACAATGGACACTTTAATAGTGCACAATTAATCAGGAAGAGCAACCATTTGGGGAGGGGCGGGGGGCAGTTTATTCTTACTCTTCAAAAGAAGGGGAAGTGAATTTGTTTCCTGAAGGAAAGGCCCCTGTCTCCAGATTTGGGATGCATGTGAGAAGGATTCCCCCTGCCTTATTCCTGTGGAGTCCCTGGAACACCCTTTTGGACTCCCGGAGGTCCTTCTGTGTGTGTCTGAAAGAGACTCTCTTACACGGCCTTTTTTTATTACTCCCAGAACCCCCACAGTCTACTGATGCAGGTTAAATTTACAGAGAAGGAATCCTTAGCCAGGATCTATGAATAGCCAGATAGCTGGTGTGGTGTGATGCTTTAGAGGTGTCGGGCCAGGTTATGGGAGATCACGGTCCAAAAGCAAAATGTCCCAACTACACATTACATTATCCTCCCTGGGTCCACACAACCACAGCATCATAGAGTTGGAAGGGGCCATATAGGCCATCTAGTCCAACCCCCTGATCAACGCAGGATCAGCCTAAAGCATCCATGACACGTGCATTATGACTTATGTGCTGGGAACTTTATTCCCAAGCAAAGGCTCATTTGGATTGGGACAAAAGTGATTAAGCCTCCCCCCTTCTCTATTTGTAATGACCCAGGGGGCTGCTATTTACCCCACTGGGGAAACTACATGCATTGGTGGACTATGCCTACGTTTCCCTAATGGGGGCAGAACCTATCAGTCTGTAGTTTGTTGGTGGAACTGGCAAGCTTTTGAGTTTTACAGAAATCTTCATCTGGCCTGAAAAAGAGTTCTATGCAATTCGAAAGCTTGTATAATATAATGATCTGGTAATAAAAGGCTTTTCTGTACTCTCATTTTCCTTGCTTATGTATTCCTGTAGCTTTGGAGGGTTTTTTCTGTTCTGCATGTGTTTTGTTTCCTCCAGTGGTTAGTTCAATATTACAGCTCTTTATGTCTGGCATGCATATTTTTATGCTGGACATAAAGGGCTTTTCCTCATTCTCATTTTCCTCGCTTTTAAGTTCCTGTTTGTTGGTTGGTTTCCTGATCTGCATGTGTTTTGTGCCCTCTAGAGATCAATTCCCTTTTTAAATTTTGCATAAAATCCTGCATTCTAAATCTGCAGGGAGATATGCCAGACATAAACCGATGCAATATTGAACTGATCCCTCAATGGTGCAAAACACATGCAGAATAAGAACACCTCCCACCTCCTGAAAGAAGAACATTCAAGCCAGGAAAATGAGAATATGGAAAAGTCCAAAGCAATGTGATATTGAATCGACCACAAGGGGGAGCCAAACATATGCAAAATAGAAAAATAAGCCCCAAAACAGCAGGAACACACAGGTGAGGAAAATGATAATGCAGAAAAGCCTGCAGATTTTGCATTTTAAATGGAACTGCCATTTCCTAAACTATTGTAGAAAAGACACTACAGGAGCTCAAGCATAGCAATAATTATCTTCAGAAAAAAGGAACCAGATTTCTCACTTTGCAGTGGCATTTCCCTGTAAAAAATTTTTTACCAAAATAAATTAAGGGGTAGAGGAAATGGCTGTAAAAGTAGGTTGCAGAGCCATGAGGCAGTTTTTGCAAAGGGGGTGGTCTGAGGTTCCTCTTTCACATCTCCTGCTAACACCCTTCTCCCTGCCCAATTGCCACAGGTGCTACAGAAAGTTGGATTCAAAAGTGTCCAGTCCTTGGACCACACAGAGCGGATGGTGTCAGCGCTAGCCCAAGAGCTGCAAGAACTGGAGAGAAGTCAGGAGAGTTTCATTCAGGTCAGCTTGGGGGGGGGGGGGGAAGGTGGGATAGGGATGAAGCTAGAGCACCCCTCTGTGGCACAGTCCCCACTCTCCCAATCTGGAAACTGCCATGAGCCCATACATCAAACAATTAAACCACTCTGGGCTGCAGTTTGCAAGTTATGGGTCGCTCGGCAGTTTTGCTGGGGCCAGATAAGGAAGAAGTTTGTCAGTGGTTGCCAGGCAACCAAGCACTCCTTCAACTGCCTCTCCTCTTAGATAGGAACCCAAAGCAAAGGAACGCAGATGTGAAGTAACTGTTCCCCAAATTATCAGAGTCATCTTTTGCTTTGAGGCAGGGGTAGTCAACCTGTGGCCCTCCAGATGTTCATGGACTACAATTCCCATGAGCCCCTGCCAGCAGGGGTTCATGGGAATTGTAGTCCATGAACATCTGAAGGGCCACAGGTTGACTACCCCTGCTTTGAGGTGTCTTTCTCTTCCACCTGGGGTAGGAATGGGGGCATTTTCCTTCATTTCCTCTACACTGCAGGGCCACTACAAAAATTGTTTTCCTGCTTTCTGGTAGGTAGTGTGAAAAATGCCTGTCTTTTCTTCCCGCACCCCCATCCCTCACACACTGCAGGAGTTCTCCAAGGACGAATTTGATGCCATGGCCTCTGGGTGGAGAGAAAAGCTGGAACGTTGTTCGGATGGGGACCAACGGTGGGGGGTTTTCTATGCAGTGAAGCCGGTGTAGCCAGGCCAGTGAGTCCCAGCCAGCTCCCAATCCTTCCCACCAGTCTAGCCTTTAATAGCAATTACAAATGGGTTTGCTCTTTTCTTTTTTCATCCTGCTGTTCTTGGGTCAGGTTTCAGGGCTGGATCCTAGGTACAGAGGCTTGGAAGATATGTGTGCCAAGTATGGGCTTGTGCTGGCCTTTAATGTGGCGGATTTGGCATTGATTGATTCCAAATGTCTCTGGAGAACCAGAATGCTTTCTTTCTTTCTGTAATTGTTCATTTCATATTATTTCATATTATTTCATATTCTTTCTTTCTTTCTTTCATATTCTTTCTTTCTTTCTTTCTTTCTTTCTTTCTTTCTTTCTTTCTTTCTTTCTTTCTTTCTTTCTTTCTTTCTTTCTTTCTTTCTTATGGCATTTTTCCATGTCTCTGAAGAAGGGTATTGTTTCCTGTCGAGTTTGCAGGGAAAAGAGGGAAGAAGAGGCTCTCTCCCAGGCAAACTGCCTCAGGTCTCCCAAAGGTGGCTCTTTTTTTCAAGCTTTTTGGTGGTTCCTCTCCCACTCTTATTGGCATTCAAAACAGTTCAGGAAAAAGGTGGGCAAACAGAGTTGCAGATTTATGGCTAGATCCCCATCTTGAATTTATAATACATCAATCTTCAGGCCTTTGCTGACTGGAATTCCAAATGTGTACTTTGGGTTCCAAAAACACCCTCAAGGGGTCTGATATGGAGAAGGGTCTGCTGTGCTGGGAAGAGCTTTTTAACTCTTCTCCCTGCTCCATTTTTCTCAATGGTGTATCCATCCCACCCTCACTGCTTTAAACCCAAGTGTGGGGGGGATTGGCATCTTCCCCACACCCAGCTAGGTTGTAAGGTAGCCTAGAGGGGGCATTTGAAAAGGGGAAAGAGTGAAATTCCTTTTGCTCCAGCTCTACAGCTCCCATTCATATGGGGCTTTCAGAGCTCTCCCCTGCAAAATCCCAGTTTCACTGGAATGTTGCGATCCTGTCAGCAGAGGGCAGCACCACCCCATCTGGTTTATAGCTTGGTTGTGCCCTGCCCTGCTAAAACGATGGCTAGAACCTCAGATCTCTGTTGCAATTTGGACAGTGTGTCCATGGCCTGACTAGAGTGCCTCATGGGCATTTTTAAACACGGTAGCATTCTATGTGGGGAAAAGCATAAACCTGCATATAGATGCTGTTGCTTTGATCACATTAGATATCTTGTAATTGACTGATTTGCACCTTTGATTTACATTTAACAGATTGGGAGGTTGTTTGTTGAGGTGGGGAGACCTTAGTGCAGCTTGATGCCACTGGCAGAAGATCCAAGCAAAACTCCCCAACTCACCTAATTTATAAGGGGCACAACCTGCAGAGAAATGCTCCAATTCAAGGTTGAATGATCCTAGGGGTGCCAGTCCACAGGTGGGACCTGGGGATCCCCCAGTTTTATAGCTCATCTCCAGGTGGCAGAGATCAGTTCCCCTGGAGAAAATGGTTGCTTTGGAGGGTGGACTCCATAGCATTGGACTCCATTGAGGTCCCTCCCTGCCCCAAATCCTGCCCATTCCTGTACCTGCAGAGTCTCCAGGTATTTCCCCAACCACAGCTAAAAATTACAATGACTAAAGCTTTTGTACTAGGGGCACATTACAAGAAAACAAGAATCACAAAAAACAAACAAACAAACACTAATGCTAGGAATAGTTGAAGGCAGCAAGAAAGGACCCAACATGAAATGGATGTGGACTCAATCAAGGAAGCCCTGGCCGGCCCTCGGTTTGCAAGACTTAAGCAAGGCTGTTAATGATGTGGCGTTTTAGAGGTCATTCATTCATAAGGTTAACATGGGTTGGAAGCTACTTGATAGCACTTCACACACACACACACACACACACACACACACACATGTCTGTGCTCTTGCACAATTCTTATCCACTTCCTGCTAGATTGGGACCAGGGAACCTGTTCTGAGGACCTCCTGCCCTTCTGTCTTGCATAGTGCCTCTGGCCTCCCATCACCTTGGCACAGGTAGGGCTGCTCTTGTGCACCGGCTTTTAAATTTAAAATAATATGAAATATAATTTTAATTTCTCCCATTAGGCAGCATTGCGGTATTGATGTGATGGGTTGTGAGATCCACTGGAGCAGAGGGGGGCAGTGCACAGCTTCCAGAAGACTGGCTAAATGTCTGATGGAATAAAATTGTGGGCAATTTTCTGCAATTCGGTTGTTGCTGTTCTGGCATGTGAGGTTACAGCAAAGGATTCAGGGTATGAGTGAATATTGTGCTTCTGAAAGCATTTAACTCTGATCTTCCTGGCTGGACAGGAGGCTTTGTTCCATCATGCTGATGAATCCCCTTCTGTTTACAAATGTCAGCATAGGTTTATCTCCAAAATGTTGTTCCTAGTTGGAGCCCCTTAGTGCTATAGTGTCAAGATGCCAGGACTATTACCTAGGATTAGAAGAGAAATAGTGCCCTGAATGGCCCAGGCCAGCCCAATCCCCACAGAACTTGGAAGTTAAACTTGTTCAGCCACGGTTAGTACTTGGATGAGAGGCCAAGAAGGGGCTGCTATGCAGAGGAAAGGATGGGCAAAACACTTGTTCATCTCTTTCCTTGATTCACCCACTGGCAAGTTGACGGCATGCCATTATTAATCAGGAGAAAAATGGTGCCCATCTACAGTGGTGTAATAGCACTGATTTCAGTTCTTTAAGAAGAAGAAGAAGAAGAAGAGTTGGTTCTTATATGCCGCTTTTCCCTACCCGAAGGAGGCTCAAAGCGGCTTACAGTTGCCTTCCCATTCCTCTCCCCACAACAGACACCCTGTGGGGTAGGTGAGGCTGAGAGAGTCCTGATATCACTGCTTGGTCAGAACAGTTTTATCAGAGCCGTGGTGAGCCCAAGGTCACCCAGCTGGTTGCATGTGGGGGAGTGCAGAATCGAACCCGGCATGCCAGATTAGAAGTCCGCACTCCTAACCACTACACCAAACTGGTTAAGGCAACCTCAGCAAGGTCAACAGCTACAGTTATGCTTTCATGTCTCTAAATACACGCCATCATCTTGAAGGCATGGTGAGGCTGTAGAGCTAAGACCGCCTACACACCACAGAGGCTGAGAACGCAACGTCATAAGAGAAGCCCTGTTGGGTCAGGCCAATGTCCCATCCAGCCCAACACTCTGTGTAACACCGTGACCAATCCCCAGTGCCACCACGAGGCCCAACAGCCAGGAGTCCTGTTGTTGCCCCCCCAAGCACCAAGAATACAGAGCATCACTGCCCCAGAAAAAAATGCTCCATCTAGGTCTTGTGACTAATAGCCACTGATGGACCTCTGCTTCATATGTTCATCCAGTCCTGCACCTGTCTGCATGTAGCTTTCCTGCCCTCCCTCTCCTTACTGCCACTTCCAGCCGGGCAGGAGAAGAGTGGGCTGCCCACGGTAAGTCTCGCTACTCTGGAGAATGGGGGGAGGGATGATGGTGGTGTTTGCCCTCGGAGGTGCTGCAGGTGCTGTTCTGTCCTCAGCAGCCTGCTCCCCTGGCTGGGCCACTGAGCTCTGCAGCAGGCCCCCCGCCCAATACTTTTACCTCTTAACCTTGCTGAGGTTGCCGACCACCACGCAGAGGCGGATTTTAGTGATAGATTGCTTATTTTTGTCAGGGGATCCACAAGATCATTTTTGAGTTCTTTCAGAGCTCTTGGTTGTATGCAGTCTGGTGATCGGTCGTTTTTTAATTTGTCCATCCACTGTGGGACCTCCTCTCCCATCCCCTCAATCCAACTTGGGTCTTTTGACACCCCTTCTGAAGTTCTGGAGTGGGCAGGCTCCTCCTGCTTGCTACAGTAAAGGCAGAGGCCGCAAAATGCCTTCCGTTTCTCTGCCATTTCCCTACCATCTTTTAGTAATCGTTTTAACCCACTGGTCACCCAAGCCCCCCACTGCCTCCGTGGTTTTCTGCTTCTAATGTAATCTGGAGAGCCAGGCTTGATTCCCCGCTCCTCCTCCACATTCAGTCAGCTGGGTGACTTTGGGCCAGTCACAGTTCTCTCAGAGCTCTCTCAGACCCACCCACCTCACAGGGTGTTGTCTGTTGTGGGGAGAGGAAGGGAAGGTGACTGGAAGCCATTTAGGGACAATTTCAGGTAGTACAAAGCAGGGTACCAAAAACTAGCAACCAACATCTCATATATATGATGCCTTCAGTGGCCTTGAATGCGCTGTTGGGGCACAGTATATAATTAAGGTTGCTGGGGATCTCCTAGGATTACAAACGATCTCCTGGCAACGGAGATCAGTTGACCAGAACAAAACATCTGTTTTGCAAGATGGACTTCAAAAAATTGTATCCCACTGATGCCTCTCTCCAAGCCCTGCTCTCTTAGGCCTCCACCTCTCCCCCCCCCAAATTTCCTAACCCAGAGTTGGTAATTCTAATATACATCTGATAGAAGCCCACCCCCAGCAGTCTGGGACATTAAAACAGCCCCAGAGAAAGGTAGGCCAAGAACAGCCAGTACCAGAGAGACAGCTTGGTTTGGCCGTGGCCTGCTGCCACAGGCACAGGTCTGGCTGTGCACTGTCTGCGCTTGTCATCATCACCACAGCCAAGTCTGAGCACTGCCAGCACCACTGGGCCCCAACACACTCGCCAGTGGCCGACCAAGAACTTTCCTGGTAATGGAAGAAGCCACTCTGCCCCTGCCGGCCCCCAACCCTCAGCGTGTGGGGAAATCCTGAGGAGAAACGGTAACATTTTAAAAAAAAAATTCAATTTAGCCCATTGCCTAAATCTTTGCTTTCCTGGCGGGGAAAAGGCGGGGAGGGGGCAGGACCCCACATGTGGATGAATTAGCAAACAACTCCCAAAGATGCTGACTCTGCCAGACAAGCCAGGGACAGTAAAGGAGTCTTTGGCCAAGATCTGTCAGAGGCTGTCTCCGGATTTGTTTCAGCACCGCTCTCCAGCACAAGGCACAACTGAGTTTGTTTTTAAATGGGGATCTTTTCCTTTCTAGCTTTGTTCTGCGCAGTCTTAGCTAGGATTGACAAGTCTGGGTTAGGACATCCCTGGAGAACTGGTGTGGAGCCTGGGGAGGGATAACAGCAGGGCATCTTTAAACAGCCCGTGGCGCCACGGGCGCCACGGACTAAATAATTCGTTAAGCCCCCTCGAGGTGGGCTTTGTCCGTGATGAGGAAGGGTCCGGGTTGGACCCTTCCTCACGACAGACAATCGGAGGGACCAATCGGCAGGCGCGAAGCGCCTGCCAATTGGTCCCTCCGATTCCCAGGGCAGTCGCGCGAAGCTGGGGGTTCCCTCCCTGCCGGACTCACGCGCCTTTCAAAACCCCTTTTTATAAAGGGGCTTTGAAACTAGTCATGCCATAAAGCAAATGCTGGCAGGGGCTCATGGGAATTGTAGTCCATGGACATCTGGAGGGCCGCAGTTTGACTACCCCTGCCATAAAGTCTGCCATCCAAAGCAGTCATTTTCTCTGAGGGAACTGACCTCTCTGGCCTAGAGATCACTTGCAATTCTGGGAGATCTCCAGGTCCCACCTGGATATTGGCAAGCACAGTGTTAGAATCTTAGGACAGACATGACCATCTTCCTCCCACTATAAATACACATTTCACCTCAGGTTCCCCAGACATTCAGTACAGACATTTTTTTTGAAGTCAGCCTACACAAAGGAAATTCTAATTCATGCAGGTCCAAAGTTCCCTGCCAACTCCCAATTTTTTTTTGTATGTGTGGGACATTGATGGCATTATTGCAGCCTAGATATGTTAAATATTCTTGTCTGTAGGCTTATTTTATTTTCCTGGGCTCCAAGATCACTGCAGATGGGGACTGCAGCAAAGAAATTAAAGACGCTTGCTGCTGGGGAGGAAAGCTATGGCAAATCTAGACACCGTCCTAAAAAGCAGAGACATCACTCTGCCAACAAAAGTGCGTCTAGTCAAGGCTGTGGTCTTCCCAGTTGCAATGTATGGCTGCAAAAGTTGGACCATAAGGAAGGCCGAGCGTCAAAGAATTGAGGCTTTTGAACTCTGGTGCTGGAGAAGACTCTTGCGAGTCCCTTGGACTGCAAGGCGAACAAACCGGTCAGTCCTAGAGGAGATCAGCCCTGACTGCTCCTTAGAAGGCTAGATCCTGAAGATGAAGCTCAAATACTTTGGCCACCTCATGAGAAGGAAGGACTCCCTGGAGAAGAGCACCTAACAACAACAAGGCTTTTTTCAGATGAGAGACCCACATGAGGACACATTTAGAGTCCAGGGGCACCTTTAAGACCAGCCACATTTTATATCTGAGGAAGTGTGCAGGCACACAAAAGCGCATACCTTGAATAAAATGTGCTGTTGTTTTTGTTAAGTGCAAAGTCGTGTCCGACCCTGCGCAACCCCATGAACAATGATCCTTCAGGCCTTCCTGTCCTCCACCATTCCCCGGAGTCCATTTAAATTTGCACCGACTGCTTCAGTGACTCCATCCAGCCACCTCATTCTCTATCATCCCCTTCTTCTTTTGCCCTCAATCGTTCCCAGCATTAGGCTCTTCTCCAAGGAGTCTCTCCTTTGATAGGGTTGTGAGTGTCCTGCATGGTGCAGGGGGTTGGACTAGATGACCCAGGAGGTCCCTCCCAACTCTATCTTCTATGATTCTACGATTCACTTTAGAAGTAGATTTTCCTGTTCTGTGCAGGAAACTGCAGCTGCCAAAGCAAACTGAAAGTGCATTATCCTATGTGTGCGGAATGGGCCCAGGTCCTGTCAGATCTCGGAAACAAAGCCAGGGTTGGAAGGGCAACCTCCAACAGGATTGTGACGCAGGG
Organism: Paroedura picta; assembly: GCF_049243985.1. Taxonomy (NCBI): domain Eukaryota; kingdom Metazoa; phylum Chordata; class Lepidosauria; order Squamata; family Gekkonidae; genus Paroedura; species Paroedura picta. The sequence goes on along the minus strand of NC_135369.1, from coordinate 24,746,286 downwards.
GCAGGCAATGGCAAACCACCCCCAAACGTATCTCCTGGCTATGTTATACACACAACCCATGACAAGTAAATACTGACTCATGACCACTGGAAGTGGAATGCATTACTTTGTTAGTCTTATGGTGCCTCTAGACTCCCGGTGCTGTTAGGCATTTTACAAGTGCTTCATAACTTCCAAAGCACTCTAAACAATCTTGGCTGCTCGGCCCTGGTGAAGCTCTGGCTCCAATTAAGCCTTGATAGAGTTCCTTGAGAAAGAGTTCCCCGCTGAAGCCACGTGGTTCCCCTAATTTAGGTTGGAAAGCTGCCATTAGCCAGTGGGGTCTACTGTGTACAGCCAGACCTCTGCTGGATCAGCCCAGCTGCTCAAGGGACCAGACTAGTTGCTCGTGTTACGATTCCAATGAAGCGACCTCCAAAATGAGGAGGAGGCACCAAAACACTCAGCACGGGGGGGGGGGGGGGGCTGAGGGCAGCATGTGGGGGGTGCCCGAATTCCAGACTGTGCCAGACTCCCTGTGATGTTACCTGCCTTTCAGCAGATTCTCCCCACTTTCCCTTTGTGCAGGGAACCCTGCTCAGCCTAGTCCCAGATCGCCAAAGAGGAAAGGCAGCCTTTGCCAGGATGTTAGAACAAGAAATGTAGCTCGTTTTTCTGTTTTATCATCAAAGTCTCTGTTGAGAACAGGAGTGGGGGCTGAGAGAGAGAGAGAGAGAGAGAAGACATCTCTTTCTTTCCGTCCCTCCTTCCGTTCCCACTCCAGGCTCAGAGACGTGCAGCTGTGCAGACGGCATTTGTGGCCCCACTTCCGCAGTATCCTTTTGACCATCTTGCCCTCGTGCCCCACAGCTGCAGTGGGAACTGCATCCCACGGGAGAAAGGATCCGGTCTGCTCAACCCTCAGCACATTTTGTCCCCTGGAGAAAGCTAAATAGGAGGTGTTCCAAAAGGAGGAACCAGCCTGGTCTCCATCATCTGCTGTGGCAGAGCAGTAGAACTTCGTGGCTGGATTAACGAGGGGGTCGGTTCCCCTGGAGAAAGTGGCAACTACAGAGGGCAAACTCCATGGCAGGGGTGGTCAAACCGTGACTCTCCACATGTCCACGGGCTACAATTCCCATGAGCCCCTACCAACACCTACTGGCAGGGCTTGTGGGAATTGCACTACATGGACATCTGGAGAGCCACGGTTTGGCCACCCCTGCTCGATGGTATACCACAGATTCTAGGGAAAATCTCTCCCTAATTATACTCTCCTCAGGTTTCATCTCCAAATCTCCCAAGAATTGTCCAGACTGCAGCTGAACTATATGTGGAGAGGGCAGGGTTTGGAGAAGGGAAGAAATTCAGAGGGGTATTGCACCATAGAATTGACCCTCAAAACAGCTATTTTCTCCAGGGAACTGGTGCCAGCTTGGTGTAGTGCAGGGGTAGTCAAACTGTGGCCCTCCAGATGTCCATGGACTACAATTCCCAGGAGCCCCTGCCAGCGAATGCTGGCAGGGGCTCCTGGGAATTGTAGTCCATGGACATCTGGAGGGCCGCAGTTTGACTACCCCTGGTGTAGTGGTTAGGAGCCCAGACTGGTGAGCTGGGTTTGATTCCCCGCTCCTCCCCCACATGCTGGCTGGGTGATCTTGGGCTCACCACCACAGCACTGATAAAGCTGTTCTGGCCGAGCAGTAATATCAGGGATCTCTCAGCCTCACCTCCCTCACAGGGTGTCTGTTGTGGGGAGAGGAAAGGAAGGTGATTGTAAACTGCTTTGACATTCCTTTGGGTAGAGAAAAGCAGCATGAAAGAACCAACTCTTCTACTACCTCACAGGGTGTCTGTTGTGGGGATAGGAAAGGGAAGGTGTCAACCACTATGAGACTCCTTCAGGTAGAGAAAAGCAGCATATAAGAACCAACTCTTCTAGTCTGGTAGCCTGAAGATCAGTGCTAATTACAGGAGGCTGACAAGCCAAGTTACTACATCCAAGGTGGGGCCTGAAGTTTTCCTGTAATTACAACTGATCTCCAGAAACACCACAAACTAAGCAAAGCAAACTACCTAACATTTCACAGAAATTGTAAAACGGAACCATGAGAAGGGAGCAAGTTTCTACAAATTTCGCAGGTGCAGAGAGTTTATTTCTTTTAGAGAGACAATTTGGCGTAGTGGTTAGGAGTGCAAACTTCTAATCTGGCATGCCATGTCCGATTCTGCGCTCCCCCACATGCAGCCAGCTGGGTGACCTTGGGCTCGTCACAACACTGATAAAACTGTTCTGACCGAGCAGTGATATCAGGGCTCTCTCAGCCTCACTCACCCCACAGGGTGTCTGCTGTGGGGAGAGGAAAGGGAAGGCGATTGTAAGCCGCTTTGAGCCTCCTTCGGGTAGGGAAAAGCGGCATATAAGAACCAACTCTTCTTCTTCTTCTGCTTACGGGTCCTCCTTTCTGAGACTCAAAGTGGGTTACAAAACCCCCCTTCCTCAAAGCTCCAGCTGATATTCTTCTCTCACCCAACACTACACACAGCCCTCCTTTCTTGCTGTAGATAGGGAGGTGTCAAATTCATTTGTTACATTTGTATCTGACATTAATATCACTTTATCAGACCAAGTCATGTGTGCCATACAATGTCATGCCAGGTATGGGAAATTTTTGACACCTCCGCTAGATTATATGCTGGCAGATCTGTTTATGAATCCCCAGGGACACCTGTGTGTAAAGTGCCCTCAAGTTGCAACTGATTTATGGCAACACTGTAGAGTTTTCAAGGCAAGACACGTTCAGGGGTGGTTTGCTATTGCCTGTCTTGGTGCCATCACAGGCTTCCTCGGAGGTCTCTCCTTTAAACACTAGTCAGGGCCGACCCTGCTTAGCTTCCAAGATCTGATGAGATTAGGCTAGCCTGGGAAATCCACAGGTCAGGTCAAGTTACATGCACCTTGGCCAAAAGTGAATGCTGACAGCCTTCTATGCACTGTACATATTCCAAAAAAGCCCTTGTTCACAGGGATTACAGTTTGCATTAAAATAGATCCAGGAGCCAATGAACCTGTTTGCTACTGCGTAAGTCGCTCTCAGTCCAGATCAGAAATGCCTCCTCTGACTGGCAGCTGCTCTCAAAGGTTTTAGATAGAGATCCCCAAGCTGTGGGTTTCAAGAGGCAGGAGGCCTAGCTCTTCTTCAGCACTTGATACTGGTGAAGTCAGGGACTGATTCTGTGTGTTTTTGCACATGTGCTGCTCTGTTTTCCTACCATTAAAAATTTTCCTTCTACCCAAAGCAGACTTAGACTGTCTGATCTGACTGGCAGTGACTCCTTACATCAGGGGTAGTCAGACTGCGGCCCTCCAGATGTCCATGGACTACAATTCCCAGGAGCCCCTGCCAGCATTCGCTGGCAGGGGCTCCTGGGAATTGTAGTCCATGGACATCTGGAGGGCCGCAGTTTGACTACCCCTGCCTTACATTGTCAAGCCCGTGCCTACTCGTGAATCTGATCCTTCTTTCTGGAGATGTCGTGGGGGGAAAGTAAAAGAACTGGCCATTAAGTAGTGCAGGACTGACTCTGGAAATGATTAATATCTCTGAAGATGAAATTCAAGTATGAGCAATAAGTCCCCAGACTAGTCACAAAGCAGGCCAAGATTCATTCTTGCTGTCTATGTTAAATATTCAGTTACACTTTGCCCACGTGCAGAAACACCCTCTTTATTACTATGTCACACGTTACAGGGTTGAGCCCTGGACAGTAAAATATGTCGGGGTTAATCTTAGCTGTTATGAAGCTCCAGTCTTGGTTGGATCTGGAGACCGTCACTCTGATCTCAAGGAGAGACCTGGAGCAAAAACGAGCCTGGTTTCTAGAGACACGGATGTTGCAGTAGGGAGACAGGGATGGGGGAGGGGGACAAACAGAAGAGGATTCCATAATAAACAAGCAAAGAGCTGCGGAAGCAACAGTTCCTAGTGGTCAGAGCCCGTCGGGGAGTTGTTCTAAAGCTAGGGGTCGAGTTGGTTGCATGAAGAACAAGGTCAATGAGAGCAGAGAATTGGGGCCAGGTTGGACAGTAGGTTCATGCAGAGTGGGCCCAGCTGTTTCTCTGGGTCAGCTTGGCTCCTGGCCTCTGGAATAAGGAGCTGGCCCAGGGCGGGGCCCCTGCTGCGGGGACAGAGCAGATGAACTCACCAGATTCTTCCTGGGCTGACTCACCTCCCAAGGGGTGGGGAGGTGGGAGAAGAGGCTGACAAGAGCCCTGCCCTTCACCCACATCCACCTGGCTCTAATCACAGGACCCCGATAACTTTCCCAGGCCTACAACCAAGTCCACAAACCCTGGAGATTCAACAGCACCCACACAGGCAGACAACCCTCCCCCCTACTACACACATTTAGACACGACAACTGGGCTCCACTCCTTTCACAAGCTTGGGAAGCGGAACCCAAGACATCTGTGGCCCAGCTTTCTCCTCCGTGACCCAGACCTGGAGGCAGGAAGGAAGGAGTCCAAGGAGAGACAGTCTAGCAATATTCTCTGCAAAATGAAATTCACAGCCACAGAACTGGCCCCCTCCCACCACCGACACTACCTCCTGAGCCAGTTTGAAACAAACAAACAAACAAAAAGCCATCTTGGCATATAAATGTGCCCATCGGGCAAATGATGCCAAAGTATATGGGAAGGACAGATTCTTAGCGGTTAAAAAGTTGCAAGGAAGTTGGGGAAAGGAGCGAATTAATAGGCTCCCATGCCCTCTGACCCTTTCTCTAAAGACAAAGGGACATTGGAATGTTGCTGTTGTTCCATGGAAAGGCACTCTGCTTATGCTCAGAAGTCCTCCGGTGCAATAACTTAACTTGGTTAACTAAGTTCTGTTTCCAGCTTGTTTTTCTACTGTAAGTGATCACAGGGATGTCTTGTTTTGCCTGGGACTGACGCCTGGGCTCATGCCAGCCTGCAACTGATACCCTCTGAGCTTTGGGAACTGACAGATTATTGCAGCGAGGGGCAGGCATTCTGCACATGTTTGTGGGCCTTTTGTCCTTACATTGTGCGTTCTGGCTCAGGTGAAGCTTTTCACTCTGCACGTGCTCAGAAGCTCCTCTCTTCATCCTGAGTCACATCGCATGTTCCCCGCAACAGCGATGCTGCAGCTTAGACAACCCTTTGGCTTCATTTTGCCTCTCCTCCAAGCAACCCAGTTTGAACTGTGCAGCGAGGAACATTTCTGGCACTGCCATCGCTGCTCCCCAGATGTTTTCGGTCTCTGTACTCCGGAGTCATCTGCTGGTTAAATCAGCTTCAACTCTGCACTGAGCTGCAATAAATTCCTTCACTGTGGACAGGCCCTCCGAGACACGACCGTGGGCCTTTGCGGGAGAGTCACAAGTTCTTTGACGTGGATCTCTCACTTCGCGACAAGCCATCCAGTTCCACACGTCTACACTGTTCGGTGGGGAGGGGGGAGGCCGTGCCCCTGAACCTCTTCCTTGGATGCAAAAACTAGCGGAACAGGGTACTTAAATTCCATTCTATGTTTTCTTGCTTGCTTCTCATTCGTATCTGGTATGGGAATGAGATGAGATCATTCAGCTCCCCATCCAGTTCCATTTTACATTCACTTGAGGTTCAGCCCCTGATTGCCAAAACCTGGCAAGTGAAGCCCTATTTTTCTCTCATTAGAGATGACAAAATAAGCACATCTTTTGCCCATTTGTGTGTGTCAGTGAGTGTGCATGCCTAAGCTTCATGTTTGTGCTCGATGCCCAGAAACATGCTTCACGGTAATTCCCATAATTGCAGTGACATTTTCCTTGCTAGTAGGATTATTTTATTTGTTTGTTTGTTTGTTTATTATATTTGTATACCACTCTCCCCAAAGGCTCAGGGCGGTTCACATAAAACAGAACAGAAACAGAACAGATAACTTAGATTAACAATGATGAATGAAATGAAACAAGCAACATGGAACCGTAGAATTGATTCTGGGTGATCTTGTTATCTACCTTTTCGGTCAGTGAAAGTCTATTCTGGGGGCCCCAAAGTTGTGCCTACAGGTGCCCTAGTGCCTGCCAGATGTTTCTAGAAAATAGGTGGGGCTTTTTCCCAGCAAGGCGTTTGACTGGCCACTGGAAATTTGATTGACTGTGCAAACTGTTAAAACCGTTGATTTGGCAGTAGCTGCCACCACAACGCAAAGGTCTTCGCTGTGTGATTGCAAGTAACCTGCAGCGGTTGTTTTGTGTCTGGCTTTGCCTACTGAGGTAGCTTTCTTTTTTATAACCATTCTGTTGATGTGCCTTCCATGCTGTTTCAGTAGTCCAAAGGCACCTGCAGGCTGAAAAAACTTGGAGGCCTCTGTTTAGATGTTGCTTTTGTTCTTTTCTTTTCCGACAATGAGTCAGGTTGCCCTCAGACGTCAGGATAAGCCAACCGTAGCATGCTTAAACAATGGCTTGTGCAACAAATTGTGGTTTGTTTACCAGGGCTTATTCTACACTTACTTTGTTTTTTTTTTCTTTTGTGGATCCTGCTGAATTCAGATTGATTTGAACTCGGGTCTTCCTCTACCCCCCTGCCCCAATTGAAACAGAAAGTGTTCTGCACTTGATTGGGGAAGCTCAGAGCAGAGAGGGGAGCCAAGCGCAGCAGGAGTCTCTTTCTTTTCTTGAATGGGGGGAGAGGATTAGAGACAACAGAGGAGAGGGGGGGGGAATAAATCCAAAAGGCAAATCTCTGCTGAGAGAAGTTAGGGCTTCTGAAGCGCACTCACTTGAAGACAAGTCTAGCAACCAGGAACCAGGAAATCATTGAACTGACGTCCTGGACAATCAGGGAAGACTGCTTTGCTATGAGGCATGGAGAAAGAAGTTAATTTGCAAAAAGCAGAAATCTGCACACTTACTGATGGTGATTTTTCAGATATCGAGTGTTATATCAACTTCTGGATATCGCGGGGGAAAGGTAGGGTCACCCTGGATCAATCATACATGTTGCAGAGGGAAAATTTAAAGTGCCCAAAATCAAAATGGAAATTGAATTCAGTGTAAACGGGAGGGATTTATTCAAGCTGGAAGTGGGTAAAAAGCCCCATGCAGACTACACCCAGGTGTAAGGAACAAACAGGGAGGAGTGCTACTCAACTGTGGCTGGTGAACTCAGACATCACAACAAAGCACAATGAGCATAAACCCTCTAACAAACCCACTTCCCTGATTTGGATGGCCCTGGCTGGCCTGATCTTGTCAGACCTTGGGAGCTAAGCACAGCCATGTTGGTACTGGTCAGTACTTGGATGGGAGACCACTGAGGCAGTCCAAGGTTGCTATGCAGAGGATAGGCAATGGCAAACCATCTCTGAATGTTTCTTTCCCTAAAAACCCTACATGGTTGCCATAGGTCAGCTGCCATTTCATGGCACTTTCCACCACTGACAAACCAGCAACCAACACAAGTCTGAAATCCTGGTTAGATGTTGACCACAAATATCCCCTTCTCATGGGTTTGCATTTGAACACCCCCAGCTAACTGGACTTTAATCAACCCAGAGTTTATAAGTGATGGTATATCGTGACATCTGAATGCAGCTCAACTTGGCCTGGGATTAAAAATTCTGAAGGAAGAAGAAGAGTTGGTTCTTATATGCCGCTTTTCCCTACCTGAAGGAGGCTCAGAGTGGCTCACAATCACCTTCCTTTCCTTTCCCCACGACAGACACCCTGTGAGGTGGGTGAGGCTGAGAGAGCCCTTATATTACTGCTCAGTCAGAACAGTTTTATCAGTGCCGTGGCGAGCCCAAGGTCACCCAGCTGGTTGCAGGTGGGGGAGCGCAGAATTGCCAGATTAGACGTCCACACTCCTAACCACTACACCAAACTGGCTCTCTACACCAAAGCAGAAGACTTGGGACTCAAGAGCACCTTGATGCTCATGGACTCATCTACAGATACGAGGAGGTTGGCTGTACTTATCTGGGGGATCAGAAAGTTTCCAAGAACTCTTTCTACTTCCCTTCGGGTTTTTTTTGTTCTACTTACCAATTTATTACTTCTTTAAATAGCATGTTTCTACCCTGCTTTTCCTCCAAGGAGCCTGGGGCAGATTACATGGCTCTTTCGGCTGCTCTGTGTTATCTTCCCTGAGAGGTAGATTAGGCTGAGAGCGAGTGATTGGCCCACAGTCATTCAGTTTGTTTCATGGCAATAAGGAATTTAAACCTGGGTCTCCCAGCTACTAGTCTGATGTTCTAACCGTTACACTGTGTTATGGGGAAGAACTCTGCTCCGCCACTGCTCATCCTGAATGCTGGGCTTTGGCCTTTGAGGACATCTTCCCTCCTGCTCTTTCCAAGAACCCTGCAAAGGGAAAGTTGATAACTTCAAATTGGCCGATTAATGCAGTGGAAGGAGAAATCTGAATAACAGGAACAGCCTGTTCCGTGCCTGATGGACTCTGGGGTCTGAAATAATTCTTTCTCGGGACTGTTAAGATGCTCATTTATCTTTTCTATATCTATTGCATGCAAAGCAAAATGCACAACAACAGTTACATCTAAGGGCTGGGGTGAGGGCAGTTAACAGCACGGTCCCTGGAGCCGTCATTAGTCAACACTGTCTATGTATATATAATCTTTACTGTATATTTCCCCCCCCCCTCTTATCATGGGGCATCTTTGAAGATTAACCAGTCAAGGACAAACACAACTGGGTTGAAAATAGCAATGTAGGACAAGGGTGGCCAAACTGCGGCAATCCAGATGTCCATGGACTACAGATACCATGAGTCCCTGCAGGGGCTCATGGTAACTGTAGTCCATGGACATTTGGAGAGCCACAGTTTGGCCACTCCTGACATAGGGGGTCTCTACATAGTCAGAGGACTCCCAAGGGGTGAAAGATAAAACTGTAAATTATGGTTACCAGGCTTCAGGTGGGCTTGGTCAGTCAATAAAAATCACAACTAATCACAACTTAAAGTAGTCAGTTCCCCTGGAGAAAAGGACCACTTCAGAGAGTGGAATTTATGGCCTCCCGTGTGCTGAGTTCCCTTCCTTCCCAAGGCAATCATCCCTAAACCTCCAGGAATTTCCCAACCAGGAGTTGGCAACCGTAGACTTGCACCTTCGCTGCACAAGAAAAGATGCTCAGGAGGATACCCCAAGAGGCACATAATGTTAAGAGTAACTGAGGGCCAGTTAAAGTGGGGAAGGATATTACCATGCCTCAGTCCTGAGCACTACCGAATCCTGAAAGGGGGGGGGATTTTAAGGAATAAGGTGGGATTTAGAATTGTTCATGATTCTTCAAGGGCCCCCAGCTGGTGAAAGATGATTATCATGTTTGTCCTCCCATAAGAACAACTAGGACTGAAACAAATTAATTTTTTTATTCACCCTGTTATTCTTCTCATAATAATTTCAAAGATTTGCCTGAGGATTTTCTGAATCATAACTGGGTTCTAGATCAAATCAAGCCCTGAAATCTCCTTAGAAGTAATAATAGCTAAGCTGTGAGACTATCGTACTTTGGTCGTATTATGAGATGAGAGTCACTAGAAAAGATAATAATGCTAGGAAAAGGAGGCAGCAGGAAAAGAGGAAGACCCAACATGAAGTGGATTGGCCCAAACAAAGCAGCTATGACCCTCAGCTTGCAAAACCTGAGCAAGTCTGTCAATGAGAGGACGTTTTGGAGGGCCCTGCGGGAATTACCAGCATTCCGCAGGGCCTGTAAGACGGAGCTCTTCCGCCAGGCTTATAGTTGATAGAGAGTGTCAACCCCCCTCCCGTAGTTGAGGATGCGGAGACTAAATGAGTTAGACCAAGCCATCATTGTTGCCACTGTGGTCCAATTGATCACCAACTATTGTAAAATTATTGGAACTTATTGTTACCTTATGGTTTCTAAGGGATGGGGTTATGTAAGCCGTCTCGAGCCTTCGGGGGGAGGCGGGATATAAATACAACAACAACAACAACAACAATAATAATAAGGTTGCCAAAAGTAGGCTACAGAAGCAGCCTGACAGTAATCAATGTACACATCCTCTGCATGTTTTATTATATTTGTCAAATCTTTGATGCTGGCAGGAGACATCTGAAATATCTGTTTTTTGTGCTGTTTGACAGCATTTTATAGTTGGCATGCAATGGCATTTCATATTTAACTGTGTCTCATATATCAGATTTCATATTTGACAAAATCTCAAAGCCATGAAATTTAAATCACTTAAAATTTTACATTCCAAGATAAAAGTTCCCACATTTCAATGTAAATTTCACATAGAAAAACTGACATTCTAAATTCAAACAATAAAAACAGAACTATTGCCAAACTGCTAATAAACACAAGCTGTTCCCACCCCCTCCAATTGAATTTGAGAAGCTGGCCTGTTAGATCCACAGGAGTGTAGTGGTCTGACTTTGATCTGGGTTCAAATCCTCACTCAGTAATGGATGCTGGATGGGTTCTCATATGGAGGGCCTGCCACTCTCTTTCTGCCTAACTCATCTCACAAGAATGGAGTCCAATAGCACCCTAAAGACTAACAAAGATTTATTCATGGTGTGCCTTTTGAGTGCATGCGATCTTCCTCAGACAAAATTTGTCATCGCTCCAAACAGATGATGATGATGATGATTTCATCCATTCAGTCATGTCCAACCCTCAGAGATTCTATAGAAAAGTCTTCGCCATGTGCCCCTGTCTCTGACTGCTTCTTTTAGTTGGTTCATGGTCATCCCTATATTGGCTTTGATCGTGTTGAGCCAGCGGATCCTTTGGCGACCACGTTTCCTTTTGCCGCTGACCATACTGAGCATTAATAATTTTTCTAGCAAATACGGTCGCATGAGCTTTAGCAGTAATATCTTCCCTTCTAATGACATAGTTGGTTTGCTCCTCTCTAAAATTATCTTGTTGGTAATTCACATGATGTGAATATCTGAAAGATGTCGCAGTCATTCAGGAATATGCAGAGGGTTTCTTAGGGAAACTTAATGGACAAGACCTAACACAACCCTTCTTAACAACCTCCTCAAGCCACTCACCCACAGCCCTAAGTAAATCCTGGGGTGGAACTGCTCCAGATGCTGCTACCCTGGAACTATAATAAAACATGACCTGGATGTTCAAATATTACAATATACACCCCTTGCTTTTAGCCTCTAGCAACGGATGGCTACAAGAACTGGGTTTTTGAATATGAAGGTTGTGTGTAACAGTCACTAGCAGTCCCTTCCAAGAGCACAGATGTAGATTTGGCCCATTTTATTCCTAGGTCTCGGACAGTTGAAGAAGCTATAAACAAGGATTCCTAGGCATGTACAAAGAGATTCCCCCCCCTATAGTGCTGTGTATTTATATCCACTCACACCCAACATATGTTTGAGATGAGGAAAAAAGGTTTCTAATGCTGTTTTGTTGATGTGTGGAAAGCGGCTGGAGATGGCTGTGTCCCTCCTGTTCTGCTTAAAGCCCTCGTTTCCATCCTGTCTCTCCCCCCCCCCCCCCCAGCTCTTGGCTCTATAGAGCCCAAGTCGTTGGGAAAGATGTGTCAGGAGCCCCACCCTCTTGGGCCCCCTTTGCTGATGTTTACAAGGGTGGGAGCTTTCTGGGGCTGGACGTGTTGGGAGGGACCCAGCCTGGGTTTCTGGACGTCACTGGCAGAGAATCAGTGCAAGGCCCAGAGGGGCAGATGGGGAAGAGACCGTTCTACATTTCGGGGCTTTTCCCTAGGCAGGCGAGGGGTGTGTGTGTCTTCCGACTCTACTTCCTTCGTTTCTGGACCGAGGCTCTTGGGACAGTCAGCAAGGCATTTTAGTCCACAGGCGGAAATTCAGCATGTGAGCCTCTCCCTCCCCTTCTGACGAGGAAACTCCACCGGTTGCATTTCTGACTGCGCAGATGACTCAAGATTCAGAGGGCAGCCAACCGGGCAGAAAAGAATGGGATAAGTAAACTGAGCCCGAGTGGTGGCTGTAACTTCGGCGGTAGCCAAAAACTCCCCGACCGGGTTCCGTTCCCGGAATCTCTTGTTAAGGAACAGTATTTGGATGGAAAGATCAATCTGGCCTGACTCAGTATAAGGCAGGCGTCATGTTTTTCTAAGTCTGCCCTTTCTCTACAATGCCTGTTAAATTTCTCTACAATGCCTGTTAACACTTCCGCGTTTGCGAAGTGACTGCCGAAAAGAGTGCCTCTGAACATGCGTGAAGCGCACTTCCTTCCCGCACCGCTCATATCGAGGCAGGCTCGCCAGCCGAAGCCTCAAGGATCTCATATTACAACGAAAGGTCTGGCGTGCGTGCAACGAAGACTCTTCAGCGCCCCCCCCCCCCCATCCACAAGTAGGCTCCACATCCCCATAAGGCCTCAGCTTTGCCTCCCCCAGTCCCAGCTGGAGGCCCACGTCGGCTTGTGTTTCAGCAGGGGGTTGAGACGGCTGTCTGGATGGCGCGAGGGGTGGGAGCGGAGAAGAGGGTCTCCACGCCCAGAAAAGGTGGGAGCGAAGGAACGCCGCGTCCCCCGCGCAACCGCAGCCCCCATGGAGCCCGATGGCCTTTCCGCGGGAGGAAGAGGGCCAAGTGGGGGAATGGTTGCTACGAGAGCAAGGAGGAGGGACCCCCGGACGCCTGGCGCCCAGCTTCTCCCTGAAGTGGGGGGGGGGACAGGCGAGTAGCCCCCCCCCTCGGCACACACACAAACACCGGCCTCAAAAGGGAGAGAAATACAGGATGGGGAACGATAGGTTCCAGGGCTTGGTTGACCCAGGCAAGACCATTCCTTTCCAGCGTCTCCCCGAAAAGCCCTGACAAGAGTATTCTGCTCTGACCACTGCACCTCACTGTCCTATGAAGATAGGTTGAGGGACTTGGGAATGTTCAGCCTGGAGAAAAGGAGGTTGAGAGGGGACATGATAGCCCTCTTTAAGTATTTGAAAGGTTGTCACTTGGAGGAGGGCAGGATGCTGTTTCTGCTGGCTGCAGAGGAGAGGACATGCAGTAATGGGTTTAAACTACAAGTACAACGATATAGGCTAGATATTAGGGGGGAAATTTCACAGTCAGAGTAGTTCAGCAATGATTTAGTCTGCCTAAGGATATGGTGAGCTCCCCCTCACTGGCAGTCTTCAAGCAAAGGTTGGATACACACTTTTATTGGATGCTTTAGGATGCTTAGGGCTGATCCTGCGTTGAGCAGGGGGTTGGACTAGATGGCCTGTATGGCCCCTTCCAACTCTATGATTCTGTCTTCCACAGACAGTCTGTACAAGCAGAAATACATATGGTTGCAGTTAGGCCCTCTTCAAGATGGTAAGGGCATCTTCACCTGTTGAATTTATGCCTGTTCTGCAGCTGTTGAAGATAAGGAAGCCCTTCCAAGGGGGAAAGTGGGGGGGGGAATCTTTTTCACTGCAGAGATACTGAAGCTGGAAAATGGATGCCTTATTTTAAAAGGACACACTCATCCAGGTATTAAAGAACTGTGGGCGTGAGCATGTGTTTGTGTGTGTTTTGTGGGACACTTGTGCCATAAAGCAAGGTGATTTGCTCCCAATGAGGGGCAGAGTGGCTGCCATTGAAAGTGGAAGAGGATGAGAGAGAGAGAGAGAGAGAGAGAGAGAGAGAGAGAGAGAGAGGTGGTTAATCTGCAGGCCACAGTCTACCAGAAGGTTTTCCTCATGATCAGCTGCAAAAGCATAAAATTTGGCGCTCCTTTTCATCTGACAAGAGCCTGCTTTGGACCTGCACATCTTGCTGTCCTCTGGTAGTCTACTGGTGTGATACTACCAGATGCCTTGGACTCCTCCCAGCCCCATCCTCCCTCATGCTTCCCACAGCAGTGCTCTAAGCACTGCAGAGAAAAGTGCTCTGAGCATGTACAGAGTGCTTTTATCCTGCTGCTGAGTAACCAGCTCAAAGTCCTGTCTAAGTTTCACCTTTCATTTTGAAAGAAACTACTAGCTGCAAGAAAATTTGAGTCCAACGGCACCTTTAAGACCAACCAAGATGGGCTCCCGCCTTGAATAAATCCTTATTGGTCTTAAAGGTGCCATTGGACTCAAATTTTGTAGTACAACTTCAGACCCAGTTGAATGCTAGTCACAAAGTCTCCTGTGGGAGCGATTACAGTGTTCAGATCCAGGGAGGTACATGTGAGAACTCTTGCTATTAAAGCTTTCATGTTCCCTAAATGCTAGTTCTATTGAGTCTCACAGAGGAGTCGAACTGAACTGTGGAGGAGGTAGAAGGTCAGGATGAAAGAAAACAAAGCGTTCTCCCCTCCCAGACTGTAATTCTGTCCCCCAAGCTTGCAATTTGGGTGGAGACAACCCTCTTCACTGACAACCCTGCTGTCTGCAGAAGGGACTGTGCGTTCCTGACCTTACAGCAACCTGGGCCAGAGAAAACAGCCAATGTCTGCCTTCACCCTCCTTGAGAAAGACAACCCAGGAGAAGAGGGGCCTGTTGTGCTCTAACCACTGGACGCCACAATCTCACCCAGTGCTGGATTAACCAGCTTGGTCTCTTTATCCCTTCTGTGTTCTAACTACTAATATCCAGAGGGAGATGCAGGATTTCAGCCCTGTTAATCTTCCCAGTCTGCAGCAATTAAAGGTCAAGGAATTCAGCTGGGGTGGGGTGGGGGGTGGCACCCAGTAAAAGGTTATAAAACATTATTCTTTTCCACCCGATAAGACTGGCCAGTTTACACCAGCTCCCCCAACTTACCCCAACTTACTTCACCCCACTCACTTTTTAAACATACTACAGATTTTATTTTCCTGGGCTCCAAGATCACTGCAGATGGGGACTGCAGCAAAGAAATTAAAAGACGCTTGCTCCTGGGGAGGAAAGCTATGGCAAATCTAGACAGCATCCTAAAAAGCAGAGACATCACCCTGCCAACAAAAGTGCGTTTAGTCAAGGCTATGGTCTTCCCAGTTGCAATGTATGGCTGCGAAAGTTGGACCATAAGGAAGGCCGAGCATCAAAGAATTGAGGCTTTTGAACTCTGGTGCTGGAGAAGACTCTTGCGAGTCCCTTGGACTGCAAGGCGAACAAACCGGTCAGTCCTCGAGGAGATCAGCCCTGACTGCTCTTTAGAAGGCCAGATCCTGAAGATGAAACTCAAATACTTTGGCCACCTCATGAGAAGGAAGGACTCCCTGGAGAAGAGCCTAATGCTGGGAGCGATCGAGGGCAAAAGAAGAAGGGGACGACAGAGAATGAGGTGGCTGGATGGAGTCACTGAAGCAGTCGGTGCAAACTTAAATGGACTCCGGGGAATGGTGGAGGACAGGAAGGCCTGGAGGATCATTGTCCATGGGGTCGCGATGGGTCGGACACGACTTCGCACATAACAACAACAACAGTTTTAAAAACTCCTTGCTATGCAAGGAGAACTGTGGAGCAGATTCCTAGCAAATTCCGTATTGACATACAGTAACAACAGTCCTCTTTGTTGGTCTTAAAGGTGCCATTGGACTTGGACTTAAACTTCTGAACTGCTTGACCTCACTGCTGTTCCCAGACTCCAGAGAGGAACCCCGGTGTCTGCGGTCCCAAGGCTGGCCCGCCCACCCCATTCCTGGCCTGCTCATGGCCTTCTCCTGCGTGTGGGCCGGATGGTGAATTTCCCACCCAAGCACTGTGCATGCATGTGTGAAGCCGGTAATGCTGGGGGTCTCATCACGCTTCCCAGTTTCATTCCTCTGAAGGATAGACCCTCCCCCCAACCTGCAGCAAACAAAGAGACCCTCGATGGAAAGGTAAAATGAAGCAGTAGTAAAAGGGACTGGGGAGTCCTGCAGCTGCAAAAATGCAACTTCTTGAGTTCCCTTTAAAAAATCTCCACATTTCTCACACAGTTTTAAAAAATGAGTGGTGGGGAGGCACCCTCTAACTTTTTGGGTGGGCTTGGTTTTAATCTCTCATGTTACTGTAGGGACTGGCTGGGACTGATGGGAAGAAGGCACTCTGTGCATGCTCAGATATAGACACCTTTCTGTTTCGTATATACTATTCCCTTTTCTCTCAGTTCTTAGGGTTGCCAGCTCCAGGTGAGGAAATACCTGGAGACTTTGGGGGTGGAGCTTGAGGTGGAAGAGGTATAGGTGTGGAAGGGACATAGATTCTACCTTCCAAAGCAGCTATGAACTGATCCCTGTTGCCTAGCGATTCCAGGAAATCTCTATTCACCACCTTGAGGTTGGCATCCCTATATATAACGCAGGCAGTTACAATGGCAGCCTCGGAGAAATGCTGGGGGGAACGTACACGAACCCAAGACCACCAGAGTAGGGTAAAATCAGTAAGCCACTTGCATTATTCCAGGAATAGCTGAGTGTGCTTTCCTCCCCCTCCCCCTCCTCCTCATATGGACCCTTCCAAGTAGCCCACAATTTCTTAATCAAACCGGGATGTGAAGCAGAATCTTGAGACTTCAGGGTTCCAATCACAGTTGTACTCCAAGCACTCTGAAGAACAGGGGCTCATGGGAATGGTAGTCCATGGACATCTGGAGGGCTGCAGTTTGATGGCCCCTGCTGTAGAATGCTCAGGGGAACACTCTTCCTTTGGGGTTACTTTTATTCTAGGGATTGACACTGAAAACTGGCTGCATTGTGACCCCAAGCCTCGGATAGAAGACATCTCTTTGGGCCAAGCTTGAGTGCTTGGAAGGTTTTGAAAATGTTCAGCCAAACCAGTGTTGATGGATTCTAGAGAGATCTGCTTCTACCTCAGTAAAATGAGCAAACGCAGCTCCGGCTCTTAACAGATCCAGTGATAGAGGTAGCCGTGCTGAGGTCCTAATAGAAGGCATAGTATTAATGCTTTCTATTAGGCTATGATAAATTAAGAGGGGTAGGACCCAGTGAAGGATCAAATAAAAATCAAGTATAGAGGCAACTGGGATACCAAGGTGGCAAGCACAATATTCAAAATAGACTTCTGTAGAGTCTTGAATCTTCTATTATTTCTTGCTTTATTCTTTATTGTACAAAGCAGTCCCAACGCGTTTCGCCCACTGGCTTTGTCAAGAGACATTAAATTCATAGTTTTCAGACAAACTTCAGATTATTAAATATATGTCTCTTAAACAGAGTATAAGGTCGTTATAACAGCAGCTACTCCTAGCTTATGGCGGTCCTCTATACTTGATTTCTATTAGGCTATAGCAGGGGGTGGACAAACAGTGGCTCGCCAGATGTCCATGGACTACAATTACCATAAGCCCCTGTCAATTGGCTATGCTGCCAGGGGGTCGTGGTAATTGTAGTCCATGGACATCTGGAGAGTCACAGTTTGTCCACCCCTGGGCTAGAAGAAGAAGAAGAGTTGGTTCTTATATGCCCCTTTTCTCTACCAGAAGGAGTCTAAAAGCGGCTTACAGTCGCCTTCCCTTCCTCTCCCCACAACAGAGACCCTGTGAGGGAGGTGGGGCTGAGAGAGCCCTGATATTCCTGCTCCCTCAGAACAGCTTTATCAATGCTGTGGCAAGCCCAAGATCACCCAGCTAACTGCATGTAGGGGAGGAGCGGGGAATCAAACCCGGCTTGCCAGATTAGAAGTCCGCACCCCTAACCACTACACCAAGCTGACTATAGAGAAGACTGGGGTTGTACAAAACCCTTTGCCGAGCACATGCTGATGAGAGTATTCACACAATGGAAGATCTCTGCAGCTCCAAAGTTTCCACAAATTTTACACCCGACAACCCCAATTTCACTGAAAATGGCTTGGCAAATGTTTAAATACATCTGCCCCTAATCTGATTTTTTTTAAGTCCAATTGTTACATCATGGATTGCAGAGATACAGGATTTAAACACTGAGTCCAGTGGCACCTTTTAAAGTTTTATCCAAGGGGTAAGCTTTCTTGTGCATGCAGTCTTCCTCAGACAGTCCGACAAGTTTATTGCTTAATACGTTCCCTTTAAAATGTGCCGATAATGCCTTAAAGGTTAAGTATGCTTTCTAGAGCAGTGGTCCCCAACCCCCAGACCAGGGACCGGGACCGGTCCGCGGCTCCTCCTCGTCCTCCTCCCCGGCTGCTGCCTCGGGGGCTGCCCTGCCACTCTGCCGCCGGCTCACCTTTGGTGCTCTCCAGTGGCTGCCATGGCTGGGGCTCCCCTTTGGCATGGCACTGTGCAGCTGCTGCTGGCAGCACCCCTCAGCGGGCGGTGGGAAGTCAGGGGCACTGGCTGGAAAGCAAGTGGAGCAGGGGCTCGGGCGGTCGCTTGGCAAAACACTACCCCTCCCCCCGGGTCTCAGTAAAATTGTCAAGCATTGACCGGTCCCCGGTGATAAAAAGCTTGGGGACCACTGTTCTAGAGGATGTTGCAGTGTCTCTGTTCATAATGCCAAACTTCAGTTGACCGTTCTAACTTTCGTGCAAGCTAGAATTGTGGCTTGATGCTGTGTGGAAAGGGAAATGCCAAAGAAGGGAAAACTGTAGCCTGGTTCATAGAGGAGGGAGCATGCGGAGAATGCCATTTCTGACTTAAGCTGTTAGGGTCCCACTTAGAAGACCCCTTAGCTTTAAAGGTTTCACAAAGGACTGCAAGGGGAAAGGTCTGCTTGCTAGGCTGGTTTTCTGTTGGGGGGGCTGGCGGTGAATACAAGGGAACATTCCCTTAACTGCATCGCTACCAGTCTGTCACCGTGGTTGTCTCTGCTAACTTGTCTTTGAGTGTGTGTATGTGTTTCCTTGCATGTACATTTGCTAGGTGCTGATATGTTCAAAGACCTGTTCCTTTTCTGCCCTTCTGGAACCAGGCATCACCAGGGCATTGCTCTTGAAAGTGTCTTAAGAACCAGGGGTCATCTATTATTGTTGTTGTTGTTGCTGATATTATTATGATTATTTATTGAATTTATAGTTTGCCTTCCTCCGGGGACTCAAGGCGAATTGCAATAGCAATCTAAGCCCCATAAAAATCCCAGTGCTTAAAATAAAGTTAAAAGTCTCACAATTAGCATAAGTCTCAGCTATAAGAACCCTCCTACCCATAGTCATCCGCCAAGGGGTTTGCACTTTGGTATAGCGCAGCCAGGGGGGGGGGCATTGATCTTAAGAACCTGGCCTATTCCAGAGACCTGGTTGAAGAGCTCCATTTTACAGGCCTTGTGGAACTTTGACTGGGCCCTCAGTTCTCCT
This sequence comes from Paroedura picta, assembly GCF_049243985.1. Taxonomy (NCBI): domain Eukaryota; kingdom Metazoa; phylum Chordata; class Lepidosauria; order Squamata; family Gekkonidae; genus Paroedura; species Paroedura picta. The sequence goes on along the minus strand of NC_135369.1, from coordinate 24,727,126 downwards.
GGGAGCTCATTCCACCAGATCGGGGCCAGGAATATCTCTCTGGGGCCAGGGACTACCAACAGTGCTTGCAGAGTGAAGGGCCCTGCGGAGGGCATAATCAGACAAGCAGTCCCTCAGATAGGCAGGGCCCAAGCTGTGGATGGCAATGGTCAAAACCAGAACCTTGAACCTGATCCGGGCCATAACTGGTAACCAGTGCAGCTGCCTCAGCACTGGCTGGATACAGGTCCTCCAAGATGAACCCATGAGGACCCTAGCAGCTGCATTTTGTACCAGCTGGAGTTTCCGGGTCAAGGACAAAGGCAGGCCAGCATAGAGTGTGTTACAGAAGTCCAATCTATAGGTGACCGTCGCACAGATCACTGTGGCCCGACAGTCTAGGGGCGGGTAAGGCGCTAGTAGGTGAAGATGGTAAAATGCCATGCACAGTACCTCAGTGATCTGTGATCATTGATCTGTATCTCCTTATAGAAGATGCACAGTATTATTGTTGTATATAAATACTATGGTGCCTTTGAGCATGAAGAGAGGGGCCAGAGCAGTCGAACATCTGCTTGGCCTGCAGAAGGTCCCAGGTTCAATCCCCAGCATCTCTAGTTGAAAGGATCACCTGGTAGGTGAGGTGAAAGACCTTGTCCTGAGATCCTGGAGAGGTGCTGCCAATCTGAGTAGACAATACTGAGATTGATGTGCTGATGGTATAAGGCAGCTTGATGTGTGATGTATAGAATCCTTCACCATTGAGATTTAAGAATCAGGCCCTGCAGAGCCAGTGTGGTGTACTGGATAGAAGGATATGGGAGTCCCCAGTTTGAATCAACGCTCTGCCATGGAAGTTTGCCAAGTGACCTTTGTACCATTAATTCTTTCTCAGTCTAATCTACCTCGCAAGATTGTTGTGACAACAAAAGGAAGGAGGAAACACAATGCTGCAAGCCACTTTGTTTCTCCACAGAAGAGAAAAGCAGGGTGTCACTAATTATAAATACGTAGCAAGGGTGGCCAAACTGTGGCTCTCCAGATGTCCATGAGCTACAGTTCCCATGAGCCAGTGTGGCAGAGACTCATGGGAATTGTAGTCCATGGACATCTGGAGAGCCACAGTTTGGCCATCCCTGAGTCGGTAGGTTTGAGAACTGGCATCTCTGATTTCCCCATCCTGTTTGTAGTTGAACACCTGAATCTGTTTTCTGTTGAATGAGAACACTGGTCTATCAAGGTCAATATTGCAGCAGCTGTCTCTTTGAAATCTTTCACATTGCCTACTGACCTGATCCTTTCCGAAGGGGAGATGCCAGGGATTGAACCTGGGACCCTCTGCATGCCTAACAGATGCTCTAACATGGAGCCATGTTTTCAAAGCTCAGCTCAGGAATGTGAAAGAAAACATTGAAGTGGCTTCTGCAGGCCTTTACCTCCACAAAGTGCTTAGAACCAACCCAGCTTTCTGACGTGGGAGCTCATCCATCCCCTAAACATCTGGGATCAGACAATAGGAAAGGAATATCACCGCACCTTTGTTTCTGGAATTGAAGCTGCATTTAGATACGCTATCCTTCCCCCTCTTCTTAGAAGGGTCCCTGTGCTATTAAGAGCTGCAATATCTCCCCCACTGGAGGCACAGCTCTACCTATTGCATTTCTGCCCGCTGCACAGCTGCCTAACTCACCAAACCTTCCTAAGGGAGAGGAGAGGGTGGGCCTGATGAAGGATCTATAGGGGGGCACTGGGACAAGGGTTGTGTGAGGAGGGGGCAGCCCATCCTGTCCTGCAGATGCCACCCCCATCTGTTCCTTGTTAAAACTCTGCAGAAAGCTCAAATTCCTTAAGCTGATATTAACTCTTTCTGTCCCTCACTCGGCCTAACCGCAGACCTACGAAGGCCTTCCCACTTCTAAAAAGTGGGCAGAGGATCAGCTCCTGCCCCTTCCCCAATTATTCCCCTCTTTAGCCCAGTTCCAACTTTAAATTTGTCTGGAAGGTGTGCATTTTCTGGGGGAGGGAAACATGATGCTTTTCAGGACAGTGTTTGACTTAAAGACGTATAGGATGGGAAGGAACAATATGGGAATACTAATAGGAAGCCTTCCCCATGTGTACATACCTAGTTTTTTTTTTTTAGAACTTCTGGTTGGCTGTGAAGAGGAATGAGTTAACTGGAGTAACTCTATGAGCATTTCTGATTACCTTGCAAAACTTTTGGACCCTTCCCTTCCCTCCTGTCCTGCCAGCAATTGCTTCCAAATACCTAAACTGGTATCTCCCCACCCCCCTCCTCAGGACAGCAATGGGTTAATCTTCCAAGCTTTGCAGGGGTACCCCATAGCACTCCCCCCCCACCACTAGGCAGGGTGCCAGGGTGTCACCACGCCCATCAATAAGAGGGAGAGCCAGAACTCTGCTTGCCTTGACTCATGAGAGAGCTGGGGGAAGGAGGGGGGAGCACAGAGTGATGATGTTGGGGGTGATGGGATGCTGGTGGGGGTGGGGTGGGCTTTGCATTTGTTCTGACTTCAATTCTAGGAAGCTTTCTCTGATGAGCACCAGCCAGTCTTCCCCAGCACCCCCCTGGTTGGGAGCTTAATGAGAGGCAGGGCTTGGTGCTGAAGCCCATTTGCAAAGCCGAGCTGAGGAAAATAAAGGAGAGAGTGATTTCCCATCACCACTAAGTTATCCCAATCATTTGAGGATAGGAATGACAGGCTTCCAGGGTACAAAAGGGGATTTCTGTTAGGGCTTCAGTCCTTGCATATCTCTAGACCCGATCATCAAAGCAAGCTATCAACACCTCCCCCCCTCTATTTTTTATGCTGTCCCTTTAATGCAGTAGTGTTGGTAAATGTGCAAAACTGTGGCAGACTCTCATTAAACCCAGCAGCAGGTGCCCAATTTTATGCCACGCCTGGACTCTGATTTCCAGCGGCTTCTAATATCTCGTCTTGCAGACGCCATGGGTGAGGCGGGTATGAATCCCCCTTTTGCCAGAACTGGCAAAGGATAAGTACAGACTAGGCCAAGCAGAGTGGTATTTGGGTGGTAAACATCTGGGGGAGGTGGCTGGGCCAGTGGTTGGATTTCCAGGAAATCTGGCCTTTAATCATCTTGTGGTTACAGAGGCTAGCCACAGAGACAGAGACGATTCCCATGCTGTGGAGACTCTCAGCCCCCCCAGGGCCCTGTTTCTACATATCCCACAAACCTGCTGGACATCCCTTCTGCCCCCCCCCCCCACATATGCTTCCTAGATCAGGGGTAGTCAAACTGCAGCCCTCCAGATATCCATGGACTACAATTCCCATGAGCCCCTGCCAGCAACTGCTGGCAGGGGCTCATGGGAATTGTAATCCATGGACATCTGGAGGGCTGCAGTTTGACTACCCCTGTCCTAGGTTATTAATTAGAGAGTTTGTGGATTTCCCCCCCAGAAAGCCACTCCACTCCATTACCGGAACAGTCAGTGGACTCCTGCCCCCCAAATTCCCCCAATCCTATTCCCCTTGCAGAGTGGGGATAATCTTGACATCTGGTCCCGCCCCCTCCCATTTTATTCAAGCCAACTAGTTATCATGGCCCTCCAAGAGCTGGGAACAGGACTTGGACTCCCCAACTCTGCTTCCCAGTGGAAAAGGAGGGATTCACCCAGCAGTTTCCTCTTCCCCCCTCTTGACTCCAAGCGGAGGGTCCACACTAGGCAGGGCCACCCAGGCAGGATCTTGGAAGCGAAGCAGGGTCAGCTGTGCTCAGTACTTGGATGGGAGACCGCCAAGGAAGTCCAGGGTTGCTACCGAGAGGCAGGCCATGGCAGACTACCTCTGCTTGTCTCTTGCCTTGGGAACCCAAATTGGGGACCATCAAAACCGGCTGGGGCTGAACAGCCATTTCCCACCACTGCCCCCTCCTGCATTCCATCTCTCCCAAAAGGCTTTTCACCCCCTAAATAAATGGGGGGGAGGGGCTTACACTTTCTCACTGAACTGATAAGATTCTTCTCTCATTCCAACCGGGCGGAGGCGCCAGTCCCTTTATTGGTCACACACACACAGAGAGAGAGACAAAATGGGGAGGGGGAGACAGAGAACAATTCCCCCACGAAGGTGAAGTATATCATTCGTCAGGGCCAGGGCAACTCTGCTCTGGCAGGCTGGATCTATGTGCCATGCTTTCCTGCTCCCCCCCCCCCCCACAAAAAACAACCCTTTTAGCATCCCCACAGACACTTCCTCCCCCAGTAGAAAAACTGGCCCCAGAAGCCCCCTCCCCAAAGTCTGGTGGATGGAATAGACATCACTAGGGTGGGGGTGGGTGGCTTGGGAGCCCCATTCCAGCCAGGGCTTTGTCAAAAAGGTTCCTTCTTGGCCGGTGCAGTTCACAGGGGGGGGGGGTCGGTTCCTGTGGTGTCCTTTGGTCCAAGACTTTGGTCCAAGAGTGCCTCTCCTGGGACCAGCTGGATGAGGGCCAGTGTGGGTGGGTCCAGCTGCCCCCCTCCTGCAGAGCTCATGCTCCGCTTGGTTCTGAGCAGCCTGGGGACATGAGGAGACCCTTCCCGAACCCGGTGGGCTCGAGGAGAGACCCAGTCCAGTTTCTGGCCTCTCCTTGCCTGACAGCAGCCTGGCTCTGTCCTGGATCTCTGGCCCCGGGCCGGGGTCCTGACTGCCCCGGGCAGATCTGCAGTCCCCAGCGGATCTCGTCCCAGTCGGGGCGGTGGTTTCTGCTGCAGGAAATCTGTTCGGTGGGCTCTCCGGGCCCCGGCGGAGCCTGCCGATCCGCGGCTCAGACGCTGGTTCGGCATGTGGCCGACTGGCCGGGCCTGCAGGCAGGTGGGGCGGCCCCCTTGGCCGCCGAACTGCTGACCCAGCGGTAGCACTGCGTGATGCTCCGGCTCTTGGCTTGAGCCCCGCAGCGGGTGCAGTAGACGATGCCCAAGGCCAGCATGATGACCACGAAGACGCACATGGGCACCAGCAGGGCCACCAGCAGCCAGCGGTCGTCTCGCCGACGGCGCGGCTGAGCCCCTTCGTCCGGGGCCGCGCTGGCGGTGGCCGAGGCCGGGAGCAGCGCTCGGACTCCCCCCATCACAGCGTCGCCCGGGGCGGGAGGGGGCGCGGGGGCAGAGCCTGTGGGGGCCAGGGCGACCCGCGGCGACGGGAGCTCCGTCGGCGGCGGGGAGTCTCGCCGGGCGACAGTCTGGCCAGGGGGTGGGGAAGAAGCGGGCCTCGTGGGGTCGCCGAGGCTAGCCGGCTCCTGCCCCGAGGGGAGGGAGCCGGAGGGCAAGCTGGGCTCCGGAGGAAGCGTGCCGGGCGGAGAGGCGTCGGTGGGAAAGGCCTCCTCGAAGTGGCGGAAGACGGGGAAGTGGTCGGTGAGGGCCAAGCCGTGCTCGGCCAGGTCGTCGATCTCCCGGGCCCAGCCGTGGCCGCCCTCCCCGTAGTGCTGGAGGAAGCCGCCGGCGCGGTGGCCCTGCGCGGTGGCCAGCAGGGGCGGCTGGCCCACGGGGCTGCAGCTGATGCCGTCGGGCTCCAGGTCGTAGCCCTCGGTGCAGTAGCACTCGAAGCCGCCCACGTAGTTGACGCACATCTGCTGGCACACGCCGGGGATCTGGCACTCGTCCGTGTCGCTGCAGTGGCCCGGCTCCTCCTCCGAGGGGCTGAAGCCCAGGTGGCAGCGGCACACGAACGAGCCGTCGGTGTTCTCGCACTGGTGCTCGCAGGGCGCGTCGGCGCACTCGTCCACGTCGTCGCAGTGCTGCTCGTCGTCGCCGCTCGGCTCGTAGCCGTCGGGGCACTGGCAGTGGTAGCCGCCCTCGTCGTCCGGCAGGCACTCGAACTGGCAGGGCCGGTCGCGGCAGGCGTCGCTGGGCGCGCACGAGTGGCCGTCGGGCAGCAGGACGTAGCCGCTGTGGCACTCGCACGAGTAGCCGGGCCCCTCGTCCAGGCACAGCTGCTGGCAGCCGCCGTTGTCGCCCTCGCACCAGCTGTGCTGGTAGACGTGCTCCCGGCACAGCGGCGCCCCCTTGGACCAGCCCACCGCGCCGTCGTCCTTCTGCATGCACAGCACCGACACGGCCGGCTCGGCCCCGCCGCACGTCACCGCCGCCACCGTGCCGAAGGGCACGTAGCGCAGGCTGCTGCCCGCCGGGCCGAAGGGGGTGGTGTAGGTGACCGGCCCGCCTTCCTCGTCCAGGCCCGGGCACATGCCCTGGAAGGCGAAGCGGCAGAGGTAGCCGTCGACGGGCACCGTGCACGAACCCTCCAGCCACTGGCCCTGCCGGTCGTCCAGCACCACGCAGCGCGGGGCCGCGCAGCTGCCGGTCCCCGCCTCGACGGCCGGCCGAGCCCAGTTGGTGTAGAAGGTGTCCTGCTCGCCCGTGATCCACGTGAAGCCCCGCAGCTGGCGCAGAGGGTAGCACTGGCGCGGCTGCCGCTGCAGGCCGATCCAGAAGAGCCGCGCGCTCTGCTCCGCCCGGGCTCCGGCCGCCCCCCGCAGCAGCAGCTCGCCCACCTGCGCCGCCTCGTCCTGGTGCTTCACCGTGGCCAGGTTGCCGCCCAGCTCCCGGCAGCTGCGCCAGGCGTCCAGGAAGGTGCGCCGCTGGAAGTAGACGGCGTAGCAGCCGTCCGGGCCGCACGAGGCCGCCGGCTCTTGAGCGCCGCCCGCCAGGGGCCCCGCCACGAGCAGTAGGCCCGGCGGCAGCAGGAGCAGCAGCAGGCCCGGCAGCGGCATGGTCGTCCTCCCGCCCTGCTCACATCCAGCGAGCGCTCTGACAGGCGAGCGAGGGAGCGAGGGGCCCCCATCCCTTCCCGTCCCTTCCCTTCCCCGGCCTGGGTGGGATGGGGAGGAGGAGCCGCTCCTCCGGCTTCCCCACTCCCCGCCTTCCCCCTTCTACGGCGCTCACTTGAGCCCCTGCCACGGGGAGAGAGAGGGAGGCCGGCCGGCAGGAAGGGAACCCAGCAGCCGCTGGGCGGAGAGGAGCAGACAAGGGGGCAGAGGCTGCCCCCCAAATCCTCACTGGCCCCCAAGCATCTAGGGTCACAGTCCTTGCCCCTGGCTCCGACCACTAGGGCCCAGACCCTCGCCTCTGGCTGCAGGCAGCACGCCTGTTTCCAGCCACTCCTTAGCAGGAACCGCTACAGGCTCTTCTAATCCCTAGAACAGGGGTAGTCAACCTGTGGTCCTCCAGATGTTCATGGACTATAATTCCCATGAGTCGGCTCATGGGAACTGTAGTCCATGGACATCTGGAGGACCACAGGTTGACTACCCCTGCCCTAGAACCTGGCTCTAACCCCTGGACACCCCAACCCTCTTCCCCTGGTAGTGCATCAGGTCAAGGTCTCCATCAGACTTGAGACACAACCTGGAGTCCCCTGGTCTCTTTCTTTCTTTTGCCCACAACTGTATGTCTGGAGCCTCCGAGTGTGAGAGGGGAAAAGTCTCTGCAGCACACATTTGCACAAACAGCCTGTGGGACAGCCTGTATCACACTCGGTCTGCAGATGGAGAAGGAACAAAAAAGAACGCCTCCTGTATGCAGGGGAAAACAATGCATTTTCTCAAGTGCAAGATTAGGGTTTCCCACCCAGGTATGCTTAAAACAAAAATAAGAGATCCTCTTCGGGTGACATACAAGTGACAGCTATCTCCAGTAATATAAAAGTTTCTGTGTATAACATTGGCGGGATGGGGGGTATCTTACATTCAGGGTTGTCTTCCTTTTGAGTAAATATGGTAGCCTGTGGACTTTACCAGGCAAGAACTCTTCCAGTGCTCCAGGTTTTGTGCCTACTGGGAGTTTTTCCGCACAGAGAAGCATCCAATCAAGGGATTCCCCTCCCCACTTGCCATCTGAAATAGCAAGGCCCAGTGTGTATGAATGAGCAGCCTGAATATTACAGCTTTGTCCAGGCTGGTCAACTTGGGAGCTCACAGAGTCAGCCATGACCAGTACTTGGGTGGGAGACCCCCAAGGGAGTCCAGGGTTGCTAGGCAGAGGCAGGCAATGGAGGACTACCTCTGTTCGTCTCTGTGATTGGGTTCACCGTGAGTCAATTGCAATGCAGTGAGATGTTCTGTGAACTGGTCCTTGGCAGACTGATCATTTAAAAATCTTGATTGCTAAGCACAGGATGAGGGAAGGCAGCATGATATAGCCAAGTGTCATCAGTACTTGAAAGCTAAGCAGCATCAGTACTTGGAAGGGAGATAACTAAGGATGCCTCTGCAGAGGGAAGCGTTGCAAGCCACCAAGGTCACTCAACTGGCTGGGTGTGGAGGAGCAGGAAATCAAACCTGGCTTGCCAGATTAGAAGCCACTGCTCCTAACCACTGCACCACACTTGCTAAACATCATAGGATAGTTCTGGAAACGTGTGTAGGTGGTTGATAGCAAAAGCCCACCTGCTTGCATGAACTGAAAAGGACCTTGAATTAGGACAGGGTAGGTCGGTAGAGTTATAAGAGAAAGCAGCCCTTGTGAGGCATGTATCTGTTGACACCCAGTGCTTGCCTGACCTGGGTTCGTGCCTTAGGTCTGCAATACCCCCTCCTTCATAGAGCCCTGTCAAGAGATTTCTTCGCTTCATCTTCATGCTTGCTGTTTAGGGTTGGATGTAGGGTTGCCAGCTCTGGGTTGAGAAATACCTGGAGACTTTGGGGGTGGAACTGGGAGTGGGTGGGATTTGGGGAGGGGCGGAACCTCAGTGGAGTAGAATGCTATGGAGTCCACCCTCCCAAGCAGCCATTTACTCCAGGGGAACTGATCTCTTTAGTCTGGAGATGTGTTATAATTCCAGGGGGTCCCCGGATGCCACCTGGGGACTGGCATCTCTAATTAGCTGCCTAAAACATTTTGGTTCCTAAAGCAGAAATCCAGGTGGAACTTCCCACATGCCGATGAACATGCAGGAAATGTTTTCCATGCCAGCCTCGTTGAACTGAACAGGGGTTGTGCACCAGTGTTGCTATAATGTGCCATATGCAGGGGAACTTTCAGTTGTGCCTGTGGGTCAGAGCTGTAGGCTACTTGCTCTGTTGCATTTTAACAATACCCACACTCTGCTTCCTGAGGGGAGCATAAACACTTTCCTGGGTTCACATTTGCCTCTGTGGTTCTCTTGATCGAATTTCTGAGCCCTTTAAATCTGTTTTGCTGTGCTTTAGTTTTACCACTGTTTTTTTTAAAAGAAAACCATTTACAGTGCTTTGAATGATCTCAAAGCAGTGTGGTCTAGCAGTTAGGATGTCAGACAAGGATCTGGGAGACCCAGGTTCAAATCCCTACGCTTCCAGGGAACTTTGTTAGGAGACCTTGCCTAAGATTACAACTATTAGGACTCTAGCTGGGATTGTGCCCGTGGTGGTAGGCACTGGCGGATAAGTGTTGGACTGGGATCTAGGAAACCCAGGTTTGAATTCTCGCTCTGTCATGGAAGCCTACCCTACCTCACTGGGTTGTTGTGAGGATAAGGTGAAGGGATAGCCCAATATAAACCATTTTGAGTCCCCCTTTGGGAGAAAAGTAGTATATCAGCAAAGCGAAAATAAATAAATAAATAAATAAATAAATAAATAAATAAAATAAATACATGTCTCGCTAAGTGTTTGTGAAGTGTTTTTATAATTCTATAATAATAATAATACACTTTATATAATAAAAACAATATACTTTTTGCATAAAAATTCCCTAGAAACTTCAGGCAGTGTGGGTGGTTCATCCCATCCCCAACTGTTTGGCCTTCAGAAAGATTTGTAGGGTTGGTTGGTAGGAGCAAGAGCAGGCAGATCAAAATTAACAAAATTAACCAGCTGAGTTGAGGGGATGGAACCCACGTCTTTGAGCTGGGCATTGAAACCCCAAACTATAGCAGTAAATAATTTCTTTGGGTTACTTCGGCGCGCACACACATGCATAAATGCTGCCTGTTGCTCTACTTAGGTCTCCCTGCCTAGGGGTGGGTGGGTTTGCAGATGTGGAAAGAAAAGAGAGTTACAGGTCCCTCTTCTACCCAGCAAGGAAATAAATGGAATTCCTTTTGTGTGGGAAATAGCAGCGGAGACGTGGGGGATGGGAAACTATGTAGGGGGAAAGGGGAATACTAAAACATTGCAGGCCTACAGCAGCCCATCATAATATTGGGAAGTTCTGAAGTCTGGTTCGTGCTAGCGGTGGGCCCCCCATGAGCTCCCACCAACCCCCTCCCCTCACATTGCCATTGTGTCGGAATTTGACCAAGTTGATTTATTTACTCAGGGGCACAACTCCTTCCCAGTCATTTCATCTGTGCCTGGTTTTATGTGGAACAGTTTTTACTCCTTACAAGAATATGTTTCAGTTAAGGTTCTGTCTTGCCTAAATGAAAGGCTGTAGTTTTGGTTACGATATTGGAAGGTTTAATTGGCTAAAAAGTTTGAATTGACTGAAGGGACAAATTCTAACCGTGAGGCGGCAAATCATAGGCAATTCCAGTGGCTTGATTTGGTGAAATTTTGCGTTAAGGTGTATCACTGTGAATAAAGAACATTGAATAAACCATTCTAGGTGGCCTTTTCTTCTAACAGTGTGCTAAGTCTTTAATAATCACATTGTGTGTTTTATACTTCATATACTTCAGTCTCACAGAAGAGCTTCTGGTAATGTGCAGTTCAAATTAGTCAATCCATCAGTTGTACAGCAGATTACTAATCAGTTAAAAATGTTTAAATGGTTGGCTTGCCCTTGCCTATTTATTGAATCTGGACAGTATATATACAGAGGCTGAGGATTCAGACTCAGGGGTAGTCAAACTGTGGCCCTCCAGATGTCCATGAACTACAATTCCCAGAAGCCCCTGCCAGCATTTGCTGGCAGGGGCTTCTGGGAATTGTAGTCCATGGACATCTGGAGGGCTGCAGTTTGACTACCCCTGAGAGAGAATGAGTAGGAGAATGAGTAGGAGAATGAAGTAAAATAATGTGGATACTACTTGTGTAGCCAAGGAGTGTGTAGTTTAGCTGTGTGAACAACCTTCTTCTTCCTGTGGAACCCTTCAGGCAGTTGGATTTTTATTTTATTGATTTATTAGATTTGTTTCCTGTCACTATTGGAAACGGTCTCGCTGCGAGGTACAATCATAGAGCATAAAACCCACATTAAAAAAAAAACCAATTAAAACCCACAGTTAGTAAAACCTGCCAGCAGCATAAAACTCTCCTTCTTCCCCTCTCCACCCACCAACCCTCACACACCCAGTGCCTCAAGGGTGGTCTCAGGTGCCTGACACAAATGAACTAACATATATATATGTGTGAATATATGGAGGGGCCCTCTGCTCTTCCATGCCCTGGCCTCAACCAAAGACCTGGCAGAAGAGCTTCATTTTACAGGCCCTGAGAAACTGTGAAAGCTCCTGCAGGGCCCTTGGCTCTTCCGAGAGCTTATTCTAACAGGTCTGGTCCAGGATTGAGGCCAGGCTAACCTCCCATGGGCCGGGAACCAGTATGAGAGAACTTTTTGCTCAGTATGAGGGAAATTTTCCTCAGTGTGAGGAGAATGTTCCTCAGTATGCAGAAAACCTATGAAGAAGGGTGTTTTTATGCTCCCTGAGGGAACAGAAGTGCCCTGCTGGATCAGACCAACAATCCACCTAGTTCAGCATCCTGTGGCCAGAGACAAAAGACATCCCCTGCTGTTGCTCCTCTAGTAACTCATGTTCTAAGACACACTGACTGTCAACATGGAGGTTCCATTTAGGCATCATGTATAATCAGCACCGAGAGACCTATCCTCCTGTGGCTGTAAGTTCCACAAGTTCATTGAGTGAAAAAAAATGCCTTATTTTGCGTATCTTGAATAAGTTTCTCAGCTGGCCAGTTTTCCACTGTCAGGACCACTCCTTCCTCCCTTAGGACAACTGCCAGAGAAGGGCTTTTTTAACAGAATGGAACAGGGATAGGTTAACCAAATCTGGTTTGGGAATTCCAGATTTGGGGATGGTGCCTAAGGAGTTTGGGGATGGGGAGGGAGCTCAGCAAGGATGTAATTCCAGAATCTGTCCTCCAAAACTGCCATTTCCTTCAGGAGAATTAGGGTTGCCAATCTCCAGGTGGTAGATGGAGATCTCCTGGAAATACAGCTGATCTCCAGGTGGAGAAAATGGTTGCTTTGGAAGGTAGATTGAAGTCGCTCCCCAAATCCCACCCTCCTTGGGCTCTATCCCCCCAAATCTCCCAGTATTTCTCAACCTGGAGGGGGTGACTTTAAGGGGAACTAACTCTAAGGGGAACTGGCCTCTGTGGTCTGGAGAGCAACTGAAATTCTGGAAGAACTCCAGGCTCAACCCTGAGGTTGGAAACAGATTAGCGTTCAGTTATTTAGTGTCTTTAAAGGCAAAGGAATTTGCTGGTCTGCAGAATTTCCCAGCACTCAGCTTGCGTTGATTGTAACTACCATTTTCAGCAGGGATATTTGTTTGTCTGTTTACATTTCTATGCCACCCTCCCTTGTGGCTCAGGGCAGTTTACAATATAAATCTATGGTTCACAGTTTCATCCAATTTTTGACACATACATAAAGGAACAACTCATTAATTTGTAAATTATAATACTTGTAAACATTGTAAAACCAACTGTTAACAACTGTTAATCCTACAAACTGTCACTTGATGAGGTGGCTGGACTTGGTGTCGCCTCATGTTGTATCAGGTGGTGTATCCAGTAGGGGAGGGTTCTGGGGGCCCATGTCAATGGCATTAGTTTGTTGGTCTCAACCAGAAGCTTGGCAGAAGAGTTCCTTTTCGCCGGCCCTGTGAAATTGTGCTAGCTCCGGCAAGGCCCTGATCTCCTCTGGGAGCTCATTCCACCAAGTGGGGGCCAGGACAAAGAACGCCCTGGCCCTGGCTGAGGCCAGATGTGCTTCCTTGAGGCCAGGGATCACCAACTTTTTGGAATTAGTTGAGTGTAATGCTCTCTGGAAGACAGGAGGAGAATAGATGCTTTCGAATTATGGTGTTGGAGACGAATGCTGCGAATCCCATGGACAGCCAAAGTTACCAACAAGATAGTTTTACAGAGGCGCAAACCAACTACGTCATTAGAAGGGAAGATATTACGGCTAAAGCTCACTTACTTTGGACACATCATGCAACCGAACTTGTTGGATAACTCATTAATGCCCAGCTTGGTCAGCAGCAAAAGGAAACGTGGTCGCCAAGGGATCCGCTGGCTCGACACAATCAAAGCCAATACAGGGATGACCATGAACCAACTAAAAGAAGCAGTCAGAGACAGGGGAGCATGGTAAAGACTTTCCTATATAATCACCGAGGGTCGGACTGAATGGATGACATCATCATCATCATCATCAATGCTCTCTGGAGGGCATCGGCAGAAAGGCAGATCCTCAAGTACACTGTGCCTGTAAAGAAGCTTCTCTACAGACTGCTGCCTATTCTGTTTGACCTCTGTTTGTTAAGCACCCATTCTGCCTGAAATGTTGCTGTTAGCATTATGCATAACCTTACTCCCTGACATTTTGTGGCTGGCTCTGCCTCTTGCAGCAACTATTCTGTGATCTTGCCCACCACCCTGTGTCAGAATTGCAAAGGTGCATGCAGGCTGGAAAAGGTTACATACCTCTGCCATAGACTCTCCCCTCCAAAGCTGCCATTTTTCATTTTCCCCTGGGAACTGATCTCTGCAGCCTGGAGAGCATTTGTCATTTTGGGAGAACTGCAACCCCCACCTCAAAGTTGGCACCCTAAGCAAAGAGACCCTCCTGCAAAAGCTGTTATAGGTCGGGAAAATAGTGCAGTGAAGGTGGGGGGGAGAGCTCCTTCTCCTGTGCTGTGATCCTGATTAAACAATAGCCCCCACACACTGGGGAAACACATTTCCTTATGCAAGAATTAAAGACAAGTTGGGGGAATGCATGTCTCATGTCTTTATCACAACTTAGTTTGTGCCTTGACCCCAGTTTTCATTGCTGCAGCCTCTCTGCCCACTCAAGACTTTTTAAAAAAAGTCTTGCACTTGAGTTTCCTGTGATGCAGTGCTGAGTTTCCTATATCTGTGGTACAAGGGTATAGAATATCGTGTCGAAAGAGAATTCCAATCTCTGCTTGAGACCATCTGCACTCACACCTCAACATGATGAGAGCCAGACCAGCATAATGGTTAGCATATTGGATTAGGCCTGGGGGCAGCCGGAAAGGGGCAGGTCCAACTCCCCATTATCCATGAGAAACTAACTGGGTGACCTTGGGCCAGTCATTCCCTGTCAACCTAATATCTAGAGCAGGTGTGGCCAACCTACAGTTTCCAAACTACAATTCCCAAACAATTCCTGGCAGGGGCTCATGGGAACTGAAGTCCATGGACATCTGGAGAGCCAGTTTGGCCACCCCTGATCTAGAGTTACCAACTTCCAGGTGGTAGCTGGAGATCTCCCACTATGACAACTGGTCTCCAGGGCCCATTCCGCACACATTGGATAATGTACTTTCAATGTGCTTTTGCAGCTGGATTTTCCAGTGCAGAACAGGATAATCTACAAGTGCCTTATCCAATGTGTGTGGAATGGGCAGTAGGCAGATAAGTCCACTTCGTAAGATGGACCCTATTGAAGTCCCTCCCCTCCCCAAACCTTGCCTTCCTCAGGTGTCACACCCCAAATCTTCCGTTATTCCCTATCCCAGAGCAGGCAAGAGGAAATAACTCTTTGCCTCCCTGAGTTCTTTGGCAGAAAGGTAAGGTAAAAAGGGGAAGTGATAGAGAGAAACATATAATATGCATTAACAAAACTGGCCAAACATGTATATGGGGCTCATTTCATGAATTGTTGATCAAGATGCTTTCCTCGCTCAGTAAAGGATGACAGAATTGAAAGAGTGCGAAAGACATGGTTACAGCTGCAACTCATGAACAGTTGCTTGGTACAAGCAAGAGTGCCTTGAAAGCTATACTTTTCAGCTGTCCCACAGGTTTGGAGGCTCACCGTAGCCATAGCCTGAAACTTGTATGGCCTTTTAACTTGGGCTGGGCTGCCATCTGGGATGGCTGAAGCCCCCTTGATTGCTAAAAGGGAGGTTTTGTTTTCATGCTTGATATGGCTTCTTTGATTTTATACTCTGCGCCTTCATTAGTGTTTTTGAATATCTCATGGCACACCCTGATCCTTTGGGATGGGGTGAGCTAGAGAGGGGAAGAAAGACAGAAAACATTTTGTCCTTCAGACTGCAGCTCCTTAGGTCAGACACTGTGATATCATTAATACAATAGTGAGTGGAATCACTGAAAATGTATGTACTGCGGTGGACAATTATTAATGATTAAGCAGAGAGGCATTGCAGAAGTCCCCGGGCGGGGTGAGTTGGGGGGGATGAGGTTACAGAATCTCTCCTGGAATTCAAGGGCAAAAGCCTCTCTTTTCCCCTCCCTTTCGTTTTGCACGATGCCTTAAAAGTGCTTATATACATTGTCATGTTCCTTGGTGGAGGCGGGGACTTCACTGGTCCGTTTTAATCACTCTCTAGAGGGAAGCCTTAAAGCACAAAGAATTCTCATCTTCTGCAAGGCCTTTGGAGTGGGCGTTGCGTACTCAGAATTTTGGCACTAGATTCTTTTCCTTTTTACACAAGAAAACCCAGCACCGTGCCACATCACTAGGGAGAAGGGGAACTTTCTACAGAGAAGCCCTCCCAAATCTCTGTGGAAAGCGTGTCCTAGATGTCGTTTTTTATACCTGACTTCACTACCCAGATCCAGAGGCCTTGTTCATCTAGAATGACTGAAATACATTCAGCACACGCCCAGGGGAACTCCTGACACTTAACACAGCTCCCTATAGGAATCACCTCAAATCTGAAAGCCAAACTGTGAAGGAAACATAGATTTTATTGCTTTCGACCAGGCTTTCTCAACCCTGGGTTTTTCTTGACAGCCCTGAAAGGGTTTCCTTAATGAGTGGGAGTGAATTAATTATAATATTTTTAAAAATTTGCTAAAATATTATTGTGATATGACCATATATGGTCATTTTGACACACACTCCCAATGGCCAATTATGGGCCTGGAGGGAATGGGAATGGGAGGGGCCTTTGGTGGGCGTGTCCACAGCTCTGCTTCCCAACCATATTCTGCACCATCCCACCACTTCTGTGGTTTCTCTAAGCCTGAAGAATGTTTCAAGGGTTTCTCAATGGTAAAAAAGTTGAGAAAGGCTGCTATGGACAATTACTGATTGTGTTGGTACCAACTCACCTATGGTGTTCTGCAGGGCGTGGTCCTCTCCCCCACCTCATTTAACATCTTTACCTGCCCTCTGGCCTGGCTTGTGTGGAGTTTTGGGCTCTATCTCTTGATGGACAACTGCCTCATCCGCCAGAGTCATTTGCCAGGTGTCTAGAAGAAGTGAGGGTCTGGCTCAGGCAAAGTCAGCTGAAGCTCAACCTTGACAAGACGGAAGTGCTGTGATTTGGTAGGAAAGGGCCAGATCAGGAAGCTCACTTGCCCACCCTTGACAGCGGGCAAATTAAGGGGAGATCAGTTCCCCTGGAGGAAATGGCAGCTTTCGAGGGCAGGCTATATAAGCAGGAGTGGCCAAACTGTGACTCTTCAGATGTTCACAGACTACATTTACCATGAGCCCCTGCTAGCATAGCCAGTTGGCAGAGGCTCATGGTAATTGTAGTCCATGGACATGTGGAGGGCCACAGTTTGGCCACCCCTGCAATTTAGCATCACATACCTGCACCCCCGCACTCAAAAACAAAACAAAACGTGAGGTCTGGTATGGAGTCGTGGATAGAGTGCAGGATTAGAACCCAGGTGACCTTGGGTCTGGCAAGCTTTCTCAGCCTCACCCACTTATGACAAGTTTGTGGTTGTGGGGATTAAGTGGAGCGGAAGGGAACTATGTGAAAAGCTGTGCTGAGTCCCTGATCAAGGAGTAAAGCAGGAAATAAACATTTTCAAAATTGAATTTTTAAAATTTAACCTGACAGAGTGTGTCACATTCTGGTTCAACAGAGATGTGCCAAGAAGAAACTTGCAAAATTTGTGAAATGCTGACAAGTGTCTAATTGGGAGTCCCCCTTTGAGCTGGAGACCCATGACCGATGGCTGACTCCCCTGCTATCCTTCAGTGGGCCTTGATAAGGAACTGGAGAGATTCAGGGCTGATGCACCTCTCCATGATCCTCTTTTCAGTGGGTGAAGCATTGAATGGAGACCAGCACGCATCAATCAAGCGTGGAGCAAGCGGAGTATGTGTGCAGTAACCCACCAAGAAGGCTTAATATAAAATTCTGCACAGATTCTATCCTGTTCGGGAGACCTGGAACATCGAGAAGACTTCTGGCCTTCAAGCTATGCTGCAGGAAACATGACATACGTAAGCAGACCAATTAGCCCAGGCAGATCCTGGGTGGTCCCCAAAGGCTGCAGAATGAGAGACAGATGGCTTGGACCCAAGGCTGAGACGGAGTCCCCTTCGAAATTCTCTTCCACAAGCCCCCTTGAGCTGAGCTATTAATTACCCCATGGGCCATTCTGATTCCCATCAAAATGTCTTCAGCCAGCTGGCCCTAATTATAACCAAGGAGATGCTCAGGAAGGAAATTTTATGATGCACACATAGAGAGACGAAACAGAAAATGTGAGAGGCGCAAGCCACGGTTTCAGTCTGGTAGAACTGAGTGCAGTAAAGATGGTGGAGCCTTTGCCAGCAGTGCTTCTGGTAGCTTTTCCAAGGTCAGGAGTTGGCTGCATAAGGGTGACTCAGACAGAACCAGCTCAGTTGATCAGGCGATGGCAGGAGGTTGCAGCTAGTCTGACCAATCCAAAGGCTTTCACTTGCCTATTCTCAGTATTGTATTTCTCATCCACCCTATCTCATGGGACTCAAGGCAAATAACGAGTGAAAACAGACACACAGAAATATAAATTTAAAAGAAATATATCGTTGCAACACAAGATTGCGCCCCACTTGTCCCTTCTACACCTCAAGAGGGTTTGGCCCTCATGAGGGGCTCACCAGAGGGTTTGTTAGGTTTGCCAGCCTCCTGGTGGGGCCTGGAGATCTCCCTGGATTAGAACTTCTCTCCAGGCCAGTCCACCTGGAGACTTTGGAGGCTGAACTCTAGCCATTTTACCCTGCTGGAGTCCCAACCCTCCCTCCAAGTCCAAATTTTTAAGTATTTTCCAACCCAGAGTTGGCAACGACAGAGGTTCGAGTCTCTGTGTCCTCTCCCTGCCACTTTCCAGTTCACAGACAACACTTTCTTTCTCGTCTTTCTTCTTGCAATTTCACAAAGCTCGTTTAAACAGGGACCTGATATCTTGGCTATTTGGAACATTAGTCAGTGTTTGGGAACGTTGTGGCAGTGTGATCTGGAGCATTATCCCCCTCCGGATTAAAACAATGTCTTCATTTGTTTATTTTAATTTTATTTACTTTATTTATAGTCCAACTTTCTCACTGAGAACAGCCTGAATAGCCAGGATTGGGCTGAGCTGGAAGCTAAACCAGGTTAACCATGGTCAGCACTTGGAGGGGAGACCTCCAAGGAAAACGGGGGTTGCTACGCAGAAGAACACGTGCATGGGTTCAACGTGAGTCAGTTGCAACTGGATGACAGTTCCTTCAATTCAAAACATTAGATTCCTGCAAGAAACAACACAGGAGCATAAGGATGACAAAACTGGGAAACAATGCAAACAAACAAGAAATAAGTAATTGTCTAAAGCAGTGGTCCCCAACCCCCGGTCCGGAAACCGGGACCGGTCTGTGGATCAGTTGGTACCGGGCCACGGCTCCTCCTCGTCCTCCTCCCTGGCTGCTGCCTTCGGGGCTGCCCTGCCACTCTGCTGCCGGCTCACCTTTGGTGCTCTCCAGCAGCCACCACGGCTGGGGCTTCCCCTCGGCATGGCACTGCGCAGCTGCTGCTGGCAGCGCCCCCCAGTGGGTGGCAGGAGGTCAGGGGCGCCCGCAGGAAAGCAAGTGGAGCAGGGATTCAGGCAGCAACGTCCCTTGGCAAAAGACTAACCCTCCCCCGGGCCTCAGTAAAATTGTCAAGCGTTGACCGGTCCCCGATGATAAAAAGGTTGGGGACCACTGGTCTAAAGCAATAACAGCAATGTTTCCTTCATAGTATGGCTTCCAAGTCTGGGGTGATTTCTACAGGGAGCTGTGTTAAGTGGCAGGAGTTCCTCTGGGCATGTGCTGACTGGATTTTAGTCACCAGGAAGATGAATGAGGCGTCTGGATCTTCTGGAATTCTGGCTCAGTTCTGCTCTTTGCCCAGCTCTCACTTCTCCTCTATTTTTGCCTTCCTCCCACTGCAAGGAAGTGAGTGAAGTACACCATGCAGGCAGCAGCAGTGATCTCTGCTGAAGAAATTTAAGAAGTATTTATAGAATATTTCTTGGAAGAATGTTTGAAATAGGTGTTTGTATGTCTATTAAAAACCCCGCTTAATGGACTTGCTGTTCTTTTGGCTTAGGGGTGGTCCAGTGTCCAGTTGGTGAGCGGCCAGACTGAAAATGGTTGCTGTATTGGTGGAAAAGGGGTATTTAGAGCATAAACTTTGAGCAAGGCCGTTTCTGAAGTGGTCATAGAGTGTTTATCTTTTAAAAAAGCAGTAAAAACAAGATAATTACCTTGATTCTCCTGCTGGTTAAATGCTCTGAGGAGGCTTTGAAAGAAAAACTCAGCAATATCAAACACAGGGCCTTTAGCCACACAAACAGAAAACTGGTTCTGGGCAGCAGGAAACTCATCAGGCTAAACAGAACTCTTCTGAGAATTTTGGGTTGCTTTTCTGAGCAGCACCATAATTATTGTTATTCATACCGGTCACTTATTAGGGGAGGAACTGTGCCTCCAGGTTTAGACACCTGCAGGACACACGGAAGAAGGACCCAACTTCGGGCCCTGTTGGCCTTCCCAGTTAAAGGGTCTCAGGAAGTGGGTGCAGGAAAGGCCTTCCTCTGCCTGAGACCCTGAAATACCCCTCTCTGAACTAGGTGGATGGATGGTCTGAATCAGGAGAACGGAACTTCATATGTTGTACAGGGTGGACACTGCTCTAAGGTTCAAGTGAAACAGACAGGGCCCTTTCTTAGTGTTGCCAGGTTTGGGGTATGAAATTCCTGGTGATTTAGGGATGAAGCCTGGGGGGGATTTGGGAAGAAAAAAGGATGTCAGTGGGGAGCCAGCTTGGTGTACTGGTAGGAGTACAGACTTCTAATCTGGTGAGCCAGGTTTGATTCCCCACTCCCCCCCCCCACATGCAGCCAGCTGGGTGACCTTGGGCTTGCCACAGCACTGATAAAACTGTTCTGACTGAGTAGTGATATCAGGACTCTCTCAGCCCCTCCTCCCCCACAGGGTCGTGGGGAGAGGAAAGGGAAGGCGCTTTGAGACTCCTTCGGGTAGAGAAAATCGGCAGATAAGAACCAACTCTTTTTCTTCTTTAATGCCATTGAGTCTACCCTCCTAAATATCTGCTTTCTCTTGCAAGGGTGGTCAAACTGTGGCTTTCCAGATATCCATGGACTACAATACATGGTAAGTGTAGTCCATGGACATCTGCAGAGCCACAGTTTGGCCACCCCTGCTCTAAGGTAAAGGTAAAGCTATCCCCTGTGCAAGCACCGAGTCATGTCTGACCCTTGGGGTGACGCCCTCTAGCGTTTTCATGGCAGACTCAACACAGGGTGGTTTGCCAGTGCCTTTCCCAGTCATTACCGTTTACCCCCCCCAGCAAGCTGGGTACTCATTTTACCGACCTTGGAAGGATGGAAGGCTGAGTCAACTTCGAGCCGGCTGCTGGGATCGAACTCCCAGCCTCATGGGGAGAGCTTTCAGACTGAATGTCTGCTGCCTTACTACTCTGCGCCACAAGAGGCTCTTAGGGCAACTTATATCTGTTGTCTTGAGATCATTTATAATTGTGGGAGATAGCTAGGCTCTTTCTGTAGGTTGGCAACCCGTAGTCAGAACTGCCAAGAGGGAGGAACAAATAAGGGGAAGAAAATTTTAGGGCCCTGATCATCCTAGGGCCCAGGGTGGTATCTGGACAAGGTGGGGGTTGAGGGGAGGGACATTAGCCACCCTAAATATAGAGAAACTACTTTGTGGGGAATCAAAGAACTGAAGCATGAGACTGCTAGGCAGAGAAGTATGTTGTGACAGACCACAAAAGGATTTTCAGGGGCTCAGGCTTTCTCCAAACTGCGGAAGGAAATTCTGTGAAGCCAAATGGCCCCACCTTGAGGCAGCCGCTGTGCAATACACTCGCCACCTTCACCTTTAAAAAAAAGACTAGATAAATGCTTGAAGAAAGAAGGATCCGTCAATGGTTACTCAGCCACAATAGCCAAGAAAGGAAGCTCTCTGCTTGAAGGCAAGATGATTCTGGATCAGGATATTTAGCCCAATAATCTGGAATTCCGTCTCCACCAGCAGCCAAGCAAGGGAATCCAGAAATGAGAAATCCAGAAATGATCTCTTGCCCTAGTGGGACAGACCAGATCTAATGGGATGAAATTAATTCAAACGAAATTCCATCTAAACATCTGGAAGAAGTTCCTGACAGAGTGGTTTCTCAGTGGAACAGGCTTCCTCGGGAGGTGGTGGGTTCTCCATCTTTGGAAATTTTTAAACAGAGGCTGGATAGCCATCTGATGGAGAGGCTGATTCTGTGAAGGCTCAAGGGGGTGACAGGTTACAGTGGATGAGCGATAGGGTTGTGAGTGTCCAGCATAGTGCAGGGAGTTGGACTAGATGACCCATGAGGACCCTTCCAACTCTATGATTCAGTACTAGTGTTTCTCATTGGTCTCTCATCCAAATACTTGTCAGGGCTGTCCCTGTTTAGCATCCAAGATCTGAATTGATCAGGCTAGCCCGGGTTATCCAGCTCAGGGCTTCCCTGCTACACCTGGACTTTTTCATTCAAATATTTCCTGTTTCTGTGCCTTCTCATTGGAAAACAAGTTTCCTATCAATTCTTAAGTGAAAAGACAATTTCCCCTTCAGTTCCCACTAAAACAAAATTACAGGCCTCACTTTCCATGTTGCTCATGAACTTTGAGAGGAGGTCATAAGAAAGCAAATCTTTCATTCTCAACATGTTTGAAAGGCCACCCTACACACACACAAGGACACACGCACCCATGAAGACTGGGGGCTAGATGCCCAAACTTGACACTGCTTACTTACAAAGGTGTTTATATTAATATCTGCACTTTAACAGGTGGCAGCCTAAATATTTACCATCCAAAGTTATAATTGTTTCACAGATAGCTGCGAGTAAAGTGCCAATGCTATTACCATCTTCTAGTGCTTCCTTTGTGATCCCTTCTGCTTTCTGTCCTAGAGGGAAGGAAGTTCATACATCTGGAAGGATAATAAATAAGAAAAAAATAATCCTTGTTGATTTCTTTTGCAAACACTTTATTTACAGTCATTCAGACCAAAACACTTCTTTTCCTGTTTTATGTGTTAAGAAGGCAGCTAAAATTTCACAGTGCAGAGAAGTCTCCACAAAGCATCATGTCCCTCCCAAAAGTATGCCAGGGACCTAGAAAATATAGCCCTAATCTAAAGTGACCAGTTTGTTGGGGAGCTAAAGCGGTTCAACGAGGGCGGGGGCGGGTGGCGGGTGGCGGCTCCTGCTCGTGGCTCGCCTTACCTGAGGCGCTATTTTTTTTTAAACATGCTTTAATGGAATGCATGTATTATTAAACATATACAGAAACAATCAAAACCATATTTCATATTACAGCACTTCAACCTTGGTTTTAAATATCCTGTGCTATTCGTTCTGCTATTACCCTATGAACCGACACAAAAGTATCAAAATGATGAAACTCAGGTGTGTAGCCTGGAACTCAGGAAAAGAAAATTCTTCTGTTTGAAGCTCCCCTTCTTTATATTCTAGGTCTTTTTCAATGCAGTGTTCAAATTCTATCCGATCTTTAGACATGCTTTTTTCAATCTGTAATGTCTGCACTGGGTTTTCAGTCGAGGATCATTGTCCATGGGGTCGCGATGAGTCGGACATGACTTCGCACCTAACAACAACGTCTGCACTAAATAACACTGGATTATGAGTTTGTTTATAATTACAGATTTGTGAAAGCAAATAATACATTCCTGTGGAAACATCCCAGTTGATGTCCAAAAGGTTTCAGACTGTCCATCCATGATATTTTCTGGAGGGTATTTTTCATCACTTGAAATTGCTAGAATAACATCTGTTCCTTCAGTGCTAAGACAAAAGTTTGTTGATTTCATTCTCTCTTCACAGTTTTACCAAGATTTGCCAAACCATTTACTGAGAATGTTGCCTAGTTGCTTAGCAGCCAATTCCACCCCCCTACATGTATGCGCAGAGCCTCTTGTGGCGCAGAGCGGGCATGCAGTCTGAAAGCTCTGCTCATGAGGCTGGGAGTTCGATCCCAGCAGCCGACTCAAGGTTGACTCAGCCTTCCATCCTTCTGATGTCGGTAAAATGAGTACCCAGCTTGCTGGGGGGTAAACGGTAATGACTGGGGAAGGCACTGGCAAACCACCTCGTATTGAGTCTGCCAAGAAAATGCTGGAGGGTGTCACCCCAAGGGTCAGATATGACTCGGTGCTTGCACAGGGGATACCTTAACCTTTATGCACTCGCTGTGTTGTTTTAAATAATGTGCTGGTTTTGTTATTGTTCCCGTCCTCTCTTGGAAAGGCTCAGTCCTGTCGATTTTTACTCCGCCATGCAGCCGAGGTGAGGAATCCCGCTTCACTCCATTTTGGGAATGCCTTCTGAATGGCGCGGACTGTTTCCATACCAGCCCTGCCTTGTGCTGGGGGGGAGGGGAGGTGTCCACCTTGGGTGCTATTAACTAGCAGGTAGGGAGGCAAACGGCGCGGAGAGCCAAGAGGGCGATGCGTCGAGTGGGACATTTCTTCAGTACCCGTGATGGTCCTGCGAAATGCGGGATAAATGGGCACCTTACCCTAATGTAGAGTTTGGCCCTCACTGTGACCCATTATGCACGGGGGAAATAATGCACATTCGGGGTGGAATGGCGGTGACTAAAATCACCGATAACGTACGGTGCCGGCTGCAACCAGCCACAGCTTCGGTGGATGCCGCCGAAAAAGCTGCGTTAGCGAAACACAGAAGAAAGCGCAGCTTCCGGGTGACCAGGGCGCAACCAGAAGCAGCGCCGGGATCGCCGCGTGCATAATCGGTTACTCTGGGTTTTGCCACCGTCGCGCCACGCCCTGTGCATAACCGGTGTGCGTCGCGTCTTCCCCCTCCGCGTTTTCCATGTGACCCGAAATCGCCGTTTCGGCGGCCGTGCATAATGGGCCTGTGTGTACTTATGTATGTTAAATGACAACATTTCTGGTTTATGGTGATCCTATGGATTAATGCTCTCCAAAATGTCCTATCGTTAACAGCCTTACTCAGGTCTTGCAAACTGAAGGTCAGGGATTCCTTTATTTAAGCAGACCTTTATTTAAGCAGACTCAGGTCTTGCAAACTGAAGGTGAGGGATTCCTTTATTTAAGCAGACCACCTCAGTGTGGGGTATGGTGATTAGAGAGCAGTGGCTTCTAATCTGGAGAAGTTATTTTAGAGCTCTTCTCTTGGAGCTTGCTCAGCCCCACCTACCTCACAGGGAATCTGTTGTGGGGAGAGGAAGGGAAAGGTTTTTGTAAGTAGCTTTAGGACTCTTTGGGATAGTGAGAAGCAGGGTATAAAAACCAGCTCTTCTTCATATTGTTTTCCTTCTTCCCTGCTGCCTTCAATTTTTCTTAGCACGATTGTCTTTTCCAGTGATGCTTGTTTTCTCACAGTGTAACTAAAATACAATTCCCTTCATTTAACATTCTATCTGAGGAAGTGCACACACACATGAAAGCTCATAGCTTGGATAAAACAGTGTTGGTCTTAAGGGTGTTACTGGACTTGTGCTTCAGACCAACATGGCTACCCACTTAAGCCCTATCATTTGAACTCCTAAGGTGGATTCAGGCTTGAATTGATCTAGAACCCACTGATCCACGTTCTTTCTGTTAGCTCTCTTCATTGTGCAACTTTCACACCCATGCATAGCCATGGGAAATACTGCAGCATGAATTTTCTTATCTTCATTGCCAGATACACATCCTTTCACTTCAGAATCACAACCCTACACTGAATAATCTTTTCATGGCTGCCCTCCCCAGTCTCAGTCTCCTTCTGATTTCTTGGTTGCAGTCTCCTTTTTTGGTTGAAAATGGAAATTCTTTTAACAATTTCAATTTCTTCCCTAGCAAATGATTAAAAATAATGAATTGGGGTTGAAAGCGTAATGATTACAAATGGTCAGTGGAGGGCAGCAAAGTACAATTTTTGGCAATTGTGACTTCACACACCACCACTCCTCTACCTAATTTCTGTTACCATAACGACTTGTATCTATAATTGTAAAGGGGAAGGGGTGGAGTTCACCGAGAACAATATCACCGTCACTTCTATAGCCTGCCTAGTCCCTTCTGGTTTAAATCCAGCCCCAACTCCCTGCTTTATTTCCAAAATGAGAAACACTGGAACTTGGACCTTTTGGAAAGAAAGAACTCACTGTGCATGCAGGCACCTGCACGCGTGAGCACACAGACACACACAGACACACACACACAAACAGCAACTAAGAGCTTGCTTGGTGTAGTAGTTAGGAGTGCAGATTTCTAATCTGATGAGCCAGGATCAATTCTGCACTCCTCCACATGCAACCAGCTGGGTGACCTTGGGCTCACCACAGCACTGATAAAGCTGTTCTGACCAAGCAGTGATATCAGGGCTCTCCCAGCCTCACCTCCCTATGTAAGAAACAGGAAGGCAGGTCAAGGAAATAAGATGTTAAATGTATTCGTATTTCCCGCAAGGATATTTCCCAATGCCAATTAAATAATTTGTTAAAAATAAACTTGGCCATATTACTCAAATAATAGGACATGAATCCCAAAAGACCCAGGATGTATTTTTGTTGATGTTTAAGTTAAAACATATTCCTAATGCTCATTAATGCATGGCACTGGACTTCGTTTTTACTGCTACAAGAATGCTAGTTGAAGAGTGCAAAATGTGTGATCCTGGATAAATAAGATAAGGGGGAGACTAAGGTTAACAAAGCTGACCCAATTAGTTAGGGCAAAAGATGGAAAAGCTAATTTTCTGAATGTTGAAAACCTTTTTGTGTGATTTTCGGAGGCAAACATGTGTACTGATGAAGGTAACTGTATGATATTTATATGACAATGATTAGTTAATTATAGCAATTAGTTTATAATTGCATAGGTATTTGGGATAATGATATAACTGGGGACTGAGGAACATAGTAAACACTCAATATTTATTGTTACTGTTATTATTGTGAATATTCAGCCTGGAGAAAAGGAGGGGACATGATAGCCCTCTTTAAGTATTTGAAAGGTTGTCACTTGGAGGAAGGCAGGATGCTGTTTCTGTTGGCTGCAGAGGAGAGGACACACAGTAATGGGTTTAAACTTCAAGTACAACGATATAGGCTAGATATCAGGAAAAAAAATTTCACAGTCAGAGTAGTTCAGCAGTGGAATAGGCTGCCTAAGGAGGTGGTGAGCTCCCCCTCACTGGCAGTCTTCAAGCAAAGGTTGGATACACACTTTTCTTCTATATATATATATTCACACACACATATATTTTGGGTGTTTTTTTTTTTAAGCTTGCTCCTTTTGGTGACCCTGGATCACAACGAACAATTTTGCTGTTGCCTTCCCTCATTCCATCAGATGCCAAGGCACTCTGCCCATGTTATAGGTAAACCCCCCAACAACTCCAAACAAAACCTTGACATTTTCCTAGGGAGGCCCAAGCTCTTGCATGACTCATTTTAGACATTGGTCATTACCTGTTGCCCTAGTAGTACAGAACAAAAGGCAATTTGCGTCACTATGGGTGGAAACGAGAAAGGACTATCACTCTCCATCACATGCTTTATTGAGAGTATAACATAAGGGGGGGATTTGTCTTTTCAAATGCCCTCTGGGAAACCAGCCCTAAGGTACTGATAACAACAGAGAGACCAGCCTTGAAGGTCATTTAGGACCTATATTAATTTGGAGAGGATAACATGTTAACTGTCAGATTAGGACTGGAGAGATCAGGGTTCAAGTTCCCATTCAGCCATGAAGGTCATTGGTGACCCTGAGACTAACTACTCTCCCTCAGCCTAACTTGCCTTCTAAGATTGTTGTACACCAATAGTGTGAAAGTCAGCTCTGTACACCTCCCTGAACTGCTTGGAGGAATGGTGTGACTTGAAAATAGAAACTCAGAATACCGAACAAGAGAACCTCTAAGTATATACAAGCACTAACACTTTGGTGTATAGGAAGAAGAGGAGGAGGAAGAGCTGTTTTTGTGATTCTCCACTTTCTACTACCTGAAAGAGTCTCAAAGCAGCTTTCAATCACCTTCCCTTCCTCTCCCTGTGAGGTAGGTGAGGCTGAGAGAGCTCAGAGAGAACTGTGATTGGCCCCAAGTCAGCCAGCTGGCTACTTGTGGAGGAATGTGGAATCCTGGTTTTTCCAGATTAGAGACCGCAGTTCTTAACCACTACCCCAAACTGGCTTTCAAGAATACCATGCTTGCAGATTATATATCACAGGCCGTCAAATAATAATGGTTAAGAATTTGAGACCATAATTGGAACATCCGTGCTATTTACAAAAAATGTACACACTGGAATGCCGGAATATAGCCTTTAAAAGCAAAACTAAAACATGCATAGCGATTAAGAGTGCCAGTGTGCAGCACAGCTAGCAGTGAGGAGCTGCAATCCAAGAAATCTCTACCAATCTGGCTCCTCTCCAACAAATCCTAATCCTCTCAATCCGGGGATATCGTTTTACAGGCACATTGTAAGGGTCACTAAGAACAGCCATGCAGTACTTTGAACTATCTTATCTGTGACATCCCAGCCAGCTTTCCTGCCATTTCATCTTTACAGCCATCCTGAACAGTGGGCACCTAAATTAGGTTGAGTAGTCAGCCCAGGTTCAGTCTATGAACTTCACGGCCACAGCAAGATCTGGAGCCCAGGTATGACCATAGAGTTGAGCAAGGGGTCTGACTAGATGGTCTGTATGGCCCCTTCCGGCCATACAGACCATCTAGTCAGACCCCTTGCTCAATGCAGGATCAGACTAAAACATCCAGGATAAGGATCTGTCCAGCTGCTGCTTAGGGACCACCAGTGGGAGGGGAGCTCACCACCTCCTTAGGCAGACGATTCCACTGCTGAACTACTCTGAATTTCCCCTCCTGATATTTTGCCAGTACCATTCTACATGTAGTTTAAACCAAATACTGCAAAGTTCTATCTTCTGCTGCCAACAGGAACAGCAACCTGCCCTCCTCTAAGTCAGGGGTAGTCAACCTGTGGTCCTCCAGATGTCCATGGACAACAATTCCCATGAGCCACTGCCAGCAAATGCAGGCAGAGGCTCATGGGAATTGTAGCCCATGGACATCTGGAGAACCACAGGTTGACTACCCCTGCTCTAAGTGACAATCTTTCAAAGTGACAATCTTTCAAAGGCAGCAATCCTGTCCCCTCTCAACCTCCTTTTCTCCAGCCTGAACATTCCAAACGGAGTATTCTTTAATAGTTAAAAAGCCAGTGGCTTTTATTAACTCTACGAATGCAAATCCATCAAGACCCCCCCCCCCCCAATTCAAGATTTAAATGCAATTACAGGCGTAGGGGTGGATGGGACCCTTGCCTCTGTTATTAAATGGCAGATTTAAAAGGCTACCCAATGCAAAAGCCTTTTCCCACTACTTAAGAGGAATGAAGCAGGCACTCAATATTTCCCAGGTCAAATGGATTAAAGTCTCCCCCACAAATAGCAGCATGAATTCTGACCAGGTTTGAGAGTTGCTCCTTAGCTCTTAGCTGAAGTGACTAACCAGAACCCCCATCTTCAGGATTAGCAGTGCCCTGAATATTAGTGCTGGGGAGGGATAATGGAAAAGCTTCGACTGCCATACCCACCTGTAGATATTCTTGGGGGATCTGGTGAGCTGCTGGGTGAATGGCTGTTCTTATTGTGATGACCCTGTTCTGGTCACCGTATGGCCAAAAGGACATGGCAGAGCTGGAAAAAGTGCAGGAGGGCATCCAAGAGTTGGAGCACCTTCCTTAGCAAGAAAGGCTGCAAAGTCTGGCATTTTGCAGTTCAGAAATGAAATGACTACCGGGGAATGTGGTAGAGGTTCATAAAATGATGCATGGGGTAGAGAGTTGACAAAATTTTCTCCCTCTCCCAAAATACCAAAACTCAAAGACATCCAAGTGAAGGTGATGGGCAGGAGGTTCAGGGCAGAAAAAAAGGAAATGCTACTTTACAGAGAGCGATTAAAATGTGGAATTCGCTGTTAGGGAATGAAGTGATGGCCACACAAATAAAGGGCTATGAAGATTAGACTTTCCTCTATGAATCTAATAATAGCTGTGGTGGCCAAGGGAAGCCTCCACAATCAGAGGCACTAAACCTCTGAACCCCAGAGCCAGAAGGCAACATCATAGGAAGGCCTCTATAACCTGTTGTTGGATGACCAGAGGAACCGTTTACCTGGGTTGATCCAGCAGGGCTGCCCTCGTGTCTTTTCAGGCCTTTGTGCAATCCAGATATATAGCATCCCTCTAGCCATACAGAAGAGCCAGGGTCAGCCATATTTGCAAACAAATCATCTGAGCTTCTGAACACTGTCACAGCCGAGACAAGAGGATGGGTCACACCGACAAGATTCAGTTCCAAAGGTGCCAGAGGCACCCAAATCAAGGCTGCATGTACCACACCCAGGACTTTGGTCTATCTTCTTGGCAGAGCCCAGATAAGCAGCCCAGCCACGCCAAAGAGAAATCTGGAAAGCAAGACTTGAGCCAGAAAAGCAGGGTGTGTGTGCACATGCATAGGGGAGGATACAACAACAGGGCAAGGTAGGAGATAAGGGAATAGACCTGGGCAGGCAAGGAGCCAGGAGAATCAAGTTTGAAGACTTGACTGCTGCCGTACGCTCAATGAAGGTTTACCCTTGAAAAAATCTTCAGATGGTTCACTCAGAGGAAATTGTGGCATCTTGTCTAATTCTAAAGAGGGGCCTTGGAAACACATTCCAGTAGACTTCTGGCATCACAACAGTCTTGTTATTAGAGGCAACAAGCTGCTAGTTCTAAGCTAACAAGTTGTGCATGGGCTTTTTGTGGTCACACAGGCCATTTCCACTGAACGGACTTCATGCAGACTTCCTTGTGGAAACCAGGAAAAAGAAATCACTGCCAGTTTGAGTGGTACATTTGGTTCAGACGTTCCCCTCCTCCCATCCGCCCACCTACATTGATGCAACATCCCAACCTTTTCAGGTGAGACAGCACAGGCACAAGGAGGCAACTGCCCTCTTACAGTTACCCTGCCCATCCATCCCCTTGTCGCTGCAGACTCAAAGACCAAGCATAGTGATCACAGGTGCCTTTGTAGGTTTGGCCAGGAAGCAGCAGTGAAAGACAGAGTAAGTAATATCAGTGTTCTGTTCCATTTTACTCAGTTTGAGAGTTTTGCCTACCCCATCCTGGACTACTGGGCTACAAAGAGGCTTCCTTACTCTGTAGACCCAAAAAGGAGGAATGCAACAGTTTTGTAACACTGGTTTGATACAAGAACATCACAGGATTTTTCTACAGATTGTGAAATTTTTAATGGTGATGCTTTAAGTTTCTGAGAAGCATCTTAAGGCTAACAGAACTTCCCAACCATGCTGGGTTAAACATTGGCTTTTCCTCTTTCCCAGAGCTTCCACTTGAGCAAAATGTGCATATTTAGGCAATTGGCAGAAATTCGCTCACATACCTTGGCACAAGCCCTGGAATAATTTAGCACCAAGTAAAAAAAGCCATGTGCTTGATGTACTCCGGCCCACTTCTCCCCTCATCCCAGCTCAGGTGAGAAAGGAGCAGCAGACATTAGAATAGCATTAATTTTTTTATTGAAGGTCATTATTGGTGCTGCTTCCATATTTTGTTAAGTTCCACTGGGTGGGGCATTTTCGCCCCCAACATTGAGATGGGTGCAACTTTTCTCCACAATGTCTCATTTATACACAGTACTACAGACAAGCACAAAGCCACTATGGCAGATAAGGAGGGGAGGGTGTTGGTCAGAGGGGAGGGGAGGGAACACAGCTGCCATTCCACATGGTTTTCCAAACACAAAAAGAAACCAATAAAAAAAATTTACACAACAGGCAAGATGGACTGATTTTGGAATGAGGAAGGGCCCGCAGACCCCCTGGCCTTCAAATGCCCTCTCTCCCTCAAAGCCTTGGCCAGGAGCCGTGTCCTGCTTGGAATGGTCCTATGGCTGGAATGGAGAAAAGCAGATGGTCCCACGGAGGACAAAGGAGGCAGCCAAGGACTGGGGCCCAGAGAGGAATATCATCTTAAAAGGCTGGGCTGGGAGAGGAGTGAAGGAGGTGTGAGAGAAGAGTTGAAGATGGTTTGGCAAGTTTCAACAGCAGCTGCAAGGTTGGGGGGCAGCTGCTTTTACAGGAGGGGAGCACCTGATGGGTGAAGATGAAAAGGAAGAACTGGAACGTAACTAAAAAGGAGGAGCCCACCCCGCATCCCACCCACCAACCCAAAAAACGGTAGCACAGGGCCATTAACATGGAAGCTCCGGAGACGCTGGCACAACAGGGGAGTGGGGTGGGGCTCACAAGGGCTTGCCCTCCAAGCTGATGACGGCACTGCCGCCCAATTTCTCTGCCAGGGTACAGCGGTCCTTCACTTCTTCATAGCAGTTTGCTTGCACCTCGTGTTTGACCCCTGCAAAGGGAGGAAAATTTTAAAAGGTGGGAAGTGAACAGGCAGTTTTCTCAGGGCTGTCTTGGTAATGTAGCACTCCCCCCCCCCCTTCCCATCCACCCCTGACACAGGCTGCCTGGAGACAGAACAAAGATTGTTCACAAAAAACCATTCTCAGCCAGCAATCCCCCCCTGAAGGGAGGGGCTGGAAGAGAGACACCCGAGCAGCAGGAAGTTATCCATCCTTCACCCTTGTATTCGGCTTATTCTCAGTTACCCCGCAGCCTTACTGCCATCTCTCGCAAGGCAGCTGTGGCTTATTGATCAGACTGCCACAGCCAAAGCAGGATGCTGGTTAGTAGGACAGCCAGCTGCAAGCTTGAAGTTACTGGTCAGGACACCTCATGTAAGAATAACCATGACCTGGGGCAGTAAGACTAACCCACCTCACAGAGGATTAAGGGGGGGGGGAGAGAACTAAGCATATAGCCCACAACTCTTCAGAGGAAGGGCTGGCTAAATTACAACGGATGGGGAACCATTCCCACCACCACTGCTGCTCAGCAAAAGAAATGTCAGGCTTATCTGGGCCCAACCTGCCATTCGGCTCAGAGCACCTGCAGCCCCCCTGGCTACTGCATAAATCCCGGAGACTAAAATATTTTCAAGGGACCTTCTGAAAGGCAAGAGCGACACAGACCAGACCATCAGTGTGGAGCAGTGGCACAAGATTGTATTTAAAGCCCTTCCGGACTAGATGCGAGGCTGGCTCACAACTGACAGCTTATAGAAACCACTGTTTGTTGAGGGGTAAATACGGTATTAAAGCACTCTTCAAAATCCAGTGCTATAATCACCCCAAATTAGGAGTCACAGTGTCACAATGCTCCCCGGCACTGCTTCCCAAAGGTGTTGACAGCCGGCTAATTCCAAATGACAGGATGCAATCAGCAATGAAGCAGTCTGCGCAAGCCTAGTGCCCCAGGGCTGAACCACAAGCCAGTTCATGGCTTTGAAGCAACCCAGGACTGAACCACAGGATTAAACAGTGGAAACAGAGCCAGTATCCCCGGATTACACCCCTGTTCGCTCACCGGTGAGTTTCTTCTTCACGGCATCCTTAGAACTGGCATAAATCATCTTGCTCTTGAGGGGGGCACACTCTGGCGCCCTGTAGGAAGAGAAGAGCAACCTTAGTACGACAGGAACCAGATCAACTCTGGAACAAAGGAAGGTCAGACTGCAGACTAAAGCGGGGTGGTTAAACTGCGGCCCTCCGGATGCCCATGGGCTTCTGGAGAACCGCTGTTTGGCTACCCCTGGTCTAAAGGAACAGGTTTCTGGCCAGCAAACAAGCCCAAGTATAGGGGAGACTCTGTTACAGCTGGTTAAGCCCCCAATCAAAAGGGTAGTTCCTCAGACAAAGGACCTTCACCTATTTGCTTTAACATCTGTACCCTTTAGCAAGCTGCATGTATCTTTTAGAACATGGTTTCCAACAAACACAAGAAAATGAGTCCCACTCTTATTAGTATGCATGGAGTCGCATTCCTCAGTGGTGTGCAACGCGGTTCCCAGAGTTAAACATTACTCAGTTAATGCACTCTTGCAACACTACAATTATGTATTTGAGCAAAAAGAACCACACGGCACAAGGTTTCTATGGCCAGGATGCAGGCTTGACTAATCTTACAGAAACAGCCATGAATCTATCTGGGGGAAAGGGAGCAACACCTTGTTCAGACTTCACATAGGTGCCTCCTCTACATTTCTTGTCCTTAATACAGACATAAATGCCAGCATGCACTCACTGGGTGCTAGAGATATCTGGGATTGTGGCGTACCATATCCTTTATTCTCAAAATGCAGAAATTTGGAAGTTAACAACTTGCCCACAATAAAAAAGGTAAAGGTATCCCCTGTGTAAGCACCAGGTCATGTCTGACCCTTGGGGTGACGATCTCCAGCGTTTTCATGGCAGACTCAATACGGGGTGGTTTACCAGTGTCTTCCCCAGTCATTACCGTTTACCCCCCAGCAAGCTGGGTACTCAGTTTACCGACCTCAGAAGGATGGAAGGCTGAGTCAACCTTGAACCGGCTGCTGGGATTGAACTTCCAGCCTCATGAACTTCAGACTGCATGTCTGCCGCCTTATCACTCTGTGCCACAAGAGGCTCTGCCCCCAATATAAGCAGCCTCATAAGAATGAGAGGACAAGGAGCAAATCCCAGCATTTTGTTGAAGAATTGCATGGCTGCTTTTCTCTATCCTCAGCAGTGCAGTACAATTGCCTTCCCTTCCTCTCCCTACAACAGGTACTTGCGAAGTAGGTGGGTCTGAGAGAACACTGACTGGTTCAAGGTCACCTGGCAGGCTTCATGTGGAAGAGTGGGGAATCCAACCCAGTTCCCCAGATTGGAGTCTACCTCTTAGCCATCACACCACAATGGATAACCTCCGGACCCTCCACTCCAGTAACCTGCTACTTACAAGGGGGTCTGTCCTCAATTCCTTCTGAAATAGGGATTGCTCTCAGTTCAGCCCTTTTCCCACATCTCACGGGGAGATTCAGCAGTGCATGGGGTACTGAATAAGCACCGTGAAGAGACCTGGAAGCAAGGTTGGACAGGCAGCTGCTGAGAAACAGGTGACAAAACCTCTTGCTACCTTCTCACCAACCTAGGAGAGACTCTGGAGCAGAATCTCAACCATATTGACTTATATTGGAATATGAAAGGAGGACCCATGCTTATGACTCTGGGAAAGCAGCAGGAAGGGCCAGAATGAGAAACAAGTGTTGGTACCAACTTAGAAGGAGGGGAAGAAGTCACTCACCAGAAGATGAAGACAAGGTCTTCCTTTTTGCTCTCCTTGGTCTCATAGGTGGCATCATAGAGGGCGTAGCGACAGTCACGGTCAGGTAGCATCTTCACAAAGTGCAGGTATGGGTCATCAACGGTGTCTCCAATATCGCCCACCAGAATTTCCTTTCCCTCCTCCAGGATGATGGTCTTTTTGTCTTCACTCAGGCAGAAGAGCACAGCCTTCTTGCGTTTTTTGACCTCCTCTGGGGTGGAAGCCTTGCGCACTTTCATGTCATTGAAGACTTTGATGACACCATCAGAAACAGCTACGCCAGATGCCTACCAAGGAGAAAGAAGGGGGTTCAACATTGGCCATGCTGGAGCCCCTGCAGGAACAGCACCGGGGTGTAGCATCCAAGGAAAGCTCAATAAACGAAAGCCTATAAAGAAGCCTCACTGGATGAAGGTTTAAGCAATTCTCTTGAGCTTGGAATAGATAGGAGCCCTCCTGTAGCTGTATTGCAAATGTCAAACTAGCTTCTACCCTTCTTTCTTGCTCTGCAGAGTTGATCAGAGCACCACTAAAGAACTCTAAAATAGGGATAAATTCACAAGCTCAGCAAGCAACAGAATAGGGACAAGAAGATTTGGGGCCACCAAATCTAGCGAGAGTTTTAACGAATCTCCTGAGAAAACCAAAGATTGCTGGCACCCAAGCATTCCCTAGCGGCCTCCATCCTGCTCTATGCTGTGGCAAGTGCTTGACTCTAATGTGTCGACGTTTTGAGGCGCCCTTGTAAAAAGTTGGACAAATTCCAAACAAAGCCTTCAATTATCCTTTAAAAAAGGCACAGAGGGTGCATTCCTTTAACGAGCACATACAGGAAAACAGCCCCTTCTGTCAGTTCCTGCCTGCTGTGGAATGGCAAACACACCGACAGCGTCGCCAGTTCTGAGAAGCAGCACTCATTACAAAATGCTCCAGAAAACAGGTCTCTGGGAAAAGGGCAGAAGGGAAAGTTGGTCCATTATCTCATTTATGGGGCAAGAAGAAAGTAGGCGAGAGCAACCACGCTGGGAGGCGGGCGGCTCCAGAAAAGGAAATTGAATTGTACTGCATGGGGGGGGGGGGGGAGCAAGCTGAGGCAGGCTGACAAGCCAATAGAAAGGGCAACCGGGAATTGCATACATGTTCCCATTGTCAGTTACAGAAGTTTGATTATCTTGCAGCTATTGTTAAGAAACGCAGAATTGCTATAAAGTTCCACCACTTAAAAAGGAGACCGCCCCAGTCAATAGCACTTTGGAGGACATGAGAAAGGTGTACATTAGGATTTCAACGTTTGAATAAGCTTTTTTTGGGGGGGGGAGGGGGAGAGGCGTATTACAAACGCAGACCTCGCAGGTTCTCCTTCTACGGCCAAAAGGCGTCTTGGCAAGCCAGCGCCTCAGGAGTAGCTGAGGCAGCACAAAGTGGAAACCACTGCACAAAGAAAGCTGTGGAGGAAGACTACAACCAGGGCTCCGATTAGCATATTGTGGGGCAGGAAGGCTTCGCAGGTTCACCCCACCCCCGCCGGGTGCGAGCCTCAGCCTTAATGACAGCAGCCCCGGCCTACCCTCTGCAGTTTCGCGTTCCTCGCCAAGGATGCTTGCTAGACCGCAGGGCGGGGATGGGGGCAGCAGGGAGACAAGGGGACAACAATGCAAGCCAGAATGTCCCCACTCCCGCCTCAGACCCACGAGTGCAAGAACAAAAGCTCGTGCAAACGCCAAGGGGAGTAGAAGGCCCGCCGGCTCGTAACCGGAGCTCGGCCTCTTCCCCCCAAAAAGGCAAAACAAATAAATAAAAAGAAAGTCCCGGAATTTGGGCTTTTGAAGGGATAGCCGGGGGGGGGGAAGAGAACGCCCCCCACACACTTTCAACCGCCCCCTCCCGACAGCCCGTGAACAGCAAGCGGCCTGACGAGCCCACCCTCGGGCGGAGAGAGAAGCGCCCATCCCCACGGGCAGGGGAGGGACCCCCCAGAAGCCCCCCACAAAATGGCGGCCCGGAGACAAGATGGCGGCCCTGGAGGGAGGGGGAGGCGAGGGGGCGCCGGTCCTTACCATGGTGCTGCGGGCGAGGGGCCGAAGGAGGAAGGAAGGAAGGATGGAGCGCGAGGCGGCGGAGAGGCTTCCAGGGATGCTCTTCGCACTCTCGGCTTCCTCCGCGGTGACTCCGACTCGGTCTGCGCGTCACGCGAGACCTCAAAGGAACCGCTGCCCCGCCCCGGCTCGGCGCTTCCGCTTTAAAGCCGCCTCCGGGAAGAGCCGCTTCCGGTCCCGTCGCGAAGGGTATTTGGGGGGATGGAGTCCGCCCGCCCGGCCTTTGGTGCGCGCGCCCGCCTCTGTTCCTCCCTCGCTCCCGGTGGAGCCGCTGCGCGTGCGCCCGCCCACCTGCCTGCCTGCCACCGACGCCGGCTTTGTGCTAAGCCTCATTCTCCAAGGGGATGGTGGGGGGACGCCAGGGTTTAGCTGGCTCGTAGCAACGGAATGGGCGGGCGGGTCAGGTTGCCAAACTCCTGGAGATTTGGGGATGGAGCCTGGGAAGAATTGGGACCTCAGTGGAGTGCAATAACATAGAGTCCATCCCCACCCACAGCACCCCAAAAAGATCCATTTTTTTTTCGGGGAGTCAATCTCTGTTGTTTGAAAAGCTCACACCTTGAGTAAAATGTTGTTGGTCTTAAAGGTGCCATTGGACTCAGATTTTGTTCTGTATTCTGGAAATGAGCTGTAATTCGAGGGGGGCGGTGTCCCACCTGGAAGCTGGCATCCCTGCAAGGAAAGTGTTTCACGCTTATATTTATGAATTTTTCCAGCCACCACATGTGCCTAGAGGAACTCTGACTATATGCAGAAAGCATTTGACTTCCTCCTCGCCTTTTTATCCACTCATCCAATTAGTTTTAGGAGACTTCAGGCCTGTGAACCACATTAAAAAAGCAAACGAGTTAGCTGCAAGGTTTGTTTCTTAAATTATTTGATTTATTTGTACAATGCTAACCCCATCACACAGCCATCATTGTAGAGTGCTATAGGGATACATGTGAAAGCCATGTAACAACAGACCAAATCTAAAATTGCAAAAAAGAAAGGGGGCGGGGCTAGTTGTATGAACTCTACACACACCGCTTCTTAGACAGTTATACGAATAAGAAGCCCAAGGTTGCAGTGGTGGCAGAATGGAGTGCATATGTCAGACTACAGGGGAGCGGTTACATTTTTCACAGCTCCCCTACATTTATCATTCGCTCCAAATGGAAATTAGCACGGAATGATAAAGACGGAGCTAGAACCTTTCCCCCAAATAAGCTGCTTTCCTGTTTGGTGGGCATTTTCACATTAACATAAGAGCCTAGTTGAATCAGGCGAATTTGTCCATCTGGTCCAGCATCCTGTCTCATGCAGTGGCCAACCAGTTCCTCTGGACCCACAATAACAGGGCAAAGAGGCCTTCTACAGATGTTGCCTCCTTGGATTCAGTGGTTTAGTGCCTCTGAGTATGGAGATTCCCCTCAGTCACCATGGCTAGTAGGCTTATCCTCCATGAATAATCTAATCCCCTTTTAGAACTGCTTATTCTTGTGACCACCATGACATCCTCTGGCAGCAAATTCCACATTTTAATCACTCTGTATGTCAAGGAATATTTGTCTGTCCTGAATCTACTGCCCATCAGTTTAATTGTTGTCGTGTCTGGCCCATCGCGACCCATGGACAATGATCCTCCACGCCTTCCTATCTTCTACCATTCCCTGGAGTCCATTGAAGCTCACACCGACTGCTTCAATGACTCCATCCAGCTGCCTCATTCTCTGTCATCCCCTTCTTCTTTTGCCCTCAATAGCTCCTAGCATTAGGATTTTCTCCAGGGAGTCCTTCCTTCTCATGAGGTGGCCAAAGTATTTGAGTTTCATCTTCAGGATCTGGCCTTCTAAGGAGCAGGCAGGGCTGATCTCCTCTAGGACTGACCGGTTTGTTCGCCTTGCAGTCCAAGGGACTCGCAAGAGTCTTCTCCAGCACCAGAGTTCAAAAGCCTCAATTCTTTGACGCTCGGCCCTCCTTATGGTCCAACTTTCACAGCCATACATTGCAACTGGGAAGACCATAGCCTTGACTAAATGCACTTTTGTTGGCAAGAGTGATGTCTTTGCTTTTTAGGATGCTGTCTAGATTTGCCATAGCTTCCCTCCCCAGGAGCAAGCATCTTTTAATTTCTTTGCTGCAGTCCTCATCTGCAGTGATCTTGGAACCCAGGAAAATAAAATCTGTCACTACCTCCTTTTTTTCCCTGTCTATTTGCCAGGAATTGAGAGGGCCGGATGCCATGATCTTTGTTTTCTTGATGTTGAGTTTCAAGCCAACTTTTGCACTCTCCTCCTTCACCCGCATCAAGAGGCTCTTTAGTTCACTCAGGTGGCTGGAAAAAAACACAGCATTTTCTACTACCTGCATGATTTTATAAACCTCTTCTCATTTGCCCCCTTTGTTGTCTTTTTTCCAAACTGAAAAGACCCAGACACTTCTTCAGCCTTCCCTCATAAGCAGTGTTTCAATCCCCTAATCGTCGATTGCTGCCTCCTGTACTTAGCTCTGCAATGTTCTTTTGGCGATACGGTATCCAGAACTGTATGCAGTATTCCCAATGAAAATGTATAGAGGGGCATTATAATATTGGCCATTTTATTGTACCTTTCCTAATAATCCCTAACAGAGCTAGGGATGGCAGCCTCCAGGTGGGACCTGGGGATCCTCTGGAATTACAGCTCATCTCAAGGCAACAGAGATCAATTCCCCTAGAGAAAATGGCTGCTTAGAAGGTGGTCTGTATGACATTATGGCCTACTGAAGTCCCTCCCCTCTCCAAACCCCACCTTCTACAGGCTCTACCCCCAGAGTCTCCAGGTTTTCCCCAACCTGGAGCAGGCAACCCTTGAGGAAACACATTTCCCAAATGTTTTAATTAATGTTAAAGGAAAAGGAGGCAGTACTGGCCTGTATCCAAACATTGTCTATATGTCTCCAACCCTCCCCTGCAACAAATTGTTCCAGAGAGTCAGTGGCCCTCTAGAACTGCATAATGGGGATCTGCAGTAGAAGAGCTGGGGGTTTTATACCCTGTTTTTCACTACCCAACGGAGCCCAAAGTGACTTACAAACACCTTTCCTTTCCCCACAACAGACACCCTTGAGATAGTGGGACTGAGAGAGCTCTGAGAGAACTGTGATTGGCCCCAGGTCACCCAGCTGGTTGCATGTGTTGGAGCAGGGGATCATACCCAGTTCTCCAGATTAGAGCCTGCTGCTCTTAACCACCACACCACGCTGGCCCTCTCAGTAGGAGGGGAAAATTTTCCTAAATGGCACAGCCCTTTTTAACACTTCAGCATTCTGCCACCTAAGGCCCACATCCCTTTCCCCTGCATGTGAACCCGACATCACTGAATGTAGTAAAGGAAAATTTCTTCCAACGCATCTTCTGCTGCTACAAATGCTAGGAGAAGTCGCACCTGCCAAAATTCTTTCCCATAATGAATCTGGGTACCAAATGTCACCTTTTGGGCTCCAAATATGCCAACCCTCCTCCAACAGATCCTTGGCTGCTCTGCGATCAGGTGGTATGTATGTTTATAAGGATCTGGACTCCTACATTCAGTTGGCTTGACAACAGGAGAATGTGTAGAACTAGACTCCCACCAAAGCAGAGTTTCTTCCTAACCACAGGGAGAGTGAATTAAAAATGTTAAAAGGGCACCAAGAAATGCATTCCTGTTTTGTTTTTCCTTCCTTTTAAACTTCTCGTGGCAGAGTAGGGAGGGGGGGAATGGGAATTTGGGGGGACTTGGCCCTGGCATTATAAGACTCAGAATTCTTGGGTTACAAGGATCGCCAATGACACAGAGTAGGCACTCCTAAACCATATTCCCATTTTAGGAAAACCGTTTTTTTTTTTGGCGGGGTGTGTGTGTCTGTACTGCCCTCAGGAAAATAGTGCAGATGAAGGAGGGTGGAATAGAGGCCTGATGGACATAGCAGCATCCACTTCACCCCAGATGGTTTTACCATATGTTTGTCCAGCTCTGCATAGAAAGGAACTGCAGAGAGAAACTGCTCTACATGAACAGCTTTAATAGGACTGTGACTAGTGACTAGTTCAAGATCACTCAGCTGGCTGCGTGTTGAGGATGGAGGACTCAAACCCAGAGCTGGTTTATCCATGTAGCAGATGTAACATGTGCTATGGGCCCCACGCTTCCTGGGCCCCCCATAGGGCCTTCCCCCCATGGATCAGAGCTTTAGCCTCTCTCCTCCCCCCTTTCCCCCTCTTTAAGGACACAGAGTTACACCTCTTTCCAGTCTGGCTGCTCCCACCACAACTCTGCTAGGGCCCCAGAAATCCTTAAACCATTTCTGATCAAACCCTTGTTCTCCAGATGAGAGGCTGTGACTCTTAATCACACTTGCTCTCTGCAGCTTAACTGGGCCCTCTAGGGAAGCACCACAACCCACCTGGCATTTAAACACATGGTACACTAAGGGCCAACCCAGAAGAGATTCTGGGAGTTCAGTGACTGATGCTCCCAGTGGTCTTTAAAATGCACTGTAAGATGGACAAATTCCAAGCTGTTTGTATATTCACCTGACATGGGGATCTGGCTATCTATGCTATCTATGTCAATGATCTAATAGTTACCTCCTAAGACCCTTTTAGGTTAGAACAAAAATGGTGCAATGGCAGTCGACAGGGATTTGGCAGTCGACAGGGGAGATCTGGCAGCCCTGGAGAAAATTAGTACTTTGGGAGGGGGGACTCTATGGATTATCCTCCTTTGAGATCCCTGACCTCCCTGAAGCCTGCCTTTCTGAGGCTCCAATCCCAACTCTCCAGCACTTTTTCCTACCCAAAGCTGGCAACCCAAGTCTAAATCCAAATAGAGCTCCATAAACCCATAGTGGTTCAAATGGTGAAAGAGATCAATTCACCTGGAAAAAATGGCCACTTTGCAAGGTGGACTTTTTGGCATTATACCCCATTATACCCCAGATCTGGCAACCCATTCAGCACATCAAGCCTGCAGTCCTAAATACACTTGCTGTTAATTGTCTATTTTTTACAATCCTATATAGTTTCCCCTTCCTCTGTGTTGATAATTGGAAGCTTTATTTCATTATTCTCCTATTGTGTAATCCAGTTTTATTGCATTGATGTGT
This sequence comes from Paroedura picta, assembly GCF_049243985.1. NCBI lineage: Eukaryota > Metazoa > Chordata > Lepidosauria > Squamata > Gekkonidae > Paroedura > Paroedura picta. The sequence goes on along the minus strand of NC_135369.1, from coordinate 24,685,209 downwards.
GTGTGTGTATATATAATTGTTTTATAATTGTGTCACCTATGTGGAGAGAGAAAGCTGGATGACTAATTAAGTTAAATAAACAAAATAAAAATTGCTAGGGAAGAAGACCCACTCATCTCATTGGGACTTATTTCTGAGTAAATACCCTTTGGATGGAATTGCGCATGTTTCTCTGCAGGTTTGACTGGGAAAGATCATGATTATTAAATTAATTTGCATTCTAATCTTCCCCCAGGGAGGTCAGAGTTTTAGTTTCATATCAACTCTCCTTTCAGCTGTAACCCAGAATGCCTTTTTATAATTTAAATGTTCTGTTGAAGGTCTTCCATTTCCTGCCAGACAATTATTAGGTGTCAATAAGCTTGTCTCTGTCAAAGTGCTCCATTCCAAAGCACTAAATTACGTTCCTTTATATTTTTGGCTTATCGCTTGTCCATTTTATTCCTTTTCCCATTGGCTAAAAGGAGATTCTTGCCACCCAATCATAATTGTTCAGTCCACCTGGAATGTTAAATAGATTTGGTTCTTTTCTTTGCTGGAGAAAGATAATGTTTATAGACCTTTTTAAAACTGAGCTGTTCAGAGAGCTCAGTCAACAGGGCCTGCATCTCCTGCATCTCCTTTGTTGGGAAGCATACATATTGAAAGTGTTCCAAGATCGTGTCTGTAAATAAGCATTGGTCCTGCCTGGATTTATATCTGGCACTAGCCATGTAGAATTGTTTGTATGCTTTCCGTTTTTATTTTGCCTTTTGCCACTCTAGCTTGGTTACAAGGTTTGCAGCACAGCGAATACCAGGTTTCTTTTTCTCCTTTTATAGACAGATTTTAAAAAATAAAGCTGTACTGATTGTCCAAAATAGCCAACTGGTGATAGTTTAGATTTTGTGTAGGCTGTGGACTGCCTGTTCAAGGAGAACCTGTTTGACAATGCCGGAGTTTAGAGGGGCAAGCACCATACATAGTCCCAATCCATGCTTCACTACTCAGCGAGCTTCAAAATAGAGCATCTGAGGAAGTTAACTCTGACTCACAAAAAGGTTATGACAGAATAAATGGGAGGTCTCACACCAGACTCCTGTGTATGAAGCTGAACAGTGGTTTGAATCCGTCTTTCTAACATTCAAAATCTAAGGCATCATTTGGCTCTACAAAATTCCAGAACGATAAAGAACGGATCAGTAGTAATATTACATGTTTTGTAATATTATAATCAACAGGTGTTGATTAAATTTCATATGGGAAAGAGTCATCCCCCCCCATTAGCTGAAGTTAGAAAAAAAATCCCATGTGCAATTTGGGGAGATTCATATAAATTTGGACAAAATGGAGATCTCACCCCAAATCTGAGGAAAGTGTTCTGACTTTCTACCACAGTGCAATATACATATTTATCTGAATACGAACGTGCTTTTTTATTTTCCAAAAATGTGGAGCTGCTTTCCAAAAATAACAGTTTTTCAAAATGCAAGCCAACCAAAACCTCCCCACCCCCCAAAAAAACCTTTTATGCAAAGGAGGGGTGCAAAAATCATATATTCTTTAACTAGCATCAAAGCCCGTTCCTAAGAATGGGCCTTGAAAGGGTCTCCTACCCTGGCTCCTGGCCAGGCAGCTTAAGGTGGCCTTGGGTGGCAGCAGCCAGATCAAGTGGGGTGGGTGGGGGCAGGGCAGCTCGTTAGCAGGGCCGGTACAGAGCTACTTAGCAGTCAGCTAGTCAACTCCTTATCAGTCCGTAAGGAGCAGTCAGCAGGCCGGGAGGCCCTCGTCAGCAGGCCAAGAGACCCTCGCTAGGAGGCCCTCCACCACAATCCTTTGCCCAGGGCCTTTCCCCTTACCTGCTGCTGGCTCCAGGCACTGAGGTGTCTGAGAGCAAAGAGGCTAAAGTCCAGGGACGGAGGGCAGAAGCTGCAGGGGCAAGGCCAATCAGGGTACCAGCTGCACCCTGATTGGCCCTATTCCAACTTGGACAACCGGACACGTCCCACCCCTAGGCCGTTTCATAAATATATAGAGGAACAACAATGGATAAGGATAATACTCTACCAGAGGCAGCATCCAACATCTTCAGAAAGAGTCCGGACACAAATTCTGTATGAGGTGAGACCAGAACCTATAATGGCAGGCCCATACACAGGATTTTTAACAGGGTGGGACAATACATCCTAGACGCGAGCCTTCCTGAATTCTTAATTAGAACTTGCTCACTTTTTATTCATATTTTTAAACGCTTCTTTTATTTTTCTCTCATACCATTGGTAATAGGTTTTCATTGATTCAATGAGTCGCTTTTTGTATTATTTCTTTTATTTAATCGTTTGTGAGTGGGTTAACCTCCCCCCCCCCCCGCAAAAAAAAAAACTTGTGCATGGCCTTGCTGGCAGCAAAAGAGGTATGACCAGTAATAGTTAAGACCTTTCAATTAAATCTTAGGGGTGGTGTGTGCTATGAGGGGGTTGACCTAAATGTGGGCGGGGGGGGAGCATGAGAATTATGGCTAACCTTCCATATATGTTCTCCAACAAAAAAGCAAACTCTGAGAGAATTAGACTGTGGGACACTTGGCAAAGGCCTTCACCGTGAACGTTTCCATAACTGGACTGGGGAGAGAAGCCTAAGAACAGGGAAAGATCTGCGGAATAGTGTTCAGTCAAGAGGTTGAACTGGAATGAGAAGGTCTGTCTGGTTTAGGAAGGAGCTGCAGCAACTGCAAGGGAAGAGGGGGCTGTTAGGGAGGAGATGAGCATGGGAGGCAGGCAGAAGGCGTAAAAGGAAGGAGGGCTAGCCACAAGACCTATACATCACTCAGCTCTTTAAGATGGCTGAGGCCTCTCAAGTTTTTGCCCCCCAGCTTGTCTATGGAACTCTCACTCTATTTCTTTGCCAAGCTGTGGATGTTTTCCAGCTCCTCCCATATTGGTTGCTGCCAGTACACACGAAAGCCCTACAGAGATTTACAAGAAACACACAGAACAGTTATCAACAGAAGGCAACACCGTGTGGCTGCTCTGTATGGAAGGGAAGCCTAACTTGAGTATTATCAACATCTCTGGGATTCCAAAAACGGAGGGGTTAGGCCAGTGGCTTTCAAACTGTGTTGCAGCCTCCCCCCAGTGTGGTAGGGTTGCCAGATCCAAGTTGGGAAACTCCTGGAGATTTGGAGATGAGACCTGGGCCCATTCTGCACACGCCAGATAATGTGCTTTCAATGCACTTTCGAAGTAGATTTTCCTGTTCTGCACAGAAAAATCCAGCTGCAAAAGCACACTGAAAGTGCATTATCCTTTGTGTGTGGAATGGGCCCAGGAGAGGACAGGGACCTCAGTATGGTACAGAGTTCAACCTCCAAAACAGACTTTTTTTTCTCCAGAGGAGCAGTTCTCTGTAGTCTGGACATCAGCTGTAATTCCAAGAGATCCACAGGTACCACCCGGAGGCTCCTATCCTGAAACCTCAAGATACCTGAGGAGTATATCTCAATGACAAAAAGTTGTAAATGGTCAATAGGTGTCTCTGAGGATCCTATCTGTGTATAGTAATAGGAATTTTCCTGTGCTAAACGACTACGTGGTGTGAGGAGAGAACTAAAGAGACTTGACCATTTCCTGAAGATACACTTCCCAGAATGCCTTGCAGTTCCATGGCAGATGTGCAGGATTTCCTCAGCAGGTGAGCTGATCTGTGACTAAATGCTTTCTCTGCCCATTGCATCATTTTACAAGTTTCCATATGACTCGCTACTCTTCTCCCAGTCTTTAATTTTTTTTTAAACAAGTCATCTAAGGTAGAATTTGTAATTGTCTGATATTCTTCTTGGGAGATCAAGGTAGGACTTTGCATCTGACTTGAACAGTTACATTTCGTCCAACACAAAATGGGAAATGATGGACACTTCCATACAACCCAACAGATTTCTCAACTGGAAGTTTCTTCTGAACCCAATCATTAGCACAGGTCCTGTAGAGAGAAAGAGAAAAAGCAGCAAACTCAGATCACAGTGGCTATGCGGTTAACCTTGGAACCAGAGTCACTTAACTCTTTAATATTTCTACCATTCTTTTCATATTTTTATCCTGCCCTTCCTACAGTAAACTCACACAAGGTTCCCCCTCCTCCGGTCTATGCCACATGATAGTATTGACCTGCCTTGCAGGGTTGTTGTATGATTTTCCACCACATCGTTGACGTGGTGAAACACTCTTGCATGCTAGATATGTGCTAAGCTATTCTAATGATAAGAGCTTCTTGTGGCACAGGGTGGTAAGGCAGCTGACATGCTGTTTGAAGCTCTGATCATGAGGCTGGGAGTTCGGTCCCAGCAGCCGGCTCAAGGTTGACTCAGCCTTCCATCCTTCTGAGGTCGGTAAAATGAGTACTGAGCTTGCTGGGGGGGTAAACAGTAATGACTGGGGAAGGGAATAGCAAACCACCCCATATTGAGTCTGCCATGAAAACGCTAGAGGGCGTCACCCCAAGGGCCAGACATGACTGCATGCTTGCACAGGGGATACCTTTACCTTTACCTATTCTAATGATAGGAATTGACGTGTATGGATACCACCCAAAGGCTAGGGTCACCAACCTCCAGGTGGGGTCTCACATTCTCTCAGACTTACAATTGGCCTCCAGACCAGAGATTAGTTCCCCTGGATGAAGTTGCAGTTTTGGAGGGCAAACTTTATGGCATCACATGTATGCTGGGTGCTGTCCCCTCCCAAACTCCACCCTCCCCAAACCCCCAGGAAAGAGCTGACTACCAAATTGCCAGGCTGGGCTATATGGGCCAACATTTGTCCCTACATGGGGCAGCTTTACATATGCTTTCTTTTACAATGTCCACCTTTGACACTACAGTGTCTTGGCTCTCTCCCCTTTTCAGAAATGCAAGTTACACATTAATAGCCCCAGTACTGAAAGGGCAGCTCTGAGGTCTGGAGGGGAAGAAGAGTGAGTCTATCTTGTGCTCAGACCCCCTTGGAATTTTGGAAACTTCTCAGGCTTTCTATGAAGGCTTCCGGCCTCGGCCCTTGATCCCGCTTGCAATGTTGTGCTTTGGGTTCCCTCTGTCTCCGGTGTATTTGAGGAAGCCAGTGACCTGCTATTACAGGAGGCAGTGAGCGGCTACTCCTGCATCCCAGCAGGGACGCTCCTACTTAATCAGAGCTTGCCACAGCGACTAAACAGGCCACTACTTGTAAGCCTGCTTCACTTTCTTCTTCTCTGCCTGCCGGTGGCAGTTCTTCAAGCTGCTGCAATCTTCTGTTCCTATGACTTCTCACAACTCGCTTGTCGAGAACTGCATGAAGAACCCCCCTTTTCTCTTACTAGCCTTCCTGTTCCCATCTGGCATGCCTGTCCCAGTTTCTTATCAATCCCTGATTTCTCCCTTCCTTCAGTATTACCTGTCTAATACCTCACCTTTGTACCTAGCACACCTCCCTGTGGTGGCTGGAGGTTTCCCAGAATTACAAGTCGTCACTAGCCAGCAGAGATCAGTTCCCTTGGAAAAAATGATTGCTCTCGGAGTCAGTCTCTGTGGCATTGTACCCTGCTGATGCTATACCTCTGTAACTCTTTCTGTCCTGGCCCCCACCTGGTGGAACGAGCTCCCTGAAGAGATCAGGGCCCTGTCCAAACTCCCAAAATTCTGCAGGGCCTGCAGAAGGGAGCTCCTCCACCAGGCATTTGCCTGAGACCGTCAACAGGTCTCCCCTCAGACGTCCTTCCATGGCCTGAACCAGCCTGTCCTCTCTGGGGGCCTTGGCTGGGTTCCGTTCCTGTTGTATTGTTTATGATCACTAAAATTGCGTTATTGGATTGTTGTTGTTGTATTTGTTTATGTTATGTATTAATTCGTTCCATGTATCCCCCATGTTGTATGTAAACCGCCCTGAGCCATATGGAAGGGCGGTATAGAAATAAAATAAAATAAAAGTGGTACCCCAGCAAGGCAGGCTGATTTTATACTATCAAAGGGGTTGGAAGGCTCAGTTTTAGCTAATCTCAGCACAGCTTGAGGCAGAACCTTGGGGAGCAAAGCTGAGGAACAGTAAAACCTCAGATCAGGGGGCAGAGCCTAGTGAAGGTAGAGGAGATTTTGTGGGGGAAACTGGTTTGTGGCAGAATGCAGAACTTCTCAAAGCAAAATAATCTGCCCCTTTAATTCTGGACACTGATGATGAGGGAAATCATAGAACCATAAGAGTTGGAAGGGATCTCTACGGTCATCAAGTCCAACCCCCTGCACAATGCAGGAACTCACAACTACCTGCCCACCTGGATGTTGGCCAGGCACAGCAATGTACAAAAGTATGTGTGGGAACAAATCTCAATTCCAGGAAATAGTTCACTTCTTAATGTTTTTTAGCCAGCTCTGCAATGATTGGCAACGAGCATTAAAGTGCTAATTCAAGTACAACCAAGTGCTTGATAAGTCTGCTTAGGACGACTGCCTTCCTCTGGTGATGGAGTATGCTGTCGAACCGAAACTGATGGAGACCCCATTTTGTCTTAAAGGCAAGTGACTTCCCATTGCCTGCCTCTGTGCAGTGACTCTGGACTATCACCCATCTCATTCTTCAAAGTCCCCCATGTGTCCTTCTGGAGGAAGGATATTAATCTAAAGGGACATGCAGAAATACTTGTTAACCACTAGAAAATAATAATGAAGAGTTGGTTGTTATGCCCCGCTTTTCTCTAGCAAGAGTCTCAAAGCGGCTTACAATTGCCTTTCCTTTCATCTCCCCACAACAGACACCCTGTGAGGCTGAAAGAGCCCTGATATTACTGCTTGGTCAGAACAGCTCTATCAGGGCTGTGAGGAGCCCGTCACCTGGCTAGCTGCATGTGGAGGAATGGGGAATCAAATCCAGCTGTCCAGATTACAAACCACCGCTCGTAACCACTACACCAAACTGGCTCCCTAATGCAATTAAGTCTTCTCTGAAAAACAATTGTGGCCCTTTAGCTATTTATATCCTGTAATTTTCCTCAGTGGAGACCCAGAGTAGATTACAATGTAATTATCTCCGCCATTTTAACCTCCCAACAACCACTATATGTGGTAGGCTAGGCTAAGTGACTAGCACGAAGTCAAGCAGTAAGCCAATTTATAGTGAGGGAAGCACTTTTGTGGCTTTAACTAGGCCATGGAAATTAATGTCAGTCCACCAGGGAAAAAATATTTTGAACAAGATTCACCTGTTGAATTGTTAAAAACACTGGAGCACTGCCAGGGAAAAGGAAAAGTTGTGCTTTATTCAGAGATCCTCTTTTCTATGGCCTCTTTTCTATGGCAGAGATCCTCTTTTCTTCTTTCCTAAACCAACTCTATTTTTGACAGAAATATGTTGAAGATTAAATATTTTCAATATTATGTATGTATTATTTCATGCATATTTTAGATACATGGCTCCTTTTTTGGTTTTCAAAAAGCAGCTTTGTTGTTTAGCTTCCCCTTCTACGGTTAACACAGGCATGACTTTCTGATGCTTATAACTGGCTGGGGGGAGGGGAGGCAGAAATGGTCCAGAGAAAGATTCTGATTGGGCTGTGTATATGACATCCTCATTTCTGAACCAATCTGGTGGAGATCGAGGGAACCAGAGCACAAAGGTGATAAAAGAGTGATGAGTAGGGACTCTTTCTGGGGCACCAAGCAGAAGGTAGGCCAGGGCAGAAAGTCTGATTGACAAGCAGGCAGATTGGATTGAGGTGTTCATGGGAAATGTAGTCCATGTAATAACTGAGCGAGCAAACCCTAAGCCTTGAATGTCTCCCTTAAGGTGCCATGAAAATTGTGTAGGACAAATACACAGTACAATCATGAAGAAAATGAATGTCTTTCATTTTGAAATTAAAATCTGATATTTTGAGCTGGGTGCTTCTATGCATGTGCAGTGTACCTATCTGATTTGGAATATAACCCCAAACAGTCCCTAAACATTGCTTTATAGTTTCTTCATATGGAAGTAGGAAAGCAACAGAGTGGTAGAATACAGTTTGTATGAAAAGGCAGTATCTTTGAAGTGCCTTTCTCATTTGGATATGTGGCTTTTGATAAGGGATATAATCTCAATTAAAATAAGGCAGCCTCTATATTATGAATAGTGGAATGCTCTAATTAAAATGTCAGACAGGGATCTGAGAGGGCTAGATTTAAATTCCCACTGGAAGCTGGCTGCATGATCTTGGACCAATCTCTCTCTGTCTGACTAAACTACCGCACAGGGTTGTTGTGAAGATAAGAGAAGAATGTTATATTTGTTATTTATTTTATTTATATACCACCCTCACCAAAGGCTCATGAAATGGGAACAATACAATTAACCCAATATGCTTTGGGCTACTGTTGGAGAGAGAAAAAAGAGTACCTATGAAGGAAATAAAATTACTGACAGAACAGCAGGCCCAGTTTCATTTAAGGCACACAAAGCCTCTTGTGGCGCAGGGTGGTAAGGCAACTGACATGCTGTCTGAAGCTCTGACCATGAGGCTGGGAGTTCGATCCCAGCAGCCGGCTCAAGGTTGACTCAGCCTTCGGTAATGACTGGGGAAGGCACTGGCAAACTACCCCGTATTGAGTCTGCCAAGAAAACGCTAGAGGGCGTCACCCCAAGGGTCAGTTATGACTCCATGATTGCACAGGGGATACCTTTACCTTTTTACACTAAACTGAGCTCCAGAACAAAACTCACACCAGTACCAAATTCCTATTTCTTTGTGCTGAACTGGTTCCCAGCTCAGAAACCCATGACAAAAGACTTAATCAACATCAAATTGGTTGTGAATGGTTGCTAAGATTTTATGATGTGGCTCCTGTATTTTTAGCAGCTATATCATAGGCACAAGTTTAACAGAGAATCCCCCCCGCATTGTCACATCTGTGCCAAGAGAAGCTGTATCTGTTGAGTGTCTGCCTGGCACACTGCTGTTAAAAGTTACAAGAAGGATTTATATTAACAAGAGAATAATTCATTAGTTGGTAAAATAACATTGCATCTAGGGAATCATCTTTCTCAGTCCCTATTAAGAAAAGGCTCAGGTACACAGATTGCCCCAAGATAAGGAAATGCAATTAAGATTCTTGTTAAGATATAGTCATACAGTGTAAATCATAGAGGCTGCCTGGGTAACCTTGCAAGTTTATTTTTACTGGCCCTTGCTCAACACAGCAGACTATAGCAGGATTTTCCATCATGTCCTGATGCTTCTTCCTTTTCCTTTTTAAAAAAAATCTGTACCATCCAGCCTGGAGACCTTAAGTTTGCATTCTGTTATGTGCCCTTTGATGGCTAGTTTAATATCAAAAGCTAAGAAAGGAAATGGGTTGCTATGAAGGCAATGCCAAACCCAACTCTGAATGATTCTGTGCCTTGGAAACCTAGAGGGCCGCCATAAATTGGCTGCATCTTGATGGCAAAACACAATTCAATAAATAAGTTGTGTGGGTTGTTTTCCTTGCTCCTGTGCTTTTCATGGCAACAGGATGTACATACATTAGCAGGTCACAATGTTTACTATGGTAACGAACTAAATTACCCTTGCTGATTTGTGGCTCTCAATTAGGCTCTTCTTATGGGCATGATGGTCTTCTACCCAAATACTAATCAGGCTTGACCCTGCTGGGCTTTTCAGATCTCAGATCAGTCTAGCCAGGCCTCTCCAGATCAGGGCTGTTTCAATGGTACGACAGGAAAATATTATACAAAGATGCATTTGTTGGACTGAATGTATATGTAAGGTATTTTTTTAATGCAAAACTTTTCATTGGCCATGTGAAAAGGGCAGTCTGTTTAGTACGAATGAATCATTTTGATGCATAGCAATGCTTTGGGAGTGTCTCCAAGTCAGGAAAAAAAAATCTGTGCACAATACATCATTCATTTTACCGCCTTGCAATACTGTGGTCATAAGTTTATGTCCCTTTTTTATTAAAAGGATTGTGCAGAGTTGTTGAAAGGTTCACAGCCAAGGAAGCTAGATGGAGTCTCCAAGTTAAAACAAACAGCTGTATTCCAGTGACTGACAAAATTTGTTCCAGTACCCATTTTTGTGAGTCAGCCGTCATGACATTAGATGCATGAAGTGTATGCTCAGAAGGCTCAGAAAGGCATGTGTGAGGAAGGGAAACATATTACAAAGAAAAGCGAGTTCCAAATTAGATCCAATCATACAAATTTTTGCTTAAGTGCTACTGGACTCCTGTTTTACTTGCTTGCCAGGAGTGGCCAAACTGTGGCTCTCCAGATGTCCATGGACTACAGTTCCCTTGAGCCATGCTAGCACGTGCTGGCAGGGACTCATGGGAACTGTAGTCCATGGACATCTGGAGAACCACTGTTTGGCCGCCCCTGCACTATACGGACAGGGAGGGAATGGGGTTGTTGTTGGTGTTGCATTGTACATCAAAGAGGGTATAGACTCAAATAAGTTAGAAAACAACAGGGGAATTAACTTCCCAACAGAAATTATATGAGTGGAAATACTGGGGCCGAAGGGTTATTTAAAAGTGGGGGTGCACTATAATCTGATCAAAATCTTGGGGCTTGTTTTGAGATGGAAAAAGAAATAAGGGAGATGGCTAAAGCTGATGTTCTACTGGGAGACTTCAACTAATCTCATATTGACTGTGTGCTCGAGTCATGCTGTAGAAATTAGATAATTAGACATCATAAATGACTGTGCACTGGAACAGTTGGTTACAGAGCCAACCAGAGGGGGAGGTATCTTGGACTTGTTCTAAGCGGGTTTCATGACCCGGTGAGAGATGTAGAGGTCATTGCACCAGTTAGGAACAGTGACCACAATGCTATTAAGTTCAGCATTCTGGTCAGTGGAAAGTTGCCCCTAATGTCGTATTTGATTTCAATGTCGTATTTGATTTCAAAATGAGGAATGTTATAAGTCCAGGCAGTTTCAGCTTGTTGGACACGCTCCACCCATCAGGGCGTTTTACAAATATATATATAGGCACCATGGATGGATAAGGATATGTTGAACAACACAGGCCCCAAGACAGATCTCTGGGGCACTCCACTTGTCACTCTTCTCCAAGAGGATGCCGAACCCTTAACAAGTACCCTTTGGGTACAATCTGTCAGCCAGTTATCGATCCACCTGACAGAATTAGGATCCATACTGCATTTTACCAGCTGTCTACAAGAATATCATGTGGAACCTTATCTGAAATCCGGATAAACTATGTCCACAGCATTCCCCAGAGCCAGCAAGGTAGTCACTTTCTCGAAAATAGAGATAAGGTTGGTCTGACATGACTTATTCTTGTGAAACCCATGCTGAATCTTCGAAATCACAGAGCTCTCTGTTCCAGCTGCTCAAGGACCAACTGTTTGATGATTTGTTCCAAAATTTCACCAGCTCATATATGCCCTCTGCATTAGCTCCCAGTGGAATACCAAATTAGGTTCAAAGTGCTAGTTTTGACCTTTAAGGTCATCCTTTGTCTGGGCCCAGCATACCTGAGGGACTGCCTCTCCGAATATGTCCCCCAAAGAGTATTACATTCTGCCAGTTCCAACAGGCTGTGGTCCCTGGTGCAAGAGAGGTTCGCCTGCCGTTGATGAAGGCCAGGGCGTTTTTGGTCCTAGCCCCCAACTGGTGGAATTCGCTCCCAGCGGAGATGTGGGCCTTGTCAGAACTCCTTGAGTCCTGCAGAGCCTGCAAAATGGAATTATTCCGCTAGGCATGCAGTTGAAGCCAGGCATCCAGAAACATTAAAGCCCCCCCCCTAACGCTCCGGATATGGCGAGTAATTAGACGGGGCTTGGGAGCAAAGGACGATGATTGTTGCTTTTGATGGTTTAAAGCGATTATCTTGTTTTGATTACATTGTTGGTTTTAAATGGTTGTACACCACCCAAGCTGAGAGGGGCAGTCCTATAAATCCAATAATACAAAATACAGTTATGGTCACTGCATCTCCAAAAGGACATGGCAGAGCTGGAAAAGGTACAGAGGACAACCAAGATGATTAGGGGGTTGGAGATCCTTCCCTGTGAGGAAAGGCTGAAGAACCTGGGACTTTTCAGAGTAGAAAAGAGACAACTAAAGAGGGGGGGGGGGCATGATAGAGGTTTGTAAGATGGTGCATGGGGTGGAGGGAGTTGACAAAGAGGATGTTTGTCTCCCTCTCCCAAAATGCTAGAACTCAAGGGCATCCAATGAAGCTGATGGGCAGTAGGTTCAGAACAAACAAAAGGGAATACAAGTTACCGAGAGTGATTTAAATGTGGAATTTGCTGCCTCAGCATATAGCAATGGCCATTAAGAATAAGGAAGGGGATTCGATAATTTAATGGAGCATATGTCTACCAATGGCTACTAGCCATGGAGGCTGTGGGGAACCTCCACATTCAAAGGCACTTAACCTCTGAATCTGAACCAGGAGGCAACAACAGGGAAGGCCTTGGCCTCTATGCCCGGTTGTAGGCTGTGCAGAGGAACCGGTTGGCCACTGTGTGTACTTGAATAAGTGAGCTCATGCCCAGGACTAAACTTCGTTGTTCTTAAGAGCACCACTGGACGCAGATTTTGTTCTGGTCGGCCCTGTGTAAAACCAGATGCCAGACTAGCTGTCTGATTCATCTGGCCCAGTCTTCTTAGCCTAGAAACCAACACAGCCAACCCATCTGGGGTGTTCTCCCGGTCCAGGGGCAGCCAACCACCGAGAACAGCCCACTTTTGTCCTGCTTGAGCGCTTTCCACGGGTCCCCCTGGCTAGTTCAACTCCGGCGTAAATACCGCTTAATGCGGCGCTGGCCGGATCCGCGCCCTGCCTTTCGCAGCGCTCCTTCTGCTCGCCCGAAATCGGCTGGCGGGTCCCTCTTTTCCTAATCGGCGGGAAGCGGAGAAGGGAGGGGGGTGGGCGGGCGGCGGGACAAAGGAGCCCTTTCGAGGGTGCCTCGCTGCGGCATTTTGCAAAGACACCGAACAGGTGGCGGCGGGAGGGCTGCACCGGGCTAGGCAGCTCTGTTCTTTCCCAGCGTCTAGGCCACCGCGTGCATTCGCAGGGGAATATTGTGTGTGTGTGTGTGGGGGGGGAGAAGCAGATTTCAGCTGCTTTTGATGCATGCCTGCATCCATTCCGCCTGAGCAAGATGCACCCGGAGAGACAAAGGCAGATTGTGTAGACACAGCCGCGCAACTCCCCCTCCCCTTCGGTGACACACACGAACATTGCAGCCTCCGCCCCCGGCCCCCGGCCGCTTTTTCCTCTCCGCTCGCTTCCAAATAAGGCGTCGAGCGAGCCGAGCTCCGGAGCGCCTCCCCTCTCGCAGCCTCGTTTCGCCTTATTTGGGCATTTCCAGAGGGGACAGAGCCCGGCGCCGCGCTTGGCTCACGGGCGCCCCCCTGCTGCCGTGGCCGGGTAGTGCAGCAGAGGCTTGCGCTGGGAGAAACACAAAGAGAGACCGGGGGGGGGGGGGGGGAGCCTGGCGCTGCCCAGATTTACCTTCCTAACTGCAAAGTCATGCGGAGGCGGCAGGCGGGTTACTCACCAGCGTCAGCTGCGTTGGGCACGGGTGACACCTCAACAGTTAGGAATTGTGCAGCTCACCGAGTGTGATGCCTTTCGAATTCTGTACCCTCTTTGTTCCTGCATGGCGGTGGAGCATGGCTAGGAGCTCGCTCTCTTCGGGATGAGCCACTGACCTACTTTGTGGTGGCCCCTCTTTGCTGTCATATTAGCGCCTCTGTGTCATATACTTAGGATGCCCACCCCCCAGTTGTACACAATGCCCGTTGTTGTCACAGTGGTTCTCAGACTCTGGGTTGTGGCCCAGAGGGAAGAATTCAGGGGAGAGCTCGGGCTGTGGCAGAGCATCTGCTTTGCATGTAGAAGGTCCCAGATCCGATCCCTGGCATCTCCAGTTTAAAAAAGGATCAAGTAGGGGGTGAGCAGCTTGCAGTCTGAGTAGATAATGTAAAAGGCAGCTTCATGTAGCCAATCAAGGATGCTTGTTTCTTTTTGATTAAATTTATAGGCCACCATTCCCGTAGCAGGCTCGTGGCAGGTAACAATGGTACAAACCCCACAGTAAAATCCATGATGCCATGGATTCCACTGTCCAAGGAACAGATCTTTATTGTCTAGAGATTTGTTATGATGCTGGGGGAATCCCAGGACCTGCCAGGAGATTGCTGACTGTAGTTGTAGCCCTCTTGGAGGCAGGGGGAACTGGGTGTGCTGCTGGGAGAGAGAGCCTGGATACCAAATGGAGTTTGTCTTTGCAGAATATCCTGCAGTAGCAGAGAAATGCAGCTTGTTGCTCAGCCATCCTGCTTATTTATAAACGTTCAGCTAAAAACAACTCTTTCAAGTGTTAATTGAGGTGAGGTTCCTGTGTTTTAACCTGTGGAGGGGTAAAGTCATGTGAAGTAAAAGCAGATCCCTACAGTAAATTTAGAAGGTGCTGCTTCATAAGTGCCGAGAACCACTGGATGCCCTACGTAGCAACCTTAATCGCTCAGATTTGCGTGATTGGATCCAGGGGTTGTTGTTGTTGTTGTTGGTAGGTGCGAAGTCGTGTCCAACCCATCGCGACCCCATGGACAATGATCCTCCAGGCCTTCCTGTTGGATCCAGGGTTAGTCATGGTCAATGCTTGGAAGAAAGGCCTCTGAGGAAGGAATCCAGTGGCAAACCGTCTCTGCTTAGCTCTTGCCTGGAAAATGTTGTGGTCTGGGGATCGTTGTAAGTTTGCTGTAACTCGGTGGCATGCAGTTGTTAATTTATTGTGGGCTATAATTAAAGCACTGCTTGCCAACGCTTAATGAGGGCTGTTGCTGAATAATGAAAGACATCCTTAGCTATTCATCCCACCCTGCATTTTACCATGTTTATGAAGTCCTAAAAATGGTACATGGAGAACACCAGAAATGCTGGGAGCTCACAAACTACCTGTTGGGATCCCTGAGATTATTTATTTATTTACTTAGATTTATTTATTTAGATTTATTTATTTATTTTATATACTGTGCCCTCCCTGCAAAGCAGGCTTGGGGTGGCTGACAACATAAAATTAATTTATACAAAGATTAAAATCATAACATATGTCATAAAAAACACCTAGGCACTGTTAAGGTCTCTCTGTGGACAGACCCTGGTAACTAAAGGGTGATGCTTGGCTAATGTGGCGCCTGCAGGCAGAGCCTAGTCACCCCAAAAGGTTTTCACCCACCACAGGCCTAAACCACTCCCCTCCAGTACTAGAGAAAGAACAAGCCCAGGAGTACAATGGGTTACATCTTCTCACCTCTGAAACCCATTACCCATAAAGCTTTGAAACCCACCCTTAGCTCACCAGTGTTTCAGAAGTTGCATATAATCATCAACATGTTTTGGTCCCACCTTTTCATAAGGAGATTAGGGTGGCATTCCTGTTTTTCCTGCCATTTTATCATCACAACCAACCTGTAAGGGAGATTGGGTTGGGAGAATGTGACTGGCCTGGGGACACCAGCAAGCTCCCTGGTAGTGTGGGAATTTGAATCCATGTCTTTCAGACCTGGTCCATAACTTACTAGCTGTTCTGCTTCCAGAAGTTTCTCTCTAACAAAGACCCAACATGGCTTATATCATTCTCCCCTTCTCCAAGGGTGGAAGGGTGGCATAAAATGTTAACTTCACAGCAACCCTGCAAAATAGATTAGGCAGAATATGTGTGACTAGCCCAACGTCATTCAGCAAGCTTCCATGACAGAGTAGGAATTCAAACCTGGGTCTGCCAGCTCCTTGGGCAGTGTCCTAACTAAAACGCCATCCTGGCTCTCTTTTAATTGTTTGTTATTGTTTTGTGCTTTGCACCCTGTATTGCTTCTCTCCATGCTCAATGGAATATTTGATATGCACATTTGATGTGTTTCTTACCTTCAAGGCCATCTGCAGCCTGGGTCCCACTTATCTAAGGGACCATTTGCCTCCTTATACCCCTTGCAGGGCTCTTCGCTTTGTGGCTATGGATTTGATTGTTGTTCCCAGCCCCTGGGAGGCCCACTTGGCCTTGACCAGGGCCAGGGCCTTTTTGGTCCTGTCCCTGACGTGGTAGAATGAGCTTCCATAAGAGCCGAGGCCCCTGATGGAACTGTCAGCATTCTGCAGAGCCTGCAAGATGGAGCTCATCTGCCAGGTGTTTGGTTGAGGCCGGGCTAGGAAGACCAAGATACTCCTTCCATAGGCCCATGGGCTGGACATCGCCACTAGATGCCCCCCTGGGGCGGTGGTAACTGTTGTGGTAGGGTATGGATGGATGGATGGATGGATGGATGATGGATGGATGGATGGGAAGGGGAGTACTGCAGTTTGTTTTTTTGCCCCAATATTGATTTGTGTATGTATTGCGTTTTATACGGGTTTTTAAGGTTTTATTGTAAACCGCCACAAGCTGGCTGGGTCCAGGAGTGGCGGTCAACAAATACAAATGAATAAATAAATATTGTAAATGTATAAAGTCCCGTCCCAAGCATCCCGTTCCCTGTCCTGTCAATCTGATAGCACCTTCCTGATTGTACGGTTTAGAAAGCTCTCTTAATTTCCAAGGCATTCTTAGGGTTGCCAAGGTTATTCCCCCCCCCCCCCAGCAAGGCTTCTGTTTCTTTAACAAGCTGAAATTTTGCAAGGTCTGCCTTTGTCAGCATGCCAACAATGCAGAAATGGAAGCAGCCTCACCTGCTGAATTTCTGCTTCTCACATGGCCTTGAGAACACAAAAGCATTGTCAGAAAGAAGGCTGACAGCTCTTAAGAACCCTTGGTCCTTTGCGGTTTTCAAATACTAAAAGGTTCACTGTGATTACTCATCTGTAATACTGTTTTCATTACCGATTAACCAACAGGGAATATTACAAATTCTGCAAGAATAATTTAAAAGGGCACCTAACCAAGAACCTTCTAGAAAAACCCAGATATGCTTGCGTTGGTCATAGATTCTGTGATGATTCATTTCTGTATTGTATTTTTAGGCCACCCCTCTCCAAAATAGTCTTGGGGTGTCTTACATCAGAAATAAAACAGATTTGTTTTATTGGCCTTCCTATATAGTGGGGGTCATCAATCCCCAGTCCGCAGCCCACTGCCGGGCCACAAGAGCCTCGGCAGCGGGCCGCTGCTCCCTCTCCCTGCCCACTCCCCCGCAGTAAGAAGCTCGCTAGGCCACAAGCAAATCGGCCACCGAAGCGGGGGCAGGAGAGGGAAGTGTGGCCGCCGGTGGGTGCAAACGCGCATATGCAGAGCGCCCACATGCACACGTGTTTGCACCCCTACCAGGAGCGCAAACGCGCATGTGCGGTAGCTCCGTGCATGAGCAAAACTGCTGCGCGTGCATGTTTGTGCATGAGTGGCGCCCCAGGATTGCCCTCTCCCCCCACCCCTTGGCAACGGGCCGCAACCAGAAAAAGGTTGCGGACTGCTGCTATATAGCACCGGTAGCCACACTGTGGCTCTCCAAGTATCCATGAACTACAATTCCCATGAGCCTCTGCCAGCATGCTGCACCCTCCTGCAAGCAGGCTCAGGCAGCTAATATCATACATACATCATACTATTAAAATTACAGTTAAATCAATGAATTAAACCTTGTGATGCTCCATTTTCCTACCTATCACTCTAAATGGTCAGTCTGCCTGTTATTCTTTAATAAAAGAAGTGAGCTTGGCCACCGCTGCTAATTCCATCAAGTTTACATTTTCATTCGCTATAACAGAACTATAGCACTCCAGAGCACAAGTGCTTAGGGAAAAGTGTATCACAGTATTAGTGGAAGTAAAACATATGCGATTATTCTAAGTTATAGGGTCACAGATGTTATCTTAGAATAGACACAAACCTGCTGGAATTTATGGAACAGGCTGGCCAGAGCAGATGCCATTTTGTACCTTTCCTTGTTCCTGGTCCTAGCTTGAACACTTCTGACAGGGTCTCCAAATCTTTTAACCCTTCCTGCCCCAAGTGGATGGGTTTTCCTTCAACCCGTCACAAGATCAGGATGCAATTCCATGTGTTTCACTCTACCATCTTCACTCCAAACAACTTAAGAGTGGAAGTCTTGATCCTTTATGGTTCAACACAGGTTAACCAAATAGTCATCCATCATGCCCCTTCATTCTGAGGTGGGAAATCCATCTCAGCCAGTAATTTAGCAGCCCCTGAGTCTGAAATCTGGGTAGAACTCAAAAGTATCTTGAACTGTGCTGTCACAAAACCCCTTTTTAGATAAGTCATAGGGTCTCTCTTATCTTTTGACTCTGGTTTTGCCATTTCAGCTTCTCCCTAAATTGACAGGGTGGCTTGCAATACAAAACAATCTAAACTAAGGTGACCAGATTTTAACATTGGTAAAGTGGGACACCACTGACTGGGGGGGTTCTTGATTAAAAATTTGGTCTATATGGAGCAACAGAAAGTTTCATAGAACACAAAAATAGTCTTGTAATATATATATTTTAATTTCAACATAAGTACAATTTGCAGAAGAACTAGAGATCAAATTGCCAACATACGGTGGATCATGGAGAAAGCTAGGGAGTTCCAGAAGAACATCTACTTCTGCTTCATTGACTATGCTAAAGCCTTTGATTGTGTGGAGCACAACAAATTGTGGCAAGTTCTTAAAGAGATGGGAATACCAGAGCATCTTATTTGTCTCTTGAGAAACTTATATACAGGTCAAGAAGCAACAGTGAGAACTGAACATGGAATCACTGATTGGTTCAAAATTGAGAATGGAATTTGGCAAGACTGTATACTGTCGCTTTGCCTATTTAACTTGTATGCGGAACACATCATGGGAAAGGCGGGATTAGAGGAGTCACAAATTGGGATCAGGATTGCAGGGAGAAATAACAGATATGCAGATGATACCACTCTAATGGCAGAAAGTGAAGAGGAACTAAAGAGCCTGTTGATGCGGGTGAAGGAGGAGAGTGCAAAAGTTGGCTTGAAACTCAACATCAAGAAAACAAAGATCATGGCATCCAGCCCTCTCAATTCCTGGCAAATAGATGGGGAAGAAATGGAGATAGTGACAGATTTTATTTTCCTGGGTTCCAAGATCACTGCAGATGGGGACTGCAGCAAAGAAATTAAAAGACGCTTGCTCCTGGGGAGGAAAGCTATGGCATATCTAGACAGCATCCTAAAAAGCAGAGACATCACCCTGCCAACAAAAGTGCATTTAGTCAAGGCTATGGTATTCCCAGTTGCAATGTATGGCTGTGAAAGTTGGACCATAAGGAAGGCCGAGTGTCAAAGAATTGAGGCTTTTGAATTCTGGTGCTGGAGAAGACTCTTGCGAGTCCCTTGGACTGCAAGGCGAATAAACCGGTCAGTCCTAGAGGAATCCTGCCTGCTCCTTAGAAGGCCAGATCCTGAAGACGAAACTCAAATACTTTGGCCACCTCATGAAAAGGAAGGACTCCCTGGAGAAGAGCCTAATGCTGGGAGCGATTGAGGGCAAAAGAAAAATGGGACGACAGAGAATGAGGCGGCTGGATGGAGTGACTGAAGCAGTAGGTGCAAACTTAAATGGACTCCGGGGAATGGTAGAGGACAGGAAGGCCTGAAGGATCATTGTCCATGGGGTCGCGATGGGTCGGACACGACTTCGCAACTAACAACAACAACAATTTGCCTCCAAAAGTGGGACAATCTGGTCACCTTAATCTAAACAGTTCCCATCCTAAAGTTCCCTAAGGGCAAAATATGCATAGAGTGAAGGGGGTTCCTGAGCAAAGTACAAAGGCATATTCCAACTTGCAAGGAAACAGCTCGCTGCAAAGTAATTTTTGAATCCAAGCGGTTACAGGGTTAATACAGCAAACCTTACATAGACTCAGGTACTTCTCTTGACAGCAGTCAGCTGTCACAGTCTCCCTGCTGTGTCTTGAATTCCAAGAAGGCTTTTGAATAGAATATTAGCTTCTGGTTCTTGTTCTGGGGCGTTGCAGTGTACCAGATGGAAATGATCTGTTAGTTGCAAAGCATTCATTCTCTGTTGAGAAATTTTGTTCTCATTGCAGCTGCTTCCTAGTTAGAAATGCTAGAGGATGAGATAACTCAACTCCTCCTATTTCCATGAGCACTGTGCCCCAGGTCTCTCTCTGATGCACTGGTCATCAGGATAAAGAGTTTTTGGAAATCAGGTGCCTGCAGGACAGAGCTTGGCTTTGGGAGTCTCAAAAGCCTTTGAACATAGTTCAGTTAAAGGGGCAGCAAAGTCACTGTGCTGCTTCACAAAATGTCTGTAATATCCCACTTGTTCCTTGGTGTATGGTGTGGGCCAATTTTCTTTGGATATTTTAACACTGCGTGCAAGAAGATCTGGGAGGGAAAGGGTTAAGAAAATTCTCTCACTAGGGTAAACTTGGCAATTGGCCCCACCCTCTCATTGATTGTCTTTGGCCCTTGCTAGCAAATTAACCTGTTCATTATAAGTGAAATGTACCTATATGAATATGCCATGTAAGATGTATTGTTATTCTGTAAGTAAAATTACTTTCTCTTGTTACCATTGGAGTCAGATCATCTTTGTAATTTGTTTGAAAGGTGTTTTTTGCTTAAGTGGGAAATGCGCAGGATCAGGGATACGGCATAAAGCTTCTTTGCTCCCAAGTCAAATGATTTTTAAAAAAACATTTAACCCAATTGTTCAACCACTTCTACTTTGGCTGTATCTTTTCTGCCTCACTCTGTATCCCAAACAGATAACTTTGGGTTAAACAGCCTGGCACTTGTGAGCTTTCAGTGTGAACTCTGCATCCTGCAGGCATTTCAGGACAGCCTGCACATGCTCCAGGTATTCTGCCCAGGATCTAAAGAATCCTGAAATATTATCTGGACATGCCACAGCTGACTTTATCCCTTGGAACAGTTAATTAGGCACTGAAAAGTCACTGGAACACTTTTCAGCTAAAAGGGCAAAACTGTGTATTCAAATAGCCCTGGGGGGAAAATGTTCATTTGGACTGAGTCCCTGGTTCCAGCCTGGAAGACTTGCTAGATTCATGGAGAATAAATCTATAAGCAGCTACTAGCCATGGTGGCTGAGAAGAACCTCTAGATTCAGAGGCACTAATTCTCTGAATCCCAGAGCCAGGAGGCAACATCAGAAGAAGGACTCAACCTCTATGCCCTGTTGTTGGCCATCCAAAAGAATTGGTTGGCCATTATGTGAGGCAGGATGCTAGACTAGGTTGTCAGGATCTGTTGTTTGCCAGCTCTTTTCCATGGACATATTCCCCTTTTCCACACGTAGGG
Source organism: Paroedura picta (assembly GCF_049243985.1). NCBI lineage: Eukaryota > Metazoa > Chordata > Lepidosauria > Squamata > Gekkonidae > Paroedura > Paroedura picta. The sequence goes on along the minus strand of NC_135369.1, from coordinate 24,663,940 downwards.
CCAAATCACGTGATGTCTCTTATCCGCAATTGCGGGATTGTAAATTGCACTATTTTTCTCCTTCGCACTCTGCCTCCCCGTCTCGCATTTTCCCCTCCTCACTAGCGGTGAAAAAGTCACCTCTCCTCGGCCTGTCAATCCATGGAGGCCAACCAATCAGAGGTTTGTAGGTCTAGCGAATTTTTTAAATTTTTTTTAAAAAACACGTAGCAGTGCACACTGGCTGCTATGCATATGCATTGCCATGGAAGATAAAGCATCAAAAAAACAAAACATGGCCAGCCAGCAGAGGGCACGGTGAGGGAGGCATTACCGCTGTCCCTTCTGCTCCTTTTCTCCCCCCCCACCCCACTCGTACACCCACCTGCCACTCAGCCCTTCCCTTCCCCACTCACTTTGAGACTCCTGCAGGTAGAGAAGAGCAGCATATAAAAACCAACTCCTCCTCTTCCTCCTCTTCCAAATCAGTCTGTCAGAACCCTCTTGAAAGATGAAAAGTACTGAGGAACTCAGCTTCCTCCACCATATCTAACAGTTCATCCATGCAGGGCACGGGATACCCATTTGCCTGAGCATTTGGCTTGCAATAGTCTACACAAAAATGCAAGGTGTTATCTGGCTTTTTGCCTGATGATTGGGGTGACCCTTGTGTGACTGGAAGGGCTGATCTTGCCCCAATTCCAGCATCTCTTTTATTTCTTGCTCTACATGGAGCCTGCATTTCTGTGCCTCTGTAGAGCGCTGAGGAGATGGGAGTGCTTGTGCCCCGTCAAAGGAAGCCACTCTTCCTTGGTAGGTTTCCTTGTTAAAACTTGGGCAAATCTGGCCACTACTGTCTGCACTTGTGGCCTCTGAACAGCTGCCAGGCCAGAGAAAAAGGATAGTTCCTGGATGCCTTCATCCCCTTTGCTGTCCTTACCTAGACCAATAGGCCAGTTGCCCTCCATTTCTCTATAAATCTTGCAGCTTGCTTCCTTTGGGAGAGACTGGACCCTGTTGCTTCTCCCCTTGTTGTTGCCTTGTCTCATCTGTTGAGTGTCGACTGCCACTCCACTTTGTTTAAGTGACACAGCTCTCTTCCCTTCTTCTGTCTAGTTGACCTAGGGACAGGGATTCCCAGTCAGAGGTCCATGGACCCCCAGGTGTCCATTGGAGTTCCAGAGGGGGTCCACGTCATTTCCCCTCCTGCCTTCGTAGACTTGGCTAGGGAACTGGCCGGTTTCATTGATCACCCTCAGCCCACCTGAGCGTGAATTCTCTCATGGCTTCTGTACCTGGGAGGAGACAGAGCTTCCATGCCTTGTGACACATCCCCTGCTTTTCCTCACTGGAGTTGGAGGTGTGTCAGAAGGGCCCAGGAGATATCACCTTTGTGTCTGCTGGAATTACCCATTTGGAAACAGGTACCCCCATCATAGGAGCATGCTTGGTTCAGAATCCCCCCCCCCAGCCTTCTTGGGATGTTTCCATTATTTTATGATTGGATACAGCCAATGGCGGCCATTTTGTTATTTCCTACCACAAAGCAGCCATTTTCTGATGGCGCCCACTACTTGTTCTCAAAATTCCAAGAGTGCCCAGAGGCTCAACAAATTAGGGGATATTTGCACCAGGACAGCACCATAACTGCCAGCCTCGTGAGCAGGCAATTCCCCTAAAGCCTTTTTTTTTCTTTACAGTAGATACAGACAAATGGAAGGAAGTACTTCCTTGCACAATACCATAATTAACTAAAGTTTCTTAGTGTCACGGGTGATGGCCAGTAGCTCAGATGGCTATTAATACAAGTCAGACAAATCCATGGAAGTCAGACTGTGCATGGTTCTTAGCTGTAATAGCTAATGGAACCTCTCTGTTCAGAGGCAGCTACCTCTGAATATTGCACGCTAGGGAGGTGCCAGCTCTGGGTTTGGTAATACCTGGAGATTTGGGGGACGGAGCCTGCGGAGGGGAGGGACCTCAGCAGTGTACAATGCCATAGACTCCATCCTTTAAAGTGGCCATTTTCTCTGGGGGAACTGAACTCTATTGTCTAGAGATCAGTTATATCAGGGAGATCTCCAGGCTCCACCTAGAGGTTGGCAATCCCGTGCCTTCATGCTGCTTGCTGTTGAAAACAAAGTGAAATGATTCAGAGGAAATTCTCAATCTCCAGGGATTATGGAGTTTGTGTAAGATTAAACACATTGCAGAAAGCAAGTCAGTTGTTTGGGAGAGCAAAGAGCATCTAGGGGCATGTGCAGAATGCAATCTCCTCAGGTTTTGGAACTCCTTTTCCAGGAAGATTCTTCTATCTCTCTCAATCGATGTTCTTCGTCGGCATGTGGAAAATTTTTTTGTTTCCTTAGGCATGCTCCCAAGAATTGTAATTGGCTTTCCTGATGCTGTTTGTTCCTGCATTTTTAAAATTCTTTAAAATGTATTTTAATTCTTCAAATGTTTTAATGCATTTTCATGTTTGCCATCTTGAAGATTCTGACTGGGTGGAAAGGCGTCATCAAAATGTTTTAAATAAATTAAACATAAATAAAATTAAAGGGAAAGACAGTTTTGAGAAAATGCACTCTTTTTTTGTGGAAACCGAGTATTGGAAAGGGGGCATTAGAATAGAGAGCAGGGTGATAATTGAGTGGAAGCTAGAGAAGGATTCAGTTAGGTAGGTGAAATTAGACTTTGTTTACTGATCTGACCTAGTTAGGATTCCAATCTGCATGGCTGAAGATTTATTTATTTTTTTAACCCTGAATCATGTTATGGGAAAATCTCCTGGAATTTTCCTTTCCTTTGTTTTCAGAACAGGAAACAGCCCTTCGGTTGGCAGAACAATCTAAGCTCCAGTAACATTTACACAAATTGTTCAAAGTAGATATATTTTTTTAAAGACAAATCCATACTCCTGTGTATTATCCACTCTTCTATGTAGGATTTACTTACACACTAGCAAAACGTTCAAAAGTAACTTTCTTCTGAGGTAAAACTGGCTTCAGAGACACATTTTTTCTTTACTTTTCTGTTTACATCAAGTTAAAGTTTGGATCTGTTATACTGTTTCCTTTTTGACATTCACAACATAGAAGCAGATATTCTTTTACATTTTCTGACTGACTTATAAACATGAACAGAGAGACTTATTTTAACTCTCACTCTCAACATACGAAACAGTCACTAGCTGTCAAAGCTAACAGAAATGGAATTCTCCCATGATGCAACACTTCAGTAATTGTGAGTGTGCATGCAAGGATGTACAAACAAAAAATCCAACACCAGATCCCCACTGGCTACAAGCAGGAGGCTAGGGGGTAGGGTTGCCAGCTCCAGGAAGGGAAACTCCTGGAGAATTGGTTATAGATGCTGGTGAAACCAGCGACCTGAGTGAGCTACTATGTCATAGAGTGCAATCTTCAAAGCATTCATTTTCTCCATTGGAACTGATCTCTGTAGTCTGGAGAGGAGTTGTAATTCGGGGAAATCCCCAAATCCCACGAGAAGGCTGGCATACCTCTACCTCCAAAGATTACAGCTTCCCTTTACATAATTCTGGGTATCAACATGAACTATCAAAAGCACCGGAATCCTATGCCCTCAATTATAGAACTACTGTTTCCATGGTTCTATAGGAAGAAAGTTTTCTTAGTTCTGTAGGACCTGCAAAATGGAGCTCTTCCGCCATGTCCTTGGTTGGGGAACAGGGCAGTTAAGATCTTCTCCCCCTTAAGGGGCCAGAACACCTGCCCACCCCTTTTCCAACTGTTCCCCCGAAACACAAGATTAATGGTAGTACTTTGGCGGGGGGGGGGGGAGTTTGATGATTATTTATTACGGTCATTGACCAGCATCAAAGTATCTACAGACCACTTACAGTGTTTTAACAGGGGGGAGGGATAACTTTTTATTTGTTTTACTGGGATTTTATTGTGGGGTTTTTAGGATGTCACCTGCCACAAGACAGAGTTTCATGGAGTGGCAGGCTATAAATCAATCAATCAATCAATCAATCAATCAAAGGACCTTGTTAAACCATTTTAAGAATCTGTGGAGTGCATATGCCTTTCTCTGTACCCTCTCTCCCTGTTATTGAAGAATTAGTTTAATTAGATCAAAGTGTTTTATTAAGCTGAGGTAAGAGTTTCCATTAACTCCCTAACCAAAACTCAGTAGGCAGTAAATCATGTATGGTTGGATGTGGTCAGAAGTGACTCAAACTGCTGTATCCTAGCTGTTAGACTCTGTGGAAAAGGCTGAATGAATGATAGAGTGCTCTCCCTTTTTTGTGGAGGAAGGGCTTGTAGCATTTTGGAAGCTTGTGGTACTGTTTGGGTGTAACAGAGCTGCACGGCTCCAGGCTGGCATCTGTTCATGAAGATTCTTCTTGGCAACCCTGACAAACTGACGGCAACCTACCGCAAGTAGGTGCCTTGTGTATTTTGACTTGTGACACATTAACTGTTCTGAAAGCAATGCTCACCATTGTGGGGCTGTTACTGGATTGATTGACCCTGACCAGGCTAGCTGGATTTCATCAGCTCTCAGAACCTAGGCAGGGCTGGCCCTGGTTCATATTTGGATGAGAGACCTCAAGGAAATCCATAATTGCAATGCAGAGGCAGGCAAGGGCAAACCAGCTCTGAATGTCCCTTGCCTTAAACACCCCATGGGGTCACGCGAAGTCAGCTGCGGCTTGACAGCAAAAATCAAACAAAATTCTAGAGTAATATGTAACCACATCTTTGGCATGTGAGTGGTCTGTGGAAGAGGTTGAGTGAACAATCACCTGTCTGTCTGTCTGTCTGTCCATCTGCCTTCCTTTGCCTTCAAGATCTTATGAGATAAAGCTGCCTTGAGCCATCTAGTCAGGGCATTGATAAATTACTTATATATTCTTCCATCTAGCCATATATTATACTTGTGGCATATGCTTGCTCTGCCGCAACTCCTGTGAAAGGGTCGTTCGACCTCCAAAGGGGTCCTGACCCCCAGGTTGAGAACTACTGCCCTAGAAGCTAAAACAAGCTTTCTCAACCAGGGTTTCTTGACAGCCCTGAGTTTTCCAAATGAGTGGGAGTTGATGCACTTTTAATATATTTTTTAAATTTATTAGACATTTATCAGGTGATATGATCATATAAGAGCCTCTTGTAGCGCAGAGTGGTAAGGTAGCCAACATGCAGTCTGAAGCTCTGCCCATGAGGCTGGGAGTTCAATCCCAGCAGCCAGCTCAAGGTTGACTAAGGCTTCCATCCTTCCGAGGTAAAATGAGTACCCAGCTTGCTGGGGGGGGGGGGTAAATGGTAATGACTGGGGAAGGCACTGGCAAACCACCCCAAATTGAGTCTGCCATGAAAATGCTGGAGGGCATCACCCCAAGGGTCAGACATGACCCAGTGCTTACCTTTATGATCATATATGGTCATGTCAAAACCCCTCCATGGCCAATGATGGGCCTGGAGAGGGTGGGAAGGTGAGGGGTGGGCATATACACAGCTATGCTTACCAACCATATCCTACACAATTGCAAAGCCTGAATAATGTTTCAGTGGTTTCTCAACAGTAAAAAAGTTGAGAAAGGCTGAGCTAAAATGATGAAACTGAAGCTATCTTATTTTGGTTGAATTATGAGAAGATTCACTGGAAAAGATAATAAAGCTAGGGACAATTGGAGGCAGCAAGAAAAAAGGAAGACCAAACATGAGATGAATTGACTCTATAAAGGAAGCCACAGCCCTCATTTCTTTCAAGCCCTGAACAAGACTGGTAACAATAGGACATTTAGGAAGGCATGAATTCATAGGGTCACCATAAATTGGAAGGAACTTGATGGTACTTCACACATATTTAAATGAGTTGCATGTGAGATTGTGTGCAAGAATGTAGTAGTAGAACAAAACTCAAGTCCAGTACCATCTTGAAGACCAACAGGATGTGTGTCTTTAAAGGATAGCTGGAGTCAGGCTGCAGAGGTACAGTGCAAAAGATGGAACTTCCTGTTGTAGGGATGTCAGTTTCCAGGTGGGACCTCAGTATCCCCCAGAATTACAGCTCATCTCCAAGTAACAGAGACCAGTTCCCCTGGAGAGGTAGGTTGTATGGCATTATACCCCACTGAAGTTTCTCCCCTCCCCAAACCTCGCTCTGCAGGCTCCACTCTCAAAGTCTCCTGTTCTTTCCCAAGCCAGAGTTGGCAACTCTATCCTGCCTTCGGCCACCCTTCTGATCTCGGTATAAGGGCGATGGATCGTTATTCCCATTCCTGTCTTGTTAAAGTGAGCTTTGACTCTCAAAAAATTGACAAACAGGAAAATGTTGAGGGTCTTTAAGGTTTCCCTTGACAATAATTTTGTTCTGCCTTTATCTCTACAAAAATTCGCCAGTGAATGGACAGTGTTCAATCTACATATATTTCGACAAAGCTCGTATTAAAACCCGATTGTTTAACTCAGGATGTTTGCTTTTTTCTTCCTTAAAGGGCCGGAATGAAAGGGGTCTATGAGGAAAAACCACGCCTAATCCTTCCCCCTCCTTGGACATGTGACCTTGGGGGCGGGACTCCGCGCCAGAGAAAGGCGTGGGAAGCCGCCCGTGCTCACTATGAGCGGTGGCGTCCGCCAGCCACTAGGGGGTGCAGCGCGTATGCCCCAAACCCGTGGCCCGCTCTACCCTATGATGGTCGCAGCCCAGCAACGGGGGACTCTATGGTCGGGCCGTTCGATGAGTTCCAGGTTATAGGCGGCAGGGCGGAAGAAGGGTGGCTCCGCCTTCGGAACATGCCGAAGCCTCGCCAAGAAAGCCCCAATCCTTTATTCGAGCGCTGGCTGCAAGAGTGGCGCGATGAGGCCGCCGAGCGCGGGCGCTTCAGGCTCCAGCGGGCTTATGAAAGGGTAGGCCGCGCCTCTTTGCCTGCAACCCTCGCCCCTCGATGGGCGGCCGTGCCTGTTCGCGCCCTCCTTACCTTGCCTAACGCACGGTCAGCCCCACCGTGGGCGTTGCGCCTCATGAAATAAATTGGGTGTGTTCGTTATCCTCATGAGTGAATTTTAGAAGTGTTAGAGTCGAATCCAGAAGCACCCTAGAGACCAACAAGATTTACAGGTATAAACTTTTTTGAGGGTCTCTGCATCGGACAGCAGGCTTTGACTCCAAAGTAAATCTTGCTAGCTTCTATGGTGCTGCTGGGGTCGAATCTAACTGTTCTAATGCAGACCAGCACAGCCACACTCTGACGTTTTTAGGAGCTGGGGATCTCCCCTGACCTTGACCCATTTTCCTGTGGTTCTGCTCTTCTTGGGGAGCAGAGGAGTCTTGCAGGTGAAACAGATCTCTGTGGTGTGGCAGAGCCAGAGCAGAGATTGGTCCAATCACAGCAGACTTAATCTGACACCTTTCTGGCTGCTGCTGTTGTTTTCCAAAGGTCCAATACAACTGCACAACAGGAAAGTAATAGAATTGGCAGACATGACCCGGAGTAGTTTGATTACAGGGTGTCAGTTACTCTTGCAGCCCTAGTGTTGATTGGAGGAGATGCTACCGATTCTGCTCCCTTCCCTCTTTACCTATTGACAAAGAAGCTGGAAAACAGGGAGTAGGTAGGTCAGGTTTCCTTTTCCACCATGCAGTTTATCCTGCTTCTTGCCCACAGGCTTTGAGCTCTCTCCACAAGTATCCACTCCCTCTGAACAGTGGGCGTGAGGCTCGGATTCTTCAGTACTTTGGGGAGCACATTTGCCGCCAGTTAGATGAGCAACTGGAGAAGCATCGCCACACACAGGAGGGTATGTCATCGGCAGGTGTGGATTATGAAAGCATGTGGCATCAGGTGTATACAAAGAGGTGTGGTTATTTCACTTTTCTGCTTCACCTCCCCCAAGAATTTGGTATGTGATAAACTGGTGGTGATTGCCTGAGCTAGGTTTGTGTGTTCTTTGTGCTGAGCCTGATTTTAACATACAAAGGGACATTTATGTAAGAGAAAATTGACATATGAAATTGACATATGTGGAAACTGCTGCCCCATTTAACTCAGTATTGGCGTCTACAACTGGCAGTTGCCCTTCAGGTTCTTGAGCACAGAAAAGTCTGAAATTCTTTTAACTAGAAAATACCCAGTAATTTGAATCTGGGGTCTTCTGCATGTGGCAGACTCCTTTGCTAGCACTCAGTCACTCTCATAATCCTACTGTATTTGAAGAGTTCCTTTAATCTCACCAATACTTCAGCATGATGCTGAAATCAAATTCACAAGCAAGCACTTCACTCGCAAATCTGCCCTGGTCATGTATAAACAAATGCAACTGTTGCAGTCAAATCTCAAGTCTGCAAGACTAACCTTTCATTTATATTTATATTTATATTTATATTTATATTTATATTTATATTTATATTTATATTTATATTTATATTTATATTTATATTTATATTTATATTTATATTTATATTTATATTTATATTTATATTTATATTTATATTTATATTTATATTTATATTTATATTTATATTTATATTTATATTTATATTTATATTTATATTTATATTTATATTTATATTTATATTTATATTCTGCCCTCCCCTTGCAGCTCAAGGCAGTTTACAGAAAATGATGGTCTTGACCCTATGGCTGTGAAATTAAAGAAGAAAATGGATAAAACTAAGACAAGACCTCTATATTTGAAGTGAGAGGGCCTGGTCTTTTAGTTCATGTAGCCCTCATCAAGAACAAGTGGGGAAAGAGAGGAATGGAATAGTAATACAAGGACTGCACAGTTTGCTTAGTGGGCAGTATACATGACCCTGTTTAGACAGCCCAGACTTGGACTGGTTTTGGACTAGTGTAGTGAACAAGTGAAGCTGCCTTATACTGACTCAGAAGTTAAGTAAGTCAAGGTCAGTATTGCCTACTCAGACTGGCAGCAGCTCTCCAGGGATTCTGATGGAGAGCCACTGACATCACCTACTGCTTCAGTTAGAGATTCCCATAATGGTTTGGGGACAGAGCTACAATGTATTAGATCTCATCCCTGCTGTGAGCTCAACAGATGACCTTGGGTGACCCTTTCAGTCTTAGTCTCCCATTTGCTGTGTTTGGGGTAATGAGCCTAGCCTTGTGAGATTGTTGTAAGGATTGCAACAGGAGAACTCTGTGAAGTGAGACTGCTTTGGTCACCTTGGATTATGGCCTCTGTTGAAAACTAGACAGGGGGACTGTGACCATGTTAGTATTGCTGGATCTCTCAGCAGCTTCAATACTACCAGTCATAATACCATATTGAGCCACCTCTCAGTAGTCCAAGTCCTATCTGGGGGAATCAGTCCCAGAAGGTAGTGTTGGGGGACTCCTGCTCTGCCCCTTGGCGGTTGGCCTATGGGATTCTGCAAGGCTCAGTCTTCTCCCCCATGCTATGTACTGTCTGCGTGAAGCCACTGAGGGAGCTCTTCAGAAGGCCTCTGGTATGTGGGTGGTGCCCAGCTCTATTTTTCTTTCCCACCAAATTTTGAGGATGCTATTGGTGTTCTGTGGTAGCGCTTGGAGTTAATAATGGGCTGTGAATTTCAGACCAGGTGACCTCAACTTCCTCTTGGAGTGGGCAAGGAGATGGTGAGCCTCCCGGAAGTAAAGGTGCACTTGGCAGTGACATCCCAGAACTTCTGCCTGCCCCATGTTCTGCCAAGCCAGACCAGCGTCAAGGAGAGCACATAAAGGTAAAAACATGATGCGTTTTCACAGGGTCCTTCATGGTCATTTTTATTTAGATTTACCAAGACTTTTTAGTAGTTGTGCAATGAATCAACACCAGCTTTCTTCCCAGGTGAAAATCTACCACTAACTACTAGAACAAAACACTCAAATTTTGAAAATGTAGAGTGTAATAGAGTGTTGCATAACCCAAAAGCTTATGTTGTGCATTTAATGCAGACAGAAACTATTGCCTTACCCAAAGTGGTTTACGACAGTCTCTTCCCTTCCTCCATTCTGTCCTCGTGGCAACAACCCAGTTAAGGCAGTTGAGGCTGAGAGAGTGACTAGCACAAAGTTGCTCAGCAACTACTGTGGCAGATTGAGGATTCGAACCTGGATCTTAGTCCATTACGCTGCACTCTCAATGCAAGGGCTTCATCACTTACAACCTTCTGCTGTCCAGAGCCTAAGTGAAAAGGAGCTCTCATTCATGTCAGTGGGGATTGTACATTAGAATTTCTCCCATGGATTTTGAGAAACTGAAGTGTCTGTCCCTGTGCAGAAATGTCCATGAGGTTCCCAGTCACCACAAGCCTTCTTGGATGAATTTCCTTGCATTTCAAAAGATGTTTCAATTGTGGTTTGTGCGGAAGCTAGAAAAAAAGTTGTCAGGAATTGTTTATTCCAGGAAATATAAGATGTATTTAGTTGCTTTAGCCTCGGATTTTTCCTGATTTCCCTTCTAACTCCATGGCCTTTATTTAAGTACTAGATGCCAAGCCCATTGCATTCAAGAATACAACTGGCGCTAGATTGTGTGTGTGTGTGTGTGTGTGTGTGTGTAAGAACTCTGTGGATGGCCTCTCCCTCCCCCAGGACCTGCAAAGGCTGCAAGCTGGAGGCCCCTGGGCCGGGGCTGCTCTCATGCAGCTGGGATCTGCAGCCTCTGAGCCTCAGAGGGAAGTGGAAGGATGGGGGGGGGGTACAATAAGGCTGGCTGCTGGACAGACAGGCCGGTTGGAGGAGGAGGCACTCGGATGAGGCAGCAGCCCTGAGTGGGCATTAAGTGCTGAGTGAAACTTAAGCCATGAGACAAGGCCCTTTCCAGAAATATATTATGTGGAACATACTAGCATTGCATAGTGGCTAGGAACCAGGAAGTGCTAGGCTGACATCTAACCTCTGCTGCAGATTGACTGGCTGTGTGATCCTGAACAGTGTTACATCTTTCTAAGCATCAGTTGACTTAGACGGGTATAACTCTGCTTAGGTGACTTTAGGCATGCCACTAGGTTTTCTCAATCTCAGCCCCCTATAGCCAGGGCTTTTATAACGTGGGGAAGATGATGAGGAGAGTTTTATACTTTGCTTCTTTCTACCTTAAGGAGTCTTACAATCACATTCCTTTCATCTTCCCACAGCAGGCACCTTGTGAGGTAGGTAGGGCTGAGACAGTCTGCAGAGGACCCAGCAGAACTCATGTTGAGGAGGAGTGGAGAACCAAATCTGGCTCTCTGGATTAGAAGCTGCCATTCTTAACTACTACACCACACTGGTTCTTTGTGGTGAAGCACTTTTGACTCTGTGCATTGTTTATGTAACTGCTATTCCATGTTAATATTATTCTTCCTTAATGACCGACCCCTACGCAGTTGATCCAGTTTCTATTCTGGGTTTAAACTATTCTCTAAGTCTGTTTTGCCACTGATTATTGCTACTGTCTTCCTTTAAATTACTAGCTTGGCATGAGCTGATTTTTAATATTTAGAGCAGGGGTAGTCAACCTGTGGTCCTCCAGATGTTCATGGACTACAATTTCCATGAGCCCCTGCCAGCAAATGCTTGCAGGGCCTCATGGGAATTGTAGTCCATGAACATCTGGAGGACCGCAGGTTGACTACCCCTGATTTAGAGAACAAATATGGTGTCCTTTTTCTGCAGTGGGCATCTTTTTTGGGGGTGGGGTATGGTGGCAGTCCTTGAAATGAAGGACCGCAAACTGTGACTTGGAAGCCCTTTCTCCTAATCCCAGACCTTGGTGTGGCCATCCATAGCCTCAGAGCAGTTTCTTAGCTATGATCAACTTTCATGGACCAGTACTGTAGATCACTTCTAAGGCTCAGCCTGTCTCAGCCAGCAACCCTAGGCACAGGTGATGATTGCCAAGTAAACGTCACAAGGGAGGATTTTGTGGAGTGGTGAGAGGGAGTCCCTGAGGGTAGGCACACTTAATTCTTCTTTCTCCTTTTAGAAAACCAAGCCTGCATCACACCGACGTGCCCGTAGATACTTCCCTGCTCAGCGGTCTGGGGCCTATGCCGTGTTGGTGGCTCTCTACCAGGACAGCAGTGTAAGATGCGGACAGCTCAGAGTCTCAAGAAAGGCATATGGATATCGGAGGGTGGAGGGTAGTCCTATTTTCCACACTTTGTTCTGTCCACAGTAATCACACCATAGTCAGATTTCGGAGGACTCTGAGTTTTGAACTTCTGGGTTTCCCAGGGCTTAGAGGACTGTGGCGTTTGGGGGGACAGAGGCCTGAGACAAGAGAACTCCGCAAAAGAAAGCAAAAAAGAAATCTGTACTGTCATTTTGGTGCCTTCCCCAGAGACCTCACACTCGTGGATATCTGACCAAGTCAGAGCTGCAGCGAGCGGCCCAGCCCCTGTGCGACAAATCGTTTTTTCTGGTGAGTCTCGACCAATCTTTATAACCCTCTTGCAAAGCATCTTTGGTTCCCCTTGCAATGTGACCCCCGTCTAGCTTACTTTGCCAGCCTTCTTCTTCTCTGATTTTCTCAGTTCACCTTTGAAAGAGGATAATATCTGTTGTTTTGCTGTCAAGTTGCAGCCAATTTATAGTGGCCTGGTAGAGCCAGTTTGGTGTAGTGGTTAGGAGTGCGGACTTCTAATCTGGCATGCCGGGTTCGATTCTGCACTCCCCCACATGCATCCAGCTGGGTGACCTTGTGCTCGCCACGGCACTGATAAAACTGTTCTGACCGAGCAGTGATATCAGTGCTCTCTCAGCCTCACCCACCCCACAGGGTGACTGTTGTGGGGAGAGGAATGGGAAGGCGACTGTAAGCCGCTTTGAGCCTCCTTCGGGTAGGGAAAAGCGGCATATAAGAAACAACTCTTCTTCTTCTTCTTCTAGGGTTTTCAAGGCTGGCGCTGTTCAGAGGTGGCTTGCCCTTGCCTGCCTCTGAATTGCAACCCTGGCATTCCTTATTAGCCTCCCACCCAAATACTGACCAGGGCTGACCCTGCTTAGTTCTGAGATCTATCAAGATAGGACTATCCAGGGCCAGACAACATTCCTTAGAGCTTTGGTGCTCATGTTAATTTTTTCCTCCATACTTGTAGGCTGGTCCTGGGAGTAAGACCACCGCCTGGTCTGCAGTCAGCACTCTGATTCGCAAGGAGCTTGTCCTCAAGACCAATATCCCAGCTAGGTGAGGGTATCCTACTACAGACATTTGCAGTGAGCCAAAAGCTATAGGTAGCCTGTACCCTGAGTTGATTTATGAGCTTCTTGAATAATTCGTTAATGTGTTCCCAAGTTAAATTCACGTGTCCTTGAAATTTGCTTAAAATAAAATGCATGACGTTCTCTGGATTCTAGAAGGACTCTGGCATTCCCAGAAGTCCTTGCCTGTCATCATGTCCAGAGGGATCAATGGAGCCTATGTGTACAGTTAAGCTGTGGGGAAGGCTGACCCACCTTTTCTGTCTAGGGGAAGCCATTTTGGTGTGTATGCCCCTGTCCCTCGTGAACTCTGCCATGTGGCATGTCGTAATGGAATTTGGTGCCTGGGACTGGGGAGGGTGGGAACCAGCGGTGAAGACAAGGTGCAAGAGAGCTGGTGAAAAGCATGATGAGATGGAGAGTCTTGCTGGGCCTGAGTGGAGGCAGCTGTGACTGTTTTGCTCTGCTTTGGCAGGTATTCTCTGACAGACACTGGGCTAGCCTTGGCCAAGGAATTGCTGGCTTTGGGCAAGCCACCTCTTTCACAAGATGATGACCTCGAGCTCCCAGCTGCTGGAACGAAAGAGCTCTTGGTGGATTTGGAAGGAGATGATGGGCAGTGCTCAGACCAAGATGCTTCTCCCGAGTGAGTGGCCTACCTGGCCCCGAAGTGGCAGGCAGCTGTTCTTCTCCTCGGGTTCCATTGAGGGGCAGAGGTGGTGCAGTTGCCAGAGGGTGGCTGGCCATAGTCAAGCAATAGCTTGCCGCCTCCTGGTTCCTGAGAAGTTCCTTGAGTTGGCCATGATTTATGCTGACTGCACTCCCTTGTTGCACCTTAGAAACCCAATGTGTGTGGATAGAAGGAGAAACGCTATATTAAGATCTCCTTGCAAGATGATGGGATCTGTAGAGTGGGAGATGTTCACTCCTCCAGGTGAACTGTCAGGATTTTTCTTTTCCTCCCAGGGAGTCAAGAGCAGAAGAGGCAAGAGCAGAGGCATTTAAGCCCCAGTTTACGTTCCACCCAGGACAATTTGACGTTATTCTGTGCGTGGATTTCATTGAAACCACAGGGTGAGCAGCTGCTGCGATGAAGAGGGGACGGCTGTCTGGGGAAAGCAGTGGTGAGATGCAGGGCATTTCTGTAGGACCACACTGGGATGTGTTGTGGATTTTGTCACGCCTTGCATTCCTGTCAGGAACCAAGCGGTTGAGACCCGGCCGATTCGCACGACAGACATCACTCTCTGGCTTCAGGATGAAGCTTTAAGTAGAAGTCTTTATTTGGAGAATCAGGACAAAGATCAGCACATCACATAAGCTCTAAGATAGGGATCTTGACAGAGACGCTGCAAAGCATATATAACTTAGCTAGGGAAGCAGGGCATAGGGGCAGCATTTGGCAGGAACTCTGATTCACACAAAGTGCAATACAGTTTCCTCTGATCTACAAGGTACCAAAACAACCCATCCAGCCATCTGGTATTTAGACTGAACTCCCAGTGAGAGCAGCCTTGTGAGAAAAGATAAGGACGTGAACAGGGGATGAGACTTTGAAATGCAAGCAGGGGATAGGAGGGGCGCTCTCGAGAGGGCCCAGGAAGGTGCCACGCAACACAGTGGGAGCACAAAGCAATGAAGTGAACCTCAAGAGGGGGTGAAAATGACGGGTTAGGAGTTCATGAAAATTACAAAGTTTTTCCATTGCCGGAGTGTGCAGGCACACTTCCTCAGGCAATGGCTGAGGAATAAAATCCCACTGTCTGAGGAAGTGTGCATGCACCATGAACGCTCACACCTGGAATAAAATTTTGTTGGTCTTAAAGGGGCCATTGGTCTCAAATTTTCTTCTGCTGCTTCTCCTAGTAAACTTAAGCTTAAGAATTACTCATGATCAGTAAGGGAGAACAAGAAGTAGCTCATTAAGCAGATAAGGGAAGTCACTGTATAGCAAAGGAAAAACACTTTAAAGCAGGGGTAGTCAAACTGCGGGCCTCCAGATGTCAATGGACTACAATTCCCATGAGCCCCTGCCAGCATTTGATCATGGGAATTGTAGTCCATGGACATCTGGAGGCCCGCAGTTTGACTACCCCTGCTTTAAAGGATAGTTGCGAGAAGAAGAGCAAGCTTTGCTTAATATGGCTTACTTTTGAGTAAACAGTGGTGGAATTTTGTCAGTAGTTAAAGACATTGGCCACTTTTAATGGGAAAAGGTACAGTGTGGCACCCCCTTTTTAATTCTATGGCGAGTTGACTGCTGAGAAGGAACACCTGACCATTGTGAAATGATCCTGGTGTGAAAACCACTGCAAGGTCCAGGGCACCAACGGCTTCCGTGAATGGATGCGGGTGGAACAACCTGGAACTCCCTTCCTGTGGAGGCTGGGAAAGTTATTTCAGGATAGTAACCTTGGGAGAAACATTTGCAGATTCTTGACCACATCACCAAGCTCTAAACAGCGGCCTCCCTTTCCCTTTCAGGGGCCCCACGTCCCGCAAACGAGACCTGGTCAAGGAGCTGGAGCGGAACGGTGTGCCTTTCAGCATCCGGAAGCTTCATGTTGGAGATTTCCTCTGGGTTGCCAGGGAGAGGCACTCTCCAGGTGCGGATGGGGAGGTGTTTGGATCCCACCCATTCCCAAGTTGGCAGAGAACCGGAGCCATTTCCTTCTAGAGGATGCTTTCACTACCACGGGCTGGAACTCTGCTTGCGGCTCTTTTACTTCCAACTTCTAGCAGCTGCATGACCTGCAGTGCACCCAACCAGGGCAGAATGTTCCCAGACCTGCTTAAGTCACATGTGCCTTCTCTGTTGTGGCCCCCACCGTATGGAGGTCAAGAAGGCTCCCCTTCTCCGGGCTTTCCACAAACAATGCAAAACTGAGTTATTCAGGAAGGCGTTTTCTATGCAGGCTATTGTGCTATACAAAGTTATTCACAAAGTTACTTGGGCAAGTTATTAGGGACTGTGGCTCCATTGTCCCGAGTGCTGTAATTTAGCAATCTCCCCTTCTAGCCTGTTTCTGGAATTCCTTTGTAATAAAGCAATCACTTTGAGGTCCCCCTTTGAATGTCCTGGGAGGCTGAAGTGGTCTCCTACAGGTTTCTCATGATTCGTGATGTCCATTTATCCTTTGGCGTAGGGTTTGACCTGTGTGCCCTGCGTAGAGAACTGAGGGGTATTGTTGGCATTTAATGGTATTCTTTGAATTTCAAAGCCGTTCTCAACATAAAATAAGGCATGGTAACAATGACGAGAAAAATTAAGCCTTAAAATAATCGCACTGCTGTTATTTTTCACTCGATCAGCAATCCACTCAAAGCTTCAAAATTGGTATTGGGGGGAGTTCAATGAATTTTTCCCAGTACGCCTTTCCAGAGGAGAGGGAGCAGCTGCTGAAAAAGAGAACGCTCTCCCCACTGTGACCTGGTGGGGGGCATGGCAAAGAGCCCCTGTTGGGATGTGCACAGCTGGCTTTATTTTATTTGTTTATTTGAATACCACCCTCCCTAGTAAACCGGCTCAGGGTGGTGTACAGTGTCATGTACAAATATACAATAAGTAAACAGATTAAAATTTAAAATCAAATTAAAACAATTTAGCAGCATTAAAGTTAAAATATGTCAGTCTCAGCAGCCCGTTGACTAGAACCTCTTCTGATTTTGCCCAGACCAGACTACAATCTGGGTATCTTATAGTAGGTGGCGAATGATGGCTAGGTGGGGCCTATTGGATGTTAGATGTTAAGCGTCTCATCAGCCCCAACTAAAAGCCTGGTGGAAGAGCTCCCTCTTGCAGGCCCTGCAGAACCGTGCCAGCTCCGACAGGGCCCGGATATGTTCTGGGAGCTCATTCCACCAGGTGGGAGTCAGGATGTAAATGTTCTGGCCCCGATTGAGGCCAGACATATCTCCTTGGGGCCACCAGCAGGTTGGTATTAGCAGAGCGCAGTACTCTTCGGTGGAGTAGAGATAGAGGCAGTCTCTCAGATATGCCAGACCCGCACTCTGAATAGCGTTATGGAGAAGTACCAATACCGTGAACATGATCTGGAATTCAACTGGGAGCCAATGCAGCTGTTGGATCACTGGTCAAATACGTGCCCTCCAAGGTGTTCTTGTAAGAACTCTGGCTGCCACATTCTGGACCTATTGCAGTTTCTGGAGCAAGGATAAGGGTGGGTCTGCTTAGAGCAATTTACAGAAGTCCAGTCTAGAGGTGGTTGTTGCATGGATGACTGTGGCCAGGTGTTCCATGGTCAAGTAGCGTGCTAGTAGCTTGACTTGGCAAAGGTAGAAGGATGCCAGCTGTGCTTTTCTTGAGACCTGCGCCTCCATGGATACGGAGGCATCAAAGCTCACACCCAAATTCTTGGCTGAGGAAGTAACTGATAGTTGAACCCCATCCTATCTAGCCACAGGACCTCCATCCCTGAAGTGTTGAGTTTCAGGCAATTCTGCATGACTGCTTCCAGGCATCTGGCGTAGTCAGGCGGCTGTCTCTCCGGAGGTGGGTGTGTCTCCATCCTAACCTGCTCCTTGTCTTTCAGGGCAGCCACCATCACCTACAGCTCAGGAGCTGGTGCTGGACTACGTAGTGGAACGGAAACGGATGCCGGATTTGTGTGGCAGTATCATCGATGGCCGCTTTCGTGAGCAGAAGGTGCTGAGTTGCCAGGAGATTGGCCAGCGGGCCTTTTAAGGAGCTAGGTGGGATCTGAGATTGGGAGGATTGAACCCAAGATCAGAGCCGGTCAGCATGTGCTGCAGTCACCTCCGCTAGCCAGCTGGCAGCTACGGAGTCTATGATCCCATCAGTGGAAAGAAGGGAGGCATTCACGACTAGATCAAATCTCTCTGTGAAGCTTGGATTTGAAGTTTCATGTCTACTTGTGTGGACCAACTAGTTCATTAGCCCCTTAGAGCCTAGCACAATGCAGCTGGTCTATGGTCTCCTGGCAAGCTTCCATGGCAGGAGTAGAGAGTCACGCCCTCTCATCCCCAGGTGATTCTCTGACCACCACACTTGTGCCTTCTCCCTGGAATTAATGATCTTACGCTCCAAGGTGCTCCTGGATTCCTGGGGGGGGGGGGAGTTTTGCTGTTTTTTCAGAGGCTGCTAGAGAGAGTTAGAATAGTGCTTGGATTGCATACTAGTAACCCGCCCCCGGGCATGTTATAATCCAGCCCACCTCTTTCTTTCTCACCCTCCCTCAGTTTCGTCTGCGGCAGTGTGGCCTTTCCCACCCCATCTACCTGGTGGAAGACTCAGGCTCTGTGCAACACCTCAGCCTCCCCGAAAAGACTCTCCAGCAAGCCATCACTAACACTCAGGTACCGACCCTCCTCTGCCCAGGCGTCTCATGTAAGAGCAGGATATCCTTGCTGTGCTCTGGAGACGTGGCCCAGGATCCACAGCAGCTTCGGGGTCCCACCTCCTTTCCAAAGCAGCCTCAGCTGCCCTCACCTGCTTGGGAGTTGCTGGAACCTGTGGGTGGGAGTTACCTACATCTTACTGATCTGACAGCTCCCATTTCTCCAAGGTGGTGGATGGCTTCTTTGTCAAACGCACCCGTGATATTCGGGAATCGGCTGCATATCTGACTATTATGACGCGACACCTGTCTAAGTTATACGGGGTGAGTTCTCAGCAGGGCTGTAGAGGGGCCTCACAACCCAGAACTGTGGGATACTTAAGACGTCATAGATGATGTTTCTTGATTTTCAAGTTTTTTAAATGAAGTGATGTGAACAATGCCCGGAAGCCACATCTGTGATGAAGCCTTCATGTCCTGAGGTAGTATACCTCTGAGTATCAGAAAAGATCAGCAGTGGAGGAGGGCTTTTGTCTCCAGTTTTGAAGTTCAGAGGTGTTGAGCTGATCTCTGTTGGAAACAGGATACAAGAACACTCAGCTCTTTCATCTAGCCCCCCAGGGCAACTTTTATGTTCTAACCCTGCTTCCTTTCCTGGATTCAAGATGCTTTGGGCTGGTGGGGATTATTCAGTGGTCCTTGTAAGGCTCTCAAGACAGGCTCTTCACCATTTTTCATGCTGATAATAGCTCTGCAATGTTCTATTGATCAAAGGTTTGAGTGCCTTAAACAGGAGCCTTCAGTGAGTGGCCCATGAATTTTTTCTTTCCTCACATTTTTAGTACAGGAGTTGTCAAAATCCACACGTGGCACACACTGTCCTGGGAGAGGCTTTTCTTCTCTCTCCCTCAGCAAGGAATGCCACTTTTTGAGTTGCTCAAACCCATAGAGTATGTGCATCATGCTAAAAAAGATGGGGAGCATCAGGGAACTGGGGCTTGGGGGGGGGGGAGATGCTGTGATTCCAAACCCAGGGCTGAGATTGCTCCTTCTCTTTCTCCCAGGACAAAACCCTTCTGAGTTGTGCCAGGGAAGAGCTGGAGCGTGAGCGTCCCCTGCAGCCCAGGAATGACTCCTGCATGCTCCTGACCTTTGCTGAATTTAACGAGGGAGCCATGAAGAACAAGGTAGTGGAGACCACAGGAAGGCCCACGCATTCCAAAGGGATGCAGAACATCTCTCGGCCAAAACAGTGACCTCATAAATACTGAAAATAAGCAAGGATCCACGTTCTGTTCTCCCCTGCCCCAAATGCACACTGCATCTGTTTATAATTCCAGATTGCAAAAGACTCTATCCCAGCAACCTCGGTGGGCAAGTCTCTTTTTCCCATCGTAGTCTGGAAGGAGAAGCAGGGATTTCAGTGGGAGGGTTCTATCTGCCTAGTCTTACACCTGCCACTCCTCTCCCCCCACCTCCAGCCTCAGACAGTGAGTGAGGTCTTTGCTCGTCAGCTCATGCAGATCAGTGGCATCAGTGGAGAGAAAGCAGCCGCCATCCTGGAGCAATACAAGACACCAGCCAGGTACCTCTATGTGGGTGGGTGGAACTCTACTTGCTGTTACCTTTTCAGGCAGGTGTTCATGGATACTGCACAGAACAAGGCAGCCATAATCACCCACAAATGAGACTGACCTGACTCAGAGGCCAGTCCTAGACTTTTACCCAGAGGACGTGGGGAGTGCTGCTGAGATGGATGGATCTTTTAGGTTGATCCAGAAAGGCAGCTTTTTTGAGGCACAGGGGTAACAAAACAAGCAAACATGCAAAGAAAACAACCAGGGAAAGTTTCCATTCCTTCTGAACATTATCTCCCATGAAGGTAATTCCATACAACAAGTACCATCTTTTCCCCACCCGTAAAAACCTAGTCCCCCCTTCCTCCCCCAAGCAGTTTAAACTTTGCCATATGCCCCTCTGGAGTCCTTTGGGGCTGAAAAGAATGCAAAGGGGCTTGCAGATGCAGGTGAACCAAAAGCGGTGCGTTTTCTCCCTCTCCCTGCAGCCTCCTGGCCGCCTACGCTGCCTGCCAAACGGCCTCGGAGAAAGAGCAGCTGCTCAGCGGTATCCGATGCGGCAAGCTACGGAGGTGAGGGGTGGCACTTTATGGTCTTTTCCCTTCCCCAGTGCCCATTTTTGTGCATTTCTCTGCAGGCGCAATACAGCAGGAAGTCTCCTCTTGCTCAAAGGCAGTGGGGTTTCCGGTGCCACAAGAGGTCGAAGTGGGCCTGGCCATGAGAAAGCTGGACAAGGGCCTGCGCACCACTCCCTGCTCTCTCTGGCTTGCACCTCTGCCGTTTGTTGGGGACGGTTCTGTGTCCTAAGGGAGGGGAAAGAAGTTGGTGGGGCCCACCCTCACTCCCTAATGTCTCCTCTTCTTTCCTCCTCTAGGAACTTGGGTCCTGCTCTGAGCAAAACCTTGGCACAGTTGTACTGTACTCCAGGGCCCCTGCCTTGAACCCTTGGGAAGGTTGTGGACAGAGGCAGTCCTGATCTTGTCTCAGCAACGTGCAAGCTGGGTCACAGTGACCAAAATTGCTCTAGTGGTCCTCAGCTAACACAAGTCCAGCCCAAGCCAACGTGACAAACTGGGTAGCTGGGTGGCTGGTCTGTTGGCACACGAGCACATTGTGGATGTTCATTAGGCCAAGGCCTGCTTCTTCACTACAGGCTCACAAGGATACCAGATGAGGAAAGAGCTTCTGATGAGACACTTTAGTGCTAAAGCATATTTTTCCTGAAGATCCATACTTTCCCCGACCCCATCTCTGTGACTTTTTTTTAAATCTCTTGCGTCGTCTGTGTTCTAATAAAGTTACATGCTAGTCTTGTATCTCAGAGGGCTACTTGAAGAGAGCCAGCATGATGTAATGGTTAAAAGCAGCGAACTGTAATCTGGAGAACCATCTCTGAATCCTCGCTCCACTACGTGCAGCCAGCTGGGCTAGTCACAGTTCCTAGCCAGTTTGGTGTAGTGGTTAGGAGTGCGGACTTGTAATCTGGCATGCCAGGTTCGATTCTGCGCTCCCCCACATGCAACCAGCTGGGTGACCTTGGGCTCGCCACGGCACTGATAAAACTGTTCTGACCGGGCAGTGATATCAGGGCTCTCTCAGCCTCACCCACCCCACAGGGTGTCTGTTGTGGGAGGAGAAATGGGAAGGCGACTGTAAGCCGCTTTGAGCCTCCTTCGGGTAGGGAAAAGCGGCATATAAGAACCAACTCTTCTTCTTCTTCTATGGCTGTTCTCACAGAGCAGTTCTGTCAGAGCTCTCAGCAACCTCACAGGGTAGGGAGAAGAGTTTGTAAGCCACTTTAAGTCTCCTTCAGGTAGTGAAACCAGCTCTTCTTCTTCTTCTCTCCCATCATTGTTACTGAAAAATCAGCTGCAAAGCCAGCCTCCCACCAGCCTCTGCTGCTCACATGCCTGGCCTAGGGAGGAAGTTCTCCCTGTTCAGGCGAGAGAGGGAGATTGCACAAGAATATGACTCCTCTTTTTGATGGGGCTTGTGTTCCTAAGGAGGAGTTTGCTGGAGCTCAGAGGTAGAACATGCAGCTTGGCATGCAGGAGGTGCCGGGTTCCACCCCCACCACCTCTAGTTCAGAGGATCAGGTGATGAGAAAGAACTGTACCTGAGACTTTGGAAAGATGCTGCCAGAGAGCCAGCTTGGTGTAGTGGTTAGGAGTGCGGACTTCAGTCAGGTTGTTCACACCCCCACATGCAGCCAGCTGGGTGACCTTGCGCTCGCCACAGCACTGATAAAGCTATTCTGACCGAGCAGTGATATCAGGGCTCTCACAGCCTCACCCACCTCACAGGATGTGGGGAGAGGAAAGGGAAGGCAATTGTAAGCCACTTAGAGACTCCGGGTAGAGAAAAGTGGCATATAAGAACCAACCTTCTTCAATCTGATTAGACAGCGCTGAGTCTGATGGACCAACCTGCGGCACCAGGGCTCTATTCCCTTAACAAGATGTGGGGGGAAATGTAGTGCAGCTGTTTTGTGTGAATAAGGCCTTAAAGGTGAAGAGGTCAGGAAGGAAAGGCCAGCCTTTCAGGCCAGCTTCTTCCTTCTGTGTTCCTGATGGCTTTAAATGGCAAGAGGGAAAGGAAGCATTAAAATACTTTCAGCGTGGTCACTGGAAGAATTTGCAATATTTGAAGACAAATATTATGACTGTCTCTCTGTCCAAATTTCAGCGTCTCACCTTGTTCGCTTTTCAGACTGCCCTTTCCAGGCCAGGCCTCCTGGTGGCCTCTCCCTGCCTGCTGGAGTTACTGATGGCTTATTCAGAGCTGTGCTGAATTTCGACTGCTTCTTAGCATGCGGTCACTGCTCTGCCTGCCTTTAATGCTAAGTATCATTTGTGTCCCAACCCATGACTAAAGTGTTTTTTCAAAAATTGGTACTTTCATAAGTGTGCAGAATGCAAGCGATTGTTTTAACCTGTTTTGACCCAATCCCTCCGCTGCTGTTTCTCCTCCCCACCAAGACAGCACCGAGTGGCTATTGGTGTGTCCCTTCTGGTTTTTTTTCTACCTCCCCCCAAGCAATTAAGGATTTGGGATGGCATAAATAATTTGCACACAATTCTCCAAAAATACATGCTTGGACGACTTATCTAATGTTTAAACTGCCGAGAAAGGAGGGGCTGTTGGGCAAGGAAGTTGCACTACACACAGGTCTCTAGCCTTTTTGAACTGGCAGGCACATTTGCGTTCCGACACGGCGTGGTGAGGGCAGCAATAAAAAGCCTGTCGCAGGAGACGGAGCCAGCCACAAAGCGATTTGCAGCAGCTTAAGTGCGGCAACACAGTATAGATCTTTGTGCTGTGGTGGCAGCTGCTGCCTAAGCAATATTTTTTAAAAATCTGCACAGCCAATCAAATCTCCACTGGTCCAGCAAAAGCCTAGCAGAGCAAAAACCCTATCTGACCCTGCCCACTTCTGGAAAACACTCAGCAGGCTCCATGATACCCACAGGCACCCTATTGGAGGGCCCTGCTCCGTCTTTATGGTGAGTGGCTTTTCCGAACGCACTGAAGGAAGAGGCTGTTAGTGGCCATTGGATGCAACTGTCCCAATCCTTAACAAGGGTGAGTTGCCTGCAGAAGCAGCTTTCCCTCTGGGTACGTGGAAAGGCCCAGCTGCCTACCTCTTTTGCTAGAATTGCCATCCAATCCGGCTACATCTTTGTTACTCTACCCAGGATCAGCTCCTACTTTATGAATTTATCAGGCTGGGTCATTTGGATGGTGGCTTCTAGCAACCCCATGCTGGCCTAATTTTATTTTTTTTTGGGGGGGGATGGTTTTCAGTCCCTCAAGGCAACTGTGGTGGTTCACATAGCTGTGTATAACCATCACAACTCGAAACTGGAATCCGCAGGAATTGTCCCAAGGTGGAAACTGGGGTGCCTGATATGAATGTTCTAGCCCTGCTAGAATGGCTTGTCTATTGGCGGAAATTGCTGTCCAATCACAGCTGGCTGACGGCAACCCCCTGGGGGTTTCAAGGCAAAAGGCATTCAGAGGTGCTTTGCCATTGCCTGGCTTTCTCTGCAGCAAGCCTGGTGTTGCTTGGAGGTCTCCCATCCAAATACTGGCCAGGGCTGACCAGATCTGAAAGATCTGTACTTTCCAATATCTGAAAGATTGAGTAAACCTAGGCTTACCCCCGGGTTAGGGCACAATGGCTTTATATGCACACATGCAAATCATCTCTTGGTGCTGTGCAGTACCAGGGTCAACTGCGTGTGTGAACCTGCCCATGCTGGGGCAGGTAATTTGTATCCAAAAGCTAGTGTGTGTGTGGGGGGGGGGATTTTTTGCAGGACCTCCAAAAAACAAGCAGGGCTGGACGGAAGGGATTGCCTTTTTCTTATGGCCCTTTTTCCCAACTGAAACAAGGAAACCTTTATCGAAAGAGAGAGTAAAAACTGACCCTTGCATGGAGCAATTCGGATCGGGCATGCATCGGCACAGAACGTCTCTCCGAGGTCTTTCCTTTTCAAAACTTTTACTAATTTTTGTACGTCTTTTTCTTTTTAACCAGAAAACAGAAATGAAGATTTGCAACAGGGTCCAAAGTCCTTTTCCTGGCTCCAATATGCAGGGGGCAGGTTCTCTCTTCTCCCCGCCACCCCTCCCCGGGAGCCGGAGGCAGAGGTTCATTGCTGGCACCGTTGTGGCTCAAAGAGTGGCCATGTCCCAGGGTGAGCAACCGGTCTGTAAGCCACACCGCTGGCTGCTGGGGGGCCTCATCCAGGCGTGGCTATCGATGGTGCTGGGAAGGAAGCAAGGCTGTGGCATCCCTCCCTGGCTGTTGGGTCGTCCCCTTCTGGTCTCTCCGTTTTCTTTTCTGCCCAGGCAGGTGCTTCTGCAAGGGGGTGTGGAGAAGAAAGGGCAGGAAGAAGTGATGCTAAAGAGAACACATTAAATTCACCTTGAAGATTTGCTGTTAGGAAAGAGAGAGGCATCCAGGCGTTGGTACAGCTCAGCCGCAGAACCCCGTCTGAGGCCTGGGATTAACAAAGTAGTTAACAAGGGAATGTGTCTTTGAACCTCAGCAGAATAGCTTTGCATGGGAACCACCTCCCCCCCCCCCCCCAATTATCACAGGGAGGAAAAAGCATACCTATCGGGGATTAAGCCACAGAGCTGAAAATTCAGCTTTCACTCTGGATTCAGTCCCAGAACTACTTGTTCCCCGTCTGTGCATTTTCCCCTCTGTGACTCATTTGTGCATTTATTTATGTTAGTCTGAACTGAAGGGCTAAGCCTGGAATGCAAAGCAAAAAATGACAGGAGAGCTCTGGGAATGTGCAGAGTGCTTTTTGCGATCCCCTGAATTCTTGTGAGCCACACCACTTCATCCTGAGGCCAGGGAGTGCAGCCTCTGCTGTTAGATGCCACGGTACCCTTCAAATGTAAGAAAAATACTGAACAGTTCCCTGTTCTTTACTCCAGAATCCTTCAAAGTGGGGCAAGCTAGAAATAAACTGGAGGGAAGCCATGAGGAACGACTACCAACTTGACTGTGGCAGCTTAGCTGTTGTCTCTAGAAAAGCCTTTTGGAATAATTTACTTTTGCACAGTTTGTGTACGGCTGGGAGAGGAGGAGGGCACCCTCCCAACTGGCTCAGGCAGAGCCTGTCACAAGATTGGGGGGGGGGGGCACAATACAGACGTGGCTGAATGTGCCCATTTGCAGATTGTTAAACCAAATAGTAGACCATACATTGAACATGAGTCAGCAGTGTGACTCAATGGCTAAAAAGGCAAATGGGATTTTGGGCTGTATCAAAAGGAGTATCATGTCCAGATCACGGGAGGTGATGGTACCGCTTTACTCTGCTCTGGTTCAGCCTCACTTGGAGTACCGTGTTCAGTTTTGGGCACCCCAATTGAAGAGGGATGTTGACAAACTGGAACGCGTCCAGAGGAGGGCAACAAAGATGGTGAGGGGTTTGGAGACCAAGACGTATGAAGAAAGGTTGGGGGAGCTTGGTCTGTTTAGCCTAGAGAGGAGACAACTGAGAGGGGATCTGATAAACATCTTCAAGTATTTAAAAGGCTGCCATATAGAGGATGGAACAGAGCTGTTCTCTCTTGCTCCAGAGGGACGGACCAGAACCAATGGGTTGAAATTAATCCAAAGGAAATTTTGTCTAAACATCCAGGAAGTTCCTGACAGAGTGGTTCCTCAGTGGAACAGGCTTCCTCAGGAGGTGGTGGGTTTTCCATCTCTGGAAATTTGTAAACAGAGGCTGGATAGCCACCTGACAGAGAGACTGATTCTTTGAAGGCTCAAGGGGGTGGCAGGTTACAATGGATGAGCAATAGGGTTGTGGGTGTCCTGCACAGTGCAGTGGGTTGGACTAGATGACCCATGAGGTCCCTTCCAACTCTATTATTCTATGATTCTATGAAATGAGCAGAAAAGAACTGAGGCCAACCTGTTGTTGAGTGGAGAGGACAGACTAGGCAGAGTGGTCTCCAAGGCTTACCCTTCCCCTCCCCGCCAGGCGAGGGGAGGCTTCTACTTGATTAGAAGGAGTGGGCTCCCACGAAGACGGTGAGGCGTAGCACTGAGCTGGACCGGTAGCTCATCAGGGTGTTCATGGTGACCATCTCCAAATCCAGCACAAACTCCCGGGGTCCTGTCACGGGACGGGCCAAGACCAGCATCGCACTTACGTTGTTGATTTGCTGCAGGGAGCAAAAGGAGACACCATCAGTTTGGTCCTTTCCTCCTGGTTAGAGAGCCAAAAAGGGAGCTGGAAAAGTATTTCCCTGCAGGGTATGTCCACATAGGCCAAGCAGGCTGCAGGTGACTTTTGTGTGGACTAGCCCCCGAGATGCAGATCTACAAGATTTGCAACAAACATGAATTCAATTTGTTGCTAGTTACCCAACCTTCTGCTAAACATCATAGGATGGGTGAGACTTGTCTTGGCAGTAGTTCATGTGAAAGGGATCTGGAAGTCTTAGTAGACCAAAGACTGAATATGAGTCAGCAGTGTGACTCGGTGGCTAAACAGGCAAATGGGATTTGGGGCTGTATTAAAAGAAGCACAGTGTCCAGATCATGTGAGGTGATGTTACTGCTTTACTCCACTCTGTGGCTCCAGAGGAGGGCCACAAAGATGGTTAAGGGTTTGGAGACCAAGTTGTATGAGGAAAGGTTGAGGGAGCTTGGTCTGTATAGCCTGGAGAGAAGATGACTAAGAGGTGATATGATAACCATCTTCAAATACTTGAATTGCTTTCTGTTACCCCAGAGGATCAGACCAGAACCAATGGGTTGAAATTAATTCAAAAGAATTTTTGGTTAAACATCCAGAAGGAATTCCCCTATAATTAAAGTGGTTCCTTGGTAGAACAGGCTTCCTCGGGAGGTGGTGAGCTCTCCTTTGGAAGTTTTTAAGCAGAGGCTAGATAGCCATCTGACAGAAATTCTTATTTTATGAACTCAGGCAGTGGGTTGGCAGGAAGGGATGTGCCAGGGTTTGTCCCTTGTGGCCCTTCCTTGCACTCCCAGGGGTTTGCTATTCACAACTGTTCGATAGTAGGTGAATTTTCTCCAGGCCAGGTTTGATTCTGGAGATTTTTGGTGGAGGGGGTGGGGGGATCACTGGGGTGTGAAATTGGGGGCCCTGTGGGTGGGCAGGTAGTTGTGAGTTCCTTCATTGTGCAGGAGGGCTGGACTAGATGACCCTGGAGGTCTCTTCATGATTCTATGAGAGGTGGCAGCCGTAGCAGCGGCCTCTCCAATTGGCAATCACCAAGAAGCTGACTCACTCGGATGTAGAACTCTCCTTGGTCGTTTCCTGAGCGAATCTGGAACGTGTTGTAAGCCCCAGGGTAGACAGTAGTGGCTTGGATCTGGAAGATGTCAGAGGGCACCGTTCGGTCAGCTGTGATGCTCATATATCGGTGGACGATCGATGTTGGCTTATCTCGACAGAGGAGGTTTGTGGCCGGGCAGAGGCAGCGACTGTGGTGGGAATGAAGTGTTGAGTTTGGGAGGGATACATCTTAACATCTACCTTAAAGACATGTAATCAAGTAGCACAGTCCAGTGATACACCTTTCACCCTGCTCTGTTCATACAGAAGCGAAGAATGTAAAAATTGCCTGACTGTACTTAGGAACAAAAGCCCATTCATTCGGTTTCTAACTGTAGCCATCTGGACGCTTGCAAGAAGCTCACAAGTAAGACATTGAGGGCAACAATCTGCCCTTGTCCTTCGACTCTTCTGCATCTCATATTCCGAGCTATGCTACCTCCAGCCACGGAGGCGCCCTTTTCTTGGCTTATAGCCATTGTCAGACTTTTTCTTTTCTTTTTTAAAGCTAGAAATGGTTGTGAGTGTCCTGCATAGTACAGGGGGTTGGACTAGATGACCCATGAGGCTCCTTCCAACTCTATGATTCTATGAAATCTTGTGAGAGTGAGTTCCACAGGTTAATAACACGCTCAGATGCAACAGGACCCCTCCACAACTCCCTCAGCCGGGTTCACAGACTCACTTTTCAGAGACCTGCACGTATGGCTCCTGGCAGCGGTTCTTCTCAACGCAGCGATAGCCACCGTGGAAGTTGACGCAGTTCTGGGAATCTGTGCATTGGTGGGCCCCCGTTTCACACTCGTTAATATCTGGGAAAGCAGGAGAAATTAGGAAAGTGGCTGGTTTTACCAGCTCAGGTGTTCGGCTGGATAGGTGAACGGCTGGTCTCTAAGTGGGGCCTTTGGTTAGAACAGAGCTCCCCAGGGATTACGCGGCATTTCCCAGAAGTTCAGATGGTTGCTGATGTCACTAGAAGTCACTGGAACTCTACTGGCCTAGTCTCTTCACAACGGACACGGTAAATGATTGATTTATTGATTGATTGATTGATTGATTGGCTCCTGCATCTTACTTCCACGCCCAGAAGAGAAGAAGAGTTGGGTTTTATACACTGCTTTTTACTACCTGATGAAGTCTCAAAGCGTCTTACAATCTCCTTCCTCTCCCTACAACAGACACTCCGCAAGGTAGGTGAGGCTCTAACAGAGAGCGAGCTCTGACAGGACTGCTCCGTGAACAGAACTATCAGGGCTGTGACTGGCCCAAGTAGGAGTGCATGTGGAGGAGTGAGGAATCAAACTCGGCTTGCCAGATTAGAAGCTGCCCTTCGTAACCACTACCCGGCTCTTCACTGAAGGGGCATGTCACTATTTCTGGGGTTCCTTGAAACTTGAAAAGTATTTCAGGGGCTCCTCCATGGTCAAAAAGGTTGAACAAGTCTGGGTTAGACTGTCAGATTAGGAGCTTGAATCTCTACCATGGAAGCTCACTGGAAGACCTTGGGCCAGTCAGGCAGTGAGCACAGAGTGGTTGTGAGGAGAGAAGGTCCCCATTGGGGAGAAATACATGGTATAAATGAATAAATAGAGACCGGGGCGCCCTGCAATGTGCAGCCACTTGCAAGATGAGGGAGCTGTTGACGTTCTCTGCTGCACTCTGGCTCACCAGTGCCGATGGCCAAAGGAATCAATCTGGCTGAGTTTGATTCCCTGTTCTACCACATGTGGCCAGCTTGGTGACCTAGTCACCGTCCTGTTAGCGCTGTTCTCACAGAGCAGTTTCTCTCAGGGCTCTCAGCCTCACCTACCTGACAGGGTGTCTGTTGTGGGGAACAGAAGGGAAGGTGATTCTAAGCATCTTTGAGACTCCTGAAGACCATTTCCACATCAGAGGCTTTGCACCAGTCTGCAGGCTGGAGTTTGAGCCAGGACAGGTTGCCTCACCTCTTCCTGCTACTGCACGGGGGAGCATTTGGTCTGGTGCACCTCATCTGCCCCAGATTTGTGCTTCTGCTTGACAGCTAGTGAAGTTCCCAGTGCAGAAACGGTCTCGGTGAAAAGTGGGGTATAAAAACTAACTGTTCTTCATTAGTTTCAATCGATAAAATTGAAAAGGTACAGAGGAGAGCGACGGAGATGATCTGGGGCCAAGGGACCAAGCCCTATGAAGATAGGTTGAGGGACTTGGGAATGTTCAGCCTGGAGAAAAGGAGGTTGATAGAGGACATGATAGCCCTCTTGTCACTTGGAGGAGGGCAGGATGCTGTTTCTGCTGGCTGCAGAGGAGAGGACATGCAGTAATGGGTTTAAACTTCAAGTACAACGATATAGGCTAGATATCAGGAAAAAGTTTTTCACAATCAGAGTAGTTCAGCAGTGGAATAGGCTGCCTAAAGAGGTGGTGAGCTCCCCGTCACTGGAAGTCTTCAAGCAAAGGTTGGATACACACTTTTCTTGGATGCTTTAGGATGCTTAGGGCTGATCCTGCGTTGAGCAGGGGGTTGGACTAGATGGCCTGTATGGCCCCTTCCAACTCTATGATTCTATGATTCACCTGCCAATCACATGCCAGCCTTGCTTCATTACCTGAAGCCTTGATGGTGGGACTCCAAATCTATGGTTTTGACCATGCTGCATTTTGGAACATCCCTGTATCAGAGGGCTGTGGCTTAGTGGTAGATCATTTGCTTCATATTCAGAAGGTATCAGGTTCAATCCCCAGCACCTCCAGTCGAAAGGATCAGGAAAGCCAGCTAGGCGTAGTGCTTAGGAGCGCAGACTTCGAATCTGGCTAGCCGGGTTTGATTCCCCATTTCTCCTCCACATGCAACCTGCTGGGTGAACCTTGGGCTTGCATTGTCCTGATAAAGCTGTTTTGACCGAGCGGTAATATTAGGGCTTTCTCAGCTTTGGGAAGACAAGGGGGTGAAATCTATTTGTTAACCTTCCTCACCGTGAAAGTGACCTGGTCACTAGAAAGCAGGTGAGAAAATGACCTTAATAAGCACACTCAAGGACTCTTAGGATGCCCCTTGGCTAGCTCTAGTACCTGTGCCCCTCAGTCACAAGGCAGCCTACATAGTGGATTACCTTGGCATAGGCGGGTGCTCAGTTGCTGGTAGCCTTGTGGGCAGGCGCATGAAAAATGCCCTGGCTCGTTCACACACTGGTATTGACACAGGTAGGTGGAATAGCTGCATTCATCGATGTCTGGAAAGCAAAGAAAACATTTGCAGTCAGGCCTCTGGATTGTCCTACTGAGTCACTCAGACACTGGATTGTATATATCCCAGCCCCTCAAATCAAAAGAGTCTCAACTCAGGGATAATAACAGCTGTCTGGATGTGGGACTTGGAAATCAGGCATGCAATGACGGCATTGTGGCCAGTTGTTCCATAAAGACTTTTTTTTCCCCCTTTGGGTACATATTTAGATTCTGTCTCCTCCGAAAGTCAAGGTAGCTCACAAAAGCTGTGGAAACAACATTTAAAAACACAGAAGGCAAGCAACAGAAAGAGCAGCATAGATACGTAAAACCTTTATTGGCATGCCATAAGAGAAAAGAGATTTCACATAAAATAAATGAGGTTACATCAAACCCATAATAAAACCAAGCATAGGTACGTAAGCTAGATGGATTCAAAACAGCATAAATACAGTGGAAGCAGTACATAAACATAAAACATACATTCCAAAAAGTGCGCTTTGTGTTTTCTATATTAACTGAAAGAGAGATGTAACTTGTAACACAAGTTACAAACCCTCTGAAGTTTTATTTATTTACCTATTTATTTATTTAAGGCTGCCCGTTCCTGCAAAAACAGGCTCAGGGTGGTTCACAAACATTGTTAAAAGGCATCACTTAATCAAAAGACAATAAAATACTTTAGAAACACAGTAAAATAAAATAAAATTCCAATAATGTTCTACCTCCTGTCATCACAGTCCAACCAGCCAGTAAGGTATTATATGAGGAGAGGGGAGAAAGAATTTGGGAGAGGAGATATCTATGAAGAGGATACCTAGCAGCAGTGGTTGCAGGAAAGTGAAAGCATGCTTTGCGCATGATACACCGGGAACTGGTATAGCAACTAGCAAAGAAAGCAAAATTACAATTTAAATCTGACTCCCTTAGAGAGCTGGCGTGGTGCAGTGGCTAAGAGCAACGGATTATAATGTGGCAAGACGGGTTTGATTCCCCGCTCCTCCCCGTCATGGAGCCAGCTGGGTGAGCTTGGGCTAGTCACAGTCCTGATAGGGCTGTTCTGACCGAGCAGTACTCTCAGGGCTCTCTCAGCTGCACCTCCCTCACAGGGCGTCTGTTGTGGGGAGAGGGAAGAGAAGGTGATTGTAAGCCGCTTTGAGACTCCTTCGGGTAAAGAAAAGCAGCATATAAAAACCAATTCTTCTAATTGTATGATGTATACTGCCTGAGCCAGCCTGTAAGGAGGGCAGTATATAAACTGAATAAATAACTGAATAAATAAAAATATGTTCTCTCTCCCCACCTACAAACCTTTTAGAGTGCCCAAATAGTAGCAAACATCTCCACCCCCACCTCCCAGTGGCTGTTTCAACATCAAAAGTCACCAGGGTGAGGGGGTGGGCAAAAAGAATGACTCATCCCACCATGCTATATTTTTAGACCTTCCATTTTAGAAGACAAGAGCTTTTTTATATCCCACTTTTCACTACCCGAAGGAGCACCAAAGCAGCTTACAAGCAACTTTCCCTTTCTCTCCCCGCAACAGTAACCTTGTAAGGTAGGTGGGGCTGAAAGAGCTCTGAGAGAACTGTGACCGATCCAAGGTCACCCAGCTGACTGCATGTGGTGACGGGGTAGGGAAACCAACCCGGCTTTCCAGATTAAAGGCCAACAGTCTCCATCACTATAGGTTTTTAAATGGCTCTGGCGTTTCCATGGAGGACAGGGAGTCACCATCATGTCTCCTGTGGCCCTCAGAAAGTGTTCACAGGAGAAGTGAACTAGTGTCATAGCACTAGATCAGCAAGGAGCCTCCACAGTGTGGAACACAGAACTCACTGGTAAGGCAGGCTGACAAAGCTGCCACCATGTCATGATAGAGCCAGGATCTGAACCCAGACTCTACACACTGAAATGGGAAGCCTTGTGGAATGTGCCGGGAAAGCATCCTGGGCCTGGTGCCCTCCTTGAATGCTAACATGGGGCAGGCTTGGGAGGGTGGGGTGGCAGGACCAGGAGAAATACAGAGGAGTCATTCCAGAGGCGTAGGCATGGGAGTTCATTGCAACAAAAAATAAGCCGGAATCCAGTGCTGAATTGAAGACAAACCAGATTTTATTCCAGAATACGTTCCTGAGGATTAGAACCCGCTTCATCAGCGGACCTCAGTAGGCAGACAGATATATACAAGGTTATATGAATGGAGGGGGGGAATTAGAAACACCAGGGTCAAAGGGCCGTGAAATGCAAGAAGTACAGAACAGGAGGTCACGTAAAATAAGAACAAATTTCAAGAGAAGTACAAAGGGGAGGTCACTGAAGGGCAGAGCTCAGGAGCAGGAGCTGAGGAGGGGTGTGTGTGGGGAGACCCGCCTACTTACCTTTGCAGGTAAAGCCATCATGGTCCAGTTCGTAGCCCTGGTTACACCGGCAAATGAACGTGCCGTAAGTATTGAAGCAGCGCTGCTCGCAAGGGGCACCCATCTCGCATTCGTTCACATCTGGGGAAAGTGGCAGAGGATGTGACTTTCAAGGCGGTGGAGTCCTGGAAGCTGGGCACAGTTAAATCAGGGCCCTTCCTTACTGGCATGAGCCATCTACAGCCAGCGTCAGCTGCCTGACCATCTTAAAGCTTGTACCTGTTCACAGTTTCCTTCCAGAATAGGGGTGCCAACCCTCAGCTGGGAAATCCGTGGAGACTTGGGGATGGAGCTTATGGGAGGGACCTCCACAGGGTATAATGCTGCTGAGTCCGTCTTCCAAAACAGCCATTTTCTCTGGGGGAACTGATCTGTCACCTGATTCTGGGATATGGCCAGGCATCACCTGGAGGTTGGCAACCCAGTTCCCCGAAGGATCTCTCTCATCCCTCACTATTTCTTCTAAATCTCTTCATCCACATGGATGACAACTTCCAATACAATTTGCTTTTTGAGGTTTCATACATACAGAAGTGTGACTTGGGGTTAAGCTAGTCTTGAAACGGGGCATCTGTCAACAGGGATCTTACAGTTTTTAAAGTACAAATAGCAGCTGGGGAAAGATTCAGAGTGGAACAAGGGAAGAAGGCTTAACTTTCCCTCCTGTAGGATCTCCACAAATTCCATTGTCCTTCCTCCTTCCTTGAAATGTTCTTTTATCTCTTGAAGAAACACACAACCACCACCATATATTTTATCACGACTTGGAACAACAAATGGGTTGAGTGGGGGCTCCACTAAAGTCAGAAATATAATATGAGGGGTGATGGTCCTCTTGAGAGCCACCCTGTTATAGTGGTTAAAAACCAGGCCTGCCTGCCTGCCTTCCTTCCTTCCTTCCTTCCTTCCTTCCTTCCTTCCTTCCTTCCTTCCTTCCTTCCTTCCTTCCTTCCTTCCTTCCTTCCTTCCTTCCTTCCTTCCAACACAGGGAGGGTGCCCATGCATGGGAGAGAATTGGCTCTCTTCTGGCCAACAGAAGCATGGGAAGAAGGATGAATCCGGGGGAAGTATCTTTCTTGGGATAATAAAATGCTTGGAACCAGCCTGGGGAAGATGGCTCTGTGTATTGATACAATGGTGCGTGGTGGGGGAACACCATTACAGGTCAACCATGCCTTAGTTGGCCTAAATGAACTGAATGTATTTGTGTGTCTTCAAAGGATTCCTCAGTTTATGGCTGGAATCGGCAGTACAAGGTAAAACTTTTTAACATAACTTTAGAATTTTGATCAAATTTCACAGGAATTAAACATTCACAGAACTTTTAAATTTCACTAGTTAAATGTTCTCAAGATTTCAGATATGGGAAACATTGGCTTGAAGCATGAAAAGTGTCTCAGACATTGATATAGATATAGATGCAGGAGGCCACATCGAGGGAAGGCCTCGGCCTCTCTGCCCTGTCGCAGGCCTCCAAACAATCTGCTTGGCCACTGTGTGAGACAGAATGCTGGACTAGGTGGACCACTGGTCTGATCCAGCAGGGCTCTTCAATTTTTCCATATTCTTCTTATGACATTCTTTCTTTTTTAAAACTGTGGTTTGGGTCCATCAGAGCATTTCCGCAGATGAAAACATTCCTACCTTTGCAGCACAACATTTCCCCCTTCCCCATCCCACTGCAGACCAAAATGCTCCTCCCAGCACCGTTTCTAATTGAACCTTGTCTCCAAGAAGCAGAAAATGACCATGAGTGGAAATCCTTCTAAAACACCCCCCCCCCCGTGGATCTAAGCCTTTGACAGGCGTTAAATAAGGACATCTCTTAGGTTTACAAATGTTAAATATGTCAGTATCTGAAATCAGATAGCAAATACTGATGTCGAATATTTGCTCAGCACTTAGATAACATCCAGCAAACAGATGACATAAATGATGCACAGGAGAGAATTTCCAGGAACAAACTTATGTCAGTTCTGCATCCTTGTAAGGAACAGCAGTGCTCTAGAGCAGGGGTACCCAACCATTTTTGAGCACATGGACATCTTGGTAATTCTGACACAAGGATGTGGGCACTTCCTCAAAATAGCTGCACCAGGAAAGAGCTAACCACAAAACATCAGGGAGTGAGGTCATGCAAAACTCCGGCATTTCAGCTAGAAGCTCTGTAACAAGATGCTGTTGAAAATTAACATATTGTTCAAAGGTATTTTCTTGCATACACACAGCTTACCCTCAGTAATGCAGTGAAGACCCTTGTGCTGTGAGAGCAGCTGCTGCCAAATCAACTTTAAAAAAAACCTACACAGCCAATCAGAAGCCCTGCCAGAGCAAAAGCCTCACTGGAAGGCACCAAGAAATGGTGGTTGCCCATGGTGACCCATGGACACCGTGTTGAAGGTCTATGCTCTGAACGGAGAAGCCCTGAAGGGAGAAGTGAAGAAGAGCCCCTTACCAACACATGAACGGTTGTTGCTGGCCAGCTGGAAGCCAGGTTCGCACTGGCAGGAGAAAGAGCCAGGGGAGTTGACGCAGCGGTGCTGGCAATAGCGATATCGACATTCATCAATATCTGCAAGGGGGAAGGAAAGGTTCAGGCATGCACAGAGTTCTTTCACTCCTCGGTGAGAAACTGCATTATCCTGGGAGTTAGATGAAGTTTCTCCTGAAAGGAAACAGACAACCATGCCCATGTGGGGCTCGGTTTGTCCTCCCAGCAATGGAAGTTGATAACCATTAGTAATGCAAGGGTGTTACGCGATTGCAGTTGTGATGCCAGAGCTAGAAAAGAGGCTTAGGCTAGAAAGAGTGTGGGCCAATGAGGTTTAGACTGTCCAACCAGGATTGGGGAGACCTGAGTTCAAAGCGCTGCTTGGCCTTGAAGCTCAGTGGGTGATCTTGAGCCAATCACTGTCCTTCAACCTCATTTATCTATCATCTAGGCTGCTGTGAGGATAAAATGAGAGAGGGGAGACCCATATAAGTAAAATGTCCCCACATATATTGCTGAAACTGTGCGCTATCTATGAGGTTTGATTCCAATGGCATCTTAGACCACGAGCAAGACCAGAAGGGAGCTTTGACTCTCATAAGGTTGGAATATTGTTGAACTTCAGTTCATACAAATTCAGAAATAATCCATTTCAGGTGGGCAGCCACATTGATCTGAAGTCAAAGAGCAAAATCCTCCTCTATCAGCACCTTGAACATCTAATTTAGTGGTTGCTATACTAAGGTGTCAGAGCATGATCTGAAGACCCTGATAAAGAGACTAAAAGAAGAAAGTTAAAAGATGGGACTATACCTAAATAGAGCCTCTTGTGGCGCAGAGTGGTAAGGCAGCAGACATGCAGTCTGAAGCTCTGCTCATGAGGCTGGGAGTTCAATTCCAGCAGCCGGCTCAAGGTTGACTCATCCTTCCATCCTTCCGAGGTCGGTAAAATGAGTACCCAGCTTGCTGGGGGGTAAATGGTAATGACTGGGGAAGGCATTGGCAAACCACCCCGTATTGAGTCTGCCACGAAAACGCTGGAGGGTGTCACCCCAAGGGTCAGACATGACTCGGTGCTTGTACAGGTGATACCTTTACCTTTACCTTTTAGAGGATA
The DNA here is from genome assembly GCF_049243985.1 of Paroedura picta. Taxonomy (NCBI): domain Eukaryota; kingdom Metazoa; phylum Chordata; class Lepidosauria; order Squamata; family Gekkonidae; genus Paroedura; species Paroedura picta. The sequence goes on along the minus strand of NC_135369.1, from coordinate 24,626,840 downwards.
GCTTCATCTATGGCTATTGGTAATGAACCTAGATGGGACCTCCCTGTTTAGAGGAAGTGTACTGCTGAAAGCCAGTTGCTGCTGGGCAGTAATGGGGAAGGTTTAGCACAGCCGTCACCAAACTTTTTGATCCTTTGGAATTCTGATATGCAGTGGTGGGCACAACCACTACACGGTCATCATGAGATTCGGAGACAATCGCACACATAGAGGAGAATAACACCCTGTGGTGGCAACTGACATATTTTAATCAGCATGGCTAATCAGATCTCCAGTGGTCAATCAGAAAACCTGCTGGATGGGGGCCCCACCAGATCCTCCCCACATGGCAGGTGCCAAGAAAGGCTGGTGGGCACCACATTGGAGACTCCTGGTTAGCTTCTGTTTCCGTGGGCCTCCTGGAAGTATCTGGTTGGCTATTCTGCAAAACAGGATATGAGTCAAGATGCATCATTAGACTCTTGGCCAATTGAGACTGGGGGCTGGTTTTAGCGTAATTAACCATTTTTGGACCAGCCAATGGTGAAATTGACTTTAAATGCAAGCCAAAGAAGAGTAGGTTTTTATACCCCACTTTCCACTGCCCAAAGGATTCTCAAACAGTTTGCATTCTTGTTCTCTCCCCACAAGAGACATCCTGTGAGGTAGGTGGGGCTGTGAGAGCTTTGACAGAACCATCTGAGAACAGCTCTATAAGAACAGTGATGAGCCCAAGGTCACCTAGCAGGGTGCTTGTGAAGGACCAGTTGGCCAGATTAGAAGCGGTCACTCTTAACCACTACACCAAGCTGGCTCTCTGGGGTTGAATGGATGACTACTGGTAAAGGCAGAGACATTAAATAAATTTATTTAAATTATCCCTTTTTAAAATGCTGGATTAAAACAAACGTGTGTCTTGTGACACCTTAAAAGTAAACAAAAGTATTGCAGGCTAAGCTTCCTGGGCTGGAGTCCTTTTCATTTCCCCCGTCCCTGAATGTACTTATGGCTGTTGACTGAGGTTTCATCGCATGAATCTCTAGCCCACAATCTGATTAACGGGGCTGGAATGTGCAATCCTTGTGGACTGAAGGGGAAAAGGGGTGTCAGAGAGCCCTCTGGGGCACTGCAATTTCCTGGCAGGCGGCAATGCAAAGATCAGTTTTTAATGTACAGCCAAACACAGTCTCAAAAGGCAGCCCCAAAGAAGTGGGGCAGGTGAGATGTTTGAACAGCCAATTAATTACAATGCTTGTAGGATCTACACCAGCCTTTCTCAACTTTTTTACCATTGAGAAACCTCTGAAACATTCTTCAGGTGCCGAGAAACCCCAGAAGTGGCACAATTGTGTATGTAGAACATGGTTGGAAATCATAGTTGTGTATACATTCACCCGGGGTCCCTCCCAGGCCCATAATTGGCCATTTTGGGAGAGGTGGGTACATCAACATGACCATATAAGGTCATAGGTAAAGGTATCCCCTGTGCAAGCACTGGGTCATGTCATATCACCCAATAAATGTTTAACAAATTAAAAAAAGAAACAAACACATTAATTAATTCCCACCCAGTCAGGAAACCCTTCCAGAGCTGTCAAGAATCCTCAGGATTTCACAAAACCTTATTTATTAATTATTTAAATGTATTGCCCACCTCTCCCCGAGGGCTCAGCCTTGGTTGAGAAAGCCCTAACCTAGGCTTTGCAGACGCAGCTTTCAGGTCAGAGGACACGGCTCCTGAGAAGGCTCGGGCCTGACACTGCTTTCCCGAAACCGCTCAGCTTCTAGAGAGGGAACTCTAGTAGGCCGACCGACTCACCCACACACTCTGTGCTGATCTTCCGGTAGCCATCGGGGCACTGGCAGTGGAAGCCTCCCGGTGTATTGATGCACTGCTGGCTGGGCTGGCAGTCGTGCAAATCGTATTCACATTCGTCTGTGTCTGTACAGAAGGAAAATGCACTGAGCTCAGGGTGAGAAGGAGGAGCAGACAGGCAGGTACGAGGTGAGCAGGACAGCCACTCCGATCAGACTTCGCAGGGGTTAGTCAGGAAAGGTCACGTGCACATCTACTATGATCATTCATCAAGCTGATTCTGGATATGCCCCCAGAAGAACTCTACGATCTTTGAATACCAACATGCTGGGGGGCCCTGACCTGAAAGAAGTGCGTCTGGCCTCGACCAGAGGAGGCAGGGCCTTTTTGGCCCCTGCTCCAACCTGGTGGACTCAGTTGTTGGCTGAGATCCGGACCCTGACGGAACGACACAGTTCCATCAAGCTTATGGTTGAGGCCAGAACAAGTAAGTAAAATCATATAGGCCTCCCTCCAGAACACACTGAATACATAGAGAAGAAGTGAGAACACGGAGCATGGGGGTATATATTGTTTTATTGTACTTTAAACTGAACTTTAATATGTTGTCAACCACCCCAAGCCTGTTCACAGAGAGAGACTATCTATAAATGTAATAAACAAAATAAGTACTGTCTACTCTGACCTGTTGTATCTCTCTCAGGTGGAGTCCTTTCCATCGACTACTATCCTGATCATTTGAACTGGAGATGCCATGGACTGAATTTTGAGTCCTTCTGCATGAAAAGGAGATGCTCCACCCCTGAGCCATGGCCCAAATGCGTATAAATTGGGAATTCTTTGCTTGGAGGTGGCTGAGGTGCACCATGTGCTGCTTCCTTTCAAAGTTAACCATAATGATATTTATTATTTGTTGTAATCCTCACAACAGCCCAGTAAAACAGACCAGTGTTGTTTCCACCACACTGCAGATTGGGGCGAATAAAATGTTTGGTGTGGTAGAGTGGCCTAGAGACTGGGCAGTGAAGCAGAGGAGGCTCCTTGTTCAAATGTCACCCCTGTCACAAACATACTTGGTGGTGGGGTCACCAGCCTGGCCCCTGGCAGGGGATGAGGAGTAAGGGTACCAGATCCAGGCTGAGAAACTCCTGGAGATTCAGGAATGGATCCTGGGGAGTTCTTCAGAAGGGTACAATGGTGGTGCAAAGTACCACCCTCCAAAGCAGGGGTAGTCAAAACTGCAGCCCTCCAGATGTCCATGGACTACAATTCCCATGAGCCCCTGCCAGCAAATGCTCCAAAGCATCCATTTTCTCCAGGGGAACTGATCTCTGCATTCTGGAAATGAGCTGTAATTCCAAGGGATGACCAGGAGGTTGGCATCCCTACTTGACGGCCTTCGTACTTGTATGTTTCTCCAGTAAGGCAAACAGTGCTCCCCCCCTGCCAAGCTTGTTTTGGGTCAGGGAAATGGCTCTGGAAGGGAGAGAGAGGCTCCAGATCCCTCTCCCCTGTGCTGCATTCCTGATCAAAATTAGGCTTCCATAGACCTGGGAATCAAGTTCCCATCACGGAACTCCTGGAACATATTCAGGCAAGAATCTAAGTGTGAACCAGCCCCCAATGCCATCCTGCCTGCAATACAGGGATAAGACTACTGACCTAATGGGTGGAATGCAACTGTTCCTATTTTTAAGAGGGACAGAAATCATCCTTCGGATTATAGACCCATTAGTTGAATTGACATGCTGGCCTAATTATATGCTACATGCCTATTTCAAAGACCGAAGGGTTGGACAGCACCAGAAATTTTCAGACAGCATGGATTTAGAAGTAGTCATTCAGCTACAGCCGCATGTTGTACTGGAACATATAATTCAGAAACAGGTGACTGGGCAGAAAAGTTGCCCGTTTGCCCCCCTTCTGCTTTTCAGATTATCAATGTGGCACCTCTCTTGGGCATGGCATATTCTTCTTGCTACCAAGCTTTTATTTCAGAACCAGGGATGGCAGCCTTCAGGTGGGACCTGGGGCTCCCCCAGAATTATTTACAGCTCATCTCCAGGCACCAGAGATCAGTCCTCCTAGATAAAATGGCTGCTTAGAAGGGTGGGGTGTATTGCATTATGCCCCACAAGTCCCTTCCCTCCCCTCCCTAAACCCCACCCTCAGCAGACTCCACCCCTAAAGTCTCTGGGCTTTTCCCAACCACCTTATTCAAAATAGCCATGAGTCTGCTCACAGGGAAGGTGCAGCCTCTAAAACCAATAAATATCTAAATAAATACACTGCTGAAAACGAAGACTGCTTTTTACAAGTGCAGTCCTAAGCAAAGTTACATCCTTCTGAGACTGTTCAATACACTTAGAAGGGTATTAACTCTGTTCAAGATAGTACTTTTAAAGATTGTACTGCTTAAGATAGTGATTGGACTTTTAACCAAGATGTACTCCGAATCAAACCATCGGTCCATCAAGGTCAGTATTGTGTACTCAGACTGACAGTGGCTCTCCAGGTTCTCAGGTGGAGGTCATTCACGTCACCTGGTCTTTTTTCTTGGAGATGCCCAAGACTGAACCCAGGAGTTTCTGCATGAGAAGCACAACAGCCTCTTTCATTGAGCCACAGCATCTCCCCAAACACATTGTTGAGCCACACATTAAGCTGCCTTATACCAAATCACAGCATTGGCCCATCAAGGTCAGCACTGTTTACTCTGACAGGTTAAAAAAATCATAGAATCATAAGAGTTGGAAGGGACCTCCAGGGTCATCTAGTCCAACCTCCTGCAGTATGCAGGACACTCACAACTACCTGCCCACCCACAGTGACCCCACTTTCATGCCCAAGTGATCCCCCACACACCAAAAATCTCCGGAATCCAGCCCAGCCTGGCGGAAATTTACCTACCATCCCACAGCAGCAATTAGCAAGTCCCTGGGTATGCAAGGGACAAAAACTGGCACATACCTTCCTGCCCATTCACTCACAATCTGCCTAAATTCATCAAATCAGCATTTCTGTCAGATGACAATCTAGCCTCTGCTTAAAAACTTCCAAAGAAGGAGAACCCACAACCTCCTGAGGAAGCCTGTCCCATTGAGGAACTGCTCTGCCAGGAATTTCTTCCGGATGTTTAGCTGAAAATACTTTTGAATTAATTTCAACCCGTTGGTTCAGGTCCTTACCTCTGGGGCAACAGAAAACAACTCTGCTCCATCTTCTCAATGACAGTTCTTAAAGTATTTGGAGATGGTTATCATATCGCCTCTTAGTTGTCTTCTCTCCAGGCTAAACAGACCAAGCTCCCTCAACCTTTCCTCATATGACTTGGTCTCTAAACCCCTCACCATGTTCGTAGCCCTCCTCTGGACATGCTCCAGTTTCTCTACATCTTTCTTCAGTTGTGGTGCCCAAAACTGAACACAGAACTCCCAAGTGAGCTCTAACCACAGCGGAGTAAAGCGATAACATCACCTCACATGATCTGGACACTATGCTTCTTTTAATACAGCCCCAAATCCCATTTGCCTGTTTAGCCACCGAGTCACACTGCTGACTCATGTTCAGTCTTTGGTCTATTAAGTCTCCCAGATCCTTTTCACATGAACTACTGCCAAGACAAGTCTTACCCACCTATAGTGACCCATGTGGTTTTTCTTACCTAAATGAAGAAATTTACATTTATCACTACTGAAATTCATTTTATACATTTCAAGCCCAGATTTCTAGCCTGTCAAGATCATCCTGTATTCTGATTCTGTCTTGCTACCCCTTCCAGTTTAGTGTCATCTGCACATTTAATAGGTATCCACGCTATTCATTCATTAAAATCATTTATGAATACGTTGAACAACACAAGTAGCAGCTCTCTCTCTATGGCCTCCAATTGAGGTCTTTCAGAATACCAGCTACCTTGTCTTTTCAACCAGGGATGTCAGGAATTGAACCCAGGATCTTCTGCATGCCAAGCAGATATTCTATCATTGAGTCACAGCCCCTTTCCCATTAACCCTCCTTTACTATTTATTTTTTAGTAATTAGTGGCATATGTGAGCTTGGCAGAGGTAATTCCCCCCCCCTTCCCCACTCCGGGAAATAATAAAATATCTATTGGTGCAAAAGATGCAGTTGTTTCTTTCATCCAAATATGACAGTTTGCTTGGGTCGCTGTTACCTACTGCAAGCAAAATTGATTGACCATTTAGTAGAACACATTTAAAGCACTCAGTCAAAAACTTGCCCAGCATATCTTGTAATTTGATACCCATGAAACTGAACTGGGCAAATCATATCAGCAGATGGCAGCCTTCTGTTCTTATATCGGTAAATGAAAAAGCTTATCTTGAGGCAGCAGATTTAAAGGCCAGAGAGGGAAGCTGAGAGAGAACATGAGAAAGAAACATATGTGATGAAGGCAATGCAGCTGAGGACAGAATTACCACTTCCTCAAAGGAGTAGAAAAACACATATAAAGTTTCTGCGATAGAAAAAAGGGGATAATGTAGAGACGGTGTTTGTCAGTTTTGAAGGAGCTTATAGAGACTTTTGAAGGAGCTTATAGAGACTTTGGGGTCCAAGATCAGCCTGGGATAATTTATTTATGTCCACAGATTTATGAAGGACTGAGTGGTTTACTCAAACATGAGAGATGAGCAACCCTCTAATTATTTTCCTTTCAAAGAAAAAGTAAGAGTTTGGATTCAAATATGACAGTTCTTCCCAAGATCCCTTTATATTCTTCTTGGCTGGATAGTCCCTTTTCTTTCTTCTTTCTTTTTCTGTCTGTCCTGTTCAGTTGTTCTAATGTATATGAATTTATGCTGACAAGTCTTGGGATCTGAGGGACCAACTAAATCCTTATTTGGATTTTGTTTGAGAATGGCACACAAGAGGCTGATGGTAATTCAAAACAAAAACTTTTATTTTACTTATGGTCAGTCAGGTATCAGATTTATGATTTAGAAGGTGAACAGGCAACAGGAATGAGGTAAGTTTGTATAAATATAAACAAAATATATGTTCAGTTGTGCAGACAGGTCTTTAAAACTTCAGGAAAGAGATTTCTTAGTAGAAATTAACATGAAACTCAATTGGCCAGCCATTCTCTCCCAGCCTAACTTGCGTCACAGGGTCATTGTGAAGATATGGAGGAAGCAAGAACCGTGCCCATGGCCCTGAGCTTCTTGGACAGCAGGATAAAAACACCCCAAATAAATAATGAACAAATTTCCAGATATAGGATTTTGTTCATTGTCTTTTAATGCAATCCAGTTATTCATCCTTACGTTAAAAACATTCCTTATTTGCCTCAATTTTTACATATGTATTTTAGCATTTCAATCTATTTGAATGTTTTAATGTTAAAAGTATTTTGCATTTTTTTTTTACAATCCTGGTAACTTGAATGCTGTTGGTTCAGTTTAATTTTTTTAAATAAAGGAAGCTACTATAATTGGTTTTGTACATGTGATTTAAATTAAAACTTTAAAAAAGCAGTCCAAGTTACTAAATTCAGCAGAAATACTGTTATGGATCTTTAGACCGAACACTTATAAAGCAACATTCTTAGATCCATGTTGGCAACTACTCCATGTCTGTGTTTTCTTAAGGAAGTTGGGGTTTACCAGTGTAAACAATAGTTCACTCCTATCTTTTCAACTGTGGGGTCAGACTATTCTCTGCGCCTGATTATTCACTGCCAAAAATATGTCTTTTGGAGCAGATTCAACTGATCTCATCTAACTTAACTTTCCACTGGTACCACCAATTGGCCTCAGCGATTTAGAAATCTGACTTTTAGTTGTTTTAGGAGTCTGACAGACAGCAGCCTCAGTTTGATTTTTCCTTGCCTCTGTGGTGCCTTTGATCACAGCATGTTCAAAATAATTGTTCTACTGTGCAGGGTTTGGGCAGAAATTCCCTGTGTATTTCCTACCTTCCTTGAGTCTGAAAAGGAGGTTGGCAGCTTTTGTGGTGCTGTTTTCTGGCTGTTCTATTGCAAACTTGCAATGGTGTACGTACGCCATCAAATACTTGCGTTCGCAGTTAACCCTCCCAAAAGCCCTTTCATACATGCCTGGCCTTTGAGTGGCTAGCTGCTTTCCCACATTTGATTTGTTGTTTTCGTTGGCTATGCAGCAAACTCAAGCCAGAACTGGACAACAACCCATTTGGTACACTGTGTGTGTGTGTGTGAGATCAGCAGTTCATGTTACATTTAAAATTTAGTGAAAGTTTAAACCACAGTTGGCCTTGTAAGATGCACACTATAACCCTACATTTTCAAAGGGTGTGTGTGTGTGTGAAGCAACATGTTTCTTCCTTTTTTCTTTTTGAAACACAGCCCATAATTGACTAAGCATGTTTTAAATGAAAAGGGGAGGGGGCTGGGGGCTGTTTCCTTATCTGAGCACATCCAGACATTTGAGCAAGTGATTCCTGATTCTCACAATCTGTTTTGCATTTAAGAGTGAGACGCATCTCCTGGAATATAAACCAAGACTCATTAAAATGTGACTTAGCGTGAAGTGCACACAGTGTGAAAGGTGCCCAGGTCTGATTTTAAAGGGAACAAGTGGAGGCCCATAAAACTCGTGTGTGTGTGTGGGGGGGAATCGCAGTCACCCACCTTGAATCCTGGAAGCAGCAGTGCTGGGAGCCATTCTGAACCCAGAGTTGTGTTCAGTGCTTGCTGCTGTTGAGCCTGGCTCCCAGTATCTGCCACCACAAAGCACACAGAAGCTACTGGCATCTGCCGCCACCACCACAGCAGGGCCTGAAGCAGCTCCTGGTGTCTGCTGCCACAGTGGCTGAGCCCTAAGCGGCTCCCAGCATCTGCCATGGTGGCAGCAGGGCCCATAACATTTCCTGGCATCTGCTTAGCAGAGCCCTGAGCACCTCCTAAATGGTCTCCAAAAAAGTTAAGAAAATACAGTTCTCTTCACATTCAGGGGATTTAACACTCTCCCGTTTTTAAATTTCAGATTTTTCTGCACACCAGGGGAGACCCCCCTCCAGTGTGCCAAAAATATCTTGTGTCCCTGATCCACAGATTTAGTTATCCACAGATTGTGAACAGGTGGCTAATGGCATATAGATGTTCTGGATGGCAGCAGGAAGAGCACTGGCTGCTTGTTTCTGATGGCTACACCATTTCATTTAGCTCATAGAGGGATATATCACTAGCACGTAGATTTATTTTTTAGTGATGACTGCCCACCAAAAGAAAGTGGTGAGGTAGATAGATAAATGTGAAATGGCACAAGCCTTGCAGGCTGGCAAAAAACAAACAAAATCATTTTGGGGTGAAATATAGAACACAGATTTTTTTAAATGAAGGGGGCAGGGAGGAGAAAAGCTGAGACACCAAGGGATCATCAAGGAAGCTGTGGGGAAGTGATGCTGTGGGGGAATGGGTAACCAAGGGAAATGAAACCAGACTATTAGGCCAGTGTGGAAGATGCCTTCGTGTTACCAAATCACCTGCAGTTAGGCAGATTTTTTAGAAAACAATTTACACAGTGGTTACATTCAGACATCACAATAAACCAAGCTTTGATCAAATTCTGGTTAGGTTTGATGTCTGAACCTGAAGTCAAATAGTCCAACTAACCCTAGTTGGCACCATCTCATGTCCATTCCGCACAACCACCTATGTAGCCAAATGTAAGCGCTATTGTAAAGCGCTAGAATTAATAGCGGCAGGTCTTGATAACGCACACAGCCGTTCCTACTGAAAAAAGGGCTCTCTCACCAGCGCTGTTTTCGTTACCTACAAGTTTCCGGTCTTGCCAGAATCGCAACAAAGGAGGAAATATTTTTCCGTGCTTCTTCCCACCCTCAGCTGTCAATCAAACAGAATAGCCAATTAAATGTTGTGTTTGTGCTCCCGAAAAGTCCCTTTCCCTTTAAAAACTGATTTTTAAATACCCGAAAACACCAGTAGCAACAAATCTTTATTCATTCGATGTCTCAAGACCTTTTTCGCTGGCATAGGAGCTGGCGCTTAATCGTTTACACGCTCTTCAAGTAAAAAAAAATCCCCCCCATGGGTGCAATTTCTGGCCAAAATTACGGACAGTGTCAAACTGGAGGCTGTCTTGTGCTCGGGAACTTTAAAGACAATTGCAGAAGGGAGCTTTGTTTTACTGTTAAGCACTTCTGAATTGCTTGTGGAGGGACTTCAGCCGGAGAAGCCTCGCTTATTCATTGCTTTCACTGGTTTAAGGGGGGGGAAATGGCGATCGCGTCTCTGGAAGCTTGGGGGCGAGAGCTAGCACTATTTTGAGAATGCACATGTCTTTTTCGGATGTGTTGCAGGTTGTTCTCAGGAGTCAAGCATTTTTTTTAAAGGGGGAATCCACTTTTGACAATTCCCCGAAAAGCGCTATATCGAAGAGCTTTTTGCGGGAGTGTTGCAGGAGTGTTGCAGATTGTGTACAGCATTGTGCATAACGTTAAAAAAATAGTATTACACAACAGTAAGACTTCAGCAACATCAACGCTGTGCGGAATCAACCTCACTATTTTAAATGACAATTTGTAGCTGGTTTATTAACTATAGTTTGTAGGTGGTTTGATATGATGGCTGAATTCATCATTTATGAGAAGAATGAGACTGCAGCAGGTGGAGACTGCACAGAGACTGCAACAGGTGGAGAACATTTCCCCTGCTTGTAGAAACAGGCACAAACCTGAGTACTTTGAGGACACAAAAGATATTTGGGGTATGCGCTCTCCAGAGTCATGGCTCCCTTCATCAGATACCTGAATCTGCCTGACCTTTGGTTTCCCTAATTGAAATGGAGCTCCCTGCTTTGGCATTAGCATTTCATGAGGAAAAAAGAGGAAGGGCTGTTAAAAGACATTTTTATTACTACTCATAGGAAATTGAGGAAGTCAATTTCAATTAGTGAAATTGAGCTGAGGTTGAAGCGCTAAAACCACAAATGGAGGCCACATAATTGCACATCTATTTGAGTCCTGGGATTTATTACTTAACTCTAGTAGACTAACCAGATTTTGTTGCATAATCCATCCTCTGTCTAAATAAACCACAGTTTATCAAGACATCTGAATGCACCTATCTGATGCAAGCTGGCTCTTTTATTTAGTACTGTGGTACACTTTATTTAAATACCAGTATAGGGTTGGAAGCTCTTTCTTCTTGGTATAGATTCATTCTGTGAAGTATATTCATTCTATTTAGCTCCTAGGTAAGGCCTTCTAATATTTTAGTCTGCAGATAGTGAAAAATTACTTCCAATTACTGCCTGTGCATTTGCGCCATGGGTGAAATTGTCCACCTGTTTGTTCAGACGGACTATTACTATGAAAGAATAATTCCTTATGCTCTGTAAAATCAGAATCCAGTAGCACCTTTAAGACCAACAAAGATTAATTCCAGGCTACTCGAAAGCTCATGCCTGGAATAAATCTTTGTTGGTCTTAAAGGTGCTACTTCAGACCAACACGGCTACCCATTTGAATCCTTCTGCCCTGTTATAATATACACTTTTTTTTGCTTCCAAATGATAGCAAGTGAATTATACCAACAGCAGCTACAGTAGTAATAGCAGTAGAAGAAGAAAATCTGTTTTTTATACACACACCCCCTTTTTACTACCTGAAGGAATCTCAAAGTGGCCTACAATTGCCTACCTTTCCTCTTCCCACAGCAAACAACCTGGGTGGTAGGTGAGGCTGAGAGAGCTGTGAGAACTAGCCCAAGGTCATCTAGCTAGCTACATGTGGAGGAGCAGGGAATTGAACCTGATACCAAACAAGCAAACAGGACTTAATTCTCATGTACTTCACTCTCCTTTGGAATGACCCTGCGCTACAACCTTTCTATAATGCTGATGGATATCCCTTTTCCACATTCATTTGCAAGAAGAATTAAAAGGTGAGTTCCACATAACCCTTAATATAGTGGTTATATAACCCCATAAAAATCCATCCCCCACCAGCAAGATCTGATTGCAAGGCTTAAGTATCGCTTTTTACTTGGCAGGTGACTCTGCTCATCATTATATTTTCTTGTTTAATTCTCACTACAGTGAAACTGCAAAGTAACCATCACATGTATTTATCATTTGGGAAATCTCAGTGCGGCCTCTCCAGGGAAACTGCCTGAGGAAGCTTACAAAACAAAGCACGATAAAAACAACTCTTGAAAAGTTACTAAAAGACAGCATTCAGTAATACAGCCAGAGCATAAAATATGAAGCAGTTTAAAACAGGTCTTATCCCTTTATCAGGCTAAAAACAGACCACAAGACAGTGTTGTTGTTGTTTTTTTAAAAAAGCAGTCCCTCATTAAAAGTCTGAGTAGACACACAAGAGTAAAGTTGGCAGTCAAGTGGCCCTCAAGGGAAACGATATGCCAGAGGCAAGGTGCCACCACTAAAACAGTCATGAAGGAGGGTCGGGCAGACTGAGAAGGGCTGGGGACGAGGGCCTTCTATCTGGTAGGATGGACAGTATTAAATCCGTGGGTTCAGTAAGACACAGTAAGACACAGACACTCAGCTCCAACATTACTAGAACAAGAAGTACTGAACACAGATAACCAGAACTGTTAACTTACCGAGCCTCGACATGCCATTGGCTGTTAACAGAGGCCCGTGATTGATCCATGCTTCTGACCAATGAGCGGTTGAAAACCTGGAGCCAGTGAAACCTCCGCATGGGTTCAGCCCAGTCTCTGCTCCCAAACTCAAGTCTCTTTGTGTCCACAGACACTACAGACAGCATGGGAGTAGGCAGCCTTTCACGTACCCTCTAGGGATGCCAGTCCCCAGGTGGGACCAGGGATCCCTCAGAATTATAGGTCATCTCCAGACTAAAGAGTTCAGTTCCCCTAGAAAAAAATGGTTGCTTTGGAGGGTGGACTCCATAACATTGACCCAAATCCTGCCCACTCCCGGCTCCACCCCAAAATCTCAAGGTATTTCCCAACCCAGAGCTGGCAACCCTAATCCCGGTCCCAGGCCACCTAGGAGCCCTTTTAATTGTACCCAGAAACAGACAGGTGTGGGCAGCCAAGGCACAGGGTGTATCCCTCCCGACAGCTGCATTGTGTATCAACGGAAGGTTTTGAACACAGAGCATATTTCAGAAATCTAACAATGATGTAATCACTTATCAGAGAGAAGACAGTAACTTCCTCTATGGTTAACTGGAAACCTCTTATTGACTTCTTGGAGGAAAGAGGAAAAAATGATTGGATGGCTTGTGGCTTTTGTGATTAAAGACAGCAAACACAGACTTATAGATTATAGTTTAGGAACTGCTTATGAAGTTGACATGTCTGTTCTTTGCTCCTTTCTTTGCTCCTTTCCCGCTAGTGTTGCAGATTGGTTGCAAGAGCGTAACGCTTTCCGGAGGGTGAATCCACTTTTTGGGATTTCCCTGAAAGCGCTACAACGAAGCGCTTTTTGCGGATCGGTTTCAGGAGTGTTGCAGATTGTCATCGACATTGTGCATAACAGCAAAACAGTAGCGATTTCAATTTGTAACCATTGTGCTATTTTGAACGAGTGCGGAAGACCCCTCAGTTTTTGTAATCAAGGAAAAGATTTATTAACAGTTTTTCTACAATTAAAAAGAAGCAAAACTCTTGATAACCACTAAGAGGTGAGATGATAGCCATCTTCAAATACCTAAAGGCAGGGCTGTCATAGAGAAGATGGAGCAGTTTTCTATTGCCCCAGAGGTAAGGACCAGAGCCAGTGGGTTGAAATTAATTCAAAATAATTTGGGGCTAAACATTATTATTATTTCTTACCCATCACTCTCGTCGTACCGGCTCATGGCGGGTAACAATGCAAAAAGTCCCACAACAATAACTCCAGTGAAAACCCCATTAAAACCACACAGAAAAATACACAAAACCCACAATATGGCAGAAAAATAATCCTACTCCCCATGGAACGCCTGCCACCCAGGCAGCAGAGAGCTATGTAAAAAAAAATAATTACCCAAGATAGTCAACGGTGGCACACATCTTGATGGCATACTTCCTCATGGAAGATCTTCCTCCTACACTAGCCTCAACCGTAAACCTGGTGGAAGAGCTCCGTTTTACAGGCCCTGCGGAAAGCTGATAAATCCCTGCAGGGCCCATAGATCTCCCGGGATCTCATTCCACCAGGTAGGGACCAGGACCGAAAAGGCCCTGGCCGAGGACAAGCGAAACTCCCTAGGGCCGGGAATGACCAGCAAGTTGGTATCCGCAGAGTGCAAAGCCCTGTGGGGGGTGGGGGCATAGGACAATCCCAGACTGCGAAGGGACTGGAAGAAGTTCCTGACAGAGTGTTTCCTCAGTGGAACAGTCTTCCTCAGGAGGTTCTTTGGAAATTTTTAAGCAGAGGCTAGATAGTCATCTGACAGGAATGCTGATTTTATGAATTTAGGCAGGTTGTGAGTGGGTGGGAAGGAAGAGATGTCTTTGCCTCTTTTTTTGGCCCTTCCTTGCACACCCAGGAAATTGCTGATCACCACTGTGGGATGGTAGGTGAATTTCCTCCAGGTCAGGCTGGATTCTGGAGAATTTTTGGTGGGGGAGGGGGAGATCACTGAGGCATGAAATTGGGGTCACTGTGGGTGATATTACTTCTTCAATAATATCAGGGGTCTCTCAGCCTCACCCACCTCACAGGGTGTCTGTTGTGGGGAGAGGAAAGGGAAGGCGACTGTAAGCCGCTTTGAGACTCCTTCGGGTAGAGAAAAGCGGCATATAAGAACCAACTCTTCTTCTTCCTTGGCTCCATCCCCACATCTCCAGGAGCCTTACTCTCCCCTCCCTCTGTCTCCCCCCCCCCCCCAGTGGCCAGGGGAGACCCGTCAACCCTACTTTCAACATTTGAAAGCCCTATATAAAAGTTAATTATTTTTATTATGGTTATTTTTTTAAATTATCACCTGAAGTCCATGAAGCTTAATAAGATCACAAAACATCCAGTTGTTCACACAAGCTTCTTGTCTAGCCTTTCAAACTAACCTAATCAAACATTCCCCCCCTCTCCCCAACTTTGGGAATGACGTGTTTATTTATTTCATTATTTGTTAGATCTTTCCTATTGAGACTCAAGGCTGTTTACAGCACGAGAAGACAATGCAATACAAACCGCATAACAAACAGTGCAGTAAAAGCAGCGCAAGAGACAAGATGAACAATGTAAAAAAAAATGGATTAAAAAATTAGGAAACGTCACGAGGATGTCAACAGAAGCCTTCTGCATTTGTACAGCAGGTCTACAGAACACCTGACCGGAATTGATTCTATTGATCAACAGGCCCCCTGGAACCCAGAGCAGGCCACCCCCTTCTAGGCATTTAGGTTTTAGTGGCACCTTCCAGTTAAGTCAAATCCCCCTTTCTATCCCCTGTAGAGTTGCCAGCTGCCTGGTGGTGGCTGGAAATCTTACAGCGTTACAGCAGGGCCTATTCTGCATACAATAGATAATGCACTTTCAATGTGCTTTCGTGGCTGGATTTTCCTGTGCAGAACAGGAAAACCTACTTCTAAAGTGCACTGAAAGTGCATTATCTCATGTGTGCAGACTAGGCCCTGGTCAACAGTATACAGAGAAAATGGCTGCTTTAGAAAGTGAACTCTATGGCATTATACCCACTGAGATCCCTCCACAAACCCCACAAACCCCTCAAATCTCCAGAAATTTCCAGAGCCAGAGCTGGCAACCCTACTCCCCCACCTTTCAACACGCCCCCCCCCCCGGTGACAAGCAGTTGCCTCCCTCCACTTTCCACTCACCCACACAGGATCCATGACCATCTGGCTCGTAGCCCTGGGGGCAAGAGTTCTGTCGGAAGGCGGGCTGCGGGGGCCAGGGGGGCCTCGGCCGGGGCGGGTTGGGAGGGGCGGGCCTTTCAGAATTCACGTCGTTGATAACTGTGGCTAAGCGAGGGAGGCAGAGGTACCCGCCGTAATGGTTGATACATTTCATTTCCCCTTTGCAGGCGTTGGGGATTGTCTCACACTCGTTCACATCTGAGGAAAGAAGAAAACAGAGTCAGGTGAGTTTCCCATACACTCCCTCCTCTTGTAGCTTCACACACATTGGATATCGCTTCTCTGTTGGCAGGTTGGTCTTTCCTATCCCAGGACCTTGAGTGGGTATCCTGAAAGGCTTCCAAAATGGCAGGCATGGATTTACCTTGCGTACCGCCATTCACCTGTGGTCAAAACTTGGAACTGCAGCCGTTTCTAGAGGCAAATCTGTTTATTTATTTATTCATTTGCTTGTGGTGGGGTACAGTATAACCCCCCAAAAAATATGATAAAACCCCATCCCTTTACAATTGTTATCTCCAGAGCCTGCAGGCCTTTCACATATCTGCCAGATTGCTGTCTGTTTGGTGGGTAGAAGCTTTGTGCATTGAACAGCAAGACGTAGCTCCGGAAGAAGCTCTTCCCACTGAAGATGTCAAGTGCAGTCTAGGATGTGCCTGCAAATTTGGAAGCAGAGCCTGGGGAGGGTGGGGTATAATGTCATAGTCTACCCCCCCAGATCGTGACCCTGCCCCACCAAGGCCCCCCAATGCAAAATTTGAAGCTTCACCTGTTCATTTTCTCGTGACTCCATAATGGGTATAGTTATAGAGCTGTCTCTGGAATGGTGTTAACCTGGTTTCCTGCTCAGTTATTTGGAAAAGTTGCCTTCAGCCAACTTGGTTTGTTTAAACCATGGCCAGTTACTTTGTGGCTTAAAACTCACCATCTTGGTTCTGTGAGTAAACTTTGGCTCTCAGAAGGGAAGTTACCTTCCTTCCATCTCTGTGGCCAGGGGACTGCAAAGGGCAGAGCTGCTCAACAAATGGCGCTTTGTGAATTCAGACACCACTACAAACCACCACTAATACAAGCTTCCGTTAATAAACCAGCAGCAAACTAGGGCCCATTCAGCACAAGAATCAATGTGGCCAATTGTTTACAGTAAGCAATTCCGGAATTTAAAATAGTGGAATTCGGCGTTATGCATACCTGCCTTTGTAGTTGAATTCAGTAGCGTTGCAATCGTTACCCACAGGTTTCCGGTCTCGCCAAAAATCGCTATCCAGGAAGCGATTTTTTCTGTGCTTTGTCCCGCCCCTGGCCATCACTCAAACGAACAGCCAATGGGCGGGCGTTATCATGCTCCCGAAAAGCCCCTTTCCCTTTAAGACAGGTTTAAAAAAAAACACACACGTTGCAACGAATCTGCGTTGATTCGTTGCAACGGAGAGACCCATCTAGCTGGCAGGTGGTGTATGAGCTGGCGATTCATCGTTGGCATGCTCCCCCGAGTGACAAAAAAAATCCCCCCCCTCCGTGCACGGGCCTGATTTTCAGCCGAAAATAAAGGGAACTTGCAAACGGGGCTGTGTTGTGCTTGGTGACTTGAGCCAAGCTTTAAAGCAGCTCTGTGGAGGGACTGCAGCCGGAGAAGCCTCGCTGGGTGAATGAAGGCTCGCCGGTTCGTTGCTCTCCACTTGCTCCGAGAAAAAAAAATGGCGATCGCTTCGCCGGAAGATCAGAGGAGAGAGCCAGGGGGAGGGACTTTGTTGAAACCGCAACAATGGTAACGCACAGAACTTTTTTGCTAGTGTTGCAGATTGATTGCAAGAGTGTAGCACTTTCCAGAGGGTGAATCCACTTTTTGGGATTTCCCTGGAAGCGCTACAACGAAGCGCTTTTTGCTGATCGGTTTCAGGAGTGTGGCAGATTGTGTACGACGTTGTGCATAACTGCACTTTAGTAGCGATTACAATTTGCCACACTCCTGCTACAACAAACCTGTGTGGAATAGGCCTAGAAATTGAAATCCAGGTTTGGCGTGGGTCGACAAACTTGATCTTATTCAATCATCTGCATTCAGATGCTGCAGCTAATTGGGAAGGTTTATTGCAATGTCTGAATGTCTGAATGCAATATTGCCAGTGTCAAGGTAGACAGGATTATCCTCTGTTTACCACAGAAGCCCTCTCCCGCCCTCACCTTCGCCCCTGTGTGGCTTTCTGGGATTGGTACCTTTGCAATGCTGCGTCTCGGAGTCCCACTGGTAGCCATCGGTGCATTCCTAGCACAGAAAGGACAGAAGCAAAGATTTTAAAGGAGCTATTAACATCTGTGAATTTGGGATTACTGTCCTGTTGGTGTTGAGAGCCAGTTTGGTGTAGTGGTTAGGAGTGTGGACTTCTAATCTGGCATGCCAGGTTCGATTCTGCGCTCCCCCACATGCAACCAGCTGGGTGACCTTGGGCTCGCCACGGCTCTGATAAAACTGTTCTGACCGGGCAGTGATATCAGGGCTCTCTCAGCCTCACCCACCTCACAGGGTGTCTGTTGTGGGGAGAGGAAAGGGAAGGCGACTGTAAGCCGCTTTGAGCCTCCTTCAGGTAGGGAAAAGTGGCATATAAGAACCAACTCTTCTTCTTCTTCGACCTGTGGCTAAATTCTAAAGAGAGAGGTGCTAGAGTTCAGGCCAGCATGGAATCCTGCCCATGCATTGTGACTGGTTGTGATTCTGAAGGGTACCCTGCACATGCTCAGGGGCCCCATGGGCCTGCCATTTTTAAGTTGCAAACCAATACGAGACGAGGATATCTCTGACTGGGAAGCTCTGTCCTCTGCTCTTAATCCTAGATCTCGTCAGGGTTGAAAGCACCTTATGCTTGCTCGGTGACATAACCTTTTTTCTTTGTTGCTTCTGCTGTGAAAAGAGATGTGTGTTGTAAGAGCTGCTTGAGTGTTGTCTTGCCTTAAGAGCTTTGTACCCTCCCTTTCTCAGTTTTAGCCAGCTGCTCTGAATGCCAGAAGAAGATAATTCTCAGGACCATCAGAAACCATTTTACGCACCTTCTGGATGAGGTGGGTGAGATCAGACCAATGGTCCAGCTACCCCAGCATCCTGTCCTCTACAGCGGTCAACCAGATAACCTGAAAGGCCCAAAATGAAGGCTACAGTGGCCAAACCAACCTTCTCAGCAACTGGTATAGTGCCCCAGAACATGGAGGTTCCATTTAGCCAACATGGCTAATAGCCTTTGATGGAACTATCTGCTGGAAACTGCATGTGACTGCTCAGTGCTCTCCCTCCCCACAGTACTCCCTCTTCTGGGTGAGAGACTGCAGGGCTGGAGCCAGGCCATTTACCGTGTAGGTGTCGGGTTCCTCCGGTTCTTGTGAAATTGCAGCTCTCAGGAGCGTTGCCAGGAGCAGACATGAAACAGTTTTCATCCTTATGCCTGGGGAAAAGGAGGCCAGTTAGAGGTGTAGTGTATTCGCAGCATACAGTGGGTTGCCTGTATTCAAGGCTGGGAGACACTAAAGTGGGTAAAAGGACTACCTTTTCATGCCTTGATAAGAATGCCAGTTTTTGATTTCCCAATTTTTGACACCAAGGGCAGGGTGCGTCTGGACATGTGCCCTTTTCCTGTCTGAGAAGACGTTTAACCATAGAACTCGGTGAGCCTAAAAAGCCCAGATTGTGAAATTATGGCCAGGTAGCAGCATTATGCTTTTAATTTAGGTTAATTGGACAGTGTGTAAGCTTTTGAATTCCACAGAGTTCTTATCACCGGGACAGAAAGGGAGCAGCACATTGCCCAGTGCCACCAAGGAAATGGATGCGGGTGGTGCAGATGGCTGTGAGCACAGGCAGTGGGAGAGCTTGTGGGCAGGGCAAAGAAGGATGCACACCCAGGCAGGTAGTGAGACATATGGGTGAGTGGGTGGGAAGTGGGCCTCTGGGGACAACCTGTCCCCCATCCCACAAATCTGGAACTGGCCCTGCCTTCCCCTCATGATATCTCCTGGGTCTGGTATTCAGTGTTTGACTGCCTGTGAACATGGAAGTTCCCTTTAATCACCATGGCTAGTAGCGATTTATAGCCATTTATTGAATGCTATTCAGCATTCAAACCCTTCCACTGAAGAGTTTAAAATGGGGAACACCCTTCTCTCCCACTCCATTTTAGCCCCACATCCCTGCACTATAGGTTACTTTGAGAGCCTGTAACTGGACCAAGGTCACCCAGAAAGCCTCATGACAGGATGAAGCCAGACCTCCCAGATCCTAGGCTGACACGCTCACAACTACTCCAGAAAATCTGCTTCTAAAGTGCATTGAAATTGCATTATCTAGCATGTGCAGAATGAGACCAGGAAAATTTGCTTCTAAAGTGCATTGAAAGTGTATTATCCAACATAAGGGTAAAGCTAATCAATGGTCACCTTTTGGCATTCCACAAGGCCTGTAAGACGGAGCTCTTCCGCCAGGTATATGCCTGAGGCCAGGGAGTGGAAGACTGGACGACCCCCCAGGAATACGCTGCCACCACGTTTTTTTTAGATTAGTTGGCTTTAGTATCCCCTGGCAACCCAAGTAGCCACACCTGTTGGGAGAGAGGGTGTCCGTTACCTCCATGCTTCTCGTAAATTTGATAGTTTTAATTTTTTTTTTAATGGGGATTGATTTTATGCGGGTTTATCATGTAACCCATCACAAGATGGCTTGTCATGGGTGGTGGGATATAGGTCGAGAAGATAGAAGACAAGAAAGGCAGGAAGACAGGAGTGAAAGGAAATTTCAGGACCAAGCTCTTAACGAAATTATCTTCTCTTGCTATTGAATTTTCACAAGGTAGTCCACTAATTTGATGTCAGCATTCTAATTCAATGGTGCTTGATTTCAGTATCGGGTCTTTGCTATTTCACTTTAAAATTCCAAAGTAGGCAGAGTTTAATAGGCTAGAAATAATTTATTGTTTGTGGCCAACCGCTGACGTATAGTTACCAACTGACCAGGAAAAAACAGCCTGGTGTGTCCCTGTGCTGTTAACAGTAGCCTGAGTTGCAGAAGCTGGCATGTTCTGGAATGTCCTTGCATGGCATGATCTAATCTGGACTCCTGGGTATAGTTTGCCACCTCCATTTCAAAAAGGACAGGATATTGTATCAGTGCCAAGGTCGCCAACTCTGGTCTTGGAAATTCCTGGAGATTTAGGGATGGAGCCTGGGGAACATGGGGTTTGGGGAAAGCCGGGTATGATGCCATAGAGTTAGGGCTGCCAAACAGTTTTTTTTTGGAGGGGAGGGCATTGAAAGAGGAAATGACACCGAACCAATTATGTGATCTCACTTCTTACATTTTCTGGAAGTGAGGTCATGTTGCTGGCATGACATCAATCTGATGCTCCAGGATTTGGACAAGACTATATTACAGTCAGAATTTTGTCCAAGTACTAGAGTGTTGTATCAATGTCAATTCCAAATATTCATGGAAATGATACTGCACCAATGGTACCATATTGGTACCATTAAAAATGTCCTCCAGCTGACACTTAATGGACCATTGAACAATGAGAGATGGGGAGGCCTCCTGGTCAGGCAGGAGAGCTGGTCTTCCTACATAGAGTCCACCCTCTCAAACAGCCATTTTCTTCAGGGGAACGCAATTCTGCAGGCTGGAGATCACTGCAATTCCTGGAGCTCTCCAGGATCCACCTGCAGGTTGGCAACTCTAGTTAGCAGTGACGAAGGTACAAGAAAGGTCATCAGGGGAAAGGCTGAAGGATTCTTCTTATTCTCTTTTTGCTGCAGGCTTTACCCCTATGCGTATCCTCCCCCAACCATCTAGAACCAGGCTACTCCACCTGGCCCATCAGGTGCCCCCCCCCTGCTGGCTGTGTCACCTGATCCTTGAGGCAGCAGTCCTTTGCTCCTGCTCCCCTTCCCACTCCCCAAGTCTTAAGGACAGAGTTTTAGAGAGGCAGGCCACAGCTGAGCAATGGGGCCCCTGCCTCAGCCTCCAAGCAAAAAAAAGGCCGGAAATATGAAAGGGGGTAGTGGTGGGAAGCTGCCAAAATCACCTCCCAATCCTTCGGGTTACCAACTCGGGATTAGGAAATTGCTGGAGATGTTGGGAGATGGCGCCTGGGAAGGGGAGGCACCTCAGAGAGTCTACTCTCCTAGAAGCTGTTTCTTCCAGGGGAAGTGATCTCTGTAGTCTGGAGGTGAACTGTAATTCCAGCAGCTCTCTAGACTTCACTTGGAGGTTGGCAGCCATAGCTTTAGGCTGGTTCTCAGCCTGAAAGTTTAGAGAGATGTTTAAAATATATCTTCCACCCACCCTGCAAATCTCCTGCACAGCATTTTGACAAAGCTCTTCTGCAGCTAATCTGCTGGGGCTGTAGTGGGGCCCTTCAGTCAGTCCTGCCCACTCAGATCCTCTTCCAAGGTGTGCCCCCTTTGGCAGAGGCATAGGGGGCAGTAACACACAACAGGGACTTTTCAGTGGCAGCACCAAAGTCGTGCAGTGGTTTGAGGCTGATTCAAATTCAAATCAAATATGGCATTTAATATTACTGTATTTATTTCCTGATTTGAAGATTAGCTTGTCTCTATTTTGGTGGGGTTCTTTAAAACTGGTCTTCACCTATTTGGATAATCAAACAAATCAGGGTGTAAAAACTTTACATTCAATTTTTAAAATGAAAAATCGGCCCCAGTTCTCCAGAGCAGGTGCAGAATGCATTTCTATTACTAATAAGTAACTACAGAGAGCCTCTACACTCCCAGAGATGGCTGGAGAGTATAATATTTAAACAGCTCTGAGGCCCAGCCCCTCCCTCCACCAGAAAAATTCAGTCTTGTGTCCTGCCCCTGAACTCCACAACTGTAGGGGAAGAATAAGGGGTACCAGATGACTAAAATAAGAGCCTCTGCGGAATCCTGGAATTTATTTAAGACCAAGCAATAGTTAAAAATAAATTCAGGTCTGGTAATGGGTGGGTGCAAGCTTTGATGTAAAGAATCTACCCCCTTTCAAGAGATGAAAAGAACCCATGTGTAAGCATTTCTCCCAGCTAAGGCTAAATATAGCCCTTGTTTAAGCTAATGTATACATATAACTTATATAACATAACCAGAGAACTGGTCCAAGCGCCCTTCTTAACCCCGTTCAAACATCTCCAAGTGCCAAGTGTTTTGATCTAGAGGGAAGAAGCTGAATCAACCACTGGACCTTTAAGGGATCCAACTTCAGCTTGCCCACAAGGAGTAGCTCTTGGAATACTGAGGAGTCAAGGAAGGGAAGTATTAAGGGCAGATTAGGACAGGCAAATAGGGGATGGATGGGGTCACCGCCAAGTTGAACACTTGAAAGCATCGCAAGTTTTGTTCCTGAATCTGCAACTTGCTCTAACTGCATTGAGCCATAAGGAAAGGTAGAATATAAATATTTTAATTAAGACAAACTTCTGCACCTCCTGGGACCAATATAAAATGGAGGGCAGCAACATTCCCCTGCAGTCTGATTTGTGTACCAAAAGGGAACAACGGGGTACATTGTACAGACTGTGGGTTTGTACCGTTGACTGTTTTACAGATTATACTTTGGGGTGTTTTCCCCCTGTGAGAAGAGGGTATTCTAAGAAACTGTAGAATATGTGAGGGGGGAGGACGTGTGTGCATAAATAACACCCCGATCAGTTAATAGCACAACATAAAATGTAAGTTTCTATGCTACACAGAACTCTTCTTTCTGTACCTAAAACTCCATTGTGAAAGTTTGAAAACTTTTTTAAAAAGTGACAACTGAGATACAGAACAGGAAAGGAAAGCGTTTTGTCGAGGCCAGCGTACACTGACAGCAACCCCAAGTAAATCTGGATTGGGATGGGGGGAGGTCCCAGGTTGTGGTTCCTGAAGTATTAATGATCAATCATTTTGCACTTTACACATTAAGCCTACATTAGGTTACAGCACCTACCCGACTCTTGAGGCCATGTGAGTTAAAAAACAGTAATCCCAGAAATAAAAAAGAAATCATGGCAGTGGGAGAATTGGTGGCAGGTCCTAGAGATCAGAGAGAGGGGACCCCCCCCCCCATGTACAAATTTTGCCAGACATTTTGGAGTTTTACTCTCTACTCCCAGAGCTCCAGAGCTTCCTGTCGGCCCCTACGAAGCCCTGAGTTCTCCTATCTAGACTAGCCTGCCTTCATCCCATCTTGCCCAGGAACAAGGCCAGAGGGACGCTTCTGCGGCAACCCCAGAGGGCAAAACAGGCTGAGAGACGGAGCTGCATCCTTCAGAGAAGGGGAGAGAGGAAGTCAGGACAGTAGAGAAGCTAAAATCCTTCAGTGAATCCCCAAAGACTGAAGCTAACACTTAAATACTCTGAGCCCACATGGGAAAGCCCTAAACACAGAACAGTGGAACCCACCCCACTATGGGGTCACAGGGGTCATTCTCCCCCACGCCTGTCCCACAACCACCTTGTGGTGAGGTTCGCCCACTTGGTGTGTCCCCTGCCCCCAATACAAGAGCACCAACTTTACTGAATGCACCAAAAGATTTCTCTTGGTCCCTCTTTTTATCGGGTCCCGAGCCCTGCCCTCCTCCCCCCCCTTCCAGAAAAGGCATCACTCACCACTCTGACAGCTGCCTGGCACAGACTGGCACCCTGCTTGCCTTGTCCGGGACACTTAGCTCCAACACCCTCAGTTCCGGCTGGGTGCGGAGCGAGAAGTGGCGGGCGGGCGGGCGCTCCCTGGGAGAGTGCGTGCTGGTTCCCCCCCCCTTCAGCCCCCCACGCCGAATTCCTGGCCACCAGCCAAGCAGCAGGAGTGCCAAAGGATTCCACCCAACATCTGGTTCCACTTAGCTTCCAGCAAACACCCTTTCCTGGCCAGCTGTTCTCAGCCATCACCCCCCCCCACCCCACCCCACCCCGACACACACATGCAGCCTCACAAGCAAGAGGAACATTTAACCCCACCTATGCTGCGCCCAGCAGAAAGAGCGCCGTGTCCAACAGCGCACATGTTCATTCGTTTCATGGGAACGCAGTCCGGAGACAGTGGGCATTTTTCACTGGAGGGGCATCCAGGGCCGGTTTATCCATGTAGCACGTGCTAGGGGCCCCACACTTCCAGGGGACCCATGTGATGCCTCCCCCGCCCCCCATAGATCAGGTCCGTAGCCTCTCTCCTCCCCCCTCTTCCCTCTTTAAGGACACTCAGAGTGACACCCCTTTCCACTGTGTGTGTGTGGGGGGCTCCACCCCAGTCTGGCAGCTCCCGCCACAGTGGGACTCTGCTAGGGTCCCGCAAATCCTTAAACTGGCTTTGGTGCTACAGGCCTGTAAATCCTTAAACCGCTCCTGGGGGCATTGATAGCGACCACTGAGAGAGACCTGGAGGTTCCACAGCACATTCCACGCTGCCCCATGCGCACAGGAATGAATACGTGGGCACTGCAGGCTTCTAAATCCTGCACATCTCGGCTTCCTTTTTGTTTTTCAAAAGCCCTTAAAGGGGCAGCAAATGGGCTTCAAAGTGTACAGGCAAGGTTGTAAACATCAAAGGCAGAAGGGGGAAGAAGCAGGAATCCCAAACCCCAGCCTGGTTTTCCCAGCACCTGAAAAGCAGAAGCTGCGCATAGATGAACATTCGCTTACTCGCAGAATGTCCGTGGCTGCAGCGGTTTGCTTAAATATTTATGTCTCTGCCCCCTTCCAAAAAGCTGTCTCACAACAGAGTAACTGAAAGATCAATTCCAATCCCTAAAAAATACCAACACCAATCAAATTAGAGCACCTTAAAAATAGAAAAGGGGTCTGAAAACAAGAAAAATCTTCACTTTAAAAAGATGAAGACATTAGAAGACTGAAACCACAGTAAAAATGAGAAAACTGGCACGGGAATTTAAAGAATAGCAGCAAGGGGGGATGGGGTTGTGGTTAAGAGTGGTTAAGAGCGTCAGACTCGTATGATTTCAAATCCCCATTTGTGCTGTGGGAGCTTGCTGGGTATATGGGGCCACCCACATTCTCTCAGCCAACCTACTTCACAGGGTTGTTGTGCAGATAAAACAGATGAGAGGAAAGTAACGTAAGCTGCTTTACGTCCCCATTGGGGAGAAAGGCAGGAGGCAAATGAACAAACTAAATAAAAATGACTATCTGGCGCCTTACAGACCGTAATCTTGATCTAAATGTGTTGCACCTTGTGCTTTTCGCACAACAGTCTTGAAAGGCAGGTGACCATTATTATCCTCCTGTCAGGAGGCAGGGAAGGGGGCAGGGCGGAGATTGACATCTGGGGAATGTATAGAGTTCAGAACATAAAAAGATAACCCTAGTCTAAGCCCCACTCTGTAGCCCAGTGTTTTTTCTGATGCACAGCATAGGGCAGAGGTAGTCAACCTGTGGTCTTCCAGATGCCCATGGACTACAATTCCCATGAGCCCCTGCCAGCATTTGCTGGCAG